>NC_071087.1:3863191-4493191 GCF_027358695.1 Spea bombifrons | reverse complement strand
AGGCAGTATGATAAGGAGTCGGGGTTTTTAGTAGATCGGGGATCAGATAACAGAGTGAGAATCATACAAAGGGCTGATATGCAGCTGCCTGAAAACATCACATTATGGGGCAAAAACTACAACTGGGGTAAAAAAAGAAAACAGAAGTAATCTGATACGAGGAATAAATAAAATGGGTGGGAGATCCTCTTTAACCAGACAGTGTATGTAAAAGTCTACATTCCAAAATGATACACACACGTTACCGAACACGCACACACATGTAATAAAATCAGTTATGTGTATGAGGCACGTTTTGGATACAATTCTATACATAATCCTAAAAAGAAGAATAACGTGGCGATTACCGCAGGTGGTCTTTCTATTGTGCTGTCCCCGAATCCTGGGCCAACTCCGTTCCTTAGTGGGACAACTTACTTGTGTTTTATTAATTCATAGCGACCTGAACTTGTGACCCGCTTCCTTTGTCACTGAGAGACCTCTCGGAGTTCTTCTTAACACTTGTCACTCGGATGAGCCTAAGTGCCGAGGAAGCATTTTTCACATCGGAGGCAAGCAAGAGGTCACCAGGGGGCACGGACATCTTCTGGATGAAGAACTCCATTATTTAGGTGTCAGAGTAAAGCTTCAGCTGGCACATGGTGTATTGATTATCAAAATTAGGTATCGATACACTTCAGCTAACATCCCGCCTGCTTAACAGAAAGAGAAATTTGCATACATTTACATATTTTGCAATTCCTTTCCATTTGGAACGTAAAAGTTTCCTCTACCGCTCAGAATAAATCTAGGATGCCTATGATGGCAAGCCACGGGTTGGTGGCAGAGTCCTCATAACCCGCAGGCAACGGGCCCCCATTAAATGGGTCGGATGAAAGAGAGATCGTGGGTCTCCCCAACCAGCCCATCAACGCTACGGAGGGCTGTACTGAGTTGGCCAGCCTTTCCTGGGCTGGTGCTGAAGGTACTCAGTTTCTTGATGATGTGTAGCTATTGTGTCAGTGATATGATGTCATATGTGTGGGTATACAGTTTCACTAATGTATCTATCATATGGGCAGCCAATCAGGAGGAAAACGTTCTTTAAAAAGCAATAACCCTCAAATGGGGTATTATATAGTGTGATGTTCACTAGTTATAACGTATAACTTCACCAAATAGTCAAATCAACTCATCGGCACCCGGCCCGCTGCTGAGTTTGGGTATATGGAATCTGAGGGCAGATCGGCCCCATTCGGCCCCTGTCTAGTCTGCACATTTTTCCTGATGTAAAGACTCCTTAATCGGTCGTTGGTCTCATCTTAGATTCAGGAGCCGTATGCCGATCCCGCGCATGTCTAAAAGGTGCAGGAAGTAGTGAATAACGATCGCAACAATATATACAATATTTGATATTCCTGACTAAATGTCACATTATTAAACGTTATTCCTAGTACGGTTTAATGCCCAAAGCATTCCCAGAAACATTTCTCTCGTCGCGTAAAATTTTGCCTTCCAAGGAAAGAATAAAACGCGGTTTATTTTCTTATTTTCTTAAAATCTTTCATTGACCATGATTTTTTATTTTTTTTTATATTAATGACCACTGACAACGAACACCGATTTCCTTTTAACCAACAGATAGCAAGCTGCGTGCCGCCGATCCGCCGCGTTATCCAGCTCCTCGTCGCGCTTTGCACATTAGCATGTAGTGTTTGCAGTAATTGATCTATTTGCCTCGAACACAATTAACATCCCAATCCGGTTCCAATGATGTCGGGCGACCGAAATAATAACAATAATAAAAAAATAAAAAAAAGGCCCAAACCAGCCGGTCGTTAGAGCGCGCATAATTAACACCCACTAATGTATTCATGAAGATAATTAGGCCTCGCGTGAAGTCCATTTACGGTTCTTCAGCTGCGTGTGACATTAACGCGTTGCCAATGTTTACACACTTTGCAAAGTCATGGATATCGAGCAGAAGGAGCGGAGGCGAAAACCGCGCACGCTCTCCCATTAAACGCTCATTCCTTCAAGCTTTCCGTGGATCGCCATTCATTCGCTTCTTTGAAATTTAACCAAGAGTTTAAAAAAAGGAAAAAAAAACAATTGCAGAATTAGTTAAGGACAAGTCGATACATCGTTACAATATCGCATAATTTTATTCCGGATTCCGGAACAATCTAGTAGTTCCCCCCCCATAAGAACCGTGTTTTAGAAAGTTCTTCATGGGTTACATTGTTACCCAAACCACCAAGGAGAACGTTGTGCGTCAGGGACGTCTCCGCTGGTTTTTATCCCGAGTGATCGCTGATTGGTTTATCCGTTCGCCTGCAGGGCAGAGGGTCCCGAAATGAGTTCCTTTGGGGCCACAAGGTTTAGAATAAAGGTCCTGTCAATGTAATGCTCCTGAGCGTTGTGTAGAAGGTCACTAGCGACACGTCATTGGATAGCGGACTGAGAAGGAGAAATAAGCGACCAGACGGGGGCCGAATGGGGCCGACCTGACGGCAAGTTCTGTGCTTCCAGGTTTCCTTGGCACGCCTTTGATAATCTGAAGACCAACGAAGACGGTTTTCAACCCAAAGTGGACGAGGATAATCATAACTCCCAGCACATTTCCATTGGTCAGGCTAGAAGAGGTTGATGGGAGTAGGTTCCTCACCGTCGGAACAGGAAGGTCAAAGTCTCGATATAACTTGAATAGCATTATAAATATATATAAATAAATATGCAAAAAGGATAATAAATAACATATAATAAAATATATATAATAAATAAATGTAAATAATCTCACGCCTCACACGTGCTCACGCTACTTTTTCACGAATCCTTTGAAGCACACATTTTTGATACGGTATCACGCGCTTTAACGTGCTTATAATGGGAATTGTATTATTTATTTTGCTCTGTGACAGATCGGCGTTAGGAGAGACTACCGGAGTCAGGCGTAAGGGTAAGGGAGCCCGCTAATGTTGGGCTATAAACATTGAGACCAATTCGCTGCTCGATGGGTGGGTGGCCTGGAAACACAAGGACGGAATTCTATACAAGGACTCAGGAGATCTTCTACACCGAGATGGCCAACAAAAATGACAATTTATACAATTTATACAATTTATCCAATTTACACATTAATCTTAACAATCTTCAGGCTTAACGTTAAAAACCGTTGCAGATTCTCTGCATAAAAGATTTATTCGGTTCTTATATTATATATTAAAAAAACAACAACATTGTGAGTGAATCTTACAGGTTACAGGATACTTCTTATTAATAAAAAAAACCCCCAAACCCCTCTAAATTATATCCCTAAAAACCCCCTGAAGATTGTAAGCTTGCGAACCGAGCCTCTCCATCTAATGTATCGGTTTCTCTTAGTCTGTCCATTCTCGTCTTGTCAGACGCCTTGACTATGTAGTGTAACAAGCGCTGAGTAAATTGTTGGCGCTATATAAATAAAAGATTATAATAATAACCCTGAATAACGGCTGAAGAATTACTGCAAGTACTGTGTATTTCAGTAAAGATTCAAAACGTTAACTTATTTATTTGCAAGTTGTTGTTTTTTTTTTAATATTATATCTCATAGGGCCAGTTTCTTGTGTTTTAATGATATTTGTGATACTAACAACATTTTTTTTGGTTTTTATTTACTTGTTAAGATGGAAATACTTATTTCTTTAAGGTGATTTACTTAAATGTGTGTTTGAGTAATTAAAAATGAATTTGCAATATATTATGAATTTTATTACTGGGAAATATATGCAATGACAGGTTTTTTTTAAACAAAAGAAAAGCAACAAATAAATACAATTAAATAAAAAAAAAACTGAGGGAAAGATTAGGTCACAACTAAAAGTAACCAATTTGTTCCAGGGGAACCGGAACATTTAACAATTGTCTTCTGGAATTTAATCCACTTCCCCAAAGATTTCCTTGACAATGGGGATCTTCTGGCATTAGGGGGGTTAAATAGCTTCCCTGCTGGGAATATCTGTTACCCAGACTCTGCCATTTGTAAAAGTCTGAGGTTCTGTGGTGCCTTTTAGGAGAGACCTTCCTCAATTTTTGTGTCAAAGAGGTCAGGGGGCAATTACATGGGCGCGCCCGATTAGCAGTTAACCCAGGAAGAACAAACCTCACTATATATATATTTAATTTATTTATTTTTGTTTAAAAAAGCTATAGTTGGACTTCATTTACATTCATATTCAGGCTTGTCTTGGGTTAAAGTATTTTTTTTTGAATTTTTGATATTTTTACAAAATCCTAAAAAAAAATTCCGGATTTAAATAAAAAAAACAAAATATATATTTTTTTTTTTAAAAAAAACCAAAACCTGTCATGTGGACACCTGTCATTTTTTAAATTGCGCAGGAAATAAATAAATATTGTTCTGGCTTCTGCGGTGCGCATGTAACAAAATATTCGCTTGTCTAAAAACCATCATCTATTGAGCGCAGGAAACATTCAGCATTTCTGTGACAATAAATACCCGAGCGCTCGCTGCTGCTAAGGAAACGTTTATGGGGCTCATCCAGAGGATTAGTAAAACAGTACTTACGTTGAATGAAATAAATTGATAGTTCTAAGCTTTTGGGAAATGGACGTATGTTAGAGTTTATGTAACCGTATCGTATAGGTTTCATATATTCAGTTATGTCACCTGTTGCATTTCCGCATTAGACGTAGATTTTGGGTAAACATTAATATTATTACAAATTCTGATTATTTGATGCTACAGAAAGTAATTGCATTATTTGAGGGAGATTTTCTTCTACAATTTAACATTTTTTTGCAATTTTCTTTTTATGCAATTTTTTAAATAATATATATATATAATCTAGATAGATATGTAATATCTAATATATTGTATATGTAATAATATGTAATTAATTATATATCTATATATATATATATATATACATTTCTTTCTATAATCTAGATAGATATGTAATATCTAATATATTGTATATGTAATAATATGTAATTATATATATATATATATATATATATATAAATATCCACATTTCTTTCTATAATCTGGATAGATATGTAATATCTTATATATTGTATACGTAATAATATGTAATTAATTATATATATTATTTACGCATTTCTTTCCATAATCTAGATAGATATGTAATATCTAATTTATTGTATATAATAATAATATGATATATAATATATAATATATAGATTATATATAATATTATATATATATATATATATATATATATATATATATATATATATCTATGTATATTTCTACATTTTGCTCAGGGGAATATTTTCGCTTGAAAACACCATATTTTACAAAAAAAAATATGCAATAAAAGGTAAAATGACCCAAAAAATATAACATTTTCAACAGTTTATATTAAAAAACCCTTTTTTCAATTACAAGGTTTCAAGCTGGATAATGATTTGCAGCGTGATAATGATTTGCAGCGTGATAATGATTTGGGTGTGTGATGTAACTTCATCAGGACATCCGTTTAATTTGATTTGGTGTTGGCTGCCTTCATATGTTTTAATTTGGGTATAAAGAAGGAGAATGAGTTTAATTTGTAACTGCAACTACTACCTTTCATAAAAAAAAGCCTTCCACCAATATAAATATTTTTTAAGGTTTTTGTTTTTTACATAAAGTACAGCAAATGATTATTTAATTGTGAAAATAGAACAATTTTGTGAAGGTTACCATTTTTTCCTTCACATTTGCCTCTCCTGTTCTTTTTTTTTTTTACAGTTAATTATAAATTAATTAAATCCTCTGAACAATTATTTGAGATTTTTATATTTTTGGTTTCTTTATAGCCGTGTACACCTAACATCATCCTCACCCGTAACCCGCCCAGTATATCCCAGAAGCTCATAAAATGCTCACACGGTGTTAAACAAAATAAAATACGGTGCTAAACAACCAAAAATATTCATTTGCTGTATTAGTGGCCAAATTACTAAAATTGAGCAATTTCTTGTGGCTGTTATCAGTACAGTTTGCCGGGGGAATTCTGGTAATCTGCATGAAAATAGTACGTGTGAGTGGATAATAATGTGCTTTTTTTAGATACATGGTACCGGCAGCATCTGATTTATGAAGGTCTGAGCTAAACTTCTCGGCCACGGAGATGTCTCGCCGGCTTGTAAGAGTCGGTTTGCCGGCTTTGGAGGAATTGGAACACACGATCATTTTAGTGAAGGTCCAAAAATCCCAAATATTTTTACAATAAAAATTGAAATCCAGATCTTTTAGAGTAGAGGGACCGGTCTTGGTGCATCTCTGGAGGCAACGTAAATTGTCTCTTCTGAGGCCACCCAACAACACCGTTGGCTGTATAATCCATTTTGCCTCACTGCACCTATTTACTATAAAACAGCGTAAAAATGGAGGCTGCCGTAAAAATGGAGGCTGCCGTAAAAATGGAGGCTGCTTTCGAGTGGGAGGGAACCCGACGCCCTAGTAAAGCACCTTCGGTTGTTTAATGGCAGATATCTGGCCAACCTGGCACCACATCAGTCAACGAGGATTTTCAGGTTCCGAAGTTGTAAACTGGAGCTGGAACGCCCTCAGTGATTAAGTTGGTTGTGAATAAAAAAAGATGAACTTTTTCCTCAAGTAGTAAAAATGTTCCCAGTGTCAATTAATCTGATGTCATCGCAAGACACGTCTGTAATATACGAGCTCCTCGATGTATTTAGTGGCGCCAGGAAGAGATTCAGTGAGAAAGTTCTTACAATGTGTAGAAAACGGCATAATAACCAAAAAAAAAAATTATATATTTTTTTTCAGTGAGCTCCCGGAAATTTTTCAAACTGTCCCAAAACTAAATCCAAAACTACAGCGACTTCCATAACGTTGCACAAAATGAATGTTTTTTTATATTTTTGTTAAGTTAAATAATATTTAACCCATTTAACCCCTTAAGGACAATGGGCGGTCCCTAAACCCATTGAAAACAATGCATTTTGAGCCCGTACATGTACAGGCTTTGTCATTAAGGGGTTAATATATTTAAATTGATATTAATTTGACATTTGCTTTGTGTAATAACTTAAATATTTGCAGGTAGTTTTGATATACTATTTCTTTGGTAACATTAACGCCGCTTTATACATCATCTCTTTCTATGAGTTAACTATTTGAAGACCACAGAGGTAGCTCACGCACCTTGTGACTGCTGCAGTGCATCCATTCACACGCCAGTATGCGTAAAAGTTTTTAGTAGTCAGTCTCAATATTCCATAAATCAAAATAAACGGACAAATTGTTGAGTGAAAAGTTTGAAATCATAAAATATGTTTGATAAGTTGTAAAAAAAAAAAAAAGGAATTTTATTGAAGATGTTCTTTTCTATCATTTCTTTTGTTCATTACTCGTAAATCAAGGAACGCTTTCATTCAGCATCATTTACAAAAATGTTAAGTCCCTCGGGCTTTGCTAATTTATGACAAAACGTCTGCAAATAGAGAACATGAGAAAAAGTTGTAGAATCTTCCTAATGGTTGAGAAAAGCAGGAAACGAGATTTCATTTTTTTAAAATAAAATATGTATTTAAAAATATATATTGAAAAAATACATAAAAAATATATTAAATATAAAAGTTTTTCTGGAGCGTGTAAATAAATTCTGATCTCCTTTTCTCTATAATCCAAAAAAACCCCCAAATAACCAAATTAGTTAACAAAACTTTAACAAAATAACGCCAAAAATAACACAATCATCTTTTTCTTTTTATTTTATGTATAGTTGTTACAATTTAGTAGAAAGTAACAGAAAAAGCTCCGGAGGGCAAAGATTTTTCTGAATTGTAAAATAAATTGTGAATTTAATTTGGGTAGAATAAAATAAATTGTGAATTTAATTTGGGTAGAATAATATTTATTTTAAACAAGGTGATGGTTTCTGTAAGCGCCTTGTTTGATGTTTCCAAAAAGTCCCCAACGGTTCACTAGCTTAGTGGGGAAAATAGTTTGGGGTGAATTGTGTAAAATACATCAAAATAGGCTTTATTATAAATTTTAAGTACATTTTGAATTTAATATGCGTAGAATGCTGTTTGATTAAAAAAGTTGGAGGTTTCTGAAAGCCTCTTGGGAGAAGTTTGCAGAAAAGTCCACTAGCTTACTGTAAAAAAACGATTTTGGGGTAAATCATCTAAAGTTACGTCAATATGTAGGTTGTTATAAATAATAAATGAATAAATTCTAAATAAATTGTGAATTTCAATCAGGTAGAATAACGTTTACTTGAAAAAGTTGAGCGTTTCTTCGAGCCGCTTGGCAGAGGACTACAACAAACTCCCTAAGGTTCACTAGTTTACGCTAAAAAACAATAGTTTGGGGTAAATCGTCTGAGATATGACAATTTTTGGGTTGCTATACATTCTAAATACATTCATTCTAAGTAAATTAGTTTAATTTGGATAGAATAATGATCTTTTTTTTTAAAACCAGATGGTTTCTGCGAGGATCTTGGCAAAAGTTTGTCAGAAAGTCCCAATGGTTCACGAGCTTACTGAAAAACAATAGTTTGGGGTAAATTTTTCAAGATGTGTCAATGTATGGAATGTTATAAATTTGAAATAAATAAATTATTTTTAAATTAGTGTTTTAAAAGCTTACTTGAAAAAACAGTTAGGGGTAGATCAGCTAAGATATGTTAACAGATGGGTTATGGGTGCCATACTGGCATATACTGACAGGTGGATTCATCTCAAATCTCATACCGTTAACCCTTTAAAGACAACATTTCCGAAATTGAAATTTCCCTTATAAAATTAAGTAAGCAGCTAAAACCATCTTCACATTTCCCTTTTTTCCCGATCATCTCGAAGCCTGATTATTGATTTACAAATATTGATCAGTTATGGAGGTTAAAGGGGAAAAAGTTTGCAGGAATGTTCTGGTTCCAGTTCATGGCAAAGAGGATCTAGATGCACACGTGGTGCAAAGTGGATCATTCATTCGCTTTTACCGTACAATAAATCTGCAATTTGAAATGTTTTTTTTTTTTCTAAGATATTTAACATTTTCTGTTCTGAAAAAAAATCATTTTTATCGTTTCTAGTCTTTCTCTTTAAAAATATGGATCCTACCAGTTTTTGTTCTATCTGATTTCTCAATGAAAACAATTATTTTCCAGAAAATGGAATTTTTTGAATTTCTGATTGTTATGGTTTATGAAAATTCTCGATTTCGCGACAATAAAGGTTAATATATATTAACTAAACTAAATACAAATTAAATGTTCAGCGCAAATGACAATCACATTTCAGATAATATAATAATATATAGGAATGTAATTTACGTGTGCACGTTAGGAATAGTTAAAAATGTGTTTTCCTGTACATTTTAATAAATATGCTTTCTAAAATGTGGTCAGAAAGGGAATATAGGTGTATTTTCAGTAAATGGTGGTTTGCGTAATAGATTTATCATTATATTTGTTACATTTTGTTCTGCGATTTAGTAGAACCGGGATTTCCATTAAGCCAAAAAGCAGAAAACTAATATTTCCGCTTAGTCTATGACAGCATGGTGGTCATGTGGCTTTATGTGACCCATTTCATAGAATTTCTATTTTTAGATTTTCTTTGCAAACAAGGATTACATTTTGTTTTTAGGTTTTGCTCATCTTTTATTAACTTTATTATGTTAATTACCAATATTATTCAGAACTTTAGGAAATAGAATAATATCCTATTAAGAAGCTTAGAAAATATGTGTCACAAGGGGCATGTGAAATAGAGAAATAGAAGGATAGATAGACAAGATAGATAGATGGATAGATAGAGATAGATAGATAGATAGATAGAGGGATAGATAGATAGATAGATAGATAGATAGATAGATAGATAGATGATAGCTAGATGATAGATAGAGATAGATAGATGATAGATAGATAGATAGATAGATAGATGATAGATGATAGATAGATAGATAGATAGATAGATAGATAGATAGATAGATAGATAGATAGATAATAGATAGATAGATGATAGATGATAGATAGATAGATAGATAGATAGATAGATAGAGATAGATGATAGATAGATAGATAGATGATAGATAGATGATAGATAGATAGATAGATAGATGATAAATAGATAGATAGATAGATAGATATATAGTAGACAGATGATAGATAGATAGATGATAGATAGATAATAGATAGATGATAAATAGATAGATAGATAGATAATAGATATATAGATAGATAGAGATAGATAGATAGATAGATAGATAGATAGATAGATAGATGATAGATAGATAGATAGATAGATAGATAGATAGATAGATAGATAATAGACAGATAATAGATAGATGATAGATAGAAAGATAGATAGATGATAGATATATAATAGACAGATGATAGAGGTAGAGAGATAAATAGATAGAGACAAAATTAACCACACAAGGCTTATTTTTTTGCAATGACAATTTATCTGACTTGATATCATATTTTCATGTATTATTATGCCATTTTTTGCATTAAAAATGCAGTAATTCTTCCCAAAAAGGATTTATAAATATATATATATACACAAAGTGTGTTTTTATTAATCACAGAAAATACCTGTAAATCTGCGTAACATTGGGACTTTTTGAGCAA
The DNA here is from genome assembly GCF_027358695.1 of Spea bombifrons. NCBI lineage: Eukaryota > Metazoa > Chordata > Amphibia > Anura > Pelobatidae > Spea > Spea bombifrons. The sequence continues at coordinate 4,482,587 of NC_071087.1, read as the reverse complement.
TAACTCATGCTTTAGCCAATTTATAATTAGGTGATGTAAAAATAATGTATTTATGCATTTTTTAACAAGAATGTCTGATCACTAAATTGCTCGGCGATATGTGCAGTGATACCCCCAAAGTGTAATAACATTCAATTGCCTTTAAGACCAGAGAAAATATTTTTTGGGGATTGAAAAACCCACGATAATATTAGCAGCATCACTGAATTTTTCATGATTTTATAAAAGTTGAAATAATTTACAAAATAAATACACTTTATAAACCTCTGTTAACCCCTCACTTATTCCTCCTAAAGACCCTTCCTTTTTTAATTATTATTTTAAATTATTGTATAAATATGGAGCATCTATGAATTCTATATTAAGAAGCATGTGATTTCACTTTTTAGCTTTTAAAATAAAAAAGATTATATAATAAAACAAAATATTTGAAAATTAAATTAAAAATAACCAAAACAAGCCAAAAAAAGGCAAAATAATTATAAAGTCAGCATCCCACAGTCCAAGTACATTTCCCATCTTGGAGTATATGTTTCAATATGCATCTATGCCAAGTTCTTTCTAGGATATACATAATACATGCAAATTGGGTTGATCGTTTCCCATTTGGCTTACTTTTAATGGACATTTTTATAATGTTTATTTTCTTCATTTTGTCCCTCCTGCGTCCTTGTTCTTTTTACCAATTACTAAAACCTGTTATAGTTTCTTTTTCTTTAGCTGCAGTGGGAGTCAGACAAGCGTATCCAATTAACAGACTTATTCATTTAGATCCTGTTTATTTAATTAAAATCTTTTGTACAATTCAAACCCCTGGAGATCAAGTTGCTTTTAAACTTGAGGAGAATCAAAAGATGTGGGAATCCGCAGCACAATTATATTTTTTTTTCGAGTCTATCTGCGCAGCTCTCAAAAAGTTTGGTATTCGGATGAAGAAGAAAAAAAAAAATCCCAAATGTCTTCAGCTTTCATTAATTATTTTTCTATTTTTTTTTTTTATTTTTTGTTTTTCCCCCAAGCAAAACTATACACAGGTATCACCACTGCTGTTGATATTTGGGGGAAAAAAACAAGATTTTTGTTCAGAAATAGGTAAATCTCAATTCCAAATGAAACACAAGTTTCCAAATAAAATTTTCTTCTAAATAAAAAATATTAGTCAATTATTATTATTTTCACCATTATTATTATTTCAACGTTAACAGGAACGCTTCAAAGCATTAAAAAAAAATAATTCTTAAAAAATCCTACAATATATAAACGATAGATGTAAATGCAACGGTCACAATAAATATTTATTTCAACAAAAAAAAAAGTCCTGTTATTCCTTAAAGAAAATCAATATGAGGGTTATTTTTAAGGAGAATATAGAAACTTGGAAAAAAACAAAAGCTGCCAAATCTCCAAAAGTTACAAAAAATACTTAAAAAGAACCACAAACGCCTCCTTTTTTTTAATTTGGAAAACTTACGAATAATTTACACGGCTTTTCTTAACTGTTTTGATAAGCGCTTCCGTAAAACTTGTTTTTGCCCAAATAACTGGGCTGATTTGTCGTGGTCGAAAAAAGGAAAGAATAAATAATAAATCATAAAATAAATAAAAAAAAAAAATACGTGATAAATTCGGATACGTAACCTGAACGGGCAATAATTACACGTTGAAAAGCCAAATATGAAATGTTCCATCTTCGGTGTTCTCTTCTGTCCACCACTCCCACTTTTTTTCTATGTATATTCAAGTGCCTGCCACTAAATAGTTTCTTTGTTTACCAATCAATTGCAGGCATTTGACAAGCAGGAAATTACGTTGCGGTAAGCACTCAATTTAAAAATGCCTCCTACCTACCTCCTTTCTCAACAGATGCATTTATGTAGCTGCGATTCCAAGGTATTCCCTCAGCCTATCTTGGGAAAAGCAGAGTAGGAGGGAGAAGAGGAGAGATGAACATATAGACAAGCTTTGCTAATCTGCCATTCTCTCTCCCCCCCCCCTCGCTGCCCTTCTCCCTCCCACCGCCCCCCCTTTCCCATTTCTCTGCTCCCACCTTCTTTCCCTACAATATATATATATATATATTTTTTTTTTAAGTAGTATCGATCTTTCATCCGCGCAATCATATTTCAAAGTCTAACCTGTCAGACAAAAACATAAAGCAAGAATTGGTCCTGAAGAAGACAAGCCTTGGGTTCGACGGAGCACGCATCTCCTGTCTTCTTCGTGTTGACTGTACGCACGTATCGCCCGCATCGAGACTCCAGAAGTTTTTGAAGAGGAACATTTGGACCGTCATAGCTAGAACTGTTTAAAAAAAAAAAAAAAAGAACTCAAGCTTGGAACGCCTTCTTTTCTTTCATTCACATTTCTTCATACTTGGCTGAACAATCAAAGACAAAAAAAAAAGAAGAAAGAAAGAAAGAAAGAAAAAAGGAGAATAGCACCTCCCCGTTATTTGTTTTTTAAAGTATCTCGACATTTTTTAATGCAGAATATATGCAAGCTTTTTTTTTTATTGGTCTCATTTTAACGTTCGAAAACCCCGATCTGGGGGCTACTCGGCGTTTGTGCTCATAAAAAGAAGCCGCGTGTTTATCTTTGGGGGACCCTGCGTTCGTACGATGGCAACCGTGACGAGACCTTTTGTGGAATACTTGTGTGGAACCTCTGATGCCCTACATGCGCTAGGCTGCTGACTTATGCTGCCTGCGTGAATTGTCGTTTGCTTTTTTTTTTTTTTTCTTTCTGGAAGTGGTGTTGGCGGGAGGGGGCAGTTTAGGAGTTAAAGGGGGGGTTCTCTTGATGTTTGATCAGGCGACTAGTATGGGCGATGGAGTGTCCGAGGAGAGAAGCCCTCTCTGTGGCAAATCAGCCACGTCTTGTTCAGAGCGACTCAGAGACAAGGGAAGTAGGGCAGATCTGGAGTGTTCCCTCCGAGGCCACAGTATAAAAGACATTCCTGTGACCTCCACCTCCAGCCCCGGCTCGTCCAAAGAAGAAGGTCAGGACAGCCAGTCTTCAGGAGAAGCTGATTATTGCAGACGGATCCTGGTCAGAGGTAAGGATTTAATCAGGGGGGGGTGGTTGATGGAGGGAATGGGAAGATGGGAAGGAACCGGGAAGAGCGGCGATGAATGGAGGCATCTGAAAGATGGGTGAGCAAAATAATACAACCTTATCCTTTCAGCTGTGCAGAGGGGCCTCTGTTTTCCGTCGAATGCCCTAACGCGAAGCAGCGACCGCTTTCATTAACGAGCCAATAGTTTTTTGCCCCAGAGACACGCAGCTTCGTAGCTGCAGGTGCCTCTTGCCCGTCACGGTGATCGTGCGAAAGTTATGTTAGTCCGATAACGCCACGGATGTCTCGGAGACGACAGTTCCTCCAGCGTCGGAGCCGTGTCAGAGTTATCCCTTCTTTCCCGTAGCGATCGAGGACTATCTTGGTCTTCCCAGTGAGGCACAATACGTCTTATTGTTCTGCGCTTCACAGCCGGCAAGGAGTCCTTTCCATGTCAGGCTCGAGCTCGAGATGTGTAGCTGCCGACGTGCACATAGAGGGCATGAAATATGTATAAAGAGTCGTTAACGAGGGCAGCTTCCCACTTTTTTCTATAGACACATAGTTTGAGAGTAATAACACATATAATACTCTACTCGCTATGGAACCCTACGACACATAGCTTTATGAGGACCAGAAGAAGCTGCCGCTTCACAGTAGAGGAGAGAAACGTCACGAGTGTCTATATTTAGAATGTGCGTTCCTTTACGTCCCTCGATAAAGTCTAAGGTCTCGTCCGCCGTCGCTCCTGCTCTATTTTTCCCGACAGCGAATGTGTTGGTATTTTTTTTTTATTATTCCGACATCCACTCGGATAATCATGGCGTTTTTTTTTCTTTTTTTTTTTTTTACGTGCAGAGATCTATAACTTTATTGTCCATCAATCCAAAACACAAGCAAAGCGAGGCCTTGTCTCGATGGATTCCAAATGCCCAGTGTGCGTTCGCAACCGTAAACAAAGCAACGTGACGAAAGTTTTGCCCTCTGCGGTGAATTAGGGCAATAAATGTACACTTTGTGTAATATCAGGACTACTTGCGATTTTCATGTAAACTCCCCCCCACCCCCCAGAAATATTTCATATATTTTGCGGGACACAAATGTGATCATAGCTTTGAATCGAGAGCTTAAAGACGTTCAATGAGGTAAAATAAAATATATCAGGGACTCTAACATTGTGAAAGTTTGCAGGGAAAGGCTTGATTTTACGAATTTGCAATGAAACGGTGAAAATAAGGACGTTTCATTTTCAGAACGTCCAAAATTTGTGTTGATCCCATCGTCCGATTAGAGGTTTATATTCCGAGGCACGAGATTAAACGCTTTTCTTTCTGTTACATAACGAAGCCATGTGCTATGTGTCCGTATCACGCGTGTTCTATTTCTTAAGGAGCCTTAAGCAGCACATTAAAGAAATATTCTACAGTTCGGCTTCTTTACCCCAAGAATTTCTTTTCAGGTTTTAGATAGAATTATAAAAGCTCCATTGTCTAATAATATATAATTTAGGTTGAAAAAAGTTTTCGGACTTGATACAAGCCAACAAATAAAAATACATGAAAAAAAAAAGTATAAAACAATTATTTAAAATCATGAAATATATATATATATATATTGATTTTTTTTTCTGATCAGGAATAAGTGAAGTTGCTATATTTTTTATCCTTAAAACAAGTAGCTGATAAAAATATTGAACCCCAAAAAAAAAAAATACATGATCTTGAGATTATTAACTATGTATATGCTTTGTTTTGAATACATTATGCGATATAGAAGTGTCGGAAAAATATAAGGTTGGGAAAATTAAGTTGTCACCAGAATAAGGTTTTCTCGAACCATTCTAGAAGTGTGTCTGGGAATTGCCTTTGTTCTTCACGGTATTTGTTCGGAAAGCATTACGCTCCGGAAGAGCATTAGGTATTTACAGGGTGGTCGTATAATGTATCGGTAGGTGTAATATTACGATCGGGCTGCCCAAAGGATATAATTTGACCTTTTTATTTTTTTTTTATTGAAAAACACTGGAAACGTTTAATTTATTTATCATGGAGTGGGTACGGAAACACTTTTTTTTTTTAAGTGGGTGTTGAGAAGTAAGACAGTGATTACCCCAAACATGACAGAAGGGTTGGAAAATCTATAATTTATTGAACAATCTTTACTATGTGCAGACATTTTTGTTTCCACTCATTAAGTTCCTTTTTTTTATATTTATTTAGTGTTCCGTATAAAATAAGAACCTTGGACAACAATGAGGGAGTTAATCGAGGCAAGGGGCATATTCTGAGTGGTTTTGTGCAAAAATATTGTGATTTTAGCTCATGCGCTACAAATGTATTTAACTCTGTCAGCTCCTCTCGGGAACGTCGTATTATATTATTCAAATTAATAAAATAAAAATGAAAAAATAATAAATATATATATTTATATAGACATATATATATATTTATTATTATTTTTTTATAGGTTTTTAGAGGCATAGCTAGACATCATCGAATATCTATATGCGGTAACGTATATAAAGAGAGTATGCCATATTGAATGCCTTGTTGTGAAATTAGGTCAATTTAGAAACAGCTCTTGTGTAAGATGATCTCGAGATACACGACTTTGCAGAAGCAAATATGTAGGCGGGTGTGAAAATAATAGGTTTGATGATTTGTTTAAATTTTTTTTCGACTGGAAAAAAAAGGATTTTTTCCCCCTGAATGCAATGTCCGTAAAAAAAAGATAGCATCCTATTTCATTTTTTTTTTCAATATTTGATTTCATGAAAGGAAAAACATTCCACTCGGAAACAACAACCTTGGCATTCTAAAATGGCAGAAGGGTAATAATAATGACTTCATTAATTAGTTTAACACTTTAATGGAATCTTAAGCACTTTAACGCAGTCCACGGCAATTTAGGAGGTATTAGCACTGTATAATATAAACAAAAAATGTGGGGAAAAAAGGAAGTAGTTTTCAAAACTTTATATTGTTCAAAAAAACTAAAATAAGATTTTCCAATAGAGCTTTGATTAAAATCATCTTCGCTTGCATCTCGGTATCATACAAAAAAACGCAGATATCTGTTGAGACCTGAAAGTGCTGTATATGCGCTATTTTTTTTTTTTTTTGTTTTAGAAATTTAGCTTGTTAGGTACATAAAAAAAATAAAAATTACAAAAATTAAAAAAAGACATATTTTAGATATTTTTGGATAAACGGTGGATAGGTCATATATGGTCTTTTCTGTGGCTGTGAGATTTGTGACTTCATATATGATATGGTTCAAATATATTTCACGGCGTAAGGCAATGGGCATTAAATATTTAGGTATAGCATCCATCTTATAACATATACAATAATTATGTATGTTCAGAGAGCCCTATTCTCCCGATGTTTACTGGCGCACAGAGCAATGAGATTCCCAATAGGAATCTATTAATTATTATTTTTGACAATTGTTATTCAGAGGCGTACTAATTTTGGAACCGTACGATCCATATACAGAACAGAATAGGGTCATCGGTCATCTCATAAAGACCGAATACCCAATTGCTCTTTATCGAAAGCCATGACGCCCAGCCACCATTTTGATCTGACCACCCAATACTGTAACAAAATGGACGTACTTTCACACGCTATGCCATAAACGTCACGTAGAATTTATGGCTGATTATAACTAGGCACAATTTACTTAAAATGTAAAATAACATCACATGATATTTTTCATTTGATACAAAAATAACGTTTAATAACTTTTACCCTCGCTTGAAAATCAAAGCAATGTGCTTTCTAAAGATTAATTATTATTTTTTTGTATTGATTTTATTTTTATTCTAGGTAATTTCCAGTATTTAAAACAAAAAAATTCAAAAATGTTATGTAAAAATACTTGTAAAAATATAATCCGAGTTATGGTTTAAGAATAAGTATTGGGTAGGAAAATATCTCTGTCGTCTAACACAGTATCTGAAGGATTTTCAGCCTAAAAATGGTGGTCTGTCACATGCGCCAAGAACAGAAGTAAAAACTTGGTTTTTTTTATTTAAAGTAATAAAAAGTCATTGATATTGATGGATGTGGACCAATTCTGTACTTTCCTTTTCTGCCAATAAATTTATTAGGACCTTAGACACTTTTGAAAGAAGTTACCTACGCTGTGAATCTATAGGGGTAAACCTGTGTCTAAAAATCTATTATTTATATATAAAAAATTTGTAAAATGTATTGTAATAATTTCTTGTTGCCTGATTCATAAATATTATATTATAATTATAAAAAAATATATTATATTATATAAAATGCTATTGATTTTTTTATATTTTTTTTCATCGTCCCAAATATTTTTTTTTATAATAAAGTAATAAAGCGTCTAATTAAGTATAAGGTTAATGGGTGACGGCGTCCTGATCATGGTATTAAGTAATGCACATTAGTAGTGTATGATATCACGCATGAAGATATTCTTTATACAATATTTATTTATTTATTACTGTAATAAATCACAGTCTGCTTAACTTATGTGAATTTTGTTGAAATTTATAAATTTATAAATTTTTATATATTTATTTTTTTATTGGTATTTCTTATTAACTTTAATATTTAGAAATATTATATTGGTCAGTTGGAGATGAAAAAAATATATACTTTTCTGTGGTAAGGGACATTTTTTTAGAGCGTTCTGCAAATGTTTGACCTTAAAATAGCAACAACAAAAAAAAGGGGGGGTCTGAAACCTGCACAGCCAATCAGATCCGAGCTGCGCAGGACGAAAGCTGGGGCTACTGCCAATATTAATTCCCTTAAAAAAAATATATAAAAAAAATTCAGGGAGAATCTTGGGGTGAAAGACATCAAATCGGTGCATCATCTCTAACAGCGGCTTGTGAACGTGTAATAAGAATGTTACGTAACAGTAACAATATTCCATTCAATATCTGAAGTGCTATGGATTCTCACCAAGGAGAAAGGTGATAAAAAAGACAATATCTCAATTACAAAAGGACCCCTTTAATTATTAATGAACATTCCTTTAATTGTCTCTCGGAGGAAATGGAACCTGGAAACTCTTTAATTTCACAATAAATTGGGAAAAACGTCTTATAATCTTATAAAATCAACCAACTTTTAACTTAAATGCTTTTACTTAAACAGTTTCCCCAGTATATTTTAATATAAATAAATATATCTATCTATCTTTCTATCTATCTATCTATCTATCTATCTATCTATCTATCTATCTATCATCTATCTATCTATCTATCTATCTATCTTTCTATCTATCTATCTATCTATCTATCTATCTATATATATATATATATATATACAGTATATGCCCCATGTGTATGTGAAGTACTTATCAGCACATTGCTATTTTTATATTCTAGATTTTTTTCATATATTTTTTTCCTCGTCAAAGTGCTATTTTTTAAGCTGCTATTTTTTTAAGCAGCTCATATAGTCTCAAGAAATACAATAAAAATAATCAAATAGTTGGTCTATGAAGCTTAGTTGATAAAAAAGTATTTTTTTCTATTCCCCCCCATATATTTCTACCCCTAAATATATATATATATATTAAACCAAATAGATGAAAAATATAACAATGCGTAATCCATTTTTCGTTAGATTGGTTAAGTGTAAATTAATTTATTAAACAGAAGAAAGGTCACATTGATGGCTATGGAGGGGGCTTCTCCCGGAGATGGGGTAGAAGTGGGTTCTTGGAGGGGGGGGGGCTGATCTGACCAGGACATATAGTTTAAAAGTAAATGTATGTAAGGACTATGATTGAAATATATTTGCATACATATAAGTTATATATTATATATTATATATATATACTCACCAGTATATCACATATGATATAACAGAAACATATAGGGGTGGCTGGCACGGATCGGTGTATTCTATAAAAGAGGTTATATATATATATATATATATATATATATATGGGGGAGGGGCAGATGGTATATAAGCTGGGGATGTATTTTATAAATATTTAGAAGAGCGAAAAAAAATCTAAACTATTTTTGGGAGGAAAAGAACGATTCTGGCACAAAAGTTCTGAGCCGAATGTAAGTGTTTATTTGGTATGTATAGATATGGAGGAGGCAGAGTCCATCTTTTGTGGCTACTAAGAGGCAGGGACTGGCCATGTGGCACACCGGGCTAACCTGGCTACCAGCGAATGCCAATGGCTATATGCTGCCCCAATAATAAGGGACTCCTTGTGTTTACCTCTCGAGGGAGACCCATAAAGTTGCATTTTCAAACATAAAATTAGATAAAAAAATGAAATACGAGCTTTTGGCCCCCGACGACGCCCGGCGCTCTCTGTCCTGGATAAAGGGCATTAATAATATTGTTATTACACAAAAAGCACCAGCTTACAAGCTAAAAAGAATTGTGTGTAAATCACTAAAGCTGTACCACCCTCCATTTTTGTTTTTTTGGTAGATTTCATTTCTTTCGGTCGGGTTCGGATATTTAATCGTCGATAGACGGGATACATGAATAAGGGGGCAAAAACAGACGTCACATCCAGCATGTTTCATACAGGGATACGTTCAACAAAATAAAAAAAAAGTACTTATTTAGTTGCAGGTCCCACCCCCGCACGTCACTGATTGGCCGCTTCAAGCAGCAATCATTAGCAGGAAAGTGTTCCCATTGAAACCAATAGGCGATAAGAATCATGTGCTGCGGAAAGTAGCTGGGGGTGGGGGAAGGGGGAAGTGCTTATGGGGGGGGGGTTCTCCAGAACCCTCCTATAAATCTGGAAGGGGAGCACCACATCTATTAAAGTACATACGATGGCTGGATACTACATCTCTCCATCCAGCCTCCACCCTCCATGCTACACCTCCCCATCCAGCCTCCATACTACACCTCCCCATCCAGCCTCCATACTACACCTCCCCATCCAGCCTCCATACTACACCTCCCCATCCACCCTCCATACTACACCTCCCCATCCAGCCTCCATACTACACCTCCCCATCCATCCTCCATGCTACACCTCCCCATCCAGCCTCCATACTACACCTCCCCATCCAGCCTCCATGCTACACCTCCCCATCCAGCCTCCATACTACACCTCCCCATCCAGCCTCCATACTACATCTCTCCATCCACCCTCCATACTACACCTCCCCATCCAGCCTCCATACTACACCTCCCCATCCAGCCTCCATACTACACCTCCCCATCCAGCCTCCATGCTACACCTCCCCATCCAGCCTCCATACTACATCTCTCCATCCAGCCTCCATACTACACCTCCCCATCCAGCCTCCATGCTACACCTCCCCATCCAGCCTCCATACTACATCTCTCCATCCACCCTCCATACTACACCTCCCCATCCAGCCTCCATACTACACCTCCCCATCTAGCCTCCACTCTCCATACTACACCTCCCCATCCAGCCTCCATACTACATCTCTCCATCCAGCCTCCATACTACACCTCCCCATCCAGCCTCCATACTACACCTCCCCATCCAGCCTCCACTCTCCATACTACACCTCCCCATCCAGCCTCCATACTACACCTCCCCATCCAGCCTCCTCCTTTATCTTACATTCATCTTTACCTTCACCACCAGCTGCTCCTTCGTCTTCTACCAACTCTGAATGTAACTACTGAGAATACATGAGCAGAAAGACCGGCGGAAGAAGAGAAATCTAATTAAGTCCAAGGTTTTGCATTTGGGGATGGAGGTGATCACATGACTTCACCGAGCTCACCACCCCAGAGGTGATGTCATCCGGCAAAATGCCCTACATGCATATTTAATATGTTAGCACTATATAAAACAATAAATAATAATAATAAGAGTTATGACCGCCTGGTGAAGGATATGCAGCGTATAGTAGTTCTTAACGATATTAGCAGTCACGCTATTTATAGTGAGGCTTCAGAACCGGACCTGCTCTAGAACCCAGCGTACCGGATCACTTTACAGCAGGAGAATCGGGAGGACTAGATGGGGCCGAATGGGGAGATTCTTGGGTTTCTATAATTGCTTTGATTCATTTATTTCTGCTATGACACATATTATGGTCTAGCATACCTGCCAATCGTCCCATTTTCTGCAGGATAGTCAGGATTTTGGGGTACTATCTACTAACTGCCCGCTTTGGGAGCTCTGTACTCTTTTTTAATTTAATGAGAAGATGGTAGATAAATGGAACAGCCTCCCAGCAGAAGTGGTAGAGGGTAATACAGTGAGGGTATTAAACATGCGCGGGACAGACATACGGATCCTGAATCTAAGACGAGACCAACGACTGATTAAGGTTTGAGTCTTTAAAACAGGAAAAAAAACGAAGCCTAATGGGTCTGATCTGCCGGCAAGGTTCTATATTTCTGTACATCGCTTTGGAGTATGTTGGCGCTCTCTACACAAGAATTATAGTAATAACCTGAGCTCTGGGAATGATAGGATTCTGTAATTCGATGATGACGCAATTCTAGTCCCTCTCTCATTGGAAATCACCCCCCCTTTAAATTCCTTTCACCCAGACAGAATTTTTACAGATTTTGTTAAATCCATCAAAATGAAGATTTTTTTATATGACAAACGCTGTTGCAGCACTTACCTCCTGCCCCCCCTCCTGATTTTAGGGTTTCTATGAATGAAGCTGGTCGTTCATGAAAAAGAGCGCTGCACATGTCTGACGGCACGCACTCACCAGGAGCGCTCATGCATGCGCATCCTACGCATTTCCCTTGCATTGGACGCAGATGGCACACATCCGACGGAATGGGGCGGGTCCAACAGCTATACATTGTCTAGAAATATGAACTAGATTCAATATTTTATTAATATTTATATCAAATATGTTATTAATATATATTAAATACTATTTTATATGAAATATATCATATTATTAATTTTGTGTAAATAAAATAAAGATTATTTTGTGTTTTATATATGTATATATTATACAGAATATTATGTTATATTAAATATACTATAATCAATATTATTTTAAATTAAATATACTATATTCAGTATTATTTTATATTAAATATTACATATATATAATATTAAATACTATTTTATACTAAATATTTACCGGTAATATTAAATATTATATTATATAAAATATTTTTTTTTAAATATAGATTTTGGTTAAAATTTTGTTGAAACAAACAATATTGCCTTTTTTAATGGAAATTTTAATTTTTTTTGGCTTCATTTGTTACGCGTTTCAAAGCAAAATAATGCTTTTCCACAGAGATCCAGTTACGATGTTAACCTAGTTCTTATGTTAATAAATTAAAAAAAAAAATCAAAATGAGGAAAAAAAAGTTGGAAATTGGAAAATTCAGAAATGCCTCATTCTGATTATTAATCATTATGCTTCTTTCTCTTGAGGTTTCTCTTCCTTTAAGGAAAGATGTGACACTGGTTGCCTTTTCGTAGTTGTCTTTTAGGACTTGCCGTAAAGCAAAGCAGCACATGCGTAAAATACCATCAGGGGCCAGTGGGTGGAGCTAAACACCAGCCCTTCTCGGGTTCTGTTTATGCCACGCCCCCATCCTGTCTCTGCTTCCGTATAATCTACATTTAAGACATTTAACATAGAAACATTTATAAACTTTTATCAACGCCCATCCCATGGATGTCTAAGTCCCCTCACTGTATTAGCCTCTACCACTTCTGCTGGGATGCTGTTCCACTGATCTACCACCCCCCTCAGTAAAGTAAATCTTCCTCACGTTTCATCTAATCCTTTGACCCTGTAGTTTTAGCTCATGGCCTCTCGTTCTAACGTTTCCTCTCCTCTGTATACAGAATATTTCTTATTTACTGAAAATGGCAACAAAATAACATTTACCAAAAATTGCAGCATTTTCTCTTCTCATTGAGCGATCCCGGTGTCTAATGCAGACTGATGGACGGCCTATAACCTCATTTCTGCTGCCGTAGGCACTGGAGCTGGGCTAGCGGCCCACGGGGAGCCAATTGGCTCATCCCTCTATATATACATATATACATACATACATATATATATATATATACCTTCAACGTAAAGATTCCGGGGCTTGGAGACGTCACACGGCCATTTTTTAGTCTATTTTTTTTATATCTCAGGGTAAAAGCATTTATTTGACCCAAAGACGAGAATTTTCACCTTGATCCGTACGGGCTACTGAGAACTGTCACTCTCCCTATACGTCATTGTCATCCTCCTACCCTCCCCCTCTCTGCTCTCCTTCTGATCTATTTTTATGCCTCTTTCACGCGCGGCGTATGTACGGTTCTCTCAATCTTTTTTTTTATTTTCCGCACGTGCGCGGGTTATAAGCAGCGACTGATCTGGAAAGGCAGGATGAAAAATGTTATTTGGGAAAATATTTAATAAAAAGGAAAGATAATGAAATGAGCCAATGGGAGCTAAGCAGGGCACGGAGACCCTCCCCCATTGGCTGTAGAGGGTTAATCAGCCCCGCATGTATGTTGTAGTCGTGGTCGATAGCTGCTCTATATAATGTCATTTATGTTACGGGGGAGCGTTCCAAATTAGAACACTCAGCAGCCAATGGGAGATAAGCAGGGCAGATATTCCACCTCTGATTGGTTAGCTGCACGGAGTTTGCGTCAAATGCGTCGAGTCATATTAACGTTACAATATAACATACAATGTCTGTCTATAGGTCAGTGTATTCAGCATAAGAGTCACAAAAGTCTCTTCTCTGCCGGTTATTTTCAATTTCATTAATTTATGGAATAAAGTGAATTATTGCCTACAAACCTATTCATAAAAATAATTACCGTCCGTTTCCTTCTGAAATGTAGTTTGTAGGCCCCTGATATATATATAGGGAAGTTTTACTTTATGGAAATGGTGGTAGATAAGCGGAACAGCCGCCCAACAGAAGTGGTAGAGGCTAATACAGAAATTTTTTACAGGTTCCCAAGATCCTGCTCAATCCATCAGGACACCAGACGGATGAGATAGGGGTTTGTTTAACGAACCCTACAAAACTGTAAAAATAATTGTACTTTTTTTTAGTAGTAACAGGTTTTACCCTCAGGGGAGCTTCATGTAATAAATCAGATTTTCTGGTTTGTGGGCCGGGCCGGACAGACGTGTAATAGGCGTGTTAACAGGAGAAATGATTTCCCCGGAGCAGGGGTTGAGTTTAACCCGTTACACGTCATGGTGAGTTTCCTTCCCATCGCTATGGCAGGTGACACGGCACTCAAACAGGTGCTGGCCAGGTATCCAAGAACAGCCGAATCCACAGAAATACATCAAGGTTAACAGGATTTGGACTTTGAAAATGCATGCTGTAGGTATCTCAGGATAAACCTGTGCTGTAGGTATCTCGGGATACACCTGTGCTGTAGGTATCTCGGGATACACCTGTCCTGTAGGTATCTCGGGATGCACCTGTCCTGTAGGTATCTCTGGATACACCTGTGCTGTAGGTATCTCGGGATGCACCTGTGCTGTAGGTATCTCGGGATACACCTGTGCTGTAGGTATCTCGGGATACACCTGTCCTGTAGGTATCTCGGGATGCACCTGTCCTGTAGGTATCTCTGGATACACCTGTGCTGTAGGTATCTCGGGATGCACCTGTGCTGTAGGTATCTCGGGATGCACCTGTGCTGTAGGTATCTCGGGATGTACCTGTGCTGTAGGTATCTCGGGATACACCTGTGCTGTAGGTGTCTCGGGATACACCTGTGCTGTAGGTATCTCGCGATACACCTGTGCTGTAGGTATCTCGGGATGTACCTGTGCTGTAGGTATCTCGGGATACACCTGTGCTGTAGGTATCTCGGGATGTACCTGTGCTGTAGGTATCTCGGGATACACCTGTGCTGTAGGTATCTCGGGATGCACCTGTGCTGTAGGTATCTCGGGATACACCTGTGCTGTAGGTATCTCGGGATGCACCTGTGCTGTAGGTATCTCGGGATGCACCTGTGCTGTAGGTATCTCGGGATGTACCTGTGCTGTAGGTATCTCGGGATACACCTGTGCTGTAGGTATCTCGGGATGCACCTGTGCTGTAGGTATCTCGGGATGTACCTGTGCTGTAGGTATCTCGGGATGTACCTGTGCTGTAGGTATCTTGGGATACACCTGTGCTGTAGGTATCTCGGGATACACCTGTGCTGTAGGTATCTCGGGATGTACCTGTGCTGTAGGTATCTTGGGATACACCTGTGCTGTAGGTGTCTCGGGATACACCTGTGCTGTAGGTATCTCTCGATACACCTGTACTGTAGGTATCTCTCGATACACCTGTGCTGTAGGTATCCCGGGATGTAGGTATCCCGGGATACACCTGTGCTGTAGGTATCTCGGAATACACCTGTGCTGTAGGTATCTCGCGATACACCTGTGCTGTAGGTATCTTGGGATGTACCTGTGCTGTAGGTATCTCGGGATGTAGGTATCTCGCGATACACCTGTGCTGTAGGTATCTCGGGATGTAGGTATCTCGGGATGCACCTGTGCTGTAGGTATCTCGGGATACACCTGTGCTGTAGGTATCTCGGGATACCCCCGGGCTGTAGTTATCTCTGGATACCCCTGTTCTGTAGCGTCCAATAAACGGCTCTGAACGCCATGGAGGCAGTTGGGCTCAAGCTCGGGGTAGGTCCATCCAAAACTGCCCACTAAGGTTGTTCAGCCATAAGCACTCACCACACCTGTCCAAAGGTGCCGAACTTCTACTACCGCCCTTTCTAGGGCGGTATCCCTAGACACTCGTGGTTTTGTATTGAATTAAAAAAGGTGCCTAATACCCTACGCAGTGGCTCCGCTAAAATCCTAGAGGGGCCCATTATACGCACGGACACCGTCTGGGGGCCCAACAAACTTCCCTGCTGTAGATTTTGAGTAGACCCTAAGTGACGGCTTTGATATCAATTTTCCATTACATTTTAAGTGAATTATAAACCTTATTTATATTATATACGGTATATCCAGTAATCAATTTCCCCAAAAAATTACTGTTGATTGCTGATTCAATATTAAAAATATTTTAAAAATATAAAATAAAATCATCATTTATTATATTTTAAACAAATGACGTTAAAATGTGAGTTTAATTTTGCAGGTATTTTATTTCGGAAATTCATTTAATAATAATAATAATTTCATTGGGTTGCAATCCTTCTTCTTGTACCCCGCACTGGGGGATCATGGGAAATTAGTTGGTTTTAATTCTTTTCATACACCCTCCAGAGATAAAAATTTTTAATGAGTTAAAGGTTTATTCAACACGTTTTATTGCTAAATGCAATGTTTTAATCATCTAAAATTTCTACTTATTCAACCATTTTTTTCAGGGAATGCTCAATTGCCATGTGATACAAAATCAGACACTGATAGGTTGTTGCCGTAGAATCTGGAACCGCTTCTTAAACATTCATGTGTTGGGTTTTACAAGGAAAGATTAAACGGCAGGTCTGCTGCGGCTTATTATGCGAGGTAGCAAGTGGAACGCCAGCTTCAAATGACCATTTTTTTACTGGGATCCCCTTTTTCCACCCCATGGAAGAGGATCAGGTCACATGTCTATGCCTCAAGATAAAAGCAGACATTAACAAGTTCTTGGCTGGAGGGAATCATTTTCCCGTCGCACCATGCGCTTCCTCTCAGAATGTGCTCATGAATTTGTGTGCAACGAGCTAAAGCTTCCCCCTATTTTTGGGAAATAATGTATTTTAGCCACAAAAATCGTGTCTGAAGTAAATTTGCGTATTTTTTTTCCCCTTAGATGCCAAAGGGACGATTCGAGAGATTGTTCTCCCGAAAGGCTTGGACTTGGATCGGCCCAAACGGACCCGGACGTCCTTCACAGCCGAGCAGCTCTACCGCCTGGAGCTGGAGTTCCAGAGGTGCCAGTACGTGGTCGGCAGAGAGAGGACGGAGCTGGCGAGACAGCTCAACCTGTCTGAGACGCAGGTAAGAGACCTCACCGGGGGAACAGCCCAGCGATTGGCTACCGGCCGGCATAATGGCTAGTAGGTTGCCTAAGGAGCCATAACACGAGAACCTAACGGCGGCAGCCAAGTGGTCGTAATAACCGTCGTTATGGAAACCACCACTTGTCAGGAAGTAGAAGCTATTCTGAACGGTGTCACCTGTATTCAAGCAGGGATTCCAGCTGTGGAGAAAAGCACCAATCGGCATGTCGAGATATCATTAAATGGGAGGAGAATATGAAGGAGTCGGCCTCAGACTGGGGTAAAAACCCAAAGGTTCCAGGGCAAATCCTGACACTTGCCTCGTATGATGCGACAAATATCCTCCTAGCTGACGCCGTAAAAGCCCCGGTTCGGAGGGAGTCGCCGTACAAATCTCTTGGTCTACAAGGGTTCCTGCCATAAAACCCCGGCCCCTGAATAGTTTAATGGTCAAAATGGTGAACTGATAAATCTCACCTCGGGGGAAATATAGTTTATAGAATACAAGATATGATTGGACGGACTCTACGAGTACCATGCAGATTTCCAAATGGAGACCCCTGTTTTTGGGGGAGTGCGGCAAGAGACGACGAGGGACAGGGTCGTCCAGCAGGGCCGTCCCTTCCCTGGGACAGTTGGGAGGTATGACTATACGGCACAGGATTGGGAAGACCATACCATACAGAGAAGGGGGGGGGGTATTTCTAGATATTCCGAACGTAAAGAACATCCCCGTCCTTCGGAAGAATAGAATTTCACCCCCGGGGGGGGGAGGGGGAAATGTTGGCAGGAGATCCGCGTTTGTTAATCAGATCAGGTAATTAAACCTCGTTTATAAAAACAGCAACAGCCCTAAAAATCCCAATTACAGGAAAACCGAGGCCTTAATTACTCACCGTATAATTAGGGAGACTCAACTGTGCATGCTGCCAGTAATGAATGGGTTAATGGGAATGACCCCGCGCAGGCGCTGCGCTATGTATTCCTGAAATGCCTATTGGAAAATCAGTACATGCCGCCCAGCTGTCTCACTTTTTTTTGCCGCTTTATCCCCCGGAAGCCTACCATTGCGGGACACGGGCAGAACTGCCCTCCGACGTTGGTGGGTGGGGTACCGCTGACATCACAGGAAACACCTCCATTTAAAGGGGAAATGGGCGGGGAGTGGGGCGTGTCAAGACCCCAGGTATGTTTATAAGACTTTGGGCTTTTGGCCCAATTATGTTACGGTTGATATCCCTGCTTGAACGCAAGGTTTCCATGACAACCGTTAGTAGATCCATGTGGGTAACACATTTGAACGCCCCCCCGGACCCGCCACCCTCGACCAGGACACCCCCTGTTGTAAAGTTGCTGATTGGTTCAGGCAGCCTCTGTGAGAATAGGGGCAGGAGAAGCACAGGAAACTATGTAGACAATGCTGGCTTTGCCACGGGCTGCCTCTGACCTCACTTTACCTTTTAAACTAAATACCCACAAAATCATGGTGCAAAAAAGACCTAAATGTAAAATATTCTTTTTTTCACCGCATTATTTGTAATTAAATTCCAAAATCCAATTTTCTTGGTTCTTTTTTTGTGATGAGCGACACCGGGGCCGGACTGGCATCGACGGGTCGTCCCCGGGCGGTTTAAGGCCAGCGGCCTCCTGACGAGGGCTAGCAGCCCCGCCGAGAATACGCCCCGTGTGCCAGATGGCCGGGACTGTTTGCCGCCTTCGATTCCAGATTACGAGCGTTTTTTCCTCCCCATGGGTTGTAAGCCGCATATCTATAGTAATAAGAAGCTTAGAGGCATCGTGCATACATACGTGTATCGTATGTTCCACAGGTCACGGGTAGGTTAATATACTCTTATCGGTTAGGAGTTTAAGGAGGGGGGCGGGCAGAGCGCCAGCTGGGCGCAGGGTATTTACACCCAGCGCAGGCAGGGAGGCAGCTGCACGGAAAGTAGGTCGGAGAAGGCGGACATTCTTCAGGGGGGGGGTGCGAGAAAGCCCTCCCCCACCGGTCGGGGGTATCACTGCTCCATACCTACGGGCTGTATGGGAACATGCGCGACCACCGGCGAACGTGTTCGTTTAACCCTTCGGGCCCCGCCGTATAACGGACATATTGTAATATCTCGATGGATCGGTGACCGGGAGCTCGATGCGCGCGTGCACGGATATACCTGCAGGAACAACCAGAAAATGACATTTTAGGGACGTTTGTATGATTATTAAAAAGATACAAATATTTATTAAACAAATATTATTTATTCATATGGCGCCAACACAGGCAGGATCGCTGTACAGCGGAATCATACAATCTATGGGTTGTTGGTATAAAGAGCCGATACTATGTATCGATGAGCCGTTTATCGAACCCGTGGCCCCAGTTAGCGGGGGGGGGTAAACATTCTATATGGGGTAAGTATATATCTGTCAGCTCTTGGTGACACATGCCGATACCGTGCATGTTTGTTAACGTGTTGACAGTCACGGCACTGGCTGGGTACACGGAGACACATATGTCGCGGTTAAATCCCCCTGGCAGAGGGTTGCTGGTACGGGGCTTACGGCTTAGACGGATGAGGTCAGCGGTGTAGCTGCCGAGTAGGTCAATGGCAGGGCGAGAGCGCACCCCGCGCATGTACCGGGGCAGCACAGGCAGATCCATGATGAGATGGGAATCACCCCTACAGAGGGCAAATTACCAGTCCCCCCCAATACCCCCGGTGACCCAACCGACCCCCCCGCCAGCCGCTCACTGTGTGCGTAGATTATTGGGCGGCCAGCACCAAAGCTTTAACTATTTAACTCCCTGTTTAATAATTACAAGAATTTCCTTCCATTAGAAAAGCAAAAAAAAAAATTAACAAAAATAAAATATTAAAAAAATTATATCACAAATATAAAAATGATTAATAATATATTATTAAAACTAGAACAATTTAAAAATATATATATATATTAAATATATATCATAATATTCCAAATAAATTATTTACAAACGAGTAATAATAAATGAATAATAATAATTCTCATTTTTAGCAGTTTTACATTTTAGTAGGAGTTTTTCCCGGATCTAGTATGGTATATATCACATATGGCTAGTTTTTTTTTCTTGCTTTAAAGGCCTTTTAATTTCTCTGTTTAATCTTTCCTTGTAAATAATTAATTTTCAAGCTGGAAAAAACGTTTCTTTACTGTTTTACCGTTAACGCGGTTTAGCAGTTTTTACGATATATTTTTGCTTTTACTACCTGGTCTTAAGATGGAAGGCACCAGACTTTATGCTGCAAATAGATTTATTCATTAAAGCTGTTAAAGTGATAGCGTTTACCACTTTAATTGGATCGGATTCTACTGGGATTTTTACTGTAATGAGTGTGTGGTAGATCAGCGGAACAGCCTTCCAGCAGAAGTGGTAGAGGTTAATACAGTGAGGGAATTTAAACATGCATGGGATAGACATTCGGCTCCTGAGCCGACTCCTTCCTATTCCACCCCGGTGGGATCATATATAAGACTCCCAGTTGGTACTTTTACCCCCTTTATGTTATTGCTGATCTCCCTGCTTGAATGCAGGTGACTCCATTAAGTACATCTTTAAATAGTGACAAGTCAAAGTTTCCATGAGGACCGATATCAGAGCCATTTTGGTAACACATATGGCGATTTGCTACATAGAATCTCCCCGACAGGTTATTAAAGGGTTAATATTTCTAGAGTTTTAGAAAGTTCCGGGGTTAATGGGGGTCGTGGAAGGAAGATGAGCCCAGAAATCATTCTATGTGAAAGAAATGACGTCCTGTACTGACTGAGTTTGGCTGGATGCATAGTGTGAGCGTGAGTGTGTGAGCCCTATCTAGTCTGCCCCTTTTCCTGCTGTATTGGCTTCTACCCCTTCTGCTGGGAGGCTGCTCCACTTATCTACCACCCTCTCAGTAAAGTCAAACTTCCATCTAAATGACTCGTCTGCTCTGTAATGAAAACATCCTAAAAAAAGACAAAAGCAACAACTGGCGAGCGCCAGCATTCCAATTTA
The DNA here is from genome assembly GCF_027358695.1 of Spea bombifrons. NCBI lineage: Eukaryota > Metazoa > Chordata > Amphibia > Anura > Pelobatidae > Spea > Spea bombifrons. The sequence continues at coordinate 4,461,564 of NC_071087.1, read as the reverse complement.
CAGTTTGTTTAACCCTTTAAAGGCAGTGCATTTCTTTAAGGTGTTTAGCGGAAAGAAACCCCCAAAAATCCATCCCGTGTGTTTTTATTTTATATGGCGGTCTTGGCCGCGTCTGGTCACGCGTGTTCCGGTCCACGTTATCATGCGTGTGCATGTGTGAAGGTCCAGAAATAAAAAGAAGCGCTGTTTATTGGCGTTCCCGCCGACCGGCGCAGGTGAACATAACCAAGCGGCGTTTCTTTCTTTTCCCCTCGCTAATGCCGAGATCCGGAAGGCTCCAGCAGGTGGCTCGCTTATAATAATAATTGAAAGCCGGCCAGCTGAGATCGCCAGCTGAGTCATTTGCCTGTTTATAAAAACAAGCCTTCGTTCCCTTCAATCGAGTCGCGGAAAAAAAATAAAAATAAAAAAACCAAGCGCCGGCTCTTACGCTAAGTGCTTTCCCGAGACGCGGCGTAATAGCCCGGCCGCCGCGACGCAAATCGCTGCATTTCCAGCCCTCTTTTGTTGGCGCTCCTTGCCTCGGACGCCATTATCCGCTCTCGGAACGCGGGAGATAGAATCTATAACATACGAATTTACTAAGGAGAGATAAGTCGGGGCAAAAAAAGGTTTTAGTGCCAGACCATTTACTGTAAAAAGAAAAGCCCAAAGCTTAAGTCATTGTCGGCATGTGCCACCTCTGACGGAAGGCCGCTCCAGGTGTTCAGAACAGTTTTTGTACCTGAGCCTAAAACATGACGTGCAGCCGCGCACATCCAGCCGTCGGCCGCACTTACATCTTAAGGAAGCCACCAGCCTTAAAGCCACAGGCGCTGGTGGCTGAGGGCACCAAACCCATCGGTCAGTATTATGCCAGATGGCACCCCGACCAAGAATACTCTTTCGGCGCGACCCCCCCAATGTTTTTTTTTCCATTTTATGTAGCTCATTAAGGGATGCGATGATGAACCGGAGCATCGCCTATCCACCCCTGTATCCAACGTCAAGGAGCAGAAGACCTCACCACAGCCGCCAAAGTATTTCTTTGCTGTCTCTGCCATTGTCCTGATTATTTGCCCCAAATCGGAGCGCTCTCCATGCGCAAAGGTGGCAGCAGACGTACCCCTTGAGCATAGATCTTTACAATGTGCCCTCCCAACACAGGCAGACCGTGCTGAGACATCACAACGTGGTAGGACCTGCACATTGGGTTCTGCACAGTTGGGTTCTGTACAGTTGGGTCCTGCGCGTTGGGTCCTGCACAGTTGGGCGTGCTGATGATGGGAACCTAGAAGTTGATAAGAACTCATCAGTGAAAGGGTTCCATTAGTACGAAATCGGCCCTTGGGCCCCTTGGTCGCGTCGAAACCTATTCTGGAGGATCTCATGAGACAACGGGTCGTCCCACCATCGATTTCAGTGAAATTTCTGCATGTCTGTGCGGTGCAGAGCCAGAAAAGCCAAACGTTTACCGGACAGCGAGAGAGTTAATCGGATACATTTTTTATCATAATTATTATTTTTTTAATAAAACCCCGCTGTGCCATTTGCCCGTTGAGTATGCGCGGCGGTTTGTGTTAAAATATTGGGTCCGGACGTGACAACAACAAAAATAAATGCAGCAGTAAACGTGGAGCAGAGGTCCCCCGGCGGTTCCTTTGTGTCGAGCCGGCAGAGTGCGGCGCGCGCCCGTGGGAGAAGCCGCTCGGCAGAACAGAACGGCGCGACGCGGCTCTTTGCAGAAACGCGCGGCCCTCGTCCCCCGTGTAATCAGGGTCTCTGCGTGGTGCGGGGGCATTATCCCGACGCTGCGGAATGCTGGCCGCTTTCATTGTTCGGCTCTGAGGTGCGAAGCGGCGCAGGAGATCCAAAATGTCAAAAAATAAAATGAAATAATACACGAGTGGCACGCGGGACCCTACTGGGCGCACGAAGCCTCATTTAGATTTTTTTGTGGAGTTTTGCCAACAAACTAAAATACACGGAGCCCGAGGAGCCAGGGCAACGGGCGAAAAGAAAGAACATTGGTACGCTTTTCCCACTAAGTAGACAAAAAACCCCCAATTTTTTTTATTATTTTTTGTTGCTCCGGATTAGGTTCTTCCCCGTAATCCGGAGGACAGCGTGAGACGAGACTCTGAAAAGGTCGGCTCGTTAAGACGCGGAGAAAGTACCGGTTTCTCGTCTGAAATTCCGGCCAAGCCGCGAAACGCGTTAATTTACAATAGCGGCCCGGGCCGCGTTTTCCTGGCGGGCTGCGGACAGCAACGTTCCGAAAACACACAAAGAAAAGTTTTTTGTTTTTTTTAGTTTCGCGAATCAAACGGCAGAACTAAATAAAGTGTCCAATTACCGCTCAGTCGCTCGATGCTTTTGTCCGTGTCTCTGCAAAGCATCATGGGACACGGTCCTGAGACAACGCTTAGATACCGTTGGTTATTGATCGACGTAAAAGTGTACGTTCCTAACAGCGTCCTCCCCAAACACGGCTCTGCTCCTTAGCGGATATTTCATTTCCAGAGAGAAGCTCTTGGACCTGGGTGTTGGTGGCCACTGACCACTTCCACCCAGCCACGAAATTAACCCCGGCGCTGCCGACCCAACTCGGTCTCTGTACATAGCGGTCTTTGTAGCACCTTTAAAAAGTAACGTGGAGCCTCTGGTTAATAACCCCCAGCGCTGTATACAGTAATATAACCCCCCCAGTGCTGTATACAGTAATATACCCCCCCAGCACTGTATACAATAACCCAGCGCTGTATACAGTAATATAACTCCCAGCGCTGTATACAGTAATATAACCCCCAGCACTGTATACAGTAATATAACCCCCAGCGCTGTATACAGTAGTATAACCCCCAGCGCTGTATACAGTAATATACCCCCCCAGCACTGTATACAGTAATATGGTATATCCCCCAGTGCTGTATACAGTAATATAACCCCCCAGCACTGTATACAGTAATATGGTATATCCCCCAGCGCTGTATACAGTAATATAACCCCCCAGCGCTGTATACAGTAATATAACCCCCAGCGCTTTATACAGTAATATAACCCCCCAGCGCTGTATACAGTAATATAACCCCCAGCGCTGTATACAGTTATATAACCCCCAGCACTGTATACGGTAATATAACCCCCAGCGCTGTATACAGTAATATAACCCCCAGCGCTGTATACAGTAATATACCCCCCCAGCACTGTATACAGTAATATGGTATATCCCCCAGTGCTGTATACAGTACTATAACCCCCAGCGCTGTATACAGTAATATAACCCCCAGCGCTGTATACAGTAATATAACCCCCCAGCACTGTATACAGTAATAACCCCCAGCACTGTATACAGTAATATAACCCCCAGCGCTGTATACAGTAATATAACCCCCCAGCGCTATATACAGTAATATAACCCCCCAGCGCTGTATACAGTAATATAACCCCCCAGCGCTGTATACAGTAATATAACCCCCCAGCACTGTATACAGTAATAAATCCCCCAGTGCTGTATACAGTAATATAACCCCCCAGCACTGTATACACTAATATATCCCCCAGTGCTGTATACAGTAATATAACCCCCAGCGCTGTATACAGGAATATAACCCCCAGCGCTGTATACAGTAATATAACCCCAGTGCTGTATACAGTAATATAACCCCCAGTGCTGTATACATCATAGTGCCGGTAGCGTCCATTGAGTGTATGTGAGGAGGATAAGGATATACGTTCCTCCTGCTCCCTTTATATATTCGCAGATACTCGGTGTGCCGAGCTGTGACCTCATTATCTGGAACCGTTGAGTCTGTCCATACATGCAGACTGGCAAGAAGTAAGAAGCGTAAATCTGGCCGATGGTTATCCATTAAAGCCAACGAGAGGTGATCGTTTTGTTGTGATGTCTTCTTCAAGGTCCATCAAAGTTCCTTCTATCAACCTAGCCTAGTAGCAAACAGTCTAGCTTTTCCTTCTCCCCAGATTTAACTTAAAGACTTTTTCCATATGGAAAATAATGCCCCCCCCCAGCCCAGCTGTACCTGCCGCCATTGATGGAGCAGTGATACGGTGTGACGGAGGTCAAAGCAGCCGTCGGCACAGACCTCTTCTTTAGCGTTTGCCGACCTAATGCCAGGATTCAGTATATAATGCTAGCTCCACATCCACTCTTGGAGAGGTCTGAGCCCATCGCCTCCATCTTGTTTTCCAGCCTTTGGTGGCTTTTGAGAAGACCAAGGGACAGCTACCCTAAGGTAAGGCCTGTCCCTCATTAAGGATGGCCCCGCCATTCTCTTTCTATAAGCCTCCCCATAGAACTTGTTCTGGTCATCCATACGTCGGACTTGTCCACATCGAGAGGTCCACCTTACTCCCGACGATGGCCGGTTGGAGACATTACATCACGAAACGGTTTCCTCCATCTACACACCAACCTTTTTTTGTATTTATTCATACGTCGGCAGATTTATTCCGGAGCTCTTTACGTCCAGCCTGTGTTTAATGCCCCAGCGTCTGGGCTTTGGGTCTGCGTTTATCCGAACGTACGCTCTCCACTCCACAATCAATGGACTTAAAAGCCAGGAGGGAAAACTGTAATTGTCCTTTCTTTAAGCCGCATAGAAGGAGTGATTTACTTAAACAACAGAGAATGCTTACGGCAAGAGTTTTCTCAGCGGGCGCCCCCTTTTCCTTTTGTCGCTGTCAGATTTGCTTAATAATAATGGCGTTTTTTCCCTTAAATATAATGAATGATTACGGCGACCACTTCATTTCCGCGCTGTTTCCCGTAGTTCCCACCCCGTCATTTTAATGTATATTTTGTAAAGCGTATTTTACACGGAAAGCTGCATTTAGACATGAATCTCTTTATCTTCAGATTTAAATAAGTAAAAGAAAAAAGATATAAAAAAGCAAATCCGCGGTAACCGTTTCCAAACGGGAAAAAAAAGGAATGACGTAAAGATTAGAGCGATTTGGGAGTCGGAATAAATGCCGTTGTCGTGTTAATTGAAATAACTAGATTTTAGGAGGATGGAGGGTCAGAGATGGACCCTTAGGCCTGCTTCAATAATGAGCAGAAATAAGATAGCGGCTTGTTGTCTTGCGAGTTGATGAACGTGAAATCACATTTTCCCAAAAACAGAGTTTCTAAAAGACTAAAGTATCATTTTTTTAAAAATAAATATAGAAAATTGGTAAATTTGTCCTGGATTTTTTTCTTTTAAGAAAAAAAACATTAGTTTAGACAATTTTTGGTCAGATGTTATGGCCCATATAACATCTTTCTGCTAAGGTCCAGCATAGCAATAGGACTCTTCACGTCAGCATTAGTCACCTTAGAGCAAGGGTGTCCAACTTGTGGCCCTCCAGCTGCTGCAGGACTACATCTCCCATACTCCTCTGCCAGCCATTGAGCTGAAAGAGCATTGTAGTCCTGCAGCAGCTGGAGGGCCGCAGGTTGGACACCCCTGCCTTAGAGGGAGCACGGATGACCTCCAGGTAAGGTATCACCTTGGGTTAGCTGTAAAGACTCTGGTCAATGACGGTTGGAACCTTCTAGGTGAGACATGGCTGGGATGAAATAGGGATCCCCCGCCTTGATTGACTCCTGTCCTTCTATTTCAGGTCAAGGTCTGGTTCCAGAACAGGAGGACGAAGCAGAAGAAGGATCAGAGCAGGGACTCTGAGAAACGCTCATCTTCAACATCTGAATCCTTCGCCACTTGCAATATCTTAAGGTTGCTGGAACAAGGCAGACTCTTATCAGTCCCGGCACCCCCCAATTTGCTTTCTCCTAGTCAAACCACCATAGGAACTTCTTCTGGAAATGGGTCCAGCCTTGGGAATTCAGAAAGCACGTCGCCGGTTATAAGGAGTTCTCCTCCCGGGGCAGGAACCTTCAACCTCCAGGTGCCATCATTAGCTCCGACTTCTCCGCGGTTACCAGCTCCTCTTTGTTTCCCGGGTCCTCTCTTGGGAGGTCTGCATGAAATACCCACCGGGTACGGACTAGGGAGCTCGGCTTTCGAGCCCTACACACGCTTGGAAAGGAAAGACTCTACTTCCAGTAAAAAGCCAAGCTCCTAACTTCTTTCGAAGGTGTTAAAAGCCACTGCGTTGGCTGCCCAGTAACGCGATCCCGGTGACCGGCCGTTGGGAAGACTTTGTCTAGTGATTTGTGTTTGTCTCACAGTGATACAAGGATCTGGATGTGGAGGCCAGGAGATGGAGAAGGTCTTAGGACACGTGTGCAGCTGCTAGCACCGGTGCATTTGGATGTGCCCACTTTTTAAATAACCCCTAAGCACTCTCGCCACATTGCTAAAGTATATCTTTCCCATCCGGCTTACCTGGGCCATGGTTGGACCTCGTAGAAATGTCGGGAGGGTGGGGTGGTTTTATACCTCAAAGGTCAGCACAAGACCGGTTCTCCCATTAAACCCATTAATTACGCGGAATGATACTGGGAAACACAAGTGAAATGGTCTAATGCAGAGGACGCCAACAGTCTACCGGGGTCGATGTCCATTGAACGTGGTGGAATTCCCATCTTGCAGCGCTACGGAGTATGTTGGTGCTTTGTATATATATATATATAACGAGTCTTAAAAATCTACACCAGCAAATTCACCCCCAAAAATTCCCAGTTTCCCTTTTTTATTTGGACGAGACATCTGACGGTTGATAATTATTATTCTCTATTTAGAAAGGAGAATTGTGGGGCAAAAATCTAAAATTGGAGTCATTGTCATGGAGACCCTCAGTATGTTCCTATGTGCCGCAAACTTAGAATTTTGCCGCAAAACGGCTTTTTGGGACTAAATTGTGACAAAATTGCAAATATTGTTTAGAATCCCTTATAACAGAATTTTAATCATTGCGCAATCAAGATCATATCATTATTTTGTATAAAAATAATTATTTTACAATTTTTTTTTTTTGGTACCTGTTCTGCCACCTTTATGCGTTAATTTAACTGAAAATAACATAAATTGGCGTACTACTTTTTTTTTACCCATTCTTGCAGATGTTTTTTTTTAGATATTTATTCATAACTTTTTACATAGATATGGTCCATGAAACATTGTTTAATATTCAAATGTATAAAATTTTTATTAACCCGTAAAAATAAAATCAATCTCCAATAATGACGTATTTCTGTAACAGGCTCCAATTACAGCCCAATTTTGGGTGAGAATATCATTTATTAGGTGTTTAAATATCCCCGTCTCTTTCAAGTGAGATTCAGATTTTTTCGGCAGACGTAGAACCAACAGAATATTTTAACGTCATCAAAAACTAAAAAAACAGGTCTTAAAAATTGTTGAAAATTAAAAAAAAAAATTAATTTCTAAAATTGAATATCCTCAGCCACAGAATAAAACATAATCTTATAATAAATACAAATTTAACGCAAAATGGGTTATTTACAAAGAGTTGGTTGCTATGGCAATTGCACTAGTTTTCCTATTTTTCACTCCCTATTGCACCATTTTATCGTGAAATATGCTTCAATTGGTGATCTCACGATTGACTTCTTTCATAACTTTGTTCGGTTTACCTCTAAAAGACCCCGATTCATACGAACAATTGGAATTTATTTTTTTAATTTAATATTACAAAAAAAACCGCTGTTGAAAATTAAAAATTTTAGTTAAATTGATTTTTTTTTTAATATTTTTTTTTTTACATGGAACTTTTTCCATCCAATTTATATTTCGTTATTCCAGCATTCCAGGATTTCATATATTTTTTAAGGGATGTAAGTCAATAATATTATATATATAAAAAAAAAATCTAATAAATGTGAATTTTAGGTAATTCAGATAAGCGGCATCTCGTCCCGAAGTGCGTACGATGTCACTTGTGGAATGTGTTTAAAGAGACATCACTCGAATATTCTGTGATGTTCTAACCCAAAGCTGGTCTTTTGCGAGCCGTCAGCAATTACTGGGCTAAGCATTCCCATCATCCCAGGACGTAGAGGATGATGGGGATTGTAGTCCAGCCATGAATGAGTGTCCTAGCCCTTTAACCACGGGGGTCCTGCAATTTGTAGAACAGAATAAATAAAGCACTTTGGGAGGTGTCTGGGTAATTGGGGCTATTGGGGGGGTGGCAAGGACTCTAATGGAGGTCGGTGATCTGTCTCGATGTTTCGTGGCCAGTCCCAAATGTTCATTCGTCCTTTAAAAATGATAAAATTTATAAAAAAAATAATAATAATAATAACGTTCTCTGTAATTTTAAGAACATAAAAGTAATGTTGTGCTTGGTGCTTGGTACTGAAGGTGTTTCAACATAATGTTTTTTTCTTCATTCTCACAAAATAAAAGTTGTCGGCTTTCAGTAACGCAGAGTCCTGTTTTATTGGGGGGGCTGAGACACCGCAGGGGTGGTAATGAAGCGTCAGAGGTCCTAGGAAAAACTGGACTGTTCCCGCTAAAGCTCCGAAGCGAGAGCCCATCGGCTGGGGGGACCCTATGGCTACAAACGCCCGGACCACTTCTGCTGGGAGGCTGTTCCACTTATCTACCACCCTCTCAAGGGAAACATTGTATCCGGAGAGAGATTTTGAGATGCAGCGGAGTCGTCTTCTTCACCTTCATCATCTTATTCCCGGTATAAACCGGCCCCGGCTGCCCGGTGTTGTTTACACAAAACTCTTTGCCGTTCTCCGCACTGAAGAGAGGGTTTTATGCAGGAGTTTATTTTAAGGACGGGTCGGACCTGTTCCCCCACCAGCCCCGGGCGAGGGGACGGGACGCGTGCTGATACCTGAGAGAGGTGCGTGATGATAAATATCCCCCACATGAAAAACAATAGAAGCCGTAATCTGCCCCAAAATTCTGGGACCTGAATGTATTATTATGCATTTATTAAATATATGGAATTCTAAAAAAAACCAAAAAACCCAAACTTTTTACATAAAAGGAAAGGTTCTAAATTATTTGGTTTGGAATTGTCACATTTTGTGGAATATATCATTTTGTTCTTATTAATGTTAAGATCAGATGTTGTTGGTTTTCTAGTAGAATGGCCGGTGGGTCCAGGGAGGCTAGAGGGGTCACTGTCCCCGGGGGGCCGGGCCTGGACTGGCTACCAGGCAAATGCTGCTGTCCATCATCGCTCTATACGCACTCGATCTGCCACTTCAGAAGTCATATCGAGCCGTCAGTCATGCTTATGCCTTTAGGTGGCAGGCGGCCTTAAAGTGCCAGGGCCACCTCATTATTCTCAGTGTGGCCCTGCCGGGTTCTGTGAGGGGTGCCCAGCCGCAGCCCCCTGTGCCACCCTATGCGGCCCTCGCTCCTGGAAGTGGCAGGAGGTGGTGGAGGACCCGTGGAGAAAGTAGGATAACTTGGCCGGCGTAAGGGAGACAATAAAGGACATACCCTACTGTGTCAGGTCCAGAAGATCTTCCATTACGGCTGTATTTATTGGTAACAGGAACGCCTAGGGGCCCCCGAAGGTCTTATTCAGGTGCCGGTCGGTGTCCAGGGGAGCAGATGAAAGTCTCCATCATTCTTACCGAAGAATAGCTTAAATAGGTCCCTTTAACTTTGCATGGTGCCCCCCTTGCGAACGTATGGAGGAATCATACCCCTTTGCCCCTTTCCCCGCTCCCATCTATTTTCTGCGCAGGAGATTTGGCCGAAGTCATCTCCTTGCACGTGATATACCAGCGAAGCCCCCGCTGCGCATGCGTGGAAAGCCCTCCCATTGATTTCAATGAAGTCTCCAGTGGTCCCCATCTCTGGTGGATCTTTAGGATGCGCAGAGGTGACGGGGCGGATTGTCAGGGTCACACAGTCTGGAGCAGAATCCTTCATATTCTACAACCATACGATGATACCTGAGTTTCCCGATGAGTCATTTTGCTCCCAGTATGTTACGGTTGATATCCCTGCTTGAATGCAGGTGATCTTTAAATAATGGCACGTGGACCGGTATTAGAGCTATTTTGGTAACACATTTGGCGAGTCAATACATAGAATCTCCACGATGGGCTGCTAAAGGGTTAATATTTAAAGAGTCTCGGTGTTGGGAAGTTCGCAGGTGTGCTAGTGCTGCATGTTCCTACGAGGAAGAGCGCTGGGATATGACATCATAACCCAGAACGCAGCATTAGGGATGCTACGCAGGGGAAAACCGGCTCTGGATCTGGAACCAAAGCCGTATCTGGAGCCAAAGCCGGATCTGGAACCAAGGCCGATCTGGATCTGGAGCCAAAGCTCTGCCCTCTGCCCGCCCGAGCTTTGTTTCCCCGGCACAGCGAGGAGAACGTATTCAGAGCGTTTGGGGCTTTTCCGGAAGCCTTTTGTGAGGCAATCAGGGGAAGCGTTTACACAAACACCGCGTGATAAACATCTGGGGGTAAAGTGCTTGGAGTCGCACGACTCGCTCGCCCGCTTTCACTAGTGATCTCTCTCGCACGTTTCACTGAAATGCCGTCAATCCGCCTCGCTATGCGAGATATTTGGCCAAATTCTTTTTTAGTTGTTTTTGGTTGATTTACGCAAATTGGATCCGTTTTCTCCCCAAAAACAAACAGCCAGTCGAGTCCCGATAGAAGCGTTTGTCTTTGGGACTAAATCTATTTGTCTTGGTTTCTCACCAAGTGCAGATAAATGGAACAGCCTCCCAGCAGAAGTGGTAGAGGGTAATACAGGGAATCGAAACATGCGCGGGATAGGCATACGGCTCCTGATTCTAAGACGAGAGCCCCGGACGGATTAAGGCTCGAGTCTTTACAGCAGGCGAGATGGGTCTGATCCGCTTTATACGTGTACGCTGCGTTTATGTGGGGCCCAAAACCCCCCATGCGGCAGAAAATTCAGGACTGTTGGCAGCTTGAATGAGCGTCCCAGCATTAAACCGCATTAATGTATTTGCTCAGTGGCATAATACGAAACCCCGGGGGGTCCCCAACACCGGAACAGCTTCGGGGGTCCCCAGGATTGCAGTCCCGCTGTCGTGGCAGAGGCTGCCTTTCCCTGACTGGCATCCTGAGAGTTAATTTTGGAGCCCACGGGGTTAATGATATAACCCCGGCGCACGCACCAGGCACCGGGAGGCATGAAGCAGCCGGCCGTGACTGTGTACAGTAAACACGGGGATGTTTGTAGCTGGTGAGACACGGACACGGCGCGGCCCGGGGCAGGGCAGTTCTACCTGGATCGGTGGAGCCGGGGCATGGGCAGAAATAAACAAGGGGGCAGGATAAGTGCCTCCCGCACGGGCTATAAAACCCAGAGGGCGAGCGCTCAGGGTCACAGGCAGCGGCTGCAGGTATGGCGACCAAAGTGGACATCAGGCTGAACGGGCACCAGGTGGACGCCGCGCCCTACAAGGAGCACATGCTGGCCGTCACCCGAAACTACATCTCCAACCCCAGGCTGTGTAAGTACCCTCACGCCCGAGCTTACGGGGCATTTAAACGCCACGGATATATATCCTCTGCAGCTCCGGCTTATTGTGGACTACAACTCCCATCATTCCTGCTCGCAGTCAGGGGAACAGAGCATATTATTATTATTATTATTATAATCGTGCTGCATATAGTGGGCATTGTAGTCCACAGCAGCTGCAAAGGGTTAAACCAGGGCAGGAATACAACAGAAATCACTTAAAAAGGAATTCCGGAGCAAAAAAAACTAAACAAAACAGAGCAGTCACCATGGCAACCGATGGAACGCCAGCTGATTTCTTCACTTTCACAAGTTTGCACCATTTATACATAATAGACAACAACAAACATAACCCCCCCCACCCCGTTATGGTGTTCTAGTTTTTTAACCCTTTCTGTTAATGGGACTCGTACCAGCAGAGATGGACTAAAAAAGACTACAAGCTGGTGTTTTTGAGAGTGGTGGGTTGATGGAATAGCTTCCTGGCGCAGGTGGTAGCAGATATATGTCCATATATTCAATAAATTGTATCCAAGGCTTAGAATGCAGGCTGAGTGTGAATTGTATGTTCTATGACACGTATGACACGTATGAATATGTGTAAAGCTTCATCATATATATATATATATATATAATACATTGTAACTGTAGGCAGTATATATATATATATAATACATAGTAACTGGAGACAGTATATATATATATATATAATACATAGTAACTGGAGACAGTATAGATATATATATATAATACATAGTAACTGGAGACAGTATATATATATATATAATACATAGTAACCGGAGACAGTATATATATATATATAATACATAGTAACTGGAGACAGTATATATATATCTATATATACATAGTAACTGGAGGCAGTATATATATATATATATATAATACATAGTAACTGGAGACAGTATATATATATCTATATATACATAGTAACTGGAGGCAGTATATATATATCTATATATACATAGTAACCGGAGACAGTATATATATATATATAATACATAGTAACTGGAGACAGTATAGATATATATATATAATACATAGTAACTGGAGACAGTATATATATATATATAATACATAGTAACTGGAGACAGTATATATATATATATATATACATAGTAACTGGAGACAGTATATATATATATAATACATAGTAACTGGAGACAGTATGGATATATATATATATAATACATAGTAACTGGAGACAGTATATATATATATAATACATAGTAACTGGAGACAGTATATATATATATATAATACATAGTAACTGGAGACAGTATAGATATATATATATATAATACATAGTAACTGGAGACAGTATGGATATATATACATTGTAACTGGACAGGCAGATCAATGTTTCAATGTTCTGTATGTCTAAACCCTTTTGTCTCCCATTTACACTCATCTGGCACTCAAGGTGTTAACGTAGAAACATATTCTGTAACTTTTACCATTTCTGTAATGTTTTTACCCATTACGAGCTTCCCTGGTGGGGATACTCGCTGCGGGCGGCAGCCGCGGGTTAATAGTTCATTGAAGATACGTACGACCCTTTCTTATTATTTATTGGTTTATATATCGCCATCATAGTCCGCAGCGCCAGTAAAGCTTTGAAGGTCACGCAAGGTCAGGTGTCTACGTTATAGGCGACGTAAGGATTGTATACATCGTATACCTGCTTTGGATGGGGGGGGCAAGGCTTGGGTTTGCCCTGTGGCCCCCAGATTAAGGGGCAGTTTGAGGCCCTCCGCTCGGAGCTGGTCGGCCCCCTGTCTATTGTGGGTGTTATATATTTAGTGGGGAGGTGGAAGAGACATTGGGAAAGGATGCAGAGAGAAGGGAGAGAGAGAGAGGAGGGTGGGGGCTGCTTGCTGAACAGAGGGGCCGCAGCAATATTAATGTTAAGAGACGGCCCTTTAAGCCACCATGTTTGGCCGCTGGAGAGATAATTGGGCCGGCACCGTTTTAGTCGTTGTACAGCGCTGCGGAGTGTGTTGGTGATATATGAGATGATGATTTCCTCTTGTTACCCCGCTTTTGGCTGGTTGGGGGGTAGGGCCGTAGGGGCGATAGAGGGCCGGGTAACAGGTTTACCCCACATTACGATACGTAGATTGTGGTCTAACCCCAGAGCCAACATCTGCTGCAGACTCCTGTCAGGGGTTCCTGGGGGCCCTAAACACTCCGATGGGGCCCCCCCTTATCTAAAAGCGCCCGGGCACCGCTCTTTTCTGGGAGTGGTTTCTGGGCGTGGCCAAATGCTAAAGCCCCTAGGCAAATGCTGCTACGGAGCCCCTTGACCAAGGGGGGGCCCTAAGGGGCCACTCAGTCTGCTGAGAGCATGCTCCCATGCGATTGGCTGTTATGTCTGTGAGACAGGGGGCGCTGTGCTGCTCCCTGCGTCCCTTTGGCAGTGAAAGGGTGTAAACGTTGTCAATTAGGAGGACTTGAATCTGCCCCAAAAGTTCCCCCCCTCGGCTACCGAAACCGATAACAAGCTGAACGCTGTGTTTGTTGTGTATACATGGAACAGCCGCCCGGGTCCGTCTGTGTTGCCTCGTGTTATTGGTTGAAACATAATATTTTGTAGGCATTACCAATGCAGCAGGGTGGCAGCGCAATGCAGGGCAGTACCCAGGGGCAGGTATCCCCAGGGGCTTATCCGGAGGCCAGAATCATGGCGTCATCGTGGTGTGGCTAAAGGAGTTCTTTACTGACAAGGTAGTAGATAAGAGGAGCAGCCTCCCAGCAGAAGTGGTAGGAATACACTAAGGGAATGTAAGCATGCATGGGATAGGTGTCAGCTTTGTAAGATTTGAGGTCTTAAAGCAGCCTGGATTGTACCCCCCAAAAATCGGGACAGAGAGGAAGAAACAGGACAGCTTGTAAGGATGTAAAGATATTATGAATGAAACCACCTGTATTCAAGCAGGAATTCCTGCCGTGAGAAAAGCATCAGATATCAATAAGTCAGAGTAGAACTTGAAGTCAGACTGTGTGACCCCGAGAATCTGCCCCTTCACCCCGAGACTGGGGTAAAAACCCCGAGAATCTGCCCCTTCACCCCGAGACTGGAGTAAAAACCCCAAGAATCTGCCCCTTCGCCCCGAGACCGGGGTAAAGACCCTGAGAATCTGCCCCTTTGCCCCGAGACTGGGGTAAAACCCCTGAGAATCTGCCCCTTCACCCCGAGACTGGGGTAAAGCCCCTGAGAATCTGCCCCTTCGCCCCGAGACCGGGGTAAAACCCCTGAGAATCTGCCCCTTCGCTCCGAGACCAGGGTAAAACCCCTGAGAATCTGCCCCTTCGCCCCGAGACCGGGGTAAAACCCCCAAGAATCTGCCCCGAGACCGGGGTAAAACCCCTGGGAATCTGCCCCTTCGCCCCGAGACCGGGGTAAAACCCCTGAGAATCTGCCCCTTCGCCCCGAGACCGGGGTAAAACCCCTGAGAATCTGCCCCTTCACTCCGAGACCGGGGTAAAACCCCTGAGAATCTGCCCCTTCACTCCGAGACCGGGGTAAAACCCCTGGGAATCTGCCCCGAGACCGGGGTAAAACCCCTGAGAATCTGCCCCTTCGCCCCGAGACCGGGGTAAAACCCCTGAGAATCTGCCCCTTCGCCCCGAGACCAGGGTAAAACCCCTGAGAATCTGCCCCTTCGCCCCGAGACCGGGGTAAAACCCCTGGGAATCTGCCCCTTCACTCCGAGACCGGGGTAAAACCCCTGGGAATCTGCCCCTTCGCCCCGGGACCGGGGTAAAACCCCTGGGAATCTGCCCCTTCGCCCCGAGACCGGGGTAAAACCCCTGGGAATCTGCCCAGCGACGTTACTTTGTGGGAAAAATAACATTTCTATTTTTTTTGAAAATATTCCAGAAAAAAATTCTTTAATCAAAAAATCATCATTTTTTTACCCCCCCCCCAAACGAGGTCAACAAAAAAGAATTCCTCCTGACACGTCTCGTTCATTAACGGGGGTCCGGGCTTCAATAGGACACCATCTGGTCATTAGCGGCACGGAGGGGCCGGCCGCCCTGCTTAATGAGCCCACAACAATCATCAATGTGTTCGTTCCGCCGCCGCCGCGCCAAACAGCTTGTCCCCCCCCCCTGCTTAACGCAAAGGGTGTCGCAAAACAATGCGCTGCCCCCCACGGACGCGCCGCGGAAAACACAACCACGCAAATACATCCAAAAACCCTCAAAATTCTCGGTTTTTATTTTTAAAAAATGAAGACTTTCAGAATTTTGAATTAACAATATTTCCTATTTCTGATAGGAATGGTCGGTTGCTACGGTGATAAGAACACTTTCCACACTTCCAAAATCCTTTTTTAATTCATAACGTTTTACGTTAAATCTTAAATATTTCAGAAAATATATTTTATTTATGTGGAGAATATATATTTTTAAAAGGGCAAGTCATTTTGGTAAAAGCAAATTTAATTTTTTTTAAGATTCATTTGTAATTTTGAGATTTTTCCGTTGGTGGTGTCTTCCAGATAATTCCTAATCCTAATTATGAATTGATTATTATGAATAATAATAATAATTTATTAAAAGTATTAATAACATGATTATTATTAATAATAACATAATCATTATTAACATTATTATTATTAAAAAATAACATTATTATTATTATTATTATTATCATTAATTATAACATCATCATTATTAACATTATTCATAAAAATACCGGTAACATTATTATTATTAATAATAATGTTATTATTAAAAACATCATTATTATTAACATTATTATTATTATTACTATTATTATCATTATTATTATTATTATTATTATTATTAACATTATTATTATCATTATTATTATTATTATATGACAAAAGGAATAGAATTATTAAGATAAAATATCCTTTTTTTAAAGTTATTCATTAACGTAGTTCTCTTTTATTTTTATTCCAAAGGAGGAGAAATGTTAGAACAAGAGGCCGTAATCTAACTCAGAGGCTGAGGCTTGGACGGAATGGAAGGTTTACAGAGAGGGTGGTTGATCAGTGGAACAGCCTCCCAGCAGAAGTGGTAGAGGGTAATACAGTGAGGGGGATATAAACATGCATGCGATAGGCATACGGCGACTGACTGGTGTTACCATCGGCATTGCGGCGAGCAATGGGGTCACCCCTGGTTTTGGCCCATGGGGGCCGTGGGGGCAGATACCTTATATTTATATACTGTAAGGATTTGCCCCGCGGCACTCAGAGCTCTTTTTATGGTGGTTGTGAGATGGAGGCTCCCAGCCTGTGTCCGGGGGTCCGGGGGGGTCTGGGGGGTCCGGGGTTTGGCATCTGGCGGATGACCTGATTGGATGTGACATGAGTCCTGTAGGAGCGGGGGTCCGGGGGTTGCATACCGTGCCTGGTGGGTGTGAAAATAATTAACAGGTCATTACGGCTGCTTAACCCTTTACTTCATCATCCCCCCATTGTGTGGATGGAAACGACCTCTGCACCCCTCTCTGCTTACAACTAAATGCCCTCTGGGGCAGGTTTCGGGGGCACAGGGGGTTATTCTTCATACATTATACAGCAGGAGAGGCCCCCCCAGGGACGCCCCCTTTATAATGCACAGTGAAGCTGCATCTCTCCTGCAAACGCTCTCTTTAGCGAATAAAGCCCGGTGGCCCTGAGCTATGAGTTGGCTGAGCGCACTGAGAGTTGCGTTCCTGGATTACTGTATAATACTGTAAACAGCCCAGGGGTTCGGCCGGCTGAGCATGATGGGGTTTGTAGGATACTGTAGCCGCAACTCCTATCCGCGGGCCACATATACCGTGCGGCGAAGGGTGTTGGGAGTTGTAACCAACAATAGGCGCGACCTGTCCCTGGCCTGCACCCCAAGTCCTGTTTTTTTCCCCCACTCAATTCTTGGGACTCCTTGTTCTTCCCCGGATTCTCCTGACAGAGGCCATTACCGGTGACGCTCGGAGATCCTGATCGGACGCAGCACGTTGCGCTTTGAGTTTGCCCCGGCCCAGCGGTGGCAGAGCCGAGGGCTCCTGACCTCCTGACCCTCTTTCTGCCAGGCGTGAAGGCATACACGGAGCCTCACACCCTGCGGGCGGGCGCTCTGCACCTCTGCCCCGGCCCCCAGCCCTGGCCCCTTCACCGGCCCCCAGCCCTGGCCCCTTCCCTGGCCCTCTGCCCTGGCCCCTTCCCCGGCCCTCTGCCCTGGCCCCTTCCCCAGCCTACATTCTATGAGTCCATACATTCATAGGAACATGGCAGGCTTTACATATCCCATTGTACATCGCTGCGGAATATGATGGCGCTATATAAAACAATCCATATTCATTTACATTCAAAGGTATTAGTGAAGTTAACAAATCATAGAAATCCTCATATTTCGGCGGGGGGGGGGGGGGTCACTTGAATTTCCCTAAAAAATGTCAACTGTAATATAAGAAAGTCCTAATAATTCTATATATTATCTCATTAATAATAATAATAATAATAATAACAATAATAATAATAACAATAGAGATAAATGTTCTTCATTTGATTGTTATTTTATCTGACATGTGCCTTTTAAGAGCGCTGCATACAGTAATACCCCCCCCAGCGCTGTATACAGTAATACCCCCCCAGCGCTGTATACAGTAATACCCCCCCAGCACTGTATACAGTAATACCCCCCCAGCACTGTATACAGTAATACCCCCCAGCACTGTATACAGTAATACCCCCCAGCGCTGTATACAGTAATATAACCCCCCAGCGCTGTATACAGTAATATAACCCCCCAGCGCTGTATACAGTAATAACCCCCCCAGCGCTGTATACAGTAATATAACCCCCCAGCGCTGGATACAGTAATAACCCCCCCAGCGCTGTATACAGTAATACCCCCAGCGCTGTATACAGTAATAACCCCCCCAGCGCTGTGTACAGTAATATAACCCCCAGCGCTGTATACAGTAATAACCCCCCCAGCGCTGTATACAGTAATATAACCCCCCAGCGCTGTACACAGTAATATAACCCCATCGCTGTATCAATCATACAACCCCAGCGCTGTATACAGTCATACAACCCCAGCGCTGTATACAGTAATACAACCCCAGCGCTGTATACAGTAATATAACCCCCCAGCGCTGTATACAGTAATATAACCCCCCAGCGCTGTATACAGTAATATAACCCCCAGCGCTGTATGCAGTAATATAACCCCCCAGCGCTGTATACAGTAATATACCCCCCAGCGCTGTATACAGTAATATAACCCCCAGCGCTGTATACAGTAATATAACCCCCAGCGCTGTATACAGTAATATAACCCCCAGCGCTGTATACAGTAATATAACCCCCCAGCACTCTATACAGTAATATAACCCCCCAGCGCTGAATACAGTAATATACCCCCCAGCGCTGTATACAGTAATATAACCCCCAGTGCTGTATACAGTAATATAACCACCAGCGCTGTATACAGTAATATAACCACCAGCGCTGTATACAGTAATATAACCCCCAGCGCTGTATACAGTAATAACCCCCCAGGGCTGTATACAGTAATATAACCCCCCAGCGCTGTATACAGTAATAACCCTCCAGCGCTGTATACAGTAATATAACCCCCCAGCACTGTAAACAGTGATATAACCCCCAGTGTTGTATACAGTAATATAACCCCAGTGCTGTATACAGTAATATAACCCCAGCGCTGTATACAGTAATATAACCCCCAGCGCTGTATACAGTAATATAACCCCCCAGCACTGTATACAGTAATATAACCCCCCAGCGCTGTATACAGTAATATAACCCCAGCGCTGCATACAGTAATATAACCCCCCAGCGCTGTATACAGTAATATAACCCCAGCGCTGTATACAGTAATATAACCCCCAGTGCTGTATACAGTAATATAACCCCAGCGCTGTATACAGTAATATAACCCCCCAGCGCTGTATACAGTAATATAACCCCCAGCGCTGTATACAGTAATATAACCCCCCAGCGCTGTATACAGAAATATAACCCCCCAGCGCTGTATACAGTAATATAACCCCCAGCGCTGTATACAGTAATATAACCCCCAGCACTGTATACAGTAATATAACCCCCCGTGATGTATACAGTAATATAACCCCCAGCGCTGTATACAGAAATATAACCCCCCAGCGCTGTATACAGTAATATAACCCCCAGCGATGTATACAGTAATATAACCCCCTGTGCTGTATACAGTAATATAACCCCCCGTGCTGTATACAGTAATATAACCCCCCGTGCTGTATACAGTAATATAACCCCCGGCGCTGTATACAGTAATATAACCCCCCAGCGTTGTATACAGGAATATAACCCCCCAGCGCTGTATTCATACGAGACGCTTTTACCAAGAATTGTTTGGGGTTCTTGTAAAGTCTGGATTTCCCAGAATGCCGTGCGGTACAGGCTGTTGGCAGCTCTCCGGCGCCCGCGGTGGGAAGCCCCCCTCTTGCCTCGGGTTTCATTGTACATCCAAGTCAGTGCTCTCTGGCACCTAACCCAACGGCTCCTTGTAAATGCCCCCCCTCACTTGGCTCATCTTAACAGCTTGGCACGTCGGCAACCTGGCAGCCAGCCCTGGGCACAGCCTCACCCCCCCCCCCCGAGAGCCTCCATCCGCACGACCCCGTGAGCCCCCCCCACCCCGGCAAAATTATTATTTATATATCGCCATCACACTCCACAGTGCTGTACAATGTGTGTTATTATTTATATATCGCCGTCATACTCCGCAGCGCTGTACAATGTGTATTATTATTATTTTTATATCGCCGTCATACTCCGCAGCGCTGTACAATGTGTGTTATTATTATTTATATATCGCCGCCATACTCCGCAGCGCTGTACAATGTGTGTTATTATTTATATATCGCCGTCATACTCCGCAGCGCTGTACAATGTGTGTTATTATTATTTATATATCGCCGTCATACTCCGCAGCGCTGTACAATGTGTTTTTATTATTATTTATATATCGCCGTCATACTCCGCAGTGCTGTACAATGTGTGTTATTATTATTTATATATCGCCGTCATACTCCGCAGCACTGTACAATGTGTGTTATTATTATTTATATATCGCCGTCATACTCCGCAGCGCTGTACAATGTGTGTTATTATTATTTATATATCGCCGTCATACTCCGCAGCGCTGTACAATGTGTTATTATTACTTGTATATCGCCGTCATACTCCGCAGCGCTGTACAATGTGTGTTATTATTATTTATATATCGCCGTCATACTCCGCAGCGCTGTACAATGTGTGTTATTATTATTATTTATATATCGCCGTCATACTCCGCAGCGCTGTACAGTGTGTGTTATTATTATTTATATATCGCCGTCATACTCCGCAGCGCTGTACAATGTGTGTTATTATTATTTATATATCGCCGTCATACTCCGCAGCGCTGTACAATGTGTGTTATTATTAGTTATATATCGCCGCCATACTCCGCAGCGCTGTACAATGTGTGTTATTATTATTTATATATCGCCGTCATACTCCGCAGCGCTGTACAATGTGTGTTATTATTATTATTTATATATCGCCGTCATACTCCGCAGCGCTGTACAATGTGTGTTATTATTATTTATATATCGCCGTCATACTCCGCAGCGCTGTACAGTGTGTGTTATTATTATTTATATATCGCCGTCATACTCCGCAGCGCTGTACAGTGTGTGTTATTATTATTTATATATCGCCGTCATACTCCGCAGCGCTGTACAGTGTGTGTTATTATTATTTATATATCGCCATCATACTCCGCAGCGCTGTACAGTGTGTGTTATTATTATTTATATATCGCCGTCATACTCCGCAGCGCTGTACAATGTGTGTTATTATTTATATATCGCCGTCATACTCCGCAGCGCTGTACAATGTGTTATTATTATTTATATATCGCCGTCATACTCCGCAGCGCTGTACAATGTGTGTTATTATTATTATTTATATATCGCCGTCATACTCCGCAGCGCTGTACAATGTGTGTTATTATTATTTATATATCGCCGTCATACTCTGCAGCGCTGTACAATGTGTGTTATTATTATTTATATATCTCCACCATACTCCGCAGCGCTGTACAATGTGTGTTATTATTATTTATATATCGCCGTCATACTCCGCAGCGCTGTACAATGTGTGTTATTATTTATATATCGCCGTCATACTCCGCAGCGCTGTACAATGTGTGTTATTATTATTTATATATCGCCGTCATACTCCGCAGCGCTGTACAATGTGTTATTATTATTTATATATCGCCGTCATACTCCGCAGCGCTGTACAATGTGTGTTATTATTATTTATATATTGCCGTCATACTCCGCAGCGCTGTACAATGTGTGTTATTATTATTTATATATCGCCGTCATACTCCGCAGCGCTGTACAATGTGTTATTATTATTATTTATATATCGCCGTCATACTCCTCAGCGCTGTACAATGTGTTATTATTTATATATCGCCGTCATACTCCGCAGCGCTGTACAATGTGTGTTATTATTATTTATATATCGCCGTCATACTCCGCAGCGCTGTACAATGTGTGTTATTATTATTTATCTATCGCCTCCATACTCCGCAGCGCTGTACAATGTGTGTTATTATTATTATTTATATATCGCCGTCATACTCCTCAGCGCTGTACAATGTATATTATTTATATATCGCCGTCATACTCCGCAGCGCTGTACAATGTGTGTTATTATTATTTATATATCGCCGCCATACTCCGCAGCGCTGTACAATGTGTGTTATTATTATTTATATATCGCCGTCATACTCCGCAGCGCTGTACAAAGTGTTATTATTATTTATATATCGCCGTCATACTCCGCAGCGGTGTACAATGTGTGTTATTATTATTATTTATATATCGCCGTCATACTCCGCAGCGGTGTACAATGTGTGTTATTATTATTATTTATATAGCACCATCATATAATTCCTGTAGATTCCTATGTGTTAAGTTGAGGTCACATGTAACGTTAGCTCTTCCAGACGGCTAAGAGTGATAGGAACTGTGGTCTGGGAATGGGGGATATTATTTGAAGATCCGTGCCATAGTGGCATTTCATGATGAGGCCACGTGACGACGGTGGTGAGTTGGCACGGGGCCCTCGATACATCCGCCGAGCCGGGCCACACAAATCGGGGCGAGACAAAGGAAGCGTCAAAACTCGCAAATGAATCTTTTCCTGAATGGAAGATGAAATCCGTGCGTATCTGTGCCGGGCGGCCCCGCCGTGTTTCACATCTCTTTCAGCCTTGTTCACCTTTCACGCTTGGCCAGGCTGCTTTTTTTTTTTCTATAAGTTTTTTTTCTTTTTCCGCCCCACATGACTGTGCAGGTGTGTATGGGAACTGTGGTCAGCAGGCTTAATTAGTGGCATAGTGTGAGAATCCCCGCTGGGCTTTTCACCCGGGCCGCTGGCTTGCGATTGGTCGGCCGGTTTGATGGCCCTGCCCTAACTGACACATCGCACAATGAGCACGGGTCAAAGGGCAAAATGAGGGGGGGGGGACTCCCCCCTTTCATCGCCTTTCGGGGCATCCAAAACTTTATATTCTTCCTTAGTTGGGCTACAGAGAATCTGCTAAAGGCCAACAAATCTTTTAAATACCCTTATTTGAAACCCTTAAAAAAGTGATATTTTGGGGGAAATAAAATAAAATACATAAAAGATTTTTATTCTTGAATTTTTTCTCCGGCCATCATATATCCCTTTAAATAACCCCCCCCTTATTTGCATTCAAAAAAATAATATATATTTTTTTGTTTTTCTATAAAAAAAGGAAATCAGTTTGGCCAAACACACCTCTCTCTTGCCATTGCATGCGCGATATACTCACTGCTAGCCAGCTCCAGCATTGGCTCATGTGAGACTTCATGTTGGGGTCTCTTAAGACCCCCTCGTGCGCATTCACACAAAGCACTCGCACTTAAACAAATAAACCCTTTCCCGACCCCAACCCAAAAGTTTTTAAAATGTTATAAATGAGTATGGTAAGTAAGGGGTTAACACTGCCAGTGCCAGGCTGGTGATCACAAGGCAGCGCTGTCACTTTAAGGCCAGCGGCCGCCTGATGACATCACCCAATCTGCTGCACCACTGGAGTGGGATATGGGGGGGGGGTATTGAGCACCTATGTAGATTACTCTACTCACGCGGATGTTACTAAGAAAAAACTATTTTTTTTTTCAGCAGTGGCTTCTAGCAGGGGTTAAAATGTTGCTGACATTTTTTTCCAATATAATTTTTTTTTCTTTAAAAAATTAAATTTTAAAAAATATATATTCCTTCTAAATGATCGCCTATAGTGTACATATAAAAATGATAAAACATAAAATAATATAAAAAAAAATGATATAATATAAAATAATATATAAAAAATGATATAATATAAAATAATATATATAAAAAATGATATAATATATATATAAATGATATAATATAAATATATATAAAAATCATACAACATAAAATAATATAAATAAGAATGATATAACATAAAATAATATATATATAAAATGATATAATATAAATATATATAAAAATGATAAAATATATATATAAAATCATACAACATAAAATAATATGTATAAAAATTATATAAAAAAAAAACACAACTGAAAAAAAAATATGGTTAAAAAAATAAAATAAAACCCTCCCGTCATAATACAAAGTCCGCAGGAGGAAGATTTGGTCGCCGACTACTTTGTTTGCGGAGTTTGCTGAGCTCATAGGAGATACAAATGTATTCATTTTTTAAATGATAGAAAGTATATAAAAAAAAAGGTATAAAATATCTAAAAATTTATTAAAAAAGAAAAAGGAATATTTTTGGATTTCCAGCCTCAGTACCGATTTTCCGAGGGAAGATTATTATTATTATTATAGAGGATCAGAGGCTGAGGTGGAATGAAAGGACGTTACTGAGAGGGTGGTAGTTAAATGGAAGAGCCACCCAGCAGAAATGGTAGTTTTTTTTTCTCCTGGGACTGTTTTATTGTTACAGTATAATAGTTTTTGTAACGACTCAAACCTTAATCAGTCGTTGGTCTCGTCTTAGATTCAGGAGCCGTATGTCTATCCCATGCATGTTTAATACCCTCACTGTGTTACCCTCTACCACCTCTGCCGAGAGGCTGTTCCACTTGCCCACTACCCTCTCAGTAACTTTTCTTACATTCCGTCTAAGCCTCTAATCTCTGTCTCGGGCCAGATGTGAGGTTAACGATGTATTATTCTCAGGGCTAATGATGATTTTATGTGACAGGAACTGTGAAATTTGGGTGGGTACGTGCGGGGGGGGGGCAGACATTTTTTTTCTTTCTTTCTTCGGAATTTAGCAATCACCCTTAACAGCTTTCTCCTTTCCTCCTTTTATAATCTCAGCCCACCCACACTGCCTTTTTCCTCCCCTGCAAAGGTTTTTTTTTCTTTTTTTTCTGTGTATTGGCGTATTTTCTCATTTTTCTTTCTTTGGGGGGTCAGGCTCTCAATGACTGAAATTGGTGTTTTTTCCCGGTGCCGGCCCTCGTTGGCCGCGATCGGCTCAGTTATTTTTCTGACACGCTCTGGTATTCAGCTGCTGGAATTCTGCAGATTAAAAAGTTAAATGGTTTTCGGAGAAGCTTTTATGTTCTTAGAAACGCCACGAATGGTGGTCCCTCCCAGACAAAAAAACAGGGCAGCTGCCACACGGCGGGGCAATTACACCCCCCCCCCCAAAAAAACCAACCCCTCCCGACTTATTAACTACTTATTATCTATAATAATAATAATATATATGAATAAATATTATCAGGTGTCGTCTTTTCTGCCACCGAGTTCTCCCGGAATCTTACTGGTTTGACTGAAAATGACCGGAAACTCCAGGACGAGCGCTGGGTTTAACTGGGGCAAAAAAGAGCGCTAAACACAATAGGCTGTATACAGAGCACAACTATTTGTAATGTATTTACAGGACAGACGCATAGAAACTGACTGGGGATCGGCCCCATTCGGCCCCTCTAGTCTGCCCGTTTCTCCTTAATCAGTCGTTGGTCTCGTCTTAGATTCAGGAGCCGTATGTCTATCCCATGCGTGTTTAATACCCTCACTGTATTACCCTCTACCACCTCTGCTGGGAGGCTGTTCCACTGATCTACCACCCTTAAAGATAGTAGTAGCAATGGTTTACTGTACGGCGGTGACCTGATGCCTCCAGGAACGTTCAGCACAGATCCACGCAGACATTTCTGTGCTTTATAGCCGCAGTTGCTTTAACTCGGTAAATCTCTGATGAATGCGCTGGAGGGGGCTTTGGAGACGAATATTTAGAGAAATGTGAAATCGAAAGGAATGGCATCGTCTGAATAACCCTCCCATTTTTTTTTTATAGGTTACCGAACAGTGTGCGGGGTCAACGGGCCGCTGGTCGTGTTGGACAATGTCAAGGTACGAGGCCATCCGTTCATCCGTCAGACCCCGAAACGCCCTAAAAGAAGCCGTCTTTAACACGATCTAATAGCGTGGACACGTCACGCCCCGCGCATGGGGGTCACAGATGCTCCAAACGGCAGAACACGCGTGGCTAAGGGACAGGAGGTGCTTTACGGCAATGCTAATGAAGTCTTTCTCCATAGACTTTCATTAGTCAGAGAGTCTGATCGGGTGATTAAGACTGAGCCGTTCTATTGTTCCCCACAGGCAGTATGATAAGGAGTCGGGGGGTTTGTCTAGTAGATCGGGGCTCAGATAACAGAGCGAGAACTCCTACAAATGGCTGATACGCAGCTTCATTATGGGGCAAAAACTAGAACCTTTTAAAAAAAACAATATTTTTTGGAAAAATAAAATATAATCTGATATTTATAAATAAAAAAGCTTTTGGTGGGAGCTTGTGTTATATAAAGTAAGCGGTGGTATAGAGCAGGAATAGTTTTCTGTCCTCGGCTGACCCCAGAAAGTCGCGGACCCCCGAGTGTTCTCATCGGGTGTAGGAAGGCCTTCTTTTAATCGCCTTAGAAGAATAATGCGTGTAATTGAGTGCGTGGGCCGGGCTTTATTCCATCGCATATAGCAGCTCACGGGTCATGAATTAAAAAGGAAAGTTAATGTGCGGACGTGAATTACAGCAAAAGCCACGCAATTCACTCATCGCTATCGCTGCCAATCGCTAAGTGTCCAGAATATTACATTAAATACACTGTTACACCAACAGAAATATCGAGCCCCGATCTACTAAACACCCCGACTCCTTATCATACTGCCTATGGGGAACAATAGAATGGCTCGGTCTTAGTAGCACAGCCAGACTCTGTGACTAAGGAAAGTCTATGTAGGAAGGGACTTCATTAGCATCGCCGTAAAGCATCAGCTCAGTGTGGTGTTTGAGCCGGGAAAGTCCCCCGAAATATCACCCCCATTCCCAAAACCACCTTAAAGGGCCGGGAGCCGTTAATACCCCGTTCCACCCCCTTTGCATCCAGCGCCAGTAATTCGAACCCACAAAGCTCCTGCTTTCAGGACACGGAACATCTTGCAGGGACTCGACTTAAGTCGCCGGCCACTGTGCCAATAATAATTGCAACAATATCATCTGAAGTAAATGGCGTGGCGCTGACGGCCGGGCACCAGCCGGTAATCTTATTAAATAGACCTTCTGGGGATGAAAACAAAGGTAACAATTCATCTGCGGTTACACAACACAACGCAGAGATTACCGGGGATTGGAGAAGTACGCAGAATCCGCAGCTGTCAGATGGGGGGGGATTCCACGGACCAATCCCATCACTGTCAGCCACAGCGAACCAGTACTGAATCTGGTTAACTCCTCTATATCTTGTATTGTGGAGACATTAAAATAAAATGGGATGAGAATTACATGCCGATGGCTCTCAAAAGAGGGGGCAGAGCGGTGCAATTGGGGGGCAAAAGAGGGGCTGTTCTGATTGAAAAATATTGGGTTGCTATCTGAAACTTTTTGGGGTGTTTTACTTGCAATTCCACACCCAGCCACCAGGGTGTCATGAGCTTTAGGCAGACTTTCCTTGATGTCTGGATCCTTTCTGTGATCCTTTCATTCTCCTTAACCCAGCAAGACAGTCCATGCGCAAGCATTGCTAATAAGGTGGGGTTGAACTATGCAATTCTATTTATGACAAGCGCTGACCCCGTAGTTCAGTAAGATGACATCACGGAAGCGAGTAATTTCACATAACCGTCCTTCTCGCCCCGCAGTTTGCGCAGTACGCCGAAATCGTCAACTTCACCCTGCCAGATGGCACCACCCGAAGCGGCCAAGTCCTGGAGGTTGTGGGAGCCAAAGCCATTGTCCAGGTATTTCGTTAATAAGAATGTTTGTTTATGAACTGCTTGTTCCAGCTTGTTGAAGGCAACAAGCTGGAAGCCCAATCAAAACGTTAGATGGGCCTGTTTACATGTCTACGAGAGACCTTCTACCAGCTTCAGATTCTTCTTGAACCCAGGGTAGTAGGTCCAGAGGAACGCAGCCCCGGGGACCTCTGCTTTACTAGGGGTCTCTCATCAAATTGTTGGATTTGGTGGGGATACAAGCACCATAAGACCTAAGACGGGGCAGTTAGAAGAAGACATGTAGTAGAGACCCCAACAAGGTAGGACTGAGGAGGGCAGATAGTGGCGCTGCTGTGGGTTAGGCGAAGGGCAGCGAAGCACATAATCCATCACCTCTTCCATTATACAGTCGGAGCCTTTGTTGCCTGTGTCTACCTAGCGCATGTTCCTCTCCCCAAATCCCACCCATACCCCATCCTATCACCAAGGTCGGCTTCCAACTTGACCTCCATGGGACCTGTCATGGCAAGCCGCCAAATTTCTCTCTTTTAATCCCAGCGAGACCTTTCTAGGGCCCTCATAATCCCATTAGAGAGTCAGCCTCAGAGCCGAGCCGAGCAGAAGCAGCTTAGAGCCGGGCCCTCGTTCACACACAAGGGCCGCTTTCTGCAGATGTGCAAAAGAAACGAGCTTTGTGCCAACGCATTCCTCGGCGCTCTGAGGCAACACGGATCTAATTAAATCTACGGTGCGAAGGTTAATTAACACAAACGGTGTCAAATATTATACCAATCACATCTCCATTCCTTTACACCGAGCCACCTGCCAGTCCCGCTCCGGCCCTCGCTCATCAGGCTTATGTCGTGTAAATATTCTTCTGTAATGAGCGGAAACCCTTCCCAGGAACCATTCTTTAATCATGTCAAATTCTGCCTCATTCGTTATTTTTGCCAGGAACCCTTAATTATCATGTGACACAAAAGCCGGCACTAATTGGTTGTTGCCACAGAACCCCCCCCTCCAAAAAAAAGAATCTGCATTATTTGTATTTATTTAAACCTTTAGAGGGAAGATTAAAGGGACAGATCTACTAAGGTGGAAGCACACGGCACACCTTTAATACACGCTGTCCATTCCTTCATTACTTCTTCTGGGAGGCTGTCCCACCTATCTACCACTCTCTCAGTAAAGCAAAACTTCCTTCCAGTCCATCTAATTATCTGACTCTCTTCTTCTAACGTTTCTCCTCCTTTGGAATAAACTTCTCTCCTGTACGTCCCCCCCCCCTTCTCTTCTCCAAGCCGGACATATTGAGCTCCCTTAGTCTTTTCTGGAGAGACCAGAATGTTGGGCTCCAGAACCTCTGCTCCTCCGTTTGCCCCGGTGGAGGGCATCTGTGATGGAGCAGAAGGCCTGTGAACATAATGGGGCTCCATTAGCAGAACGTGAAGGCGCCCCCGCTAGGTCTCCAGACGATGAACCTGTCCATTCCACCGTGTTGACTACAGGAATTGGGTATCCAAGTGAACTCCCCCCCCATTCTCTTTAATTATCCTCATCATAATTTATGAATGGAATGTTAATGTATCGTAGTAACCACCACCTCATTATCTTCTCCTCGGCGTAATTACCGGGCCTTTACCGCCCGGCCTCCGGTTTGGTTTCCACCATTTCTTCCGCTGCGACTTCCTTCCTGTCTATCTGACCACGGAATTAAACGTCTTATTTAACATCGAGACGGGCCGAGTCAGTCTAATACCGATCTCCCGGGGGGTAGGATTATTACAAGTAAGAATCAAACTTAAAAAATTGGCCTTTTTAACGCTGGCCAATGAAATGCAGGAGTCCTTTTTGGCGCTGGCCAATGATATTCAGGAGTTCTTTTTAGAATTCCAGTGGGTAGAGGTGGGTGAACCAGCTGGTGGCGCTGCATGGGTTAAGTCATGGTAGGACCATGGATGAGGGATGTCAAGCATGTCGTCTATGTCTTGACCAATAACAAGTCGAGCCAGAAATTGGTCTCGACCCCCTGCATTCCCGTTAATGTTTCAGGCGTCCACGTCGGGGCCCCAGTGTTGGGCGATGAAGGCATAAGACTGGATATGGAGAGGGCATTGGATATGGGCAGGGCTTGTTGAGGAAGTGGGCGTGTCCACTTCACAGGAAGAGCCTCAGCTACAGAGTGATGCAAGGTTACCGCGGGCTCCCCGGGGGCAGTCAGAGGAGGTCAGAGGATCTCCTCAACCGGCCCACAGTCCCCATAGCCCACGGTAGCAGGACAGTGGGCCAGCCGCCCGGAACAGGAGGGACGGTAGTCGAAAAGCAGTACTGTCCCTCCAAAGAACCAGGAGGTTAACCCATCGTACAGCGCTGCAGAATATGATGGCGCTATATAACACAATAAACAATAATATCTCTAGTGAATAGACCCTTTTACCCCACTTTAATTAACCCCCATAGTCCTCTAGCAATGAATGTTCGTATTTTTTCCTCATTTCTTGCATATAATTTTTCACATTACTATTTTTTGGGGCAATTCTTACACATTTCATGATATAAAGATGATTTTCGCCCCATTATTGGCATACTATGCATTCTAATTACCCACCATTGCTTCACCGCCGCCCTTTGCCTTCAGGTATATTTTGGGGGCAAAAAATCCCTTTTTTATCGCTCGAATGGGTCAAACCTGTGCATGCTTTACGGGGATTACAAGAAAAAAAAACACAAAACAAAACAAAAAAGCACTCATCCGTTTAAAACTGATTAACTCCTGTAATGCCGGAGAGCTTGCGCCCGCTGCCGAGAGTTTAAAAGCCTCCCCTCCGGCAGCCGTGGGGTCCCGCGTGTGTAAAAGAAAGAGCGCAGAATGCCTCCCCGCTTTTAAATCCCTGCACATTATCCCTCCGCTTTCACTCGGACCTGACTCCCCCCACCCCCCCGCCGCGGCCGCTCTAATCCTCGCTAATTGCCAATAATTGGGTTCTTGCCCCGGGTCTCCGCAGGTGTTTGAAGGCACATCTGGAATCGATGCCAGGAAAACCACATGCGAGTTCACGGGAGACATCCTCAGGACACCTGTTTCAGAAGACATGCTGGGTACGTGGGATGCTCGGGGGGTGGGGGGGGGCTTTAATACCCCGGCCGGTGCATTAACGCAAATCCGCCGACGTCTTCTTATATCTCTACCTTTCTATGTGGTTTTTTTCTATTAAATTGCCCCAAAATACTAACTTTAAAGCAGATCTGCCACCTCTAACCTCTTTACATACATGTGATAGCTCTGCGTGATTATTCCTCCTCGTTATCCCCCCCTCCCGTTAAGTTGCTGGTGGTTGCTGATTGGTTCAGGCAGCCTTTGGGAGGAAGAGCAGGGAGAGAGCTTCAGGACGGGATATCGATCAGATGATGACGGCTCTGCCGAGAGGCACTTAATTCAGCTTCAGTTACGCTATTTGCCCCGGCATACGATGGCAGATAGGAATCGATGAATGGTAGACCGCCGAGGTCCCCGACGTCTCACTCTACATCCTTTTTTATGCTAAACTGAAACATATTATTTTCAGCTATATGATTGTAATGTAAGGACTTTTTAGCACGGTGGATAAGTTGAACGGCCTCCCAGCAGACGCGGTAGAGGCCGTCACGGTTTCTTTTCAGCAGGAGAAACGGGCAGACTAGATGGGCCCGATCTATTGTACGCCTCTCTATCCGTTTTCCTGATCAAACGCTCAGCGACGAGACCTAGAGCTTGAACATCAGATCGAGAACCGGCTCTATTAACGCAAAAAGCCGGCTGACGCCATATGCTTTCTGAGACACCTTAGTGAGCCGGCCCCTGGCGGAACGCGACTCCCGAGGCTTTATGATTCTTGCCATCGCGACGTCCCAATAATAAATATCAGCATTGTGTAAAATTGCTTTAATTGGGGGCATACCTCCAGCCCATCCCCCACCCCACCCCCTTAATTAGTTTCACAACATTTGAAGAAAACACTGAAATTAGAAAAAAAAACGACTTCATTTCCCATTTGTAAATCCCTTTGTTGGGCGCTAATAGCGTCTTTAAATAAAGTGAATTATGGGTCGGTGGGAGGCTGTTAATTAGGTTGGAGATTTTGAAACGTAGGAGCTTAATGAGAGCTGGGATTTTTTTTTATTCTTCTATTTTTATTATTCCTCCCCAACCTACATGAAAACCATTGCAGGCTCTTGGCAGGACGGAGAAGTCATTCACGGCGTTTGTCAATGAGAGGCTGTATTCGCAGATCGAATTTGGACGGGGAAGGGGGGAGCGGAGTTTTTTTTTCCAGGCTAGAATGGCTCTAGTTGTTTAGCCGGGCTGATCCGGATTTTAAAAGAACATACCCCCCCCCCTAACCAAAGTACCTGCTTGGCAAAGGGGGGGGGATTAAAAGCCTTGGGGGGTAGGTCATTAGAAGATGTTGCACCAAATGGCAAGGGTATAATCTGAGCATTGAAGAGTCATGGGTAATGTGTGAAGGCGTAGTAGATACCTGGAATCAGGGATAGTAGTCCAAGGTAGCTGCTTGGGATGCCTTAAACAGGAGGGAAGATCACTGTTGGAGGAGCCGGGCCGCGTGGGGAGATCATGGATCCTCTGCTAACCGGCGCAGAATTAAGGGAGAGGGAGGAATATAGAACTCTGCTTCAGTGCTCCCTCGCACCGGGAGAAAGGAAGGGGAGAAAGGGATGGTAGTGAGAAAAACAGAGATAAAGAAAAGGGGAGAGAAGGGGAGGAGAGCAGAGAGGAAATGAAAAAGAGGAGAGATAGTGAGAGATTAAGTTGGGGCAGAGAGAGAGAATGTTTGTGTCTTGAAAGTGTTTGTACGTTAGGGAAAGTGTGTGTGCAAAGGCAAATGTGAATGTGTGTGTGTATGGGCAGGCGTTTGTAAGGGCGGTGTATAGTTGTGTATCTTGACATTCTATCTGTTACTATTGCTGTTCAGCACCTTAATGGAATAGGATGACTCCCTCTGCGTTTAAGCCAGGGACGCTTCAATTTACTATTATTTAGAAAAATTCAAACAAATGAAACAGTGAAAATGTGTTGGGTGTTGGGGTATGGAGTAAGAGTGTGGGGGGTGTCAGTGTACAGTGCTAGACTTAGAGTGAGTGAGTGTGTATGGGGGTGTCAATATGTAGTGTGTTGGGTGTCAGTGTACAGTGTTAGAGTGAATGTGTGTGTGGGGGGTGTCAGTGTACAGTGTTAGAGTGAATGTGTGTGTGGGGGGTGTCAGTGTACAGTGTTAGAGTGAATGTGTGTGTGGGGGTGTCAGTGTACAGTGAATGTGTGTGTAGGGGTGTCAGTGTACAGTGTTAGAGTGAATGTGTGTGTGGGGGGTGTCAGTGTACAGTGTTAGAGTGAATGTGTGTGTAGGGGTGTCAGTGTACAGTGTTAGACTGGGTGGTCATGAATATTGTTAGTGTGTGTGTTAGTGTACAATGTTTGAGGGTCAGTGTACGGTGTGCGTTAGTGTATAGCGGTAGACAATGTGTGTATTTGCATATAGAGGACAGTAGATAAGTGGAACAGTCTCCCAAAAGCAGAGGTAGAGGAAATCTAAACTTGCGTGGGATAGGAATACAGCTATAAGAACCATTCGGCCCCCGGCTAGTCGCCCGTTTCTCCTGCTGTAACGACTCAAACCTTAATCAGTCGTTGGTCTCGTCTTAGATTCAGGAGCCGTATGTCTATCCCATGCGTGTTTAATCCCCTCACTGTATTACCCTCTACCACTTCTGCTGGGAGGCTGTTCCATTTGTCTTTCATCTTCTGAACAAAACCTCCTTACATTCCATCTAAGCCTCCGACCCCAACGTTTTAGATAACTGTCCTTGCTTCTATTTGCACACCTAAATATCCCGAATTAAGAATGAATATGGACATTCATGTGGATAAAATGGATTGGTTGGCTCTTATCTCGTATCAAAATGTATACTTTTTGAAAAGAGGTAGTAGATCCTTGCATTGGCATCTCAGTAGATGCAGTAGAACGAAACACAATAAAATATTAGAAAAACTAGGATATACAGAGCAGCTATCCTGGAGAACAAATGAGAAATGGTCGCAGTGATGGAGAATGTTTGTATATTTTTGTGTTTATTTTCACCATTTTAGGTTTATATGGATGAATAATCCGCATTGTAACGCGTTCGTCTGAAAAGGTGGCAGCCCCGCCATCTCCTGTGACGTTTATGTGTCGAGTACCCGTTATTACGGAGAATTGGCCAAAAGCAACCCAAACTCATGGTTCATGGGTGCGGATGTTTCCCACTCAATACTGCCATCTAGTGTCGTGTTATGGAACGACTGCCTCCCCACTAAAAGTCCTGAAGAAGACACATGAATGGCGCGTCCTTGCGGTCGTACCAAAAATGTACTCGTTAATGTTGATGCGGTACATTGGTAGATTATATCTCTTCCCTCGGTTCCCGTTACCCCTACATGTCGTATCCTGCAACAAAGAAATATGTCAGCGAGGTGGCGAGAGGTTATTATGGCGAGAGGGGCGAGAGGCCCCTATAGTCTGCTTGTTTTGTCCTTAATCAGTCGTTGGTCTCGTCTTAGATTCAGGAGCCGTATGTCTATCCCGTGCATGTTTAATACCCCTCACTGTATTACCCTCTACCACCTCTGCTGGGAGGCTGTTCCACGTATCTACCACCCCCTCAGTAAAATGTTCTTACATTCTATCTAAGCCTCTGACTCTCTAGTTGCTAGATTTTGTTTTGGGAGTTTTACATCCCAAGTGCATTATTTTACATTTATCAACATGAAACTGCAGCTGCCGCACGCTCCAGCGTTCTTCTAGTTCACTTAAACCGCCTTTGTGAATAATATACATCGTAGGTCTCCTAATTAAAGAGCCCAACGAACCAGCGGTGGCAACCACAGCCGCGTACAATGTTGGAATAAATGGGATTCACTAAGAATCGCTGGTCTGGTCAAAAAGTTTCGGTGATTAAGGTTTTTATAAACTATTTATGATAACAGACGGTCGGCAAGCAACATCCATGGCATTAATTAGCAAAAAATAGCAAATCCAGTGAAAATCTGCTCTAAACGAACGAATTAATTATATGAATGGAAATGATTATAGCTCTAATGATAAAATCATCTAAAACTTTTGAACTTTTTACAAAATTCTGCCCTTATTCTTCGATTCCTTATTAAATTCTCAACCCCTCCCCCCCCGGACCCCTGAAATGCTACGGCTTATTTAACAAAGCTGGCGATGATGAAATAAAAACGCATCGTTCTGTTAAGCTAAACCTTTCTCTAATACTAGTTGCTTCTGGATCATTTTTTGGATGACCGGGGTCTTTCTCCTATTTTATTTTGTGAATTATTCTGCTTTGAGGACTTGTAGGTCGATGGCCGGGGGGGGGGTCGATGTTCATGTCCTGCGTCTGTCTTATTATTTTGCTTTATTATGTTATCTGCATCAGTGAAACATAACAGAAGATCCAACGTTAAAGAAAGGACGTTCCTGTGCCTCCCAGGGTTACTGACCTTTCATGGTCATTGAGCGTCCTTTTCGACGTCTCCGGGAACATTATGTGCTCTGACAATAAAGAGAGGCTTTCTGTCGCTGAGCCGCGGTACGAAGACCTGACATTACACTGGGGTAAACTAAAGCAGGTCCTTGTGTAGAACAGGTACATCGCGGTGCCTCTGCCGGGCACCGGCTAAGAAGAAAAAAACAAACCCAACATGGTCTTCTTCACGCTAATTAAGCCAACATTTCATGGTTAGCTGCGTGATGATCCATGGGACTTCTTCTTAAAACTTCTGCCTTGTCGGCCATTCTCTGAAGTTGTTCTCCGCTCTGGCCTGGTGGCTGCAGAAACTACGAGTACAAGACCTGATTTTGGGTTAAGCCTCGTCGTTTTTTGGGGCGAATTCCGCTTTGTCGCCAACATTCTGAGTTCTAGTGTTTGTTCGTGTGGAAGCACTGGCTCTAGATCTGTCGTAATCGGAAAAGCGAGGTCCCATCCAGAAGGACAGTGCTGGAAGTCCTTCTCATAAAGATGTGGCTTGTGGTCCCAACAAAGGTTTTCTGAGGTCCGAGCGCTGGAGAGAACTCTAGGTTAATGGTTGGATTACTTGACCGGTTAGAATGTTCGATCTCATAAGTTTCCTCCTAAAAGGCTACTCGTACTTTTTATTATGTCTCATGCACGTTATAATGAACCGATCTGTGAGAAGACCCTGTAATTACGGCTGAGAAACGTCTGTAATCGATGTCCGCGTCCCGTACACAGACCCCTCACGCTTTCATATTTCGCAGGTCGCGTCTTTAATGGTTCCGGGAAGCCTATTGACAGGGGACCCCCCGTGATGGCTGAAGACTTCCTCGATATCAACGGTGAGGAGGAACGTTCCTATAACCCCCCCCGCTCGCGCCTTTCTTGGTCTACCTAGGACTTCCTTGGAATTCTGTGATGCTCGCTGTAACGATGAAACGGTCCCTTTAACCCCTTAATGACTATGCCAGTATATGTACGGGCGCAAAATGCATTGTTTTCAATGGGTTTAGGGACCGCCCATTGTCCTTAAGGGGTTAAACACACATTTTAGATACATGAGTTGAGTTTGATCGCCGTAATGCCCCTACAGGTCAGCCCATTAACCCTTTTGGCCGAACCTATCCAGAAGAAATGATTCAGACTGGGATTTCTCCTATCGATGTTATGAACAGCATTGCCAGAGGACAGAAGATCCCCATCTTTTCAGCTGCTGGGCTCCCCCATAATGAGGTAGGGCTATACTGGGAAACGGCGCATGTTTCTGATATTAAGGTCCGCTCAAACAATGCAGGTGGGGGTCAGGAAGTGGCTTCCAACTTCCTGTTTGGGTTGACGGGAGGATTCCAATGCAGTCTCCACTGGGGGATTGTGGGAAAAATAGGAAATTTACATGAAATGCCCAGGTTGGGCTATTTTTTAATTTAGGTTTTTTTTCCCCCAGATTGCGGCCCAGATCTGCCGACAGGCTGGGCTGGTAAAGAAGTCTAAAGATGTTATGGATTATCATGATGACAACTTTGCCATTGTTTTTGCTGCTATGGGGGTAAGTCATACCATTGGGTATAAAAACGCAGCCAATAGAACCACCGGCTCTGACGTTTCACTTGTTACAATGTTTATATCGCCCGGATGTATTTTTGTAGCATAATCACTAGTAAAAAAAAAAAAACGAAAGATATATATTTCTTCATTTTATTATTTTAAATGAATTTTATTATACATTGGTGAAAAAAATGATGTACTTTTTCCATAAATATAAGTTACATTATTTTTTTTCTCGAATTTTGCATTAAAATTTAATTACATTTTTCAAGCCAAAGTCCGGGGTTGGAATCATAGTAAAAAAAAAAAAAAAATACAACTTATTATAATTCACCCACATGGTTAGTTTGAAGACCTTAAGGTACAACCTTAAATTGATGCCATTTTGTGGATTTTCCCAATTTTGACATGAAAAAAACCCCCACATTTTAAATGAAGTCTTGAGAATTTCTATACCCCATGTCCAGCACCAAAGGTTTGGAGACATCTCATTTTTTTCCCCCCATTGAAAGGTGAACATGGAGACAGCCAGATTCTTCAAGTCCGACTTTGAGGAGAATGGCTCCATGGACAACGTGTGCCTCTTCCTGAATCTCGCGAACGACCCAACGTGAGTATGAGGCAAACGCGGGGCCCGGCTTGTAACGCGGAGACGGCCCCGGCCGCTTAAAGCCAATGACGCGAGTTTGGCCGATGGCTGGATATGCAGGGGCACGCGCTACGTTTTCATGCTCACACTGCACACCGTCACACACTACAACACCCAACCTGCCTCTGGAGCGGCCGATGGGATGAGTAGGTGGCAATGTCGGCCAGCATTTGCCCAGTGTGCCGAGTGGCCAGTCTGGGCCAGAGCAAACACCATTTCCTCAATCTTCACACACGGGTGGCAGCCCCCTATAATGTTAAAATCACGGCATTCTTTATAAATTCCCATTTTATGTGTTATATTCATTAAAAATAACCTCTAGCTTGGGCCAGGATGCTACTTCCATTCCGCTAAAAATTCTTGCTGTTTGTATTTTTAATAGCTGCTTAACACTTCGCTTTCTTTACCATACTATACCCATTTCCCCATTTTCACTCTATGCCCCCCTATTCCCTACTCACGGGTAATATATCAAATATTTCAGATATATATCAGCATTTTAATGTTGATTATAACAGCAAAATCTTTCTGGCCCCATCCTGATGCTGTGCACTAATGCCTTCACACATCCCTTTCACAGGATTGAGAGAATCATCACCCCCCGTCTAGCTCTGACGGAAGCCGAATACCTGGCGTATCAGTGTGAGAAACACGTCTTGGTCATCCTAACTGACATGAGCTCTTACGCCGAAGCCCTGCGCGAGGTAGGCGCCATGCTACCCCCTCATTCTAGATCTCTCGCACCCCGCGGAGTATTTCATTAACACGCCAACTATGATTTATGTTAATCTCAATCATTCTGACTATTTTTGTTACAGGTCTCGGCGGCTCGAGAGGAAGTCCCTGGTAGACGTGGGTTCCCCGGCTACATGTACACCGACTTGGCTACGATCTACGAGCGTGCTGGTCGGGTGGAGGGCCGGTCGGGTTCCATCACACAGATACCCATCCTTACCATGCCCAACGATGGTGAATTTCTCCCCAGTGTTTCCTATTTTTGTCCCGTTTATTATTATTATTTTTATTTGGAATCTGTCTCGTTTGTGCCCACTTCCACCACTTAACACGTAACATTATATTTCAAATAGTTCTTATATCTCATATTTTCTTCTTCCAGACATCACTCATCCTATTCCTGACTTGACCGGGTTCATCACAGAAGGACAGATATACGTGGACCGGCAGCTCCATAACAGACAGGTCAGTGAAAAATATTTTTTTATCCCCGTCTTCAGTTTTTAATGAAGAGAATAAAGTTTACTTTTTAACCTTACCTTCCGTCTGACCGGGAGAGACCGTAGCCGGCCGTCTACTCTTTGTCTTTTTCTCATCATATGCCTTACAAAACGTATTATTATTATTATATATATATATATATTTATATATATATATTTTTTTTTAAATTTATTCTGAAAATATATTCAAACATACAGGTCCAAATAAATATATTAATATATAAATATTACATATCTGTTATGTAATATTAGTAAACCTCAATAATTAATTATCAAAATTCCATAATAAGACCCCAAAGTCATGCCAATAAACCATTTATTCCGCATGACGTATAAAAAGCAAACGTAATAAAACAATGACGTGTGACAAGGAGCTTTAATAAAAAAGAAACACAACGTTACCAGTAATGGAAGAACAAAAAAAAGCGTTACTTAGTCAAAGCTCTTCAGTAATACTTCTGGTGTTCCGGAGCCTCCAGGTTGTGTTTAGGAGTCAATGCTGACAGCAAATCCATAAAGTTCTAAATCAAATAATCACAACTTGTAGGAAGAATGAAAGGACCTGACAGGAGCTGGAGATCGCCATCCCCTAAACATTACGGGAAATATATTCCTTACGATCTGTAATGATTTATAAGGAAGAACCAAGCCTAAAACCTCCAGCTTGGGCTCTCCCGTCGGCCCCCTCGTTGGGTTAGTAAGTTTGAGACGTAAAAAACGAAACCTGGTTCCTCTTTCTGTAACGTCATTTGTTTCTAGATCTACCCCCCGATCAACGTGCTCCCTTCTCTGTCTCGTCTCATGAAGTCTGCTATCGGCGAGGGCATGACCAGAAAAGACCACGGAGATGTGTCCAACCAGCTGGTAGGTGCAGGAGCCGCTCCGAGATGATCCTCAGCCCTTATAGTGTATTAGGTTTTGAAGTCCCCTCTGTTATCCCCTGTTGGGCGGTATGTGGAGCCGCCATCTTGCTGCCCCCTCTCGTGGTGTAAATCGTGGCTCTTCTCCCAGGACATGGCCGCTAGACCCTGTTGATGCTTTGTGGCTCAACGTGTAACGATTTCCTTTGCCTAATGTTTGAACAGTATGCATGTTACGCCATTGGGAAGGACGTCCAAGCGATGAAGGCCGTGGTTGGCGAAGAAGCTCTGTCCTCCGACGACCTTCTGTACCTGGAGTTTCTGCAGAAGTTTGAGAAGCAGTTTATCGCACAAGGTAGTTATTGGGCGCTTCACACGTTGCGCCAGGAATACAAATCTATGCTTTAGTGTCTAGGAGGGTTTACAAACACAACTCAAAGGGGCAATCCAGTGTCGCGTGCAACTCCACCAGCATTCACCTTGAGGAGAAGCTGCAGCTCCAGAGCGGCAGCGCAATGCATCCACCGTGGTCCAAGCTTTTCTTGCCAATTCAAGCAGCCTGAAATCATTCAGAGCGGTTTCTGTGCATGCGCTCCCAGTAACCCTTGCCAAACCAGTGATGAAGCTAATTGATCGAGGAGGCCATCACCTGGCAGGAGATGTGTTTGGCCAAAAACACCCCCTGCAAGCCAGAAATGGGGGAGGGGGGATTATTATTATTTATTATTATTACAATTTATTGAATAAGCTGTTGATGGCTGGATTGCCCCTTTAATCAGTAAGGTTCGAGGACTTTGTGCCTGTGTGCAGGATATATATATAATATATCGCGTGAGTTCCGTTCACTAATATCACGGCTGCTTTCTTTTTTCCCTCCCCAACCCGATCAGGGGCTTACGAGAACCGGACGATCTTTGAGTCGTTGGACATCGGCTGGCAGCTGCTGCGCATCTTCCCCAAGGAGCTGCTAAAACGTATCCCAGAAAGCATTCTGTCCGAATATTACCCCCGAGAGTCCCGGCCACAGTAGATGTCTACCAAATCCCCCCCCCCGGCCCGCTTCACGAGACACCGCCGGAGCGCGCCTGCAATATCCAAATATATATTTATTATAAAACCTTGTAACGTTTACTTGTCTGATTATTAAATGTTTGTGGGAATTCGGAATATCCGACCTGTTATTTTATCGTTGGTTGCCCTGATCTGGTAGTCAAAGTGCCCCCCCCAGGAGCG
The DNA here is from genome assembly GCF_027358695.1 of Spea bombifrons. NCBI lineage: Eukaryota > Metazoa > Chordata > Amphibia > Anura > Pelobatidae > Spea > Spea bombifrons. The sequence goes on along the minus strand of NC_071087.1, from coordinate 4,420,740 downwards.
AGCGTCTAGCGCTCTTAATGGCTGTGAAACAAACCGTGACGGCGTCCGTCCTGTTTTTCACATGAACTGTGCGAGACGGGGAGCTGTGTCTGGCTGGACAGCTTTCCTGACGCTCCAGTTATCCCGAGACCCGTCCGCCGGGAGATAAAGTGTTGGAGTCACTGCGCGGAATTTACCGGAAAATCCAGCTCTTTGTTCCACGTAGAGTCCTTCTCATCATATGGAGACAAACATGTAAAGACCCAAACCTAAATCAGTTGCTGGTCTCGTCTTAGATTCAGGAGCCGTATGTCTATCCCATGCATGTTTAATACCCGCACTGTATTACCCTCTACCACTTCTGCTGGAAGGTTGTTCTGCTTACCTACCACCCTCTCAGTAAAGTAAAAACTTCACAAACTCCTTTTACACATTGATGTGTTTTCCAATACTGCTGAAGGTCGAGATGTTTTTTCACAAACTCAGGGAAGTTGGCGCCTGAAGCCCCCCTAACTACACCCCTGCAGAACAAAGATTTGCTTTAATCGCTACAACCCGAGGTCTGTGTCAGAAGCATCACAGCTTTAGTCGTCGCAGATGTCCGGGTAAACGTAGTAACTGGAGGGGCTGCTGATCTCATTAAAGAACCGTGCAGGTTCATCCATGCTTATGTAGTAGTAGAGTGTGGGGTCTTCTGGTCACCAGAATCATGATAAAGATGACCTCATGGCAACTAGAATGGTTCCTCACACCTTTAGTTCGAGACACCTGGAAGTCCGAGGTGCTTCACACCCCCAAGGAGGTCCAACGGGGCTGCCCTCCATTGTTGTGGTGCGGAGGTGGGGGGCACAAGCTGTGTAAGTGCTGGTAAGAGCGCCGAAGCACCACAGACCCCCCCATCTGCACCTTTTTCATTTTGGCTTGAATTTTTTTAATAGCGAGACAATTTTTTCAAATTTTCCAATGGGACCCACAAAGGTACCCAATGAGACTCTCAGGGGGGTCCCGATCTATGCCTGCCCCAGAAAACACTTTCAAAACGACCCAAACAGCCAACAGTCCCGGGTATAAATAAACAATAATAAAGAACTGTGTTGGGAGGTGACAGCCCCCGGGTTCCGGTGCCTGAACCAAACGCTGCGGAGACGGCTCTGTTAGAGACACGTGGACTGTAAATATGAAAATATGAAAGTTAAGCATTTTTTAAGCATTTTGATGACATCATACCAAATGGTGCCCGGGAGTATGAATAACACATAACACATAGCCCGATCAAAGCGTCATCCCTCTCTCTCTGTCTCTCGGGATTTATAGCTCACCTTTACCCCGAGCACAGAGATGCCGGTGCAGTTTGAGTAAAATTGCCCCGTTATTCGTCACATGCCCCTCCTTGACTGCATCACACAGCAGCAATTTATTTGGTGTGAAATTAATTTAACATTATCTACATTTTTGATAAATTTCAACCAAAACTATTCACAGTCCTATTAAAATAAGAATAACGAGTTACTTTATCAATAAATACAGTATTAATAGATCTGCGAAGGCAATGAGAAAAAGTTACTTAAAACGGATCTCCAGCAACTTTTTTTATTAATTCTATCAGATTAAAAATATTTTTTCTAAAATATTGAGCTTTTTTTCTTTTACCCCAGTTGTAGTTTTTGCCCCATAATATAATGTTTTCAGGCAGCTGCATATCAGCCGTTTGTTTGATTCTCGCTCTGTTATCTGACCCCCGATCTACTAAACACCCCGACTCCTTATCATACTGCCTGTGGGGAACAATAGAATGCCTCAGTCTTAATCACCCAGCTGGACTCTCTGACTAATGAAAGTCTATGGAGGAACGGACTTCATTAGCATTGCCATAAAGCATCAGCTCAGTGCGGTGATTCAGCAGGAAAGTCGCCCAAAATATCACATGACTGCCAGCAACGGCGGCTCCAGGTCTGCAGATAAAGGGAGTTTCTTGGGGAAAAATGAGATAAAACCAGGATTTTGTCACCAACCCCGCTGGGGGTTGTATTACTCTATACAGCGCTGGGGGTTATATTACTGTATACAGCGCCGGGGGGTTTTATTACTGTATACAGCGCTGGGGGGTTATATTACTATATACAGCGCTGGGGGTTATATTACTGTATACAGCGCTGGGGGGTTATATTACTGTATACAGCGCTGGGGGTTATATTACTGTATACAGCGCCGGGGGGTTTTATTACTGTATACAGCGCTGGGGGGTTATATTACTATATACAGCGCTGGGGGTCATATTACTGTATACAGCGCTGGGGGGTTATATTACTGTATACAGCGCTGGGGGGTTATATTACTGTATACAGTGCTGGGTGGTTATATTACTGTATACAGCGCTGGGGGTTATATTACTGTATACAGCGGTGGGGGTTATATTACTGTATACAACGCTGGGGTTATATTACTCTATACAGCGCTGGGGGTTATATTACTGTATACAGTGCTGGGGGTTATATTACTGTATACAGTGCTGGGGGTTATATTAGTGTATACAGCGCTGGGGGTTATATTACTGTATACAGCGCTGGGGGGTTACATTACTGTATACAGCGCTGGGGGTTATATTACTGTATACAGCGCTGGGGGGTTATATTACTGTATACAGTGCTGGGGGTTATATTACTGTATACAGCGCTGGGGGTTATATTACTGTATACAGCACTGGGGGTTATTACTGTATACAGTGCTGGGGGAGGGGTTATTACTGTATACAGCGCTGGGGGAGGGGTTATTACTGTATACAGCGCTGGGGGAGGGGTTTTTACTGTATACAGCGCTGGGGGAGGGGTTTTTACGGTATACAGTATGAATGTCTATGTATGCCCCTTCTTTTCTAGGAGGTGAGAATGTTTGCTGGGTATGAGGGGATCGCAGGGTTCTACAGCCCTAAAAGCCCCGATAATGTGTATAGAAACAGCGGGAAAAGGGTTAATAAAGTAAGGGGGGGTACCCCACTATTCTTCTTCTAAATTCCGCTCTCGGTGACACAGATCGCTATTGTTAGGTGGAACAGGAAAAGTTATTATTTTTGTGAAGGGCAGAAAAAAAACAAGAATTTCAACTTTTTTTTTTTTTTGCTGACAAAGAGTTAACGAGAGAAGAGATGATGGAATTTCAGTTCCTCAAAAACATGAAATGAAATCCAGCTGAGATCATAAGAGATGATGTCTCGGCCGCCGGAGGAGTGCGACACGGCGCAGAGCGCAGGAGACGGTCACCCACCAGGTGATTATTACTTATTGATCTATATAACGCCACCATAGTCCGTAGCGATGTACAGCAGCGACGACCAGACTTAAATTACATTAATTGCGTTAAAAATAAGGAAGCAAGGCGTCTGAAATAAAGTGTGTAGATACGCGGTAATGTCTGTCCGTCAAGAAGGTGATAGCCTCAGAGAGATAGTGCTTTGTTATTCCTCCCCATTAAGTCTCTTTAACTCTTAAATTGCTGATTGCTGTTGATTGGTTCATACAGCCTTCCTAAGGGTCTGGGGAGGAGAAAGTAATGAACTTCAGGACTGGACATTGATGTTAGAGGAGCCGACGTTAGGACCCGGAGCTCAGCTTCTGTTCAGAATTAGATGAAATCTCTCAAATTTCAATGAAATCAATAAAAACAATTGGTAGATTAATAAAAGGAAGCGAAGCTGGATTCAGGACACGCCCCCTCCACGTATAACTCTATGAATGAGAAATGTAAGCAATGAATTAAAGAAGAAATCATTCTTTTTTTTTAACTCTTAAAGGGATTCTACTCCCCAAAAAAAACTTAACCCTTTATTATACAGGACAGGGGATAAAAAAACATGGGAAGTCGTTATTCTTGTGACTTCCTTAGATTCACTTCCCCAGAAAGGAATGAACGTTTGCTTCTCGAATGAGCTTCCTTTTTATGTTAATGTATACGTTATATTAACACCGTCTGTGAATACGCGGTCTGTCACTTTAACCATTAAACTGCGTTGGGCTCTCTCTTTCCTCTTTTGTAGTTTGGGCATTGCATAATTCTTGGCCTGTTATGTCTGATCCATCATCCCATCCCCTCTCTTACATGTAATTGGGAATTAGAAATGGTAGTAGATACCTGGAAAAGGCTCCCAGTGCAGACGATACAGATAAGATTCAAAGATTCAAGAAGCATGGGATGGGGTTAAAGCTCTTCTAAAGAATTAATCAGAGGGATTTGTAGACAGGCAGATTGTTTTTTCTTCCGTGTTTCTAAGCTGAGATTCATAACATTTACATGTGAAGGGTAGGGTAACCGGTGCAGACTTACAGGAACAACAGGATTTTTGGAATTGCCAACTAAAAACATGTCTGGTAGAGGCCATTGGTATCAACCGGACCCGGCCTCGACCAAACGCCATTTCAGGGAAGAAGACTCTCTGCCCCCCCCATATTCGTCTCCATTTTCAGTATTTATTTGTGTTTACAGAATTTAATGTATAAAACCGTTTCCTGCTGTTTCTATACACATTATCGGGGCTTTTAGGGCCGTAGAAGAAAGAGGGGCTTCGAGGAGGGAAGGTGGACACTAGGGGAACGAGAGGGGCATCAGGGAGGGAAGAGGGGCATCAGAGGAAGAAAAATAGGCTTCAAGGAGGGAATATGGGCACTAGTGGAAGAAAGAGGGCTTCAGGGAAGAGGGGCAACGGGGGAAGAAAGAGGGCCTTCAGGGGCAGAAACTGGGGCTTCAAGGATGATGAGGGGCACAGGTGTTTGGGGCCCATCTCGTTAGAGTAATCTTTCTCTTTCAAAGGCCAAAGGGCTGCCACCACTTTAGGCACCTCTAGGCAACGAGCTCCTATGCACATCCCGCATGCATTATGGAGGCTCCTGGGGCTCCCCTGTCAGGACCCGACCAAATCTACCCATTGGAGGCAATTTCCCCCCATAGAAGTGTGCAGCCTTTACACTCATACCCTCAGCTATTAAGATAGTATAACTATACCCCCATATAGAATTCCCATCACGTAGAATATACCGTATCGTTACATCCAGTATCGCTGGCAGAACTTTATAAAAACCCATGTAAAAAATATAAAAAATCTCTATTATCAGATATGATGTTATTTTTGAAATGGATCCATCTGGACCCCAAGCACAGGATCCTCGTAATTCATTTTCTGGATTTTCTAGGTTTCAAAAGCATTTTTATCTAAACGATGAACTTCTGTTTCCTCAGATGTTCCCGATGAGCGTGATACAGGCTCGTCTGACACTGAATTTGAGGTAAAATACAGAGAAACCGCCCCACCGCTTCCACAAAGGACGCAAACCTTTCGCTTTTAACGCAAATTCGTTCTCGTTCATTCCCAGGATGCAGGAAATAAGAAAGAGGAAACGATGAAAAGGCTGCACGAGTTTGAAGAAAGTGGGTAACGATTACAGAAGTCACCTAAATTCTATATTTCACAATTCTATACGATGCCACCTGTAAATATTCAATATTTGGCAACAACTTCCAGGTTCCATCAACTACCCAACTTTCTTTAAAGTTTTAATGCCATTATACAGCGTCACAAAATGGAAATGGAGGGAAAGAAATATTTTTTTCACAAATAAAAATAAAAGATCGGGTTTGTACAGAATTGATTTTTTTGGACAACTATCTATAGTAAAAAATACAAACAAAATGATATTTATATTTATTTATATTTCCCTCTGGCACAAAGCGGTGAGCAAACGTCAGTTTGTGTTATTCTATTATTATAGCAAATGATAATAGCTGATATTATTGCTGAACAAAGGCAAATCTGTATCTATTTTTAAAAAAATATCCAGCGATTTATATAATTAAATGGTTCTAAAAAGTGTTTGTTTTTGGTAGTATCACAAAAGCTGCTGGAAGAACTGTCGATTTTGGAAGCCGAGTTTGAAATAAACAATGCGTCCCTGGGAGAGGAAGAGCTTTATCCAACCCAGGTGTGTAGAGTATAAATTTATAGAAAAATAGACATAAAGGTTAATCTCCCCTTTCCTACGTACGGCGGAGGGCTGGCATCGGGGGGATCCACCCCTGGGGTTGTTAGCAGCCAAAACCATTTTCAGCGACTAGGGTGTCTAGAATAACAGGGACTGGTTCTGGATCAGGACCAGACTGGGGATGACGTAGCATTTATATGTGCGCGTGAGTGTATGTGTGTTAGCATGAGTGTGTATGTGCGTGTGTGTAAGCATGAGTATATATGTGTAAATGTGTGAGTGTTAGCATGTGAGTGTATGTGTGTGCAAGTGTATGTGTGTATATGTGTTGGCATATACGTGTATGTGTGGGTGAGTGTATGTGTGTTAGCATGAGTGTGTATGTGCGTGTGTGTAAGCATGAGTATATATGTGTAAATGTGTGAGTGTTAGCATGTGAGTGTATGTGTGTGCAAGTGTATGTGTACGTGTATGTGTGGGTGAGTGTATGTGTGTTAGCATGAGTGTGTATGTGTGTATGTAAATGTGCATGTGTTTCGTGTTACAGAGATTTGATCAGCAGTAAGGGCTCCTCCATTAACATTCTATATGTTTAATATACATTATATCTATATTCTACTCTATATTCTATAATCTATATGAATGGCGCCCGGATTTGCCCGTTATTATATTTTTGTAAGTCCATCATTATATTAGCTGACTGTCTGTCTTGTACTCATCCCGTTTTTACATTTGCATATAATGTGCGCGTTTGAATATTTATCCGCGGTTCTTATATTTCTTATTTCCCATACAGCTTACCAATCAAAACTCAGCATGCACAGAATCCGCTGACGCGTTACAGGACCAGCCTGAAGTGACCCAAAATCAAGTGGCTGACGTGGATGATGACGTTTTGGAACGAGATAAAAGTAACTCCACGTTACATCTTCTAATGTCTCACTTAGTGGCAATTTGGTTCAACACCAGGGCCGGACTGAGGATGACGAGGTGGCCCTGGCACTTTAAGGCCGGCAGCCGCCAAATGATGTTATTGTAGCCGACGGCTAGATATGAGAGGCCCCACATTGAGTTCTTACAGTAAAGTAGCGGCCGAGCATAAAAAGCCTGTGGAGAGGCAGATCGGTTCCTTATGGCGTCATCCAAAGGACCACCGGGCATCTGCCCAATGTGCCAGATGGCCAACACCAATCCTTACTTTGCTTACAGGTTTTCTCTAGTATATATTTCATTTAAAATGCTTGTGATTTTATTTATATTAATATATGATTTTCCAACAATTCTGCATATTATTTTTAAATCTCCGAACATAGAAGGGCTTCTCCGGTTAGAAGAGCGGCCTGAAGATATACAGACGTCTAGCAAAGAGGACCCAGAGGTGACCGAGGCACCAGCAGATAAAACCAATGAGCAGCTTACTAAAGGTAATGCGTGTATAATGATCATACTCGTGACCTTTCTGAATTCTTGTACCATCAGTATGTAATAGTATTACTTTACTGATTTCACTTTAAGGGCAGATGGGTAGATAAATGGAACAGCCTCCCAGCAGAAGCGGTAGAGGCTAATACAATGAGGGGATTTAAACATGCATGGGATGGGCATATGGCTCCTTAATCTAACACGGGACCAACGATTAAGGTTTGAGTCATTATAGCAGGAGCAATGGGCGACTAGATGGGGCCAAACGGGTCTGATCTGCCGGTAAATTCTATGTTTCGATGCTCTGAGTGTATTTCTTGTCCAGTACACAGGAGATCAGGTTGCCCTGAGACTAGGGTAAAAACGTTGAGACTCAGAGGCAAACCCGGGAAGTTTGTGGGTATGATCCTCTTTTTCATAATTGTCACATAATTAAATTAACAGGAGGCTGACCCCGAAAGCTTTTGGAGCTTGTAATATTATTCTCGATGTGTCAGACCACCATATATATTCCGAGGTTGTATTTGATTGTAAGAGTGATGTCAATGCCTTTATATATATATCGCAAATACTATTGATTCCTGTGCACAAGAAGTGCTTAAAGATATATTGATTCGGGGAGAAGATGACCAGGAGTTACCAGATCGCCGAGAAGACAAAAGCCATGATAGTCAACAGCTTATTAAAGGTAATGTGATACTGCATGCCACGCTACTAAAATAATAATGATAAATAATAATCGATATAGAGTCCCAAAAAGCTCAAGTCCCTAGGTCTGGCCCAAGGTATCACCCCCACTCTCCACATCCGAGCTCTTCATTGCTGTCATATCCTACCGCTCTGACTCTTATGGATGTGAACCTCTTGGGCAGGATCGGTAGCCTTCACGCCGCTGTGTTTCTCAACTAACCTTGGGTATCACATGCCAGCTAACTAAAAGCAGATAACCAGGGCTGGGGTATAGACAGATGCCTGGTTGATGGGCTTGGGTTCTTGGGACATTTCCCAATGGTCATTGTAGATGAACGGCTCAAGACCTAATTAGCTGAAAGTTTAAAAATCAGAATACCCTGTGCCTTAGAAGGCTGGGTGTGGAGGTTTGTACTCAGCATATAGGCATAGACCTTCCACACTTCCCTGTACCTTATGCCATATGAACCGGCAAGATGCTATAGCTCACAAAATGCCCTGCTCCTCGTGGGAGGAACTCCTTGATAACCTCACATTTTATATGTTTCTGCTCCTAATGTGTTCAAACACTGTCCACGACATGCTTTACAACAACAACAAAGGTAACCCAAGTGACGTAAAGATCTGCTGGAGGGCATACATTTTCCTAGGCTCCTTCAACTTCTGTGAGCTGGTGCCACCTAGATTGCACTTACTTTTAGAAGCCCTGGAAATGTGTCCCCTAGAGATATGTGACCCCACCAGAAAAAGACCCCCACAGAATGCTTGAATTCAAGAATTATGTCTACAGCAGAGGGAGACATACTTCTGGTACATACAACTCAAGGTTGTCCTCTATCTCCCTTACTATTATAAAATTAGCCATTTATTCTCTTACAAAAACCCGTCATGTTCCGGGGCACTGTATAAACCAGCAATCACCGCCAGTCATGTTTCATTATTTGAATTACGTGGGAAAAAGTTACTAAATCTGTTAATATATTTAACATGCCAATAGATCCGATGCCAGGAGTGCTGAATGAAGACTTAGCAATGTTTGACAACCTGATCCAGGAAGTTACCGAACTCAGCAATGATCCAGCATTTCAACCTCAGCAACCAAATAATGGTAAAGCGATATAGTTATCTTACCCGTTCCTTTGACCAAGGAAACCTAGGACAGCAATTAATATACAATTAGTATAAAATCTTGTATGTGCAAGGAGATGTTGATTAAAGGCAATGATGCTGGATAAGCCAAGCAATCATTGCCAGCCAAAGAAAAGATGTTGTATTATTATTTATTGTTTTATATAGCGCCATCATATTTCGTTGCGCTGTATTTTATTATATTTAACACACAAATAGATCCTGTGCTAGAAGTGCTGAATGAAGACAAAGAGAACCAGGAAGTTACCGGCGCCACGGACGATCCGGCATTTCAACATCAGCAACCGGAGAATGGTAATGGTTACTCAATCCTTTGATCATGGAGCAAATTCAATGACACCGTTAGTACACAGGAGGAAGATAATCTTAAAATTAACAAAATAAAACAGAAAATGATTTTTTTCAGACATTATATAATCATTTTCTTGCAATAATATTTTTTTGCTGGGCTCTGATTGGTCATTTGCAGAAAAACAGAACAAGCTTCTTAAAATGATGTTGCTTCAACTCAAAACCTCTCTGTTCCTGCATTATAAATTCATGCTACATTGCTACGACTCTGCTCCTCGCTAAGGAAACCTACCTTATCTCCCTTATCCCCTCCCTGTCTCATAACCCCAAATGCCACTTCAATACTTTCAATTCCCTTCTTCGCCTTATCACAACTACCCTTTCCACTAACCTTAATGCCTCTGACTTTGCCAAATACTTTAATAATTCCATTGAAACTATCAGATGTAAAATGACTCCCCGTTCTCCCATCGACTGAACTCTTCTTCCTCTTCTACACCAATACCCTCCTGTCGCTGAAGATGAGGATTGTGCTCTACTTTTTTCCTCGTCCAGCAACATGTCCCCTCGATCCTATCACCTCTCATCCTACCCAGTGTCTCTCATCTACTCTTGTCTCTACAGTAGCTCACATCTTCAACCTCTCCCTCTCTACTGGGTCCATCCCATCATCCTTCAAGCATGCTACCATAACTCCGATCCTGGAAAAGACCTCCCTGGACCCGACTTATCTGCCCAACTACGTTCCTCTCTCCTTCAAGCTTCATGAATAAATCACCCAAGTTTATTGACTACAACTCTTTACTCGATCCTTTTCAATCTGGATTCCACTGCCGAAGTTCTACTGAGACTGCTGTTACTAAAGTTACAAATTACTTCCTCGCTGAGAAATCCAAGGGCCACTACTCCATGCTAATCCTACCAGACCTTTCTGCTGCTTTTGATACTGCAGACCACCCTCTTCTCCTTCAAACTCTTCATGATCTTGGTCTCTGCGCCTCTGCCCTCTTCTGGTCTACATCCAACCTTTCTGATCGTGCCTTTAGCATCTCCATCTCCAGTAACACTTCTTTTCCCCTTCCCCTCCTGTCAGGGTACGACAAGACTCAGGACCCCTTCTGTTTGCAAATGACTTTATGTCTATACCATGCCTGTTTAAATCTCCTCACTGTATCAGCCTACAACTTTTTTGATAAAGTAGAACTTCCATACATTACCTCTAAACATCTGACTCTCTCGTTATAGACCACAACCTCTTCTTCTAACATTGTGACTCCTTTCAAAATAGCTTCCCTCCTGTACTTTCTATTGCATCCCCCTCTCTCTCTTCTTTCCTCCAAGCCGGACATATAATGACCCCTTAGTCTTTCCTGATAATTTATATTCTTCATCCCAGCTTCCAACTTGTTTAATTGCCGGTCATCTTACGATTTCTCTACTTAACGTGGTAACTGCCCACAGGTAGAGCAATGTATACTTTTATAAGGAGATATATATGTAACATTTTATTATAGTTTCTAAAATTCAAATACTATTTTATTTCAGTTTTGGTCTTGACGCCGGTGTTTCAAGAGGTTTCTGAAGCGGTGGGAAAAGAGAATGAACATGCGGCTGACCGAGGCGCGGACAACGACCAACAGATTAAAGGTATCATGGCATGGAGCATCTCACATCTTGTATTAGAGTCCCACCTGCCTACAAACATTTCTCACTGAAATCCCCGAGATTTCTAAGAGTCAGAGAGCGACGCGTTTGTTTTGAGGGGTGTATTCAGAAATGGGGCTTCGGCAAGACGCTTTAGGTGTCATGTTGAAAATTGTGACTTTTTAAAAGTGGAATAATGTATTTTATATGATTTATGATGTGACATAACGGGAAGTATGACGCGGAGGTAGATACGGCCCATCTTAGATGCAGGAGCCATATGCCTATTCCATGCATGTTCCCTATTACCTTTATCAGATCTGCTGGGAGGCTGTTCCACTTATCTACCACCCTCTCAGTAAACTAAAACTTCTTTAACCTCCATCTAAGCCTCTGACTCTCTAGTTTCATAACATGGCCTCTTCTTGTAACATTTTTCCTCCTTTGAAACAAACGTCCCTCTTGTTCTTTGTTAAATCCATTAACGGATTTAAACACCTCTCTCCCACCCCCTCTCCGCAAGCTGTACATATTGATATCCTTTATTTTTTTCTCGATAATTATTATCCTGAAAACCATTCCCCATTTTAGTTGCCCTCCTCTGAACTCTCTTCAGATTGTCAATATCACTCTGCAGATGGGGGTCTCTAGAACTGTACACAATAATTTGAGCCCCAAACAGGGACTGACCAAACTAAACAGGGACACATGGGTGGTATGACTTTATACAATTTCCCAAGGCCTGCCTCTTTGCCTGTCCATTTTATGACATTTTACTCCTTTATGAAACAGGAAATATGGGGAAAAATGTATATTGACATAATCCATGGGTATCCCGCACGCTGTATTGGCGAGGGTTTTGTGATGGCTCTCCATTAATCATAGAATATTGTATTCCGTATTATAGAAGGTACGGCTAACACCTTATCCTATCACACGGCGTTAGACATTACAGTCTGTAAGGTTACAGTTTGTAGTTATATTTACAGAATTGCAGGAGATCATCACAAGTCTGATGAAAGAGAAGCAAGAAGCTTTCCTTGAGAAGGAAGACCTCAAGGATCAGATAAGAAAACTGCGTGAGGAGGTAAATCATTTATTAGCTTGCCTGTTATACTTTAATTATTCTCCCCACCAAATGTTAAACAGACACTAATAAACATTCCCGCGACCCTCCACCTGGCTTAAAGGGACAGTCTGTCCTCTATTTAAACAAAAAAGGAATATTGACGCTCATTCTGCGTGGACTCCGGCATGTTTTTCTACATTCAGATCAGCTCAGACTTTTTTTTGCAATTTAATTTTGTATTGTTATTTTTCTCCTCCTTCTGCCTGTTTTTACTTAAAGCAGGAAGCATACTTAAGTACACTTCCTGTACAGCGCTACAAAGTCAATTGGAGCCCCATTGAAATCATTGTGCAGAGGCAGCCAATCACATCCATTTTAGCCTCACCTGCTCCCATCTCCAGGGCATATAACTAGGTGGATCTTGATGTAAGTTGGCAGAGCTGACACTCAAAAACAGAATTCTAGCTTTCTTACAGAAAAGTTAGAATGACGAATCTACTACTTACACACTTTCTTTCTGTGCATCGTCAGTGCATCTTGGCATTGAGTAAACTAGTGTGTATAATTAAAAGAAAAGGTGATATCACTGAATTCATTAGAATTATGAGACACGTGAACCAAAAAAAAAGTATATAACAAATTAATGCTATCTGGGCATACTTTAAATTGAAGCGTATCACGAGAACAGAAAGAGTTAAAATTGCTGCAGATCACTTTTTAATTAATTTTTTTTTAATTATGTAGATGGAAATTGAACGGATGGAAGGAAAATCTCTTTTAAAAGTATTGTCTAATAATGAGAAGACATTTAAAAAACTAAGCAGAGGTGAGTGAAGGCTGAAATGCATTACACTACAGCATCTTAGCTAAAAAATAAAGGGACTGGATTGTATTAAATAAAAAAACCCAGAAACATGGAAATTTACACCTCTGCTCACTAACGGGTCTATTTACTAAGAATGCCCTTGTATGCCAACGCCTGCAAATTCAATAAGTTGTTTTTGTGTACATGCGAGCGAATGCGCACTGCATTTTGTGTGTTTCAGGCGAGGGCATGCTGAACAGAAAAATTACATTTTTACAGAAATTATTATTTAGATTGTTTTTTTCCCCAGAAGCGAGTTGGCTTTAGTGAATATGTAAGTTGGACAATTTTTAGCCACCTGGTTTGGACTCACAGCTTACTAAACAGACCTCTGAGCAATTAGTATCTCTGAGTATATTCTGTATCGCTATTCTATATTCTAGAGTATTCTATTTTATAATGATGGGCATAAAAACTTCTCTCAATAAACAGTTTCTATGATGGTCACCCACGAATACAATGAGATGATGCAGCAGCTGGAACTGGAGCAGAGTCTGCGTCAGGAGGCAGAGCTTTTTGCGCATGCGGTAAGACTACAGAAACAAGGGCGTTGAATTATGTTTGTATTGCATTGTGTTGTGTGTTACATCATATGGCGCTAGCATCTGCAATAAGATTCAGGGGTAACCAGTAGCTGGGTCCCCGGAGACTTTGCTTTTTGGTGGTGGGGGGCTTAAGCCTTTTGGTCACCATCACCATTAGAGGACTTCAGTCCACCTAAAAGATCCAGCCCTCCTTGAACAAGAAAGGGGCTGCATATTCTCCTTAGGAGGGAGTGCATACTCCGAAGAAGAAGAAGATTGGGGACCTGGTTTCCCTGTGGCCCAAAACCACGTGGAGCATTAGTCACCACGTTTTGTTCTTCACAACGACGGTGGGAGTCTGCCTTTCCGGTAGCTTCCTTTAAAGGGACACGCCAGCCATCATATGCATTTTAATTTCTGTGGTGGTCCCCTTGCAAATAAATGGAGGAATTTGCTGCTACTGGCATAAAAAAAAACATTGTGGGGGGACTAACAAGATCCTAAGCGTGCGTATGTACAGAAACTGCACCCAATGGGAGTGTTCCAAGCAGCCAATCATTGGCAAGAATCGCTGGACTATAGAGGAGGTGAGTAGCTGCAGCTTTAGAGCTGCAACTTCTCCATTATGTAAGTCTTTTACTTTGTTTGTTTAAATCTCTAAAAAAAATGCTTTGTAAAGTACTCACAAATTATTTCCGTATAAATTATTCTTTGGTTTCCACAAAAGGCTTAGCATGATCCAAATTATTATTTTTTTTATGTCCTAGATGCTAAAAGAGCAACAGGCAGCAAACAGACAGAGCATGATACTGATGCAGAACCTGGAACCCAACGTCATGCTTCTCCGTGCTCTGGAAGAAGTCCGTAAACTCACCAACTCTTTGGAGGAAACCAAACAGGATCTAGAGTCAAAGGTGAGAGCGCAGTCCAGTCCGCATCCAGCGTTGGCCACTATCTTCTTGTTAGCTTTACATAGTTAGATAGGCTGAAGACATGCGTCCATCAAGTTCAGCCCTTCCCATTTCTGTTTATTTCTGGCTGTTGATCCAAAAGAAGGCAAAAAAAAGAAAAAAACAAAGGCAGAAGCTCTGCAAGCGACGTGTCTTTAGGTTTACACCATGTGATAAAGGTTTTTTTCTGTAGCTCCCATAAGAATTAAGACCAAAGCTGGTTAAAATAAAAAAATAACTAAAGTATTTGATTGAAAGGGGTAATATAAACTTGACAATCCTTCTTTGCAGTGATACAGAACATTCTGACATTTCTAAAAATATATATATTTTCTTCTAAGTTGGTGAATCTGGAATCGGAATTGGTTAAGAGACCTTCCCAGGAAGAATTTGAGTTGATTCAAGAAGAGTTGAAAGCAGCACATATGGAGAAATGCCATCTTCAGCATCACCTGAAGAAGATAGCTCAGAGATATTCTCTTCTGGAGGAGAAAGGTGAGAAGGTTGGAAGCTCATCCAAAGTTTGGCAGATATCTATGCTAACTTTTTTGGATTTGTAACAAGTTGTTTACCATTTGTGGATTTTCCCCTCAATCCAGTTAAAGTCATGGAAGAAAAAGTAAAAGAAGAAATTGGTAGAACTGGCGAACAATTCACAGCAGCTCCGTCACCACCCATTCCACCCCCTGTCCCTCCTCCGCCTCCTCCTTGCCGATCCTTCAAAGTTACAGAAAGGTAAGAAGGTAATCTCGTGCTCTCATGTCACTGTCTGGGTATGATTTTTTGTATAAACTATATAATCTAATACCCTTATTGGTTCTGAATGTGGGTGGTGGACCAAACACATACCTGGGAACCCTCTGAGTTTGACCTGGAGCCTCCTGGTGAACCCTGCTCCCTGGGTCAGTTTCCGCTTTCTCTGGGCAGGGGGCTAGCGTGTGGCCACACCCACTTCCCACCCACATTTCGCCTACTTTCCTTTGCTCCACACCTAGTTCCCTCCCACTAAAGGCTTTTTGGTACTAGCCCCACATCCACAGACAGGTAGCCCAAACTTCATGAAGCCACTCTTCCGGGAAGCGTTAGAACTCCGGGGCAGTCAAGAACACAAATAAACACAAGCATGGCTTAATTCTTGTCCATAGGTGTGACAGAGCCAGGTTAATTGGAGTTGCCCGGGACCTCCGGACCCCGGGCAGAGACAGACATTTTCGTGGAACTCTGGGTCGGGTTGTCTGGGGGGCAGTTTGCACAAAGTGTTTCGTTGTGTGAGTGTGTTTTGGGGGTCTTTGGTGGGGATTCGTGTGCGGTTTAGCCAGGTCATGGAGCGCGTCTGTGTCCTGTTTCTGATCCCATGGCCCGGTAATATTTTATAGGATGTTTTTAAGTTATAGCTGGACTGAATGTGGCTGCAGCTCCGGCCCTTCACAAGGACAATGATGTAACCCGGCTGGAGCTAGTAATCGGCCAGCACAGCCCTGTTTGTCCAGACGGCACCCGCACTACAGGGGGGATAACACAGGCGGGGGATCACCTCACCTTATCCATTCCCTGTGTACACTCCGAGCTGATGGGATTTGGGGTTGGTTCTGTGTGTATTGAGAATGTCTGTTAAAGGAATGTTGATAGAATTATGGATCTATATAAGTTATATGTGTTTGTAATAAAAGTGTTTTTTGTCATACTACACGAATGGTGGTCTGACTGATTCATGGATAGCAGGAGCTCTGTATTAGGGAACTGACTGGTGATTCCTCAGCCTTGGGTACGGTGACCCTGTAACACATCGCGATGGATGCTGACAACTCACAAACAGGATAGAACATTTCAAACGATGGCACACGCAATATATATTAAATATATAGATATCCAAGAAATGTTTTCTTGGGGCGATCTATTGGTAGACACTACACCAATGTTACTGATCTCATCAAATTGATACTTTGACTTCATTGTATACTCTTCAAAATGTTTTGGAGAAGACACAAAACTATGAAATAACAAGATTCTGCGGTTTTCTTTTTTGCAGTCCTGTCGCGTTAATCCAGCAGAGAAGCGGCATGAAGACACCAGGACGCGACACTTTAAAAAGTACGTGCTGGCGTCTGCCAACGCGCCATTGTATTTTCTAGGCAAAGGTCATAGTTGTAATCCGCCAAGAACTCTGTTCAAGACCAGTCATTTGGGCCCAATTTGGTAATGCAAGCCTGTTACGTCATTACTAGTCCACTAATGCTGATCTCTGTACTCATCCAATTTTGTGTCAGCCTCTTCTAGCTTTTTAACGTGGCGGACCTGTACTAGAGTCGCCTGTTTAGCTCCGGTCTATGACTTAGTCCTTTAGGGTGGACTTCTGTGCTCTGTTCACGCGATGTAACGTAGGTTCTTTGGTTCTCCATGGTTTTTAGGATGTGAAGACCTTAAAACTGAAGCCGTGAAGGAGATGATGGAGAGAATTAAACATGGCATTGTCCTAAAGCCAGTGCGGAGGGATGGGCAGGTTGGTGTGCATCTATGTACTGGGTAGCAGCTCTACAGCATTGCAAACGCAAACACTACTGTATCTGCATATTTTAGTGTTACTTTGAGAACCGGACTGTAGTCAACAGAACAAACGTTCTCTAGGCTCTGTTATCAACACTTTCCCCTTATAGATCTATAGGCTCGGCAGACCCAGATTCAGTCCTTACAAGATAGTAGAATGTTTCAGCAATCCTCAAAATTATTACCCATGCGGAGTTTGAGTTTTAACACATGGTGGGGTCTGAAAACTATTCAGATCATGTCGCCTGCAGCATTAAGTCATCTTTTAACTGTGAACTCCAAAACAAAATGGAGCTCGGCCTCAGGAACTCAGCACCAACTTCAAGTTCCTGGAGATCGGTGGAATTTTTTATTTTTCCTGAAGTTGTTTTGAGTTTCAGCTTCTTAATTGAGTAACAAATGTCTACTTTTCAAGCATGTTCTTACCTAAAAAGACCAAGAAATTCAATTGTATTTCTACATTAACCCTCCAATGTTTTAAAACGTCAATCTCCTTCATCCTTTTCGTGCATTTGTTCACACTCATAGAGCCATTATGCTGCCGTCAACAAGCGCAAGAGTGTCATCAATGAACTGCATGGAATTCTGGTACGTAACGGTCCTTATTTCATGTATGACCTCATCTATCACCAAACTAGCCTGGTGCCTTACTATTTTTGCTATTATCAACATCCTACATTTTGGGGTTCTACACACTAAATAATAATTGCAAATAATATTGCTGATTGTTGGCTTTGGCAGTCTTTGTAAAAGTGAAGGGTAGGAGAAGGGAGAGAGATCTTCCAGTGCAGCCACATATCTCACTGGCAATTCAATTCACAACCAGGTTTTCACCAACCAACTTCCGTGCCTTCGGCTAATTCATGTAAGTGATAAGATAGGGACATTACCTTCAGCGCCAGAAGGTGGGGGCACTGGAGAGTGTACTAATTATTTTTGTAGCTATCAATGGTGCCAGTTTAGATTTGTGCCTAATGGCTATAGCCAGCCCCGTTGTGTATCACCCTCATTGGACCTATAATCTGACCTTGAGATCATTAAAGGAAATTGGGCTCCTGCACTCTACATTTTGAGTTCCTGAGGCATTAGAGTATAACATGCTGCTCGATATTTGGGGTGAAGCTTCCGCCTGACATGTCACACTGGCACACATCTCTTGCAGGATACCATGAGAAAACCTGGTCGTAGGACAAGTATTCGCAGGACTAGCCGGAAAGTTACTGAAAATGAACTGGAAGGCGTGCTGGGCAGACGTCGAAGGATCGTGGATGAGTCAGTTGAAAAGCAACAAGAAAGTAACCTGAAAGGTCTAGCAATCCATCACACTTTGTATTGTGTATTTATTTCCGCATAACTCTTTCCACACATGTTCCCTCTCCACCTAGACGCCAAGAAGTGCCTTGAATAACCAAACTGGGTCAAGGTACCATAAGAAAAGCATTCGTAGATTGAATGGGTGCACTCAGCTATAATGTAGCACCGTGTTATTCCTTGCATGTATTTATTCCAAATGATGATCCAAACAAGGATCCCATATGGAAACCACTAGTCACAAGAAGCTGACTTCTGACACCAGAGGTGATTGGGCCACAGGCTATGGTTGGATTCTTAGTCAAGGACAATAACACAAAATCCTACACTAACATGTCCATTTTATGCAGTTTCTTAAAACTATACTTTGTAATTTGCAGATGATATAACACCGACATTACCACCCCGGTCTATGGATAAAAGTCCAATTTTGATACAGATGCGGCACAGAAAATCCAGTCTTCTGAAGAGCAAGAGAAATGCGTTGGCAATAGGTGACGCGAAAGGTCAATAGATACAGGACATCCTGAATGCTGACTTTCTGGTACATTGTATCATAGTGTTGGTCTTGATGTAGCGTGTGTGGTATTCACGTGCTACATTTAACCAGGAAAAGCTGACTTTTCCAAGACAGCTGACAGCAAGTTAAACGGATGGATACCCAGAAATGACGCTTCTTCAAAGACATACACAGATCCAACTGAAACTTACTTTTTATAGAAACTTTTTACTGGCCAGACATTGGATATTCTTGGATTTAAGAGAGTACATCGGTGTTCTATATACAAGGCCCATCATTATTAATAAAAGAAAATCATGAATATTTGTGTTTTCTTTGTAAATTCATGCCAATCTGCACCCAACGCCCAAAGACTTGGGGGGGGGCTAGTGGTGGTGGAGACCTCCATCAACGCTTCCATGTGGCTTCCTGTGACGCTCTGCAGTTAAGCACCAAAAATAGTGGTTCTTCAGTGAGTAGGTGGTCCTGCCCTGACCGTGGGTTCAGCAATGCCCCGCAGCACAGGTGTCCTAATTTAGACCCCTGAAATCCCAGGGTGGATGGAATGCTGTCATTAAATCGGGTGTGCAGATGAGATTCAATATTGATAAATGCAAAGTAATGCATGCGGGTGGCAAAATACACACGCCTATTATTATTAAGTGGATTTGCCCGGTCACCCTGCTATCTGTTCACTCCGGGACTCTTAAGAGGTCAGTGAAATCTTCAGAATTACCACGGATGGAAATCAATTCCTGGCGTTATATCCCAAAACATGCCTTTGCTCTGTTTACAAGAGTTTTGTATTGTGTAAGCTTGCGTAGGACCCATCATAATACCCTCACGTCAGGGTATCCGCATAGGTCACCGTACTTCGCTGGCGATCAGGATTGATACAGACAGCTGGCAATCAATACCAAGTGCCGCGAGAAGCCTCCGCTGTCCCTCTCCCCCGACGGATTGTGCAGCGAGACCGGGCAGATGATGTCTGGAGTCAGGACGCGCCGCGTCAGATTGTGCAAACGCGGGGTCTTGTCAATATTGTTAAAATCCCTCAACTTTCATCTTAGATTAATGTTGGCAGGTTCCAGTCCTTGACATTTCCTCCTGGCGCTTCACATTTAAAGGATACATTCTCTGATGATTAAATATTGATAGTTTAAATGCCACCAGCTTGTCATCTGAAACACTCGGACGCGGACTGAGTAAAATGAGGTTAATTGCAAGCGAGTAACAGAAAAGAAGGTCGACGGATCAAGAACAACTTGGACATCAACCCTTTTGCAAACAAACTTTGCATGAGTTCAGCGGCCATCGGAGAACCGTTGTCGCCTGGCGTTGAGATTGCAATCGCGGTTGTAAGACAGCATACTTCCCGAGTGTCCCGTGGAACAGTCCTGCTGTGGAATTTCTGCAGGCGGTAGGGATCATGGGCCAGTTGGAGAGATCCTCTAATCTCCTCCGACCGACTCAAGTAGCTATGAAATCAATGGAAGCTGCACAGACGGCCATTACGTGGCCTTCTGACGGCTGAGCGCCACAAGATGGCTCACTATCGTGCTGGAAAACTGTCACCAAGCTTGGTGAACCATCTCCTCTGTGCGTACAGAATGTGCATCCAGTAAGCCAGGATTTGGTGAACCATCTCCTCCGTCCGCACAGACTGTGTATCCACTAAGCCAGGATTTGGTGAACGTTTGGCACCCTGACATCTTCCCTCCATTACGAAGCAAATCTCCCAATATCCGAAATGGCCCAAGGGGGACACTTTAGTTTTCTGAGGTGTTCAGAGATGGGGATGTGACCTGCTTTTTATATACATATCTCTTTTTTAAAAATCTTTTCCACTAAGCATTTTTAGTATGTGCCGGTAATTCTATACCATTATATAATAACTTAAACTACCATATGAAACTACAGTTTTTTTTTTGAGAGTCGTGTCTATGAGATAGAATGAAATCTGTGTGGCTGAGAGTGCTGTGTGTGGTAAAGTGTCATCTGTATGGCTGAGAGTAGTTAGAACGGCAGAGTGCGAATGCCTGCTTGACAGGAATCTGTCTGTGTGAAGCTGAATAGGAAGCACGGTCCTTCATATTGCGCTCATTCGGCTGCTCTGTAATCAGCTGCTCTTGTCTGGCTGATTCACAGTGTAGCCACTGCCCTTGTCTGGCTTATGAACAGAGAACGCAATGGGCTGCTCTGTAATCAACTGCTTTTGTCTGCCCGAGTCACGATGTAGCCACTGCTGTTTCACAGGGAACACAGAGGGCTGCTCGGCGATCAGCTGCTCTCGTCTGGGAGCTCATCCTGCCCGGCAGACTAATTTATAGGGCCCAATGAGTTAGACTCAGGAGTCAGGACTGTCCTGTGAAAATCAGGATAGGTGGCAAACCTATACCCAGCAAATATTCTGAGTTCCTAGAAAAGAGGGACATAATGAGGGGAAGGAGGGGCATCAGGGGTATGGGGAACAAAGAGGGACTGACCCGCCTGAATAGGGACGCTTGGGAGACTACTTAAAAATGGAAATTTTCTCCAAATTTCACCGTCATAACATGTTGTTATATAACAGATTTACTAACAAATGGTGTATCTTGAGCTGTTTTAGAACATTTAAAGGGAAACACCAGGTGACTAATTTTGTTTGAAAGGGACAGAGATGAAACGGGAGACCCGTCCGCCTGACAACGCTCCACTTGGCGAATAAATGACTAATAAACATACTTGGGAACGCCGGGTGAAGCGCTGCACCTGCCGGACGACACCCAAATCGCATATTTCCCCTTTAAATGGGGGAGCTTCCCCGCAATGTCAGTGGGACCGCCCATTGACATCAGTGGGCGGTCCTGACCGCGTCCTGCAAGGGTAGGATCCGGGGCCCGCGGGTTCCCAGGTATCCTAATAAAGGATCAGTCAGACATTACGTATCTCTAGATCTTCCGTATACCGTGTATATATATATATATATATATATATATACACACCGGTATATATACAGCATACATGTCTATATATATATATATATATAATGCTCATAATAACCTTTATTTCTTCAAATACAGAAGTTCCTTTTAAAGCGATTGATTCGCTAAACGTATCCTCACAATTATCACTTTAATAACAACTTCTCACTTTGATTTGTTGATTTTTGCCGATCCCTTATTGTAACAGCGCTACGGTATCTGCTGGTGCTCTATAAATAAATATTAGTAAATATTCGCTGTGTTTTCTGCCCTCTGTAATCTTTATTTGGTGTAAAAAATGTGTAAAAAAAACCACCACAAAATAAAAAAGCCTTGGCATGCAGGATGCAGGTGACAGAAGATTCCGTCTCCCAGGATTGGACGAGGCGCTGTTTGTTTGTTTCAGGTTAGAACGTTCTGCGGCCAATGAGAGATAATCAGGGTGGACACACCCCCTGGATCCCTCACTTCTGTTTGGATGTGGCTGCTGATCGCTCAGCTTGCGCTGTTTGTTTATACAGGTTACCCGGTAACTGTGTTGATTTCCTCGAGGCAGGGCTTTCTTTCTGTGTGAAGGACGTGTGCTCTGCATACCTAGACCTGTGACACGCGTGACGGATCCGTGATCGGAAGCGGTGACAGGACGTTGGCGTCCTCTCTCTGTGATGTCTGGCTCTTCCAGGTAAGACACACGTTAAATGTGAACGCGGCTGTCCGGAGGGCCACCTGTCACCCCACCTAGCTGGCTGAGGCTGATGGGAGTGGCTGGCTATAAATACATTCTCCAAGTGTTAAGATGCTAATTAACGCCAATAAATAATGAATGGATCCCGTGCCCCAATCATTATCAGCCGTTTGGGGGGATTTCTGCTATATGGGCCACGTCACTTGGTCCTCGTAGGAAAAAGGAGCCCCTCGGGCCCAGGAAGAGCCAGCAAACAAGCAGAAAAAGATATTTAATGTTACAAATGTACGAAAATCATTTGTTTTTAGACTAATAATACAATGTTGAATTCTTCACTTTATGTATAATTCAATCCCTATCATGTTAAATGTGATGTATTATTATTATAATATTATTATTGCCCCTTAATGCCCAAAGCCCCGCCTTCTCTGGGCAAATCGATGTGTAAATAGGTATATAGAGGATGATATATGACTAGTACAAGAATCAAGGGGGGTACTGGACTGCGAATGACATCACATGGGGCAGCATGATGTCACATGGTGCCTATGGAACGCACGTTTTTCCTGTATACTAAACCTCTAGTAGTCCAAGTAAATGGGACCGGTCCTGTTGTTGGGACTGTTGTCAGCTATGGTTATAATCAGGAATGAGGGTTCATACGACGATGAATATGATAATAATTACGCAGCATAGAAGCGTATTTATTGTACTAAATGGCATTTTCTGGGGAATTATATGAGTGATGGGACGCCGGCTGTTCCTCATTGTAATATTAAACGCTTTCCATTTTATTTTTCACTCCGCGAAGCCACAAGGCCCCGGTGCGGCCCGCGCTGGACAACCTCACCTCAGACCAGCTGATGGCTGCCACTCTTGGGAACGTCGACTGGCTTAAACTCAGCTTGGCAAACGCCGGCTCCGAACTCAAAGCAGACAGATATGTAAGTGCTGTTCGAGTGGCATTTGGTCAACATTTACCGGCACATTAGCCCCATCCGGCCCCCGTCGGCCCCCGTTTCTCCTGCTGTAACGACTCAAACCTTAATCAGTCGTTAGATTCCTCTTAGATTCAGGAGCCGTATGTCTATCCCATGCATGTTTAATACCCTCACTGTATTACCCTCTACCACCTCTGCTGGGAGGCTGTACAACTACCTAAGCCTACGACCCTCTCGTTTTATATTACGGCCTCTTGTTCTAAGACGGCGTGCAGCGACAAGAGAACTTTTGTTCCGATAGCTTTATGTGGCATGGGCAAAATCACATAAATCAATGCCAATGAGGATTTAGAGCGGGCGTTCGGGGGAGGGGGGGTCAGACCGGTTTTATCCGTAGCTCTGCCGGTAACCTGATGGTTGCATCTGTTTTTCCCGACAGGGTTTCACGGCAGTCCATACGGCTGCCCGCCAAGCCAAGCTCCAGTGTCTAAAGCTACTAGCCGAGCGTTACAACGTGAACCTTAACCTTCCGACGCGTTTGGGCCGGAGTCCTCTCCACCTGACTTTAAACCAGAAGAACGGCTCTCGAGCGCTGGACTGCGTGCGGTTCTTGATAGGCCGCGGAGCTGACGTTAATGCGTGAGTACCTTTCTCATCCGCCCATGCTTTATGTCACTAGAAGTGGCGTGTCTTGTGCCCTATGGGCAAACCAGCCCCCACATGGGGAAACTGGGTGCCTTCTGGTATAGGGCAGCAGACCTAAAGCTACCTTACCTGGGGCAGAGGTCTGTGCTTTGGCCGGTACGGACTCCAAAAACGTCCCTCACGTTCCTTGGGGCTCATTACACCGCCCCGGGTCAATAAACTGTAATGTAACGCAAGGAGCTACAGTTATTATATAACCGAGTGGAAGAATAATCCATTTTACAATTCAGTATAATTTATAAAGCCGTTTCCTGCTGTTTCTATACACATTATCGGGGCTTTTAGGGCTGTAGAACCCTGCGATCCCCTCATACCCAGCAAACATTCCGACCTCCTAGAAAAGAAGGGAGGAAAGAGGGACACTACGTTTGAGCCGGTGTGTGATGGGAAATGGACTTGATGTATGAACAGCCAGTGTTTTGGGTCTTTGCTGAATAATTGTTTATCCCCCCCCCCATTTATATCTGTTATTTTTCTTCAGGAAAGACAGGAATGGAGTAACACCTCTTCATCTGGCCGCACGCGAGGGGCTGCAGGAGTGTCTCGTGACGTTGGTGGAGGCTGGAGGAGACGTCTATGCCAAGGACACAAAGGGCCTAAAACCAATCGATTTGTGCAAAATCCATTGTCATCGCGACTGTGCCAGGTATCAGACTCCAACCCTCTCTCTTCAAACGCAGACATTGTCCTTCCTCGTGGCTGATTCCCCCCGGCGCTACTAAGTGAATACGTCCTGTAATCTGTATAAACCAGCGAGCGTGTCCTGAAGGGGCAAAGCTTCTGCCCCCAGCCAATTGCTCTCACGTTAGGACAAAGTCTTCTTGCCGACTCTACAATTCAGCATCTGCAATAACGTGGCGGCTCTAATCGAAGCGGCCAGAGCTCCATTCCATTAGGCTTCTCTTTCCATTATAGTTTCTCTCCCGTCCGCGACTTTCAAAAGCTCCCTGAAAACCCAATTTTAACAACAAGCGCGCAACCTAACCCCCCCCTCCTCCACCACCGGCTAGATTGTAAGCTCCCAGGAGCCGGACCCTCTTCTCCCTTTGTACCAATTTGTTACTGTTAAAGATTTTAATTTGAAAACTCTACGGAATCTGCTGGCGCTATATAAATAAATATCATTGCCTTCCCCCCCCCCCCAGGTACCTGAAAAGCGTCATGTGGAAGAAGGAGAAGGAAAGTTACGCACGCGACGTGAAGAAGATGGACAGACTCGTAAACAACATTTATGAAACAGAGCAGGAAACGCGATTAAATATGAAGGTAAGTGTAAAAAGGGTTAATATTTTTTTATTATTAAAGAACTAGCTGCACCTTTAATGGTTGTATGATGTCATAAATTGATTTCAAATTTGTGTATATTCTCTGCTGCCTGTTGTTATTTATTAAATCTGCTTTATTATATTTATTATGTTTCTGCTTAATGGGATTTAGGAATTGCTTCTGTTTCTCTTGTGGGGAGGGCGTTATAATATTTATGTCACTGTCCCACTTAATGACCGTCTATTTTTTGTGTTTAAATAAAATATATTAGCCTGGAAACAATATATATTTATGTCCGTCTATGGAATTCCTTATAATTCTGTTTGTACGGATTGCAGAAGCGAGAGGAGTTACTTCGTCAATCCAATTTCTCTCAATGGATCGACGCAAAGGGCTTCCCGGAAACAATACGACAAAAGTATGGATGCAGAGAAAGGGATTTATCGGAGTCAAAGCCTCTTCGCTGTTGCCATTCAAAGTCGTCTGATGGATACAAAGATAGCGACGCTAAATCCTCAAAGGGCGAGAAACTCCATTTACAAAAGGGAGACAAGACAAAAACACCGGGTTCCTCTACGCGGTTCCAGAGTCGGAGGTCTGGAACGCTGAGCTGTAACTGGAACCGAAGCGTCAACCCATCAATGCCACCAGCGACCAGCATCTCGAGACGTCCCACTCTCAGATTGGGCGCCGAGCCAGAAGAACCCATCAGAGAGGACTTCAGCGCCTACGTATCCATCATAAAAGACAGCGGTGGGAACCGAAAGATCCGCACAGCTTCGGGAAGGGTCGCCACGCCACCCTCGAGTCTGCCGTACGAGGTCATCGAGAGGAAGCTTTTTCCAGGCACCGTTCCTCGGGGGAGGATCCGTATGCCTCAGGAATTCAAGTCCACCCATGTCTTTGAACTGCCCAAAAAGCATCAGCCGGCCTGCGGGCCGCACAACCAGCCGGAAATCGAGTTTCACCTGCGACAGACATACGACTCCCAGTTTAAGAAGATGGCTAAAGAACGGGGGCGTTTATAGGAAATAAGTGTTTTATATAGATATATATAATCAATAATCAAACTGCCCGGGGCACAGGAGGAGAACCTGATTTATTTTATTTTTTGAGCGCTGTCAGGCGGGATTGCGGCAGCGATTTCGTTAAATAAAATTTCCTTAAAAAATTCTGAAATCTCTCAATATTTGCTGGTGATCAGGATAAGCTTAGAAACGCATCCAAAAACCCGCCAGAGTTTCCCCAGCGGCTTCAGTGTAACAACCAGGGGGGTCCTTTTGGAACAAGGACAGGGCTCTCCTCCCCAACGCGTTTCACAGGCGACGTTAAACGACCAACCTAAAGCAGGGGTGTCCAACCTGCGGCCCTCCAGCTGTTGCAGGACTACATCTCCCATATTCCTGAGCCAGCCCCCTAGCTGAAAGAGCATTATGGGAGACGTAGTCCTGCATCAGCTGAAGGGCCGCAGGTTGGACACCTCTGTTCTAACTGTAATAATTTCTATGGTGGTCCCAGGACCCCGTCTTTCTTCAAAGGTGAAAAAATAATACTAAATACTCCCGCTGGATCAGGCTGTCGTCTCACTAATGTCAACAAAAAGGGACCCCCCGTTCTTTATCACACCTGATCGCATTCCCTAAGCCTGCCTATCGATCATGGTTTTTTGGGTGGCTTTACGTTCCGCTGACGGCCGCCCCCCATTTTCCTGCCGCATCTCAGTAAGAAGAAGTAACGATTATTAAGAAACGTAGCCTTTATTTCACAGGGGTGCCGACCAGTGCTGCGGACGAACGATGACTCGCGTCAAACAAATCAAAATATGCGCTGGCACAACGAGCGATACTTTTACCGAACGCCTCCGCTGAACGTCCAGGGGGGGCCAAACGGCCGCTACGCCGACATGAAAAGTACAAACTATTGGCACTAAGCAAAGTTTGTTAAAATCCAACTAGATCACGGGGTCGATCCTTCGCAGGAAGAGCATTTTGGAGTTTTCCTTGAATCACTGTTGTTAGAACTGGTTAGACTGGGGAGGAATAACTTTCACCATGATCCGCAAACTGGTGGATATATATTTTTGATCGTTTTTTTGTGTCCACGCAACGGAAAGCCCCACTTCAGGCTCAGTTCATGTGGGTACGAGACGCAGCCCACCGCACACCGTGCTTCATCCGTACTGCGGTGTTTATATTCCTTAACACAATCCCTTTTTTCGGGGGGGAAAAACTCCTTTTCTGTGCAAATCTAATGGCAGGCCGCTATGAACCCCCCAGATGCTTTATTCCTGGTTTTCCTTAGCAGCGCGTTGGGATACTGCATGGCTGCTTTTGCACAGGTTTTTACAGCAGGCTCAGTACATCTTCTGCCGGCTCGGCAAGATGGCCTCCTTGACGAAGGAGAAGACGACGAGGATTCCAGAACGCTTTCCTCTCTTACCCTTTGTGAAATAGTTGGACACCACGTCATCTGCGGGACACAAAGCAACCGTAAAAAAACAAGGAATTCTAGAATTGGAGTTAATTTGGCTTCTGCGCCGCTTAGCGACCCGAAATGTAAAGAAACGACCCCAAGAAGTCCCAGATCTGGGATATTATGATCATTATACCGAACCATTCAAGACTGCGGGCAAAATTATATAAATATATATATATATTCCAGTGCACGACCATTTCAAAGTTTGGGGTCACTCAGCTGGAAAATTTCTGGCTGTCGCATTATTACAAAAGGGTCTCAATGACTACAATAATCATTTACAACATTAACCCCGCCTGCGCTGGATTTCTGATCCACTTCTTTTCTTTCAAAAACAAGGAAATTTCTAGTTGACCCCAAACTTTTGAACGCTAGTGCATATGGGGGGGAGGGGAATAGAACAAAAACCGTTCTCTACTCTTAAATTATCAGGAGTTCCTCAGAGCTCTGACGACGGGGAGCCCAGACTCACCTCCTTGTTGTATCGTCGACGGCAATACGTTCTCTCCGGCCGACAGCGACACGAAGAACGCGAACGGGATGAGCCACAGGCAGAAGGTGAAGTAGGCGAGAACCTGCGGAGAATTCATAATCAATAAACGCACGCACACCCGACGTACTTCAGCAATCCCTGCTAGAGCCGTTATTCTATATGAGGCCTTTAGGAAAGCAGCAGTAGTTTTAATTAAACCTTTGGAACGTTTGGATTAAATTAGATCTGTCAGGTTTCTAGACTGAGGGGGGGGGGATGAAGAAGACCGGTTTGGTGCGATTACAGCGATGAGTGTTCCTGACAGATTAACTAAATCCCTTCCGGAGCTTCATGTCTGGGGCGAGAGGATTTCAGTAACGCCAGACAGACAGACGGCAGGGCTTCAGACGTACGCCCGAGCCGAGGATCATGGATAAAAAAGGCAGAGAAACGAACCCAGACTTTATTTCAGCCTCATATCACAAGCGATGGGGGGCTGTAGGTCGCGTGGACATCGAGCGTATCCACAGAGCAAGATTTTAAGAGCTACGAGGTCTCCCCTTAATCATATAAAACATGCTAGATAGAGCCTAATATAGAACCATTTTTAGTGCCCATAATAAGAATAATTATAGAAATATATTTTTAACACACATATATATATATATATATATCTTTAACGTACCTCTGAGAAGGGGTAATACTCCTCTGCGAAGAACTGGAAAGCCAAGTAGTGATTGAGCACCACGAGAGCTGTCAGGGAACATTAAAGGTTTAGCTGCGAGAGGCTTTGAATAATCGCTGACGAGTGTTTATAACTCGTGATAAGTTACTAAAGCCCGAGAGACTAATGACAGCAGCTGCTGACTCATTAACTGCACAGCCCTGCGCAGACTACGCCGCCGTCAGAGACCTGCGCTCCACCGGCGTGCACCCGGCCAGTAACGGCACTGCGGGCCATCACCGTGTGCGGGGGGGGGCCCGGGCCATCAATATTATTCCCGTTACCCTCGTTTGTTTACGGCTCCGTTCCGTTGGATGTAGGCAGCGCAGAAGCGTTTGTAACTTTAGCAATCCCTGCAGCTTTATGCGATTCTGTAATTCACACGAAAGAAAGCATTGCAGATTATTTCGCTACAGTCAATTAACCCCTTCTGTACCGGTGACGTACCTGCTACTTCCTGGTTGGGTGTCACCCACAGACCGGGGCGTACCAGGTATGTCATCGATGATGTGCGATCCAGCATCGCTATGGACGCTGGGACCGCGAGGGGCGGCTGCTACTGACCACTGAAGCGAATCACGACCACGGAATTAAAATATTTAAATAAAACTGCAGTCTACAAGGGAAGACGCAGTACGAGGACGCCGGTCCTGAAGGAGTTTATACACATTCCTTGTGGATCAGGCTGCTAGGTAAGCAACTTCGGAAAAATTGTGTGGAATAACCCAATTTGGGTAAAGGAGAATGGGATTATTTCATAAAGCTTAAAAAATGATGAAAGGGAAAACCCCGGCCCCGCAAACAGTTATGTAGCCTCCGGTGCCCCTCATTTTGCCCCAATAAACCCCCTTTATCTGCAGATCTGGAGCCGCCGTTGCTGTCAGTCATGTGATATTTTGGATGACTTTCCCGGCTCAAACACCACACTGAGCTGATGCTTTATGGCGATGCTAATGAAGTCCGACCCT
Source organism: Spea bombifrons (assembly GCF_027358695.1). Lineage (NCBI taxonomy): Eukaryota > Metazoa > Chordata > Amphibia > Anura > Pelobatidae > Spea > Spea bombifrons. The sequence continues at coordinate 4,390,638 of NC_071087.1, read as the reverse complement.
CCATAGACTTTCATTAGTCAGAGTGTCCAGCTGGGTGATTGAGACTGAGCCATACCATTCTACGGCAGTACGATAGCGAGTCAGGCTGCTTTTCTAGTAGATAGCATTATTAAAGTGTTAAGTGAGCCACAAAAGGCACCTTCACGTCTCGGGACTCACCGCACGACAAGATGAAGTTGGGGGACGTCAGCATGATGAACGGGAACGTCTGCAGCAGCCCGAAGTACACCACGTTGGTGAAGAGGCCGACCCCGATCATCACCCCGGGGAACTTCTCAAACAGATACAGTCCAATTAGCACCGCCGTAGAAAACTGCAAGACAAACAGCCAGCTTATCCAACCCAGCCGCTACGCGCAGGTCCGGGCGTTAAATGACAGATCTCTGACTGAACTATGCATTATACAGGGCCAGCCCTCCCTGCAGGGACATGGGGTATGTGTCTATAATACACAGTGAAGTCGAGACAGACAACTCCCCTTTTAGTGAATAATGTCCTACGATCATAACGCAAATGCAGGACTTCTAGCATGAAAACAAATCTGGTTTCACTGTACGAATAAACCTGGACTTCCAAGAACTTACCCAGATCATGTACTTTATAATCCTGCTGGTGACAACAGTATACTCCTCGATCAGCTCCGCCAGGTAGTACAGTCCGGCCGCTGCAGGAGACCAAGGGAGAGACATGCGGTGACGATATACACATCACGTACAGAAATCATACGAATAACGAGCCTCTTAGAGTCCGTACACTCAAAGGGTCTGACGGGGCTGATACATTAGGGAAAAGGGGCCCTGAGCTCAAGAGCTTACAATCTGGAGGCCAATGAAAAGGACATAGTATGTAGTATCTTCATTTATTGATTTTTTTAATTATTATTTTTTTTTTTCAGGTACTTTGACGTAGCGAGCGGCTGGGAATTATACGGCATACAGTGTGAGGGGACCTCCCATATCTGCCGGGTCCGCGCTGATCTCTTGCCTTGCGATGAGTGATCAGCAGCTATTTCTAGCTCTGAATTTAGTTACACGCAGACCAAGAGGGATCACAAAACTAGGACGGAGCTGCCGGTGGCCCCCCGGGGCCGCTGCCGCCTCTAAGCAACAAGCGCAAATCAAACGCAGGACTTACGTTCCGGAGGACTCTGGGATACGAGCTCCGAGGCTTACAAGCGAAAGCGAAGGGGATTAATGGCAGGCGCGCTGCCCTTATTACAGGGAAATCATTGTAACGTTACCGAGCACCCAAAAGCTACGCCCATAACCCCCTCCGGCCGACACAAAAAAATATCTGCCAGCAGATCGGCCCCTGTCGGCCCATCTGGTCTGTTCGTTTCTCCTGCTGTAGAAATTAATTAGTCATTGGTCTTAGGTTCAGGAGCCGTCTATCCCATGCATGTTTAATCCCCTCACTGTATTACCCTCTACCACTTCTACTGGGAGGCTGATCCACTTTTATACTAGCCTCTCAGTAAAGTGAAACTTCCATTCCATCTCAGTCTTGGACCCTCTATTGTTAGATTTGGGTCTCTTGTTGTAACTTTTCTCCTCATTGGCTCAGGATGTCTCCATGTATCACCAGTAAGGGTTAATTATTAGTGGACGGGGACCCCCTGATCTACAAGTCCATGAAGTTCTGAGAAGGTTATTTCCCAAAAAGACCCCCCTTTCTGTTGCTGCTGGCTGTGACCCCATCAGCAGAGCGGGTGCCATTAACTCAGATACCCCCCACTGCTTTCTTTAGGGGTAGATCATGTAAGTAAGGGGCGAGGGTAACTGGGGGCCATAGGACAGACTGCTGCCCTTCCCTGACCATCCATGGATCGCAGGACTTTATGACAGACACCGTGACGCTTCTCCTGGACCTTCAGAGCCAGAGAGCCGAGCAGGTGATTGCCGGACCGACAGCTTGGTCGGTGGGAGGACGTCGGGGGCCCCCAGTCTGTCATTTAACGAGAGCTTCTGATTTACAAGGTTCTTGGAGACTGTTTGAGACTGACTAGCAGGGAATGCACAGGGTTAACCAGCTTGCCAAACAGGGATATGAAGGAGCCGCTTGCAGCCCATTTCCTTAACCATTGGGGGTTTATTCACTAAACGCAAAGTTTGCTCACTTCACTATTTATTATGAAGGGCCCCAGAGAGCAGCCCTGTATAATGAATAATCCCACGGGTAAAGGAGAGATCTAGGTGACGTTATATACATTATAAATACGTTCAGTAGGGCTGGCCCTTCATAATGTATCGTGAACTCTGTCGTCATGGAATGGACCCCATAACTCCTCTGACAAGGGACGCGCCGGTGGCATAAGCTTCGCTGGTTAGCGAGACCCTCCGTGAATAAGCCCCCCCCCAGTCAGCGCTCTCGCAGATTTACTATGAGTGACAGAGGATTTGTGTAACCGGGCAGTGACCTCCGTCGGATGCAGCGGGGTCTCACGCACGCGTTACACGACGAACCCCCTCTGTCTCTGGACTCCCAGGATACAGAAGGGCCTCGCCGTCTAAATGGTTTAACGGGTTCCTTTACATTCCCGAGGCAGACGCCGGACGGCGAACGTACCGGATCCTCCAGCCGGCAGAGACTACCTATTTCTGAAAGTATTTTTATTTGCGTTTCCCGGGTGATGAAAAGCGCTTTCCCTCTTATACATTCAGCATCAGGGCTCAGAAGATATTAAAAGGGGCCGATCCTGGAATCAGAGTATTCCTACATAATGAGACGAATTGCCCCATTTCTCTCCCCACCCACCCAGGTATCTGCCCCGGTGCAGACCCTCGCCATCAGCACGGAGGATTAATGGACAGATTTAAAGGTCTCCGAGTAAGATTTCGGGTATAAAACACAAGGAAATGGGTAACGATATATATTTATATATTATTGTCCCTCTGAGGGGCTTTAATTCCCTCTGTAAACCCTTTAGGGAGCAGCACGGGGTCTAACCAGGAAATTATTATTTGTTTTATATAGCACCGCCATATGCCGCAGCGCTGTACAAGGGCTAGATGTTTACATTAAAGTCTAGTAGTGTTTCTTCTGCGAGCGATTAGCGAGTAAATCCCACGTACCCCGCACTGTCTGCCCCCACGCGTTACTCCTCAGCCCCCAAATCCTTCAGTCTGTCATTACTAGGAGCTCAGAATGTTTACAAACACAACACAGAATCAGCAGATCGGCCCCAATCGGCCCCCATTTCTCCTGTAAAAACTGAAACCTTAATCAGTCGTTGGCCTTGTCTCAGATTCAGGAGCCGTATGTCTACCCTGCGCATGTTCACATTTCTCTAGTTAGCGGAGTGTGAGTTACAGGGAGCACTCGGAGTGTTTGTTGGGTATGAGGGTACCGCAGGGTTCTTCGGCCCTAAAAGCCCCGATAATGTGTAGAAACAGCAGAATTGGACGGTGTTGTTGGGTAGCCGTGTGCTTTATGCAGCCAGAATGTAACTTAGACGTTTTGGGAAAGCTCTACCTCGAGCCGCGCTCACTAATACAAAACCGCTCCACACCCATCATACAAACATATGTCTAACACACGTCTACTGAAAAAGAGACTTTTACACGTTTGTGCGCTTAATGGTTAAACAACACAGCCAGAGAGGAAAGCCACGTCACACACACCCCGCCACGCAAAAACGTGGGGTCGCGCAGCTGTTTTCATGGAAAAGAGGGAATTTCTGTCAGTAACATAAATTACAAAAAAGGTCTAACCAGCAATTAGCCATTGAAACCTTGAATCAGTGAACATGCCATTGGAACACAGGAGTGATGGGAGTGATAAAGGGCCGTTGGAGCACAGGAGTGATGGGAGTGATAAAGGGCCACTGGAACACAGGAGTGATGGGAGTGATAAAGGGCCATTGGAACACAGGAGTGATGGGAGCGATAAAGGGCCATTGGAACCCAGGAGTGATGGGAGTGATAAAGGGCCATTGGAACCCAGGAGTGATGGGAGTGATAAAGGGCCATTGGAACACAAAAGTGATGGGAGCGATAAAGGGCCATTGGAACCCAGGAGTGATGGGAGTGATAAAGGGCCATTGGAACACAGGAGTGATGGGAGTGATAAAGGGCCATTGGAACCCAGGAGTGATGGGAGTGATAAAGGGCCACTGGAACACAGATGTGATGGGAGTGATAAAGGGCCACTGGAACCCAGGGGTGATGGGAGTGATAAAGTGCCATTGGAAAACAGGAGTGATGGGAGTGATAAAGTGCCATTGGAAAACAGGAGTGATGGGAGTGATAAAGGGCCATTAGAACACAGGAGTGATGGGAGTGATAAAGGGCCTCTGTACGCCTATGAAGAGATTCCATTTAAAAAACAGCCGTTTCCAGCTACAAAGCCATTTACAGCATTAACCCCGTCTGCGCTGGATTTCCGAGCACCATACATTCAAATATTGTCATTGCTTTCAAATTGATAAAATCAAGTCCCATCAGACGCAGAACACGGAAGGCTTTTACTACATACACAGAGGTCAGAGTACAAAAATACATTCCGCACGTCACAACCTACCTATGCCCGTCATAAATCAGGACTTGTGAACCCAGAGGGCCATAGGTTCTAACAGCTGGCCATTTGGGGTAAAATAGAATTTTATTATTTTTATTGTTGTTTCATATGGCGCCATCATATTCCGCAGCACAGTACAATAGGAGGACAGGGCATAACAAGTAGTATACAGCAAAATAACTTTAAGGGTTCTGTTCCATTTTTCCCAAGTTGGCGATTACATTTTTTCTAACAGCCTGGCATATTAAAGCAATACGTATAGAGATGTTTAATATATACGATATAGATATATCCCTATAGATTTACGTGGCGTTTCCCTCCCAAAAGCACGCCGGGACCCGGCAGACTCCTTCCGTATGCATTCACCCCTTTACCCCCCGCACACGATTTACTGGCCCTCCAGGCAGCTCCTCCGGGGCAGGCTCAGCAAACCCCGCAGGCGTTGGAACCGTGAGCAGAAATCCCCCCCCATCAACGGGAAAGCTTTCTGCCACTGAATGACACGACTCCTCTACCAATACAATAAAGTACACTAAAGCGGGTAATTACCCCACCCATCCTATAAACAGGACTTAACCCGACGGGGAGCTGCAGGTCCATGAGACGCGTCACCTTACAGAATAAACGTCTCCTCCGGCAGCAAATAACACGCGATCCATAAAAGATCAGACCCATCAGTCGTTGGTCTCGTCTTAGATTCAGGAGCCATATGTCTATCCCATGCATGTTTAATCCCCTCACTGCATTACCCCCTACAGCCGGAAGGCTGTTCCACTTATCTTCCACGCTCTCAGTAAAGTAAAGCTTCCTTACGTTATAATGTCATCTTAAATCATAAAAGAGGCGCACACAATATATAAGCCACCAAACCATACAGGGTATTACCCGGCACCCCTGCTAGTGGAATGGTACAGTCTGAGTACTAAAGATTCTTTATGCCTACAGTATTAAAGGAATTTGTAACCGTACAGGATTTTTTATTTTCTTGTTTTAAAGGAAAAAAGCGCTCCGTGCAGCAGTATGGATCCAGAACACTCCGCAAAACTTTATAGAACTAAATAAACCTTCTGTGGACTAAAACAAAGCAGACATACATAGAAAATACATGTTACATACATGTACGGATTTAACACGTGGAAATAAAATGGGCTGGGTGACCGGGTACCCGCCCCAACTAAACTGGAACAACGGAGACCCTTTTTTTTTTTTTTTTACAATAAGTGTCCCTATTAATAGTCGCTGACCAATTAGTAAAATATGACACGCCCCCTGGAGCTTGCAGTCTGATTGGGCAGTCCAGTAACAATCAGGGTAATGAGGAGGTACTCACCTATTGCCAGGGTTACAAAGGCCACCTGGATGAGGAGGGCCAGCCAGCTGAGTACATACATGAACCACATCTTGCTGGATCAGACGGCGACACTGCACTGGGGGCCCGCTCGCACTGCACTGGGGGGCCGCTCGCACTGCACTGGGGACTCTGTGTCAGGGAATGAGCCTACAGGCCTCCTTACCCCCAGCAACTGCTCTCTCTCCCCCTCCTACCTACAACCCCCCCAGTAACACTCCAACTCCCAGCACACCCCTGACAGCTCTCCTCCAAGACCCGAGGAGCTCACTAAACTCTAAGCATTTCCACTGCTCTACTCGGCGCTGCCCACCTGAAGGACCCTGAATGTACCCGCGAAACTTAAGCCTCCGCCGCCCCTAAGCTGAGCCAGCTTCCAGCAAGACAGCTGGACACCTAACCATAGAGACGAAGCACATCCGCTAACCATAGAGTACCAAAACCAACGACTTCCTGTCCATCGCGGGAAACCATAACGCTAATAGGAATGCCTACCATAGAGACGGAGTTAGGATTCTCCCGCCGCCATGTTTGTTTTGGGCAGCCACTTATATGCTAGTTAAAAAGCCTTGGATTTCGTCATTGCTTGGTTGCTGGCGTCATGTTTAGGGATGCAATTATGCTATATGGGTGCAAAAATTACTTAAATAAATAATTCTAATTTAATTTTCATAGCCTAGCTTTATATTTTGAATGTTTTTCTCCCAATACTGGGAATTATTGGTTTGTACAGCAACTGGACTAAGAAATCCAGTATGGAAGATGTAAAATGAGTTTCCAGGGACCGGTCTCATCTTACTGCACGGCTCAGATATTATCACATGGACACTAAGACAATTACAGCACCCAAGTTACATCGCCCGCTTCTTCTCGCCTGTTTTCTAGAATATTTAGAACTTTTCTTTTTATGCTAATTTTAGATGTAAAGTCCAACATTTAGTATGAATAATACATTAAAATAATTTTTTGGGGGGAAAAAAATATTTTTTTTGTTCTATTTTGCTATGACCCCAAACCAGTTTGGTTCACCAAAATACCTCAAAATATATTAATATAGGTGTCTTGAATGTTTTCTTTTGTTGAAGTTACGGGGCACAGAATGAAACCTTTCCGTTCCCTTTTCCAAACTTTTTCACATTTTATCTTCTGAAGCCCATGTCTCATTTGCATACCTGGGAACTCTCCGGGTGAAGCTCCGGTTCTCCGGGTCAAGACCCAAAACCTCCGGGTCGCGGGGTCTCGACACCCCCTGATCCCCGCCCATTTTCCCTTTAAATGGGGGCATTTCCCGCTGACCACAGTGGGCAGTCCTGGCCGCGTTCTGCAAGGGAAGGTAGCCGGAGCTTAGAAGTTCCCAGGTATGGTCATTTGGGACGGTTCAGCAGCCCGTATGGTCGTTTGGGACGGTTCAGCAGCCCACCAGCTCAAAATACCCCTACAGAAGTATATATTTTTGGAGAGAAGACAACCCAGGCTATTTTACTAGGAGAATATTCACACTTATCATGCTACCTGTTGGTCACCAACCCCTGGCGAAAATCAGCCGTAACATTATTTAAAAAAAAAAAAGAAAATCTCGTCTTTATTTTATTCAGAGGAAAAGACAACAACCATTCTACAGCGTGCCACGGTCAGCAGAAGTACATATGACATATTGTACATGTAACGAGAACCATCTGTAGGAAAATGGCGAAGAAGGAGAGGTTGGAAGCTGGGGGAGGGGGACAATGGGGAAGGGAATCATCGTCCATATAGTACTATACAGCCATGTTTCGCAATAGTTCCATCCATTGAGGATTACCCACCGCCATACGTGTCTCTCCACCATTTCATGGTAATATTTCTGCAAATACCTCCTCACCTTTGTCTGGTACGCATGGACCTCATGCACAAATTTTGGCCAGCCATTGGGAGGCCAAACCTGATCACAGAAGTTGGAGATAAGAGACATTGTTCATTATATAATTGTTACTCCTGGAAACACTTCGTGGATGTAAGCCGTTTCTTTATGATGAGGAACAAAAAACATGAAGCAGTACGTAAATCTCAGCAATTAACCTCTAAGAGCAGAACAATGAGCGTCTTCACTCGCTACCCCCTGGGCAAATAATGCCTTGGGCTTAAAAACCTCAGCTGTAATTTAATTTTATGTTCTTGGCATCACTTCCTTCCTTCCTTGTTCTTTTTTTGTGTCCCTCACATTTGGCACCAGAAGATCAGAGATCCAGGAGTGGGATCATGTTGTATGTCGTAAATTCAGTATTCAGAGACGCTTGCCCTTTAAATGCAAATTCATGATCCTAACACAGACCCCATGTGTCCTGGGTTTAGTGGGACTGTCCTGCTTTGGAACCCCATGTTGCTGGGAGGCTGTTCCACGTATCTGCCTCCAACTCATGTCTTAAAATGTCTTACAATACATCTAAGACTCTGACCCCTTATTTGCTGTAACTTTTCTCCTCCTTTGAATAAACTCTTGTACTTTGTTAAATCCCTTTATGTATTTATATTAAGGATGAAATCTGGTGACATTTTTTTTAAATTGGCAAATGGTAAAACGAAAAAAGATTTTCTAAGCATATTTTCTTCAAACTATATATGCAGTGTATTTGGTATGTGTTTATGCAGAGATTGTATGATGTGATGGGATTGGGAGTAATCAGTACACTAAAAAAAAGTCATGATACACGGGACGCCTGAAGCCACTAATGTTTTTTAATAAAATATGCAAATTGAAATAGTGTAAATAATACAAAACCTTTACTTTTCCTCTCACTGATTTCTGGGCCTAGAAAGTTTTGTCCTCTTAAGTGACTGCACATTTAGGAGGGGGTTTTATCTTTGGATAAATAAAAATGAAATAGTTTTATTTGTTCAAGGAAGTGCCACGAAAAAGATGACCAAATACACACCAGGACAGGCTCTGCCACACCGACACCCAAACGCACACACCAGGACAGACTCTGCCACACCAACCCTAGGGATGCACCGAAATTAAAATTCTGGACTGAAACCAAAACATTCAGAAATTCACTTGGCCGAAAACCTAAAATGACCGCACACACACCTTTAAAAAAACAAAAAAAAAATAACTACACTTCTATTAAAAGTAACACACCAAAACTGGACAAAAAAATTAAATAACAATATTAATATATATGATTGTTAACAGCAATCACACTCCTATCATGCCCAGGCAACCAGTACATTCTGGAATCTGTGTATGCATGATAGGAGTGTGATTGCTGTTAGCAATCAAATATATTTAATACAGCAATCACACTCCTATCATGCACAAGCAGCCAATACATTCTGAAACCTAGCTGCCTCCCTTGTAAATTGATGCTGCCAGCAGTATGGGGTGTACACATCACGTACAGCCTCCCTGTGCCATTCCCCACACTTACACATTCATGCTATCGCACATAGCAATTCGTTCATTTACTCATTCACAAACATTCATTCACTCATTCATATACTCAACTGCTGGGTTTCTGCTTCCCCTGAACAAAGCAAGAGATGCTGCTCGCACAGTGTGTGCGAGCAACGCACGGGTAAACTGCAGGGGCCCTGCGGAAGTTAATCCAGCCCTGCATCTGGGGACATGTCCAGGGACATAATTTGATTGGGGAACGTGTCCTCAATCCGGGGACATCTGGGCACCCTAATTTAAATGCCCCCCTCCTTTCTCTTCTCTCCTCAAAGCCATACATATTAAGACCCCTAGATCTTACCTGATAATTTCTATCCTGCAAACCATTCCCCCACCCAATTTTAGTCCTCCTCCTCTGAGCTCCCTAGATGTCAATAACCTTCTGGAAATGGGGTTCTCCAGAACTGCCCCAATGTTCTAAGTGAGGTCTGACCAGAGATTTGTGAAGTGGCAGAACCACTTCTCTCTTCCTGCTACTAATGCCTCTCACTATACAACCCAGCAGCCTGCTTACTTTATTGGACACTTTGCTGCATTGCTTGCTTACCTTGAATTACCCCCAGTGCAATGTTTTGCCTTTGAATTTTTACGTCCCAAGTGCATTTTTTTTACATTTATCAACATTAAACTTTATCTGCCTCTCTTCTTCGCCATTTAGCTTATTCCACCAGTGGAGACATACGTTACCTATCAGACCTTTTGTAATGTCTACCATAAAAATATTAAAAAGTGTCCGTCCCAGTACTGATCATTAATGTACCTCACTAGTAACGACTACCCTCCATCTGTGAACCTAACATCTTAAAAGTCTGGATTAAGGATTGGATCTCTCCACACAGGAGAGAAGAGAAGCACAGTTGGTCATCAAGACTGTAATACGAAGTTACCCACTTACTGAAAACAACCTAATATTAACCCCTTAATGACAAAGCCCGTACATGTACGGGCTCAAAATGCATTGTTTTCAATGGGTTTTGGGACCGCCCATTGTCCTTAAGGGGTTAAATGGCTGAGGATCTGCTGTAGGAAGCTCTGCTTTACTTGATGCGTTCACTCTGAATATGTTCCTAAGATGGGTAGAGTGAAAAATACATGAGCTTCATGACTTCTACCTGACAGCTGTTATCGCTGGCTCGTTATATCTTAGAAATGCGATAATCACACGAAGAGATCAGGAACGTTATGGATTTCAGGATTCTGCATGCTACCCCAACATGAGCTGGACCGGGATGTCTAGGGAGCCACGGTGCTTTTAACTCCAGTAGCCACCCAATGATGCATGTGTGGCCACCGGCTAAATTCACGCAATTTATGTTTTTATATTTGCTTGGCACCTGTCGCGTATCAAGCCGGTGGCTGCATACTACAGGACCTGATCTGCCTCTGGAGCGGCGGTATTGGAAACTATGTGGCTCTACTGGCCGCCGACCAACTGGACATATCCCGCTGACCCCACACATAGGGTATTACCTTCTGAACCTAAGCACATAACTCAATAATACCCAGTATCATGGAGCTGTTAGCGTGTTCCGTGAGATATCCGCTCCGGTATTTACTGTACCGCCACATGTTGGCGTAAAGTTCCATATGCAAATGAGTCATTCCGCAAGTCAAATTCTAGACTCTTTCAACGTCTGATTAATTTGGCTATCGACACAGATGTATGTGCCAAGTTACACCTGGATGTACTGTATCGTATATCATATGCTACCAGAATATTTACACGTGTGTAGGTATCTATTAGGCCAGGAGGAATGAGGAATTATTCACGCTTTTTGACTTGGAAGTTTTTCAAACCAAAATGTCTTTTTGAAATATTCTTTTATTTGATATATTTTATGACTTCGCATTAAGTGTATTGCACTTTTTGTGTGTTTTATTAATGGATAATGATGGTATTTTTTGTTAGTCATGCTGATGTTTTTTTTGTGAAAAGGATGTGAATAGAAAAAAATGCAATTCTTGTTTTGCCGAAACTGTGCTATAACGGTAACATACTGTTACGGAAGCCCCCGTGCTGAAGACCACCTTTTTTGTTGTATGTTGTCGTTACCTGTTTGTCCCTGAGAACGCTAAGCAAGCGGCCGCTATAACAAAGGCTAAGCCCGGCTGGGACGTTCTATAGTAAATTAGGCCTTTTTCCCATTGGTCGCTATGTCCGCTTCACTGCATAGCAATTTATGGAGGATGGGGTAGATCCTTGTGTGATTGGCCTGCACACCCACTGCTTCCACAGCAAGCTGATTGGTCAACGAGTAAACGGGACTCAGTGGATTGTCGGCTGGCACCCCCTGCTGCTTCCATGGCAAGCTGATTGGTCGACGAGTTAACAGGACTCAGAGGGGCGTTGCCTGGCACCCAGCTGCTTTCACGACCAGCTGATTGGCCAACTCTTGCCACTACTGTATGCCGATGGACTGCAGATAACACTCTAGGTCTGGCTAGAAATGTTCCTTAATAAAGTGTGCTCCTCCGTTCAACCGATAAGACCGGTGTCGTCCATTATATTGGGGAATGATACATGGGGACAACGCACTAAACCCAAAAGCGCTGACAAGTAACAACAGCCAAGGAATACTCGGTGCCCTTGGTTCCTGTTACAAATACCCCCAAAAATTTCAACTCCAGATCATGGCACCTGTATAGGGGTATGGGGCAAGAGTTAAGGAGGAGCAGACCTGCGTCAGAAGCAGCCGGAGCCAAAGCATGACCACCCGCTCACCCGTTGCAACAGCACAGCTTCCTGGGCCAGGCATGGGAGAACAGGAGATCTCCCCAACCAGCCCATTATCCCCGCTGCCTGCAAAAACTGGAAAATTGTGACTATACCACAAAAACAGGACTGTTGGGAGGTATGAAGTAAAAGGTCTCCTCCGGGGGCTTCCCCAGCAGAATCTGGATTGTGAAAAGATGGCCGCTGACAGATGTTGACCACTTTTTCCCAGCATGTCCTTTTGTTAGAAGAACTTCATATTGCATTGTGATGGGTCTTTGATTTATATGAACAACCTTCTGTTACGTCTGACACTATGGGCTCTATTTGTTTCAGAGATGGCCCTTTATAATGAATAGCAACGTGAGAGCGTTATAGCCACAACCCTCCTCAAAACTCTCCCTTTAGTAAATACACCCCCATATATCATCTAATATAAGTTACCCTGAAATGTATAGTACTCTCCCCTGTCCATTACATGACACCAGATATGTTTAATTATTTATTATGTTATACAGGTTACATAGTGAACTTGGGGTCCACATTAGGTTATTAGTAGCAGGAATTGTTGACATGTGCCCTGTTTCCCCCTGCCCCTAAACAAGCATATGTTATAAGGTATATTTGCTACTAATTCCATATGTTTCCAGCAAGAATGGTGGATTCAGCCCTAATGCCAGATGGTGATGGGAGTAGAGCCTTTAATTATGGTCCTTGATGTTCCTCTCCCGCATCATACTCTACGATGGCATCTTATGTCATAGGTCTCAGACCAGATCTCAAGATCCCCATCAGTTAACCTGTAACTACATGCTTTTATGTCACATGACAATTAAGTTTTCCCAGCAAAATAATGAACGAGGCAACGTTTTACTTGATTAAAGACCTATTTCTGGGAATGGTTTGGGTACAAGGAATTATGTTTCTCATACTGCACCTAGTGGGTGTAAATGCAACGTTAATGCATAATACTGTACACCCTGATATTTAATCCCATCTTTATCCAACGTTTGTCCTTCATCACTTTTGGCGTCCCAGTGTCTTGGATTTGATCATCACGTGTGCGGCTTGGATCGATTATTGCTTGGTGGTTCTACATTATAGTGTTTTTAGAAGAAATAAATTGGTCTGTTCCTTCTGGTGCCGATATACGCGATAACATATATATATATAAGTGGGGGGGCATATCGTGCATCTGAAGGCACTATGGTGGGTGAGATTCATTAAATCATAAATCATTGGATTTGATCATCGCAAGTGCGGGGCTTGGGTTGATTGTTGTTTTTTGGAAAGTTGAACCTGAAAAGTGAAACTTGATGCAATTAACAGGGTTGGACTGCGGCACTTCTTGACCACCTACCTTGTCTTTCTTTAGGACACTCCTCGTAATCTGGAAGAAGCTCCTGGCTTGGCTCGTGAGAGAAGATTGTGGACGCTTGGTGACCCTGATATACAGAGTTCACTGGCACAGCGTCATGATTCTCACCTGATTATCTGTGCCACCTAAGTTCCAAAGCATGGACGATGCAGCGTGCCGGCCAGTGATACCAATTGGATCACATACCTTAAACCTGGGTTTACAGGAAATCCATTCTTGAAATTTGATGTCAAATTTTTTTTATATATGCTGCATCTGTACTCTGGACTAAATGATAACGCCATTCAATTAAAGCCACAGACATGTTGTCTAATGACATCATCTCTTTAAATACCTGCGCCTACCAAATCCCGCGGTGGTTTAAGGCACTCATGTTGATGAGCTGCAAACCTCTAAAGAATGTGTCCTTTCTCAAACTTTATATATGGTCTAAATAAAGGAATACGAGTGATTGAATGGGGTTCACTAATGCCATGGCACAGCAGAGCACGGTATGCTCCTTCCTGGTTAATAATGTGGACGCGCAGGAGGATCTATGTTGACGTTTGGGAACTGACCATATTCTTGGAGAGGACTCCCCTTGCTTTTCTTCAAGAAGATTCTCCAAACATTTGCCATGGAAGATCCAAGGTGGCTATTTGAAAGTAAGAACTTTGCAAGCCAAAGTGAAGCCAGTTTCATCCGCGAGGTTCATCGATGCCCCTGAATCCTCCGCTTCGTATCCAAAGAGTCGCCATCCAAAATACAAACAATACATTCTTATTGTAATCCACAAGGGTAGACGCTCAATAATCCAAGGAAAAACCCCAAATATATTTATAATCCAAAGGATGTCTTCTTCAGATTTGAGACCACGCCAGAGTAGACCATCTGGAAATTGTGAATTATAATCCGAGGTTTTATTGAGTCATTTCTATATTTATACTTATATGACAAGGGAGTAGTGGTTCTACTTTGTGGCGCTTTTAGAAGAAATAAATTGATCTGTTTCTTCTGATGCCGTTATATGTGATAATATGTTGAAGGAAGGGGCATACCGTGCATCTGAGGGCACTATGGTGGGTTACTTACCCCAAAATCCTAGCGAGAAATTAATTCAATTAGAATTGTGTTCTAAAAACTATGGGGTTTACCTTTTAACTACCCCCCCCCAAAGTGGTGGCACTGATTCATAGTTTGGTGAAGGACCCCTGATAAATGTAAATTAAACAAACACAAAAATATGATATTTGGGCTTCTGTCCATGTTTGTGTAAAAATGTCAGAACTTAACCCCAACAGGGGCACTTCTTACCATCTTAAGTCATCAAGGCGCGTCATTGGTCGATTGGTTTATAACTTAAAGGTAAATATTTCATGTAATTCAGTGTGACATTATTTAAATGCTTATATATAGAAAACATTTTATTGTATTTCACCCTGAAATGATCTCCATGTAACGCTAGTAGTGACTGTAGAAAAATGGATGACACGTTCTTCATCGCTTGATGACGTCATAACAATATATCCTACTGTATGTTACATATATTCTCTGGTACATATAGATATGTTCTTGCTTAGCACTGTTAATGGGAAACTAGGTCATAATATTGCTTACCTCTTCTGCAACACATATGTCATACCCTAAATTTGTCATGAAATTGGTGATCTCATTAAAATGTATGTTTATTCTATGTCCGCCTTGTCTATATTGAACAGCTTTTGCCCCGTCTTTGTCACCACGCACTTACCCACTGCGCTGTATTTCGGATATTGTCCGCTGCTTACGGGGCAGACAAAAAAAAACATTTTCTAAAATAAAAAAAACTGAACATATTAAGAGATGATCAAACTCTTGCATGTGACTTATCTTGAAATTTGTCTACAGCTTGTTTGTGACGGTACGATTCAGGCGTTCAATCCTCGGTAACTTGGTTTCTGTTGATAATATCCTCTTCTGCAGAACCTCCCTGGCTGAAAGTGGAAAGAGTTGTGGAAGAGGAATAGCGGGATGGAAAAAATGCAGACAATAGGGCAGTGACCTTTAATGGTCACGTTATGTATGGGACCGAGGTCTAAGTCTATCCCGGTGCGGACACAATCACTTTGGTGTCCCCGTTGAAAAAACTTAAGTGTTCCTGTAAGAATCGCAAAAAACAATGGAAGAACAAAAAAGCTGAGCTATAAGTGGACCTCAGACAAGAACGTAAGGAAATCCTTGAATTGGGTCAAGAGTGAGTGTTCCTCGGCCTCCTCCATCCATCTAACAGAACAGAGAGTAATTAACGGTTTGTGGTTCTGTTTGCAAAGCTGAGAAGATGCAGAGTAGAATGTTTCACAACAACAATCATGGCCTTCCCATTACCTGGAAATTATGAGTTTTGTTTTAACCATTAAACTCCATCATTCTCCGTTGCAAGTACTTACCTCATTAAGTCTTCTTTCTCCCTTATTGAAAGGATGGCGTCCAAAGGGCCCGGTGGTCATTGTGTCAGCACATATGCTAGGCGGCTTTGTTATCTGGCATTAGATAACTTCTAAATTGCGGAGCTTTTGAGTGATTCCACGGTGACTGCTTCACTTTTGCCACTTTGCCACAGATTACCCATTGCCCATTATTACTCTGCACTTGGCTTGTCAGCAGTCCTCATTACCTCTGGTTCCCCCACGCTGCCCATCTTGACTTAGTCCTTGCCTGTCCTGACCACCCATTCTCTTGGTTTTTGTGTTGGCCCCGTGTCTCACTCCCACATCCCTCCTATTGTCTTATTGTTTTCTTCCAAGTGCTGTGTCTCATCTCGTAAATCCATTTTTCTGTTGACTTCTTTTGTGTTACGGGCTTGTTGGTGGCTACTAGCCTCACCTTATGTATGACATAAACATAAACGGTCTGGTTATGTTTTGACATCGATGTACCCTCACACCTTATCCTTGGATCATACCATTCTGGGTTATACTTATGGATTCCCGATCTCTTTATATTCTCAATCCGGAATCTACTCTACCTGCATCGTGGAGCATGTTTTCCCTAGCCGGTTCCTCTTGTGCTGTCGCGTTCTGCCCTTACTTTATGTCTGGAACCATTTGGAGCATTCATTCGCACGAGTAGCCCACCTAGCTGTGCCTTCTAGGGGTTTCTCATGTATCCGGCATGAGGACCTCCGATACTAATTCTTAGTTTAACTCTCATTCATGGCTGTCCACGGAGATGGGGTAAGGGCAGTCGACATTAGAGCGATGTCTTTCTGTTCCTGTAATGCCGCCCTTTTTTCCCTTCTTTTCCACTCTTTCATTTACTTCTTTTATTCTTTTCTCGCCCCAATTGCAGACACTCGCGCTCTCAAATGTCATTCCACTTTTCCTCTCCTCACATGGCCGGTTCTCTCCCCAGATCAGCGAAAATGTGATGTTTTGATGGGCGATGGTTTGGACGGATGGATAATGTATTGATTGCGTATGTACGTCATCAATATACTGTAAATAGTCCGGGCGCAGAGAATGTCGTTCTGAAGGATCGCGTTGGGTCATTCTATAGTTTGTGAGATTACTTCGCCTTTGCAGTTATTCCCAGTATCCGGTGACAGACAGTCCGGTGGATCGCGTAAAGTTCTTGTCCTGTGATCAACATTAAAAAAAAATAATCATTACTTTAATGATCAACCAATTCAGAAAACAAAGTCAACACGTTTGGTCCGGAACAACGTCAGATTTCAAGTCATCCTGAAATCTACTAACATACAGTGTTTTGTTTCTGTGCATTATGATTGAAGGCACAGCCATGTTAATGTCAAAGTTAATTTAAGACAACTTAATGGGGAGGAATAATCAGTCAGATATAGAGAACAGGAAATTAAGATAAGATGCTCCTATGGTGTCACTGACAAAAATATACCGATTTTATCATGAATATTTATCATCTTTTCTGGCTAAAAGTCTAACACTATTTAAAATAATTATTATATATAGATCTATCTATCTCTCTATCTAATAAGTATTGAAAATATACCTTGAATATAAGTCTAATTTGTGTTGTTCCATTGGCAGATTATTTCACTTACTTGGAATTGGGTTTGGGTTTTCTTGTACTTTTTAAGGTTATTTTTATATATATATATTTATTTTATTTTTTTATTATTATTATTTTTTTTTATTATTATTATTAATTTTTTTTGCTTATTTTAAGGATGAAGGCATACTCAAGAAACACATAAAATGGGAAACTTGAGGTTATTGCTAAAATCATGATGTATGTAATCCTATGTCAGGATTTTGTAAAAAGATGGAAAAGCTGATGTTTGCATATAAATAAAATGTAAGAATCATAAAATATGAGATTATAAATTGTTTTAAGGCAAAAATCAATTCAACCATTAACCTCAATGTAAAAAAAAAGTATTTTTTTTAAATTTTCCTTTTTTTAAAAATGTATTTCTATAATTTAAATGAAAAATACATTCTTTATGGGTTTCCTTATACCAGCAAGACATCAAGGATGAATTACACAGGAAGAGAAGTAAAAAAATAAGGCATACTTAGGCAGAATGTCCCCGAATTACCCTCTTCCAAAAGTAACACCGTGTAAATGCGAATAAACACTAAACTGCTCAGTCATGCATAATACTTGGAGACAGAAAGTGCCTGTGCACGGGGAGATGCATCATCGAGAGGGAAAATGAAGGAGCCATGTTCATATGGTGTCAAAAATGTACATGGAAGTGTGCGAAATGCGCTGTGAATTAAAGATGATGTCTGCACTTTCAGCCTAGTATCCCCCTGCTATCAGTGCTGCAGAGGGAGGCGAAAATGTATGAGATGTGAAAAAGATAACATTGTCCCATCCGAAGCTTTGAGATCCGTCGCATCTGCAGAGGAAGGCATAACGGGAAGGGGCAAGAACCCTGGGCGGTTGGGTGTTACAGGGGTATGGTTCATGCCGGGTTCTGCAAGTCTTTGCCAAAACTGGGGAATCCTCGTAGGTCCTTGTTGGAGGCAAAAGGAATGGGGTCAGAGTCCACCCATGAATAGGGTGGCACTAGCCCAGATATACAGGGAACAGGGCAAAATGTGGGGGAAGCTTGGACTTGAAGATAGCAGAGCCAAATGCCACTCAACTCACTTGGAGCTCAAAGGTTGTCCTGGAAATCAACTGTAATTCCCAAACATGAAGAAGAAATGGACCCCATTGGGCCTTCTGTCTACTGATGCAGGTAGATACCCTGAGCTGAGAACTTATTGGGCTTCACCAGAAGATGCCCAACTTAAAGACTGTAGGTTAGTGTCTTTAATCTCCAGGTAGGGGGCATAATTTCGCCATGCCTACTCCCTGCCCATGTTTTGCCCCCTCCTGCCCACCATTGCTGGGAACTTTTAGGCTCCGGCTACCCGGAGCCCCCCTAGCGGGATGCGGCCAGGACTACCTGGTGACATCAGTGGGTGATTCCACTGACGTCGTGTGCGGTCCCACTGCTTGAAGTGGGCATTCTCACCAATGTCAGTGGGCATTACCGCTGACGTTGCT
Organism: Spea bombifrons; assembly: GCF_027358695.1. Classification (NCBI taxonomy): domain Eukaryota; kingdom Metazoa; phylum Chordata; class Amphibia; order Anura; family Pelobatidae; genus Spea; species Spea bombifrons. The sequence goes on along the minus strand of NC_071087.1, from coordinate 4,371,755 downwards.
GATCATACCCCCATTTAAGAGGGAAATGTGCAGGCAGCAGGGTGTGTCAGGACCCCATGATCCAGAGGATTTAGGTGTTGACCCAGAGAACCGGCACTTCTCCACTTCTCTATTCCAACAGGGGGCGCCATATGACTTGGACCATTGTATACCTTGGGGACTGGGTTGGGCACCACTGCTCCAAGGCACACTCCAATGCCTTCCGTGGCTTATACAATACAGACGCACACTGGAACAGTGTAATAGAGTCCGAAGATGGAAAGATTTTTGGAAGGTGGCCATCAGCCGCACTAAAGCACTAATCCTGCCAAGGGCTTGTCCCGATCCTGCGCATGTATCCACCTTTGTTCTCCTCTTAAGGCTTGCAGCTCTTCATCGGGTCACAATCATGCTCAGTAATGTAGAAATAACTTTGTTGCTAATGCTACATGGGATTAAAATGTCACTTGTCATTTCTATAATTCAACGTCAAGACTGCAAAAGGTTAAACCAGACACTTGGCATTGATGGGGAATCGAACGAAATGCCCCCGTATGGAGTATCCGACAAAAGATTTAAATAGGTATTTTAATGGGGAGGCAAACCAGGAGACATATATATGTCCCCATCTGACTGATTGTAATTATTATAGTCTCTGGCTTTTTTCATATTTAAGAGGTTTTTGGACATGAAATTAACTGATAATGAGGCCCTGAACAATCCTCTGCCTATGGGCCCATGTCCCCTAAACCGTCTCCAAGTGCCATTCCTTCGTTTAAGTTTCCTGTCCATCCATCTTCACCTCATCCCTCCATCACAGCCCTTCTTCCCATTTCTCTTTTTTTCTCTTGAGGATTAAACTCAAAATTCAGAGGCTCCTCGGGCGCATGCAGGAACCACCGTGGGCCCTGAGCCTTGAGGAATTGGTTGGCACTGGGTAAGTGCTCCTTTGCCAAGCTGTAAAAACAACTTGGATTGGTTCCATTCATCATCTGTGCATCTGCCTTTATCATAAATAACTATGGCTGACCCACTTCCAAGTATTAACCTTTTTTTTGAGGCTGTACTATGCAAAATTGTCCCTGTTTGGGGGCAATAGGCATCAAGGGCCAGTTAGTTGAAGAGATCCCCTGATCTCCCCTCACCAGCTTAATAAAATGCAAAATCAATAGAAGTCTGTGCTCTTGTTGCATAGGCCTCCATCGCAGACCCAATATGGCCGCCTCGCAACACAGGGCAGCTCTCCGGGGAGGATGGGCGGTCCCTCATGGAACTGACCGAACCCGGTCCCTGCCTCTTGTCACACCCCCTGCACATGTATCCCAATGTCAACGCCTGAAGTATTGGGAGGTATGCTTTTATACTGAGCTTGCTCTGTGGATTCCTCTCTCTCTCAGCCCAGATGTGACATCACTTCCTGGCTCAATTGATTGTCACACCACGGGACCAATCTCTGTGTCACATACCTTCGCTACTTCCTGGGACAGAGTTCCAAACTTGGGACTGGGCTGTGTAAATGGGACCGTTGGGAGCTATTCGTAAAGTTTATTTCTGTAAAATGCAGGATTTAGGAAAAAGTAATTTGGCGTAAAGGCTACTGTTTAACCCCTTAATGACAAAGCCAGTACATGTTTACGCACCGCCCATTGTCCTTAAGGGGTTAATCATCGGGAAAAAAAAACATCGACAATTTCCTTTTTATTAATTCAGACTGAGATTACTGATACTGATTCGGTGGTGAAAAAACAATTGACGTTGAATGTTTTCTGTAAAGGAATGAGTTGCTTTGAACGAGCCATCGCAGGGTTAATACCGTATCGATCGGAGGCATTTATCACCGGGTGATATTATCCCCGCTGCGTGAACCAATTAACACTTTTTTTGTGTGTCTGTGTTTGCACAAAGCATTTCATGTTTCGCTTGTTCCGTCTCAGAACTTTTCACGATCCTTAGAATTCACGCCTTCATTCTTATACTTTTGACCTCATTCAGTGATGGAAGCCAATGAAGTTGAAACAGTACGAAATTCCCTGCATTTCTCCTCTGACTACTGACCTGGACCTCTCCTGCCTCGTGTTATCAAGGCATGCACTGTATTAGCCTCTACCACTTCTGCTGGGAAGCTGTTCCACTTATCCACTGCCCTGCTGGCAAAATAAAACTATATATTCAGGTGACAACTTTATAAACAGCTTACTCTTTACCTAAGGTTTCCAATGTGTGAATGGTTTTTATGGACAATGCATCACATTAACCCCTTATCAGCAGGGATCAGACATGTTTCCTGCACGCAGTCCGGCTGATCTAAGAAGAGGCTACATGAAGTCCACTCCAGACTGTGTTACTTTAAGAATCTGCCCACTCATCCTGAAATTAGGGTAAAAAAATATATTTTTGAAAGTCTGGCAGTTATAGCAGAATTGGCCCCCGAGAATTCTGACTCACAACCCAATGCACTCAACTAAATACTGCCATGGATCTTATGGCGAGATCCATCAGCTGCACCTGCCAATGAAACAGCCTGGGATTCTGCGTCAGATCACGCGTTCAGGTTTTGTTAACCAGCCAGGGTAGCCTGCGGCTGATGTCTAATTAATTACTGCTGATTAACAGGGCATGAGAGGGTATCAGGGGTAAAAATCTGTGTAACATTAACCCCTTAAGGACAATGGGCGGTCCTTAAACCCATTGAAAACAATGCATTTTGAGACTGGGCTGTGTAAATGGGACCGTAAATTATTCGTAAAGTTTATTTCTGTAAAATGCAGACAATGGGCGGTCCTTAAACCTTTGTCACTAAGGGGTTAAATGCCCATCTGATGGTCCTACTGATACGCAACATTCTATGGATTACCATGGTGATTGTAAAAATATTTATATATTTGCATCAGGGTTGCTTCTTTTATATAATTCTAAACATATTGTGTTAACCCTTTCCAAACCATCCAGTAATAGATTATAACCAAGGCAGCCATCTGAAGTTTAAGGGTCCCAAAGCATCATGTTAACCCCCCCTCCCCATAAAGCGTACATTGCGTTAGGAAAAAAGAGAATAAAACAAAAGCAGTGATACATTTTATTTTTGTTAATGACTCTAGTCCAATTCATCTGGTTTATCCCATTTTTCCCACTGCAGTTTATGGGAGGACTGCTATTTAATCTCTTATGATTTAGATCCAGAATCACATCCAGCCCGGTTTCTCTCATCCGCACATCGGCCCCTAAAAGCGTAACCTGACTGTCTGATTTACTCAATGAACCTTGGTGCGCTGAAAGACCCTGCCGAAAACCGGTCCTGACCTAAGGACTTGGTCCTGTATGTAGCTAATTGAGCTTCTGACCTGAATATCATACAAAAAGAGTAGTTGCCCTCTAGTGGCGAACGATAGTATTGCAAGATTTACGCAGGGACAATTAATTGGTTATATAAATATCTTCCCTTTAGCGGCTATCCTTCCTACGTTCTTCTATCCTATGGCAACCACGGCCAGGCTGTAAGACCCTCTCCTGTTGTTTTTGGGCCGCCATTCTCATCACCCCCAACCCAGCTTCGTAGAAGGTGCCGCAGCGTCAAACCGTGACAGTCCCCAAGAGTTTCCAAAAGCATCACAGCTTCACCGAGGGATTCAATGTTGCAATACATTAATAGATAATGGGAGCCTCATCTAAATAATTGTTTCCCTCTCTAAACTTCGTTATTGCCTTTTAAAAGAGGGTATTTTGGCCATGGGAACGTTTGGAAGAGGTTTTGATCTTAATAAAATAGCTTAAGAGGGTCGGCAGCTGAGATGTAATGTAAGGAAGTTTTACTTTACTGAGAGGGTGGTAGATAAGTGGAACAGCCTCCCAGCAGAAGTGGTAGAGGGTAATACAGTGAGGGTATTAAACACGCATGGGATAGACATACGGCTCCTGAATCGAAGACGAGACCAACGACTGATTAAGGTTTGAATCTTTACAGCAGGAGAAACGGGCTGATGGGGGCCGATCTGCCGGCAGATTTACGATCCTAAGGCTGGCAAATCTCCTGCGTGCCTTTTATTTCTGGTTCTTATAGAGCCCTAAGATGGGAGACATTGTGGGCATGCAGTCAGCTCGGCCCCCCGCACGGAGGGGTATTTTATAGGGTCTCATGGAGCTTAGACAAGGCAAGGTCGCCGGCCCGCGGTAAAGACAAGCAGAACCGCAGTCCTTATAATACAGGTGGGCAGAGACCCTCCGAGAGCCGACTTCACCCCCCCCCACCACCCACAAGACTTCACCTTTCGCAAACAGCCCTGAGCTGTGCTGCGGGCAAATGCTGTCCCCGGCGCCAGGGGACACCGAAGGCGGGGGTCGGCGAGCGCGCAGGCGCAGGCCGGAGCAGCAGGGTTCGGCTCACGGTCACTGAGCACAGCTGGGTCAGCCTGTGACTTTGAGTCAGAGAAAGTGCCAATCTGCATTAGCGCCGTGTCGCTTCAGCAAACCGCATCGCCAGAGACGATGCAGTGTACCAATGACATCAGCGCACTTACACGGAGACGCCGCGTGTCCCTAGGGGCCCATTCCTTTTACGGTGGCTCCTGCAAAATGTATGGCTGGCCCTGGTTAACCCCTCGCTGACAACGATGTCCTCGCGCGGCTTTTCCCATGGATTTATCCTTAATAATATCCCCCGGTAGCCGAGCCGTCACCCCTAACATTACCTCTGCGGCAGCCCTAATAAGAGGCGACACCGAATTTACATTTCGTGGGCATTTAATGCGAAGCGATGTGTGTTTGGGGGTTTAGATCATGTTTATCCGGATATTGCGACAATACATGCGGAGAACGCGCTGAAACCCCCCGATCCAACATGTTATGAACCTTAATTATTCTGGGGAAAAAATAAAATAATTCTGGGGGGGGGCGAAAAATTGATGTCTTCTTTTATTGAATCCGGGGGCGTTTTTTTTAAGGTGTTATATGTAAATTTTATTTATTTTGGTATCCTTAATGTAGTATATAAGGATTTTTACAATAATATCGACTATGTTAAATGCCAGGTTGGTTACACAGGGGTTAACAGGGGCTTTTTATAGAGACTGCAGGGGAAAAAGACCGGGTGCTGAAACGAGAGACATATTTACTGGTTCTTTTGCATGAAGACCTTTATTCGAAGGGTTAATTTCGATAAACAATGGTGTTATTGTGCATAATTAGTAAATCTGGCCTGGATCCGCAGCGCCCTCTAGTGGAAGGGTCTGTACGAAACACTCAGTTTTAGAAAAAAAATCTGGCTTCCTATTAGTAGTCATTTATTTTAATTAACCCACTGTCTGCCGTAGCTTGACAAGCGCCAAACACTTCCCCACCCAGTACTGAAGATATGCATATACTTTGTGCGAATGAGTGAGGTTGCAGAGTAGGTTATGATCCACTCAATGGATAACTGGGGCAGGACTCAGGGAAAAGTGCCATCCATACCTTAAATTCTATGGTATCAAAGATAAATAAATAAAAATAAAATTATATATATATATATATATATATATATATATAATCAGTATATATAAATAAATAAAACTACAAAAACATAAAAACTGGGTTTTTTAAAACATTTAATTTGTTTAATAAGTGACATCATTCAAATACCCATTACAGCTTTTGGAGTGAAGATATTGGTTGGGAGAACGGGACGGAGGAACAGTAAACCTGCAAGTCCTGGCCATCGCGGTACGGTAACCTTATTTAATCCTTGGTCTCGTCTTAGATTCAGGAGCCATATGCCTATCCCATTTATGTTTAACTTGGCTCGCTGTATTAACCTCTACCACTTCTGCAGGGAGGCTGTCCCACGTATCTACCACCCTCTCAGTTAAAAGGCACAGCAAAGGTGATCCCCAGGGACCATTCCACAGGGGACCTTCAATGTCCAACAATAAAAATGACCCTGAGAAGTTGTAGGATTCCCGAAACTTAAGAGAAGTGCTTTTTATTCATTGTATCCAATTTTCGATTTGTGATATTTGTAAAACGGAGCCTTATAAAAAGGCGTCCTCGCCGTATACCGTGAACAGATTAAGGATCTGGACAGGGACCAAAGATGGTCTAAGGTGCCACCTCAGGGGGACTTACGAAGAACTTCTGAAGGGAAACATTGTATCGGCCGCGTTCCGTGTATCTGTTTCCTTTCCGCGTTCCTCCTTATTGGGTAAATGCTGGCAGCGGGTCACCCCCTGCTCTAAGTAGGGCAGCCTCATTAGATACTAGCGCTCACTCATGTGGGATAACGAGCGTCAAGCCATGGAGAGGATTTAGGAATCATCTTATGGGTCATAGGATTTCCCCCCCCCGTGCTTCACGAAGGATCAGGCTCTTAAATCAGTGCCTGGCAGCAGAAACTCGCAGACGGACAGAATTCCTCCCCCCATAAGCCCTTTGACTTCAACACTAATTGCTTTGTTAGCCATAATTATTTTCACTGCGCTGGTTACCCATAATCAGCTCTGGACTTTGCCCCATGGCTCTAGGACAATATTTTAATCATAGAATCAGATATAGAAGTGAAATATGGTGGCCACCAGGGGCCAGGTCTGCCACTTGTGAACCGGCCTTTGAGCTGCCATCACAGGGGCTGGAGGGCCAGATGCTTGAAATACTGTTTATGGGCAATTTGGCTCAGTGGGGATGCTAGGTTAGGTGACCATTGGCCTCCGGTTGGTGTGGACCACATCTCCCATAATGCTTAGTTGCTGTGTTTATTCATTGTTAATTAGAAAGCACCATTATTTTAATATACATATTTGTGGTCAATCCTCAGGAAAGGCGATGAAAACCCTCATCGATTGACTTTTTTTTGTTTTATGGCAGTTGGGTTGAGATTGATGGATTGGCAAATTGGGTAATTTTGTCCAATTTGCACAAGTTTGCCTTAAAAAACTTGACTGCCGGCCCCTGATCACCTTTAGTGAATAGACCAAAGAATGTCGTATTACACAGTTGCCAGACAGGTGTTTTTTTGCTTTTCCATTTAGCCCTGCTGTGGGCAAGCAGTAGGGTTAGGATCCAGATCCCCCGTAGCGCTGCAGGGGACCAGGGTCCTCCTCTAAGGCAATCCGGTATTTACTGTTTGATCTGTAAGTGACCCTCACTCATCCGTGGTAACCAGGGGAGTGTGAAAAGGGCCGTGGTTTTGTTCTGTAAATCCCCTTCTGATAGAAGTCTCCGGATAAGTGGCTCGTGGCCTCTGTGTAACCGCCGTTTGCAGAATGTTACCTCCCCGATGAGTTGCCGGGAGTCGAAGCCACGTGTGAAGACCCCTATACCCAGTGCCCTCAGCGAATTGCTAAGTGTCTCCATTAGAACGGATCATTATTCAGAAGATAAAGTGGTTTATTTATAAACCGTAGAGATGGCTCATCCTATGATGTCTTCTCTGGTGACCCGGATACATTACTGTATCCAGCAAAATGTGCAATTATTACCCACGTGCCGCCTGGGACCCTTTCAGTTGCTGAGGTCCTCGCGTTCGGTACCAGTGTTAGTGATACATTGTTTAATGAGATGAATATATAAATGCATCAAAGCTCTCCGGTCTGTAGCAAGGTGGAAACTGCTTGACTGGGATCCTCATGCTTTCCACCCAGCAGTGTAGGACTAGTGAGCTTTTCGTCTTTCGTTTTCTCTTGGTCCTGCTCTTAGAATAATTTTGGGTTCTTTTTGGCATGTTCGGATTCAGGGCCATAATATTTCTCCTCGCCCTCCACACTCCATATTTTTCCATATTATTCCCAAGAGCTCTTTCGTAGAACTTGTGATGATCTTGATGATCACCATCATGGAGAAGATCCAGGTCTGTGGGGACAAACCTCCAGAAGAAGGTCACTAAAAAAATATTAACACACTTTTGGGTTCTACTTGATATGTCCCTTTAGTCAAACCCTTAAGGGGTAGTGTGTTCTGGATTCGGCCCAATCTGTCTCCATAGTGATCCACTACCTAATGGGATAGACATACGGCTTCTGCATCTAAGACGAGACCAACGACTGATTAAGGTTTGAGTCTTCACAGCAGGAGAAACGGGCGATTAGACGGGGGCCGAATGTGCCCTGACACTTGGTGGAAAGTATGGCGGCTGCAGAAATAGGTGCTGGAGTAGTGCCCAACACAACTACATCCCTGCGCTAAAGGTAAACTATACCGCAAAAGTAACTCTAGGGTCTTTTTACTTAATTGTGATAAAATTGTATAAAATGTATCCACAGTAGTCATCCAAAAAAACCTGATAAGAAAAGCAAGCATAGCTGCCAGGTGATGAGAGGTAGATGAATTCAAATGGACAGCGCACGACACACAATTTACGCACAATCATCTACACTTTGTCGAGGCGGACCATGGCAGAATTTACACAATTTGGTTTAAGCAAATTTTTAGAATTACATAAAAAAAAAAACGTTGCTGTACATGAAATGGACGTTTTGGGGATGGCCCCCTTTATTTGATTATTAACTGGTTGAGTTATCTTCCTTCCAGCCTCCTGGACCATACCATAAAAAGGGGAGAGGGGGAGGATTATAATAACACGGATTGACAGTAAACATGGTCCGTCTCGTTATATCTATAACCTGAGCTGACGGACATTCCTCCCAGCAAAAAAATTAGATTTGCTCCACATTGCTGCTAAATAATTGTGTTTAACCTTTTGAGGACTCAATATACACCATCTTTTAACGCACATATTCAGTCCATTGAGGTCTTTCTGTGTGTGCATGAAAAGGGATTGCCATAGCAACCAATGGAATGGTCCAATTAGAAGGAGCATTACATTGGTTTCTATGGTGATAAGACCACTTTTCAAATTTTGTACCAGAATAGTCCTCATAGTTTTAATACTTTGCATTGAGACTGAACAAAGCATGGTTTTCAGGCGGCTGATGGGAATCATAGTGCAGCTTTAGGAGCACGTGGCTCACCCGCTGTTTGGCGACTTGAATGTGCGCCGGTCAATGGCTGTCAACAACTCTTGATCAATCAATGGGGTTCTCAGAACTCAATATAAGAACAATCTGTCTTAGGATCAAGGATCTCATCATGCCAGGCCATGCCTACCTCGCTTGCCCTCTCCTGATTCCCATACCTGGGAACTTCTTGGCTGCGACTACCCTTGCGGGGCGCGGCCATGACTGCACACTGTTGGGCGGTCTCGCTGACGTCGGTGGGTGGTCACACTGACGTCGGGGGCGTTCCCGCATGTAAAGGAAAAAATGGGCAGGGAGCGGGGAGTGGCAAGACCCCGCGACCCGGAGGATTTCGGTCTTGACCCAGAGAACCGGAGGAGCAGCGCTCATCCGGCAATCTCCGGGTCAAACCCGGAGAGTTCCCAGGTATGCTGGTGTGTTTTAATGCAGAGAGCCAACGGTCTGTACATCACTAATAATTTCAACACAACAAAAGAACTGACCATTTACTTTGCCGAGAAGGGGTAGATAAATGGAACAGCCTCCCAGCAGAAGCGGTAGAGGGAATTTAAATATGCATGGGATAGACATACGGCTCCTGAGTCTCCGTATTTATAATACACAATTGTGTAACATTTTGCGTCTCCTTTTTGGCTTTTAACCCCCGTCGCGCCGTCCCTGATCTTATTCCAAGCCGTAATTTTTCGCCAGCCATCGTCAGGGTCGCCAGACGAACTTATCTGAGGTCTTGAGAAGTTTTTCCTAAGACAACAGAGATGGCGGCAGGAAATTGTCGGCGCGCGCTCCACGGGTAATTTAGAATTCATCCCCGATCTAATGCGACCTGACACGCAATTGCATTTGGTACCTCGCACATAAGTGATATGAACTGCCTGCTATTTTAGTTGATGATGATTTGGTCTGTGTTTGGCTACGGTTCACGGCTCGGTCACTTCTCCCTGATACTATATTCCCGTTTGTTCCAGTAAAGGTTCTGCTGTCAGCTTCTCTTAGGCTTGACGTGTGCGTGAACTGTGAATGCACCGCGGCTTGGGACCCGTCCGCGCGAACCGCCGAGATCCTTCCAATTGTTGGGCGGGCGGTGGAGAGCGGCGAGAGGAGGGAGGGTAAGACCACAAGGGAGGAGGAGAGTGCTCTTGGCCTCCAGCAACAGCAAGCCAACGAGAGAGAAGTCAGCGGCTGAGATAATAAACCAAAAAGACGAACGATAATTACACAGAAAGGATCGGAGACGAGAATAAGGAAACCAGGCAAAGGATCTAATGAGCAGACCGCAGCCATGACTGTACCAATAATAACAGGCACTTTAGCCAGATTTGCCCCGGCTAGGGCAATATTGGTAGAATACTCTAATATATTGAGGGTATTAAACATGCGCGGGATAGACACACGGCTCCTGAATCTAAGACGAGACCAACGACTGATTAAGGTTTGAGTCTTTACAGCAGGAGAAACGGGGGACTAGACGGGGGCCGGATGGGGCCGATCTGCCGGCGGGTTCTAGGTTTCTACTGGCCTCGTTACCCGTATATGATTAACATGTTGTTGTTAACATATACGCTGTTTGTTTATTATAATGATTGCACGTTCCCTGCTGTTTCTATACACATTATTGGGGCTTTTAGGGCCGTAGAACCCTGCGATACCCTCATACCCAGCAAACGTTCTGACCTCCTAGAAAAGAGGGGAGGAAAGAGGGCCATCAGAGGAGGAAAGAGGGAGACTGGGAGGTATGGTTTGAAGACAGAGTGTAGGGGAAGTGTAGGGGATACACCTAATGTATTGGTTTGTCTTAGTCTGTCAATTACCCCTTGAATTTATGGATTGTATCAAGCGCTGCGTAAACTGTTGGCGCTATATGAATAAAGATAATAATAATAATAATGTAGGTTAAAATAAGCAAAATACGGTGTATATTTATATATATACTGGAAACCCACCATGATTGAAGCCATCTTAACTTATTGCCATACCTGGGAACTTTCTGGGTCTGGCTACCTGGAGCCCCTCTTGCAGGATGTGGGTAGGAGGTCCTGTTGATGTCACTGGGCGGTCCTGCTGATGTCACCTGACACACGCTATTGTTAATGGGGCAGTCGTGGGGAGCGGGACGCGCTTCAACTCCTCCCGACCCGGAGATTCCCTGTATTGATATTGAAGCAGCGCTTCATCCGGAGTCTCCTAAAGAAACCCGGAGAGATGCTGAGAGTCACTTCTCTGTTGTTAAGTTGCTGATTGTTGTTGATTGGTTTACTTAGCCTTTGTAAGGGTAGAAGGAGGTCAAGGGAGAGAAAAGCCCAGGGAAAAGCTGACACCATCAATAGCTTTACAGTCATTAGTATTAGTATCAGGTCCTGCTTGACCTCAGGTGAGACCTGCTTCTTCACTGGGGCATTGTCATTTCCAATCCAGCTATACTTATGTTTGCTGGTAAATTGCAATAAAACGTTTTAGGGATTAATAAAACGGGTGGCGGATGGTGGCACGTGAGAGAAATCGCTAAACTAGGATCGGTGAGGACTATTCTACAACCGAAGACCTCCTAGAAAAGCCGTGATGCTATTTCCCGCCGTCCTACTCTCGTATCTCATATCATATCTACGCATGAAACTCTAATAGTGGATATTTGACAATTCCATGGGAAAAGAACCAAGGAGATAAAAGCGAGGAAAGAAAAAAATAAATCAGCACCTATGTACATTGCGTGTGTATATATATATATATATATATATACCAGTAAATATACGGTATATATATATATATATATATATATATATAAAATATTTATTAATGCAATTATACAAACATTTATCATTACCGGTGGTGTCCGTGTTGATATTTTTATAAGTCGGACCTCTTACTATAATATGACATTTGAAGAGCTTTTTTCCCCCAGAATTTGTGAATTCTTCAGCTTCGTGGCATCTGTTAATGCCATCGGTTCTGCCCCGTGTGTTGACCTTGTCGGTCAATAAGGCCAATTCCCGAGACACCTTCCAGGCAAGAACGACGCATCAGATACAAGTGGCTTAGTGTCAAGTAAAGTGACATTAAATCAATATTAGAACTCAGTGAATTATCCATATAACCGGTAACAACATCAAATTAGAAACTATATATATAACTCAGGTCGCTCCCGAGCTCCCTAAAATATGTGATTTTTTTCAATTCTGCGCACCGATATTCATCCAAATGTTATGAAAAAACAATAAAACAAACAACCCCTTTATTAAAATTTAATTCTTAATTCTCAATATCCAATAATGGAATTATTTTAATTAAAAAAAAAAAATAATAATAATCTTGTTCTCCGCATGAGGTCCGGGTCATGGAGATGTTCTCCAAACCAAATTCTCATTCGCTTCTTCTGCAACGTCAGGCCAAGTTGCTGCTAAATTCATACGGACATTAACACGTACCCCCCGCTGCGCTGCGGGAGCCGTGGGTTCGGCTTGTGACATTAGCTCACAGAGACAGAGCAGCGGGGAAAAGACACTGTTGTTTTTCTTGGATACGGCTGCGGTTGGGATGCAGCTGTGGTGTTTCACCGCGGGCGAGAGGTTACCGCAAAACAGAGTTAATGTGCAGTGACATTCGGCAACCGCAGGTCCACATCTTTCTCTTCTCGTCTAAATTTTGAGTCCCACCTACTAATGCCAGAACCATGTCGCCCATTTTTTTCCCCTCCCCTTTCCGTAACGTATAAAGCCATGGTACTATTTATCTAATATCCCGGGGGGGCCTTATCCGCAATGGGCTAGGAGGTAGATCTTAGCTTGGCTGAATGATAATGAACGTTGATTGGTTAATTAAGTAGTAATTAGAGACATCCTAAAGCTGTAATAGGATTAAAGCCCATTAAGACTGGTTTGGACATTAATCTAAATGACTGGCATGCAACTCTTGGGATTGATGGTGCCCACTGTGTACTAAAAACTTCAAATGAGGGCATTTATTGAAACAGAGATTATTACGGGAGCTTCGCCTCTTGGTGGTCATCCATAATTTAGTGGTGAAGATGCTCTATCACCCTACCTGTCACTGTATGGGAGCTACAATGCCACTAAGTGCCACTAAGAGTAGTAGTTCATCCGAATAAGGAGGAAGGAGAAGCCATAACCTAGAAATTGGACCTCAATGGGAAAGACTCGAGTGGGGCAAGCAGTTGAAGGAGAAGCCATAACCTAGAAATGGGACTTCGATGGTAAAGGTTCAAGTGGGACAAGCATTTGAAGGAGAAGCCATAACCTAGAAATGGGACCTCCATGGTAAAGACTCGAGTGGGGCAAGCAGTTGAAGGAGAAGCCATAACCTGGAAATGGGACTTAGATGTTAAAGGGTCAAGTGGGACAAGCAGTTGAAGGAGAAGCCATAACCTAGAAATGGGACTTGGATGGTAAAGGTTCAAGTGGGGCAAGCAGTTGAAGGAGAAGCCATAACCTAGAAATGGGACTTCGATGGTAAAGAGTCAAGTAGGGCAGGCAGTTCAGATCTTCAGAATAGGTCTCTAGCACCCGAGGTGTACCACGTATGGTATGGTACTTTTGCAGAATACGGCATGATGTAGATGTTTTTTGGAGACAGGGCTTGGCAAACACCGAAAAATGTTCCGGGAGAGTATTTTTGAGAGCTTCTCTGTTACTTTATCCCGCACACACATTAAACTTACTGCGTCACGTGCACCTGTCCAAGGACCTTCAGCAGTGTTATTCTAGTTTAGAAGAAAAGAGGATCTGTACGTCAAGATGTTTAAGGAATTTCAACATGTCCGGCTTGGTGGAGAGAAGAGAGAGAGACGGGGGAGAGGAGAAAAAGAGGAGATCGGAGAGGAGAGAAAGAGGGGATGGGAGAGAAGAAAGAGATGGGGAAAGAAGAGAGAGAGGATGGGAGAGAGACATTTAAATACATAAAGGGATTTAACAAAGAAGGAAGTTTAGAACAAGAGGCCATGTTGGGTGGCAGAAAAGTTTTGACTTTGTCCCACTTATGATGTTGGAGAAAACGTTTCAAACCCTGCGGTTCTTGTCGTTTTACTCTTTTACCAGAAAGCATGTTCAGCAGTTAAATAAAGACCTGAGACGCAGTCAAGCTCCGGAACGACGTGGCCTAAATGGAATCCCAGTTGGGGTTTTTAGGATCATTCTGTGCCTGAATAATTTAGCAAACTACCATGAGTTCGAAAGCACTTAGCGTTAACCCTTCAAGACCTCTCTGCTGTGCGACAGTTTGTTTTAAGAAGCAAAAATTAGATCGTAACCCCCCGGCTTCCAGGATGGGCAACAATGATTTCCTTCACATAGCCGGGGATAGGTCACAAAAAAATGTTAATTCTATGTTTAACCCATTATGCCCTATAGGGAAATGCAGCTTTTCTTGCATGAATCGTTTTGCAGCCAGAGAATATGGTGATTTACCATCGTTTAGTGCATGGCAAATAAAACGTGTAGCCTAATTAAATCGGCGTGTGCGGGGTGGGCGCACCTTTGGCATAATCCCTTCAGCGTTCAAATTCATGTAAAGAGAGGTAATATTATTATCATTATTTATAATTTATAAACCTTTAGCAGATTCCGCGCCAGTGAACAACAAGGAACTGAAACAAATGCGTGACATATTGAAAGCGGCGGAGCGAGAGAATGCTGCTTGCTGCAACTTCTTCTCAAAATCTAGAGGTAACTAAAATCTTTAGAATCCAGCTGGGAAACTCGGCTCATACTCATGTATGGAGTAGTATGTACATGGCGCAGCTCCTAGTCTCCTTATGTAGACCTCTGGAGGGGCACTACCTTGACCAGGGACAAGTGACTTTGTGGGTAGACTGTAAAAGCAGTAAATTGCATATCCAAGTAAAAGTGACTAGGCTAAGATCAAACATTTGAAGGAGAAGAGTGGGAGTTGCGCTGAGGGGTACAAAAGCTTGGAGTTTAGACTCTACATAGAGAAACCTTTGGTAAAGTATAACAGTGGGGGGGGGCAGAGGGGCACTTGCCATTCAATGGCCTGGTCTAGGTCAATCTAGCCCTTTATGAACAATTTTGGGTCGGCTTGTGCAGCCGGAACTCAGAGAGGTTCATGTGGCGTGGAAGCAGCGAGAGAGAGAGAGAGAGAGAGAGAGCTGCGGGTGAGGTAAGGGGGTGGGAGAGGGACCGAGTGATAGAGAGGGTAAGGGAGGGAAGTATGTGTATATATATATATGGCTGTATGTATGTTAGCATGAGAGTGTATGTATAAGTGTTTGTATGACCTTGAATGTGTAAGATTGTGTCAGCATGGATGTGTATGTGAGTGTCCGCATGTAAGTGTGTGTTAGCATGAATGTGTGTGAGCATGAATGTGTATGTGTAAGTATGTGTGAGAGGAGGTATGTGTTAACATGACTGTGTAAGTATGTGTGGTAGCATAAGAGTATAAATGTGTATGCATTAGCGTGAATGTGTATTTGTGTGAGTATGAATGTATATGTGTAAGTGAGCATGAATGTGTAAGTGTGTGTTAACATGAGTGTGTATGTATAAGTGTGTGACCATGAATGTGTATATATGAGAAGGAGTATGTGTGTGCCAGGGGTCAGAAGGTGACAGCCCCCCCCCCCCCGGTAACACCAGAAGCCTTGACTTATTATTATTTAAAGATATACTTAACAGAGTCACCTGCATTAAAGCAAGGATCTCAACCATAACACACAGGTAGCAAAAGCACCAACTGGGAGCCTTATATATATGATCACGGCATAGAGAATAGGAAGGAGTCATCTCCAGGCTTGGAAAATCTACCCCTTCACCCTGAGACCCTGATATTGGGGCAAAACTGTGATGGCACTACTGTATAAATGGTTTTCTAACCATTTCTTGTTGCAATGCCATCAAAACGTAGGACTGTGAATGAAAACGTCAAATATCAATAATTCAGAGGAAATCAGCTGTGATTAACCTATCGAGGTCTTTTTAATTTACTCTGCACTTTTGATCTTATTACTTGTAAGTATTGCCTACTAACCTATTTACGGGTAATTTTATTAATCCGCACTTTCACAATATTTATTGGTTGCCCATAATATATATATATATATATTCCACATTTATCAAACTTTTGAAAGTTACGAAAACTTAGGGAAGCCCGACCTCCAGACGTCTGAGTCTTCTCTTTGACCACTAGGTGGCACCATTGATCTTGTAAGAAGTTAATACAAGTTATATAAGGGAGTTTATTTATAAGCTGAGAAATGGCATTCGCTATATAACATCAGGTTTCATGCTAAAACAGATTTCTTGCTTTACATATATCCGAGACTGCTAAAATGGGGACATTACAGAAAAAAAAATCACAAGAGTCCTGGTATAAAACATATAGATGGAAATAATTCTTCCTTTGAACTGTTTCTGGTTCCTGGTTTGAATATAAAATAAATGTAGAATAAATATATAAATATATTCTGGGGAAAAAAAATTGTGACCAGAGCAAGAGGTAGCATTATTATTATTATTATTATTATTTTTACTATTTATTATTATTATTATCTATCAAGTTCTTTTGCCTGGATTCCTCTTGGGATCAAACCAGTGACGACAGCCTTTCAGGGATGTGGCCTTCCATCCCAAGCCACCGGTAGGTGTTGAAGGTGCCTTCCGCTAGTAATACCCTTTATAACCCTGCTCCTCTCTTCTCTTGGTCAAATATTTGCGTTTCTTTGGAATTAGCGGTTATTGAGCAATAATTGGGTGATTGTTTTTCGCCTCTTGGTAAAGGTAATAAAATCCTAATGAGCCGGTCACTGCGTCAGGACTTCATGCCGAGAAACCGTTCATCAGCATAACATCCTGTAGAGATGGGGATCTTATTCCCAATCTTCCTTAATGGGAAGCATTTTCATGCTGCTGATAGGCTGCTTTCGAACAGCCAATCAGTGGTGTGAAAAAGTGACCACGTAAGAATTGTGCTGCAAGTCTGGAGCTGCAGCTTCTCCAAAAGCTGTGCTTTTGTTTCCATACAAAGCACTTTAATGTGCATTTTCTTTTTTGAGGCCAAGCACATGTACACAGTGTTTCAAAATGAGGTCTGACTACAAGACTAAGATCCAGATCCCCTGCAGCGCTGCAGGGGACCTGGATCCTCCTCTCTGACGCCTGTGAGATGCCCACAGGCAACCTCTGCTGCTACCCAGCAATTCTGCTGGGGCTTCTATGACGGCGCGCCGGCATCACATGACCTTCCGGTGCTCAGTCATAGAAGCCCCTGCAGAAGTGCCGGGAAGAAGTGGAGGTTATCTACGCGCATCAAGCAAACGCCCGCCGGCTGCCCCCACTAGACACCAGGGAGTCTGGCTGCAAGTTTGAGGATGCATTGGTAAGCCTGGGGAGGCAGAGTGGCAAATAGGGGGTATAACCCATTCTGGGGGACAGAGTGTCATACCAGGAAGGCATAGTTGCATTTTGGGGGTATAAAGCTTAAGTAGGAGGCAGAGTGGCATATAGGGGGTATAAGGTCTATCTGGGGGCAGAGTGGCAAGCTTGGGGGCAGATATGCATAACTGGGGGGCAGGTTGGCAAATAAAAGGAAATAAATACAAAAATGCATTTTTCTCAATCTTAGTTTTTATTAAATATGAAAAAATAGTTTACATGAATTAAGATTTACTAGTAAAACTTTTTTTTTCCTATAGGGTCATCTAAGCTTTTTCTTTTTTCCTTAATTAATATACAAATTTGGGGGGGGGGTTACATCTTATAATCGAGCAAATACGGTAATATGAAGACATTCCAGCAACCCAGATGAGCGTAGGACGACGTCAAAGCGCCCCGAGCACTCAGTCAGTTCCAAGTAGAGTGAATTTTTAAAAAGAATATTCTGTGTAAGTACATCGAGGTTCAATTAGGAGACATGTAACGAGGCTACAGCCGTGTCGGTTTATCTAAACATCTCTCGAAACGGAGACAGCCCAAGGGAACAAGGTCAATGATGCTAGATGTGAGAAGACTACACGATCTGAACGCAGTTACACAACTCTGTATCAATACTTTGGAGGCCACAGATGGAGTATTAGTATGAGAAAAAACAGTGGCACTCTCCATACCTCCCAAGTGTCCCTGTTAAGGAAAGACAGTCCCTCTTGAGGACCCAAATCCTCCTGTCCCTCTTTCCCTTCTCGATATCCCTCTTATTTTGGTGGCTGGTGTCTCACGGAGTCCTACAGCCCTAAATGTCATTATAATGTGGCAGGAGCAATGCTTATACATTCAGTTATATCATTAAATGCATAAATAACAATAAGTAGGTCACAAAATCACATAAAAAAGTCTCTATAAGGACCTGTCGCTAGCCACACATCTAACAGATCTCTTTAAATAAAATGTGTTTAAATATATGTGCTAAATGGTATATTTAATATTTAATATTATAATTTAACAGCCTGTATCCCTCAAACAATGTATAGTTTAATCAGTGGAGTCGGGTTCTACTGGTGACCTTATGAGATCATGTGGATTAAATGTCAAACCTCATTAAATGGGTTTTGTAACAAGCAAAAATTAAAATAATTAACAAGACACTAATGCCTCATTTGCCCCCCCTTAGTAAAAGTAGATTCTGGGTCTAGGATGCCTCTGCATTGCATTTTGCTAATAGGTTCCAACGGGAATTGTACCTCTAAACACCTCATACTCAAAGTGCTGACCACCAGCCGGCCTTAAGTGGCATAAGTGATTTATTTAAATAGGGACCCATTTAGTAATCATTTGTTTAATGTTATATATTGGAAATTAATATTGGAAATTAAGACTATATTTAGTTAAAAAAAAAGTTTAAGGATTCAATTATTTTATCTCCAAAGAAAAGTTTAGATTATGGATAATTCCAGTTGGAATCATCGTCATTATCATATCAGACTAATCCTGCTCACAAGGGAAAGAGATTTGGGACAAATGTTCCTATTTATGGGGGAATTATGAGGGAATTAATGTGGGTCCTCTCATGGGTCTCGCCAAAACATCCTTCAGCACCGGACTAGATGGATAAAGAACACTGAGAATCCACATCAATAAGGAAGAAAATGGAGGTCAATAACTGAAGTATGTAGTTGAAGATCAGTATACGGAGGTAACGCTACCCAACGGGAGGCGCCCGTGTGACGACGTTCACAGGAAAACCCATTTATAGCGACTTTGTTAAAGCTCTGAGGTGTGAGAATGCGTTACCACGTGGCCTGTGTGACAAAGTCATGGTGGTTAAGATGTGTTCTCCTTATATACATTGAAAAATAGACATTAAAATGGAGGTTGGAAGTCTTTTTTCAAGAGGACTCAGACTGCGTTGGAGGAACCTGAAGACCTCCAACCAAACCAGGACTGGCCACATGGCACACCGGGCGAATGCCCAATAGACTGCCGGGCGAAATCGGATGCTGCAGCGTTCTCAATTAGTGTACCCACCCAGGTTATATCATGTTTATGTTCAGAACAAGTAGGGCTGTGTTAATAACTGTGTTTTCTTACAGTTCTCTGTCTGTCTTCAACTCACAATCCCAGTGAGGAGGAGAAACGATGAACACAGAGATGCCCTCATGATTGTGGCGATCAAGGCAACATAATTTCACCATAATCACACAGGCACCGCTGCTGACATTCTTGTAACCACTGCTTTTGTGGGAGCTATTTCAACTGATGACGTACCGGGGACATCACAGGTCCTGTGAGAGTTTTATGAAGTACCTGGTATGTCATTGAACCCAACGGGGTTAAACCGGTAAATAAAAATGGTGAACTATATAATGAGGGAGTGCCAGCCTACTAGAGGACTGTATAATCCACGCATCGTCCCAGAAAATTGCATCTACTTATGTTGACCATCTTCCAAGGGCTACAGCAAAGCAAAACCAACTCAACAAAAACAAACGCAGTCCCAAACAACATGAATCAAACATCAACTCAACCAGAGCCTGACTTCCCTCCAGAACTTTTGAACGAACAGATGGAAGCTAAAATGTCACTAGCTGATCCAATCCGATCAACTCCAGGAAGAGAAGTTTACAGATAAGATGAAAGGAGCTCAATAAGCAGCGGGCAGAGGTATCCTCACCTGAGAGGTAAGGTGAGCATATTCTAACACCAAAGGAGAACAAACAGCAGGTAGCGGCATCTCCCAGTTTTATTTTAAAAATGGGAAACCTGGATAATGGTGCACAAATAAAAGAAACAACAGGCAGTGATTCCCTGTCAAGTACCTGGGACCACAAAGAACCAAAATTATGTGCAATCACCTATCATCTAATAGAAATTAGGTGTTTAATGAGACATCATGGATCAACGACAATGATAGCAAAGTGGACCTGGGGACCAGAATAGAGCAGACACCTGTGGTGAAAGCCAAGGTAAAATTCAACGTCTATAGTCAACATCAAGTATGTTGCCTAGAATTACTTAAGGCCAGCTTCCCTGAGTAGCTCCATCTCCTGAACTATTTTCCAATGGAAGGAGGAAGAAAGAATGCTAAAAAATATCCACAGGTCCCTCTGGTCAACAAGACGACTCTTGCCTGAGTGCCGAAGATGGCCATTGCTGACAGGATACATGGATTATATTTAATCCGTATTTGTTGTTTTTACCATCCCACACTGCCGGAATTATAAAAAGATATGAGGACTGGCCACATGGACTATCTGTGTGGTCAGGTTCCTATAAAAACAGATTTGCAGGGATTGACGTTATTTGTTAGGGTAACATATTTGTTGATAAACCAGGCTTTGATTTTATTGATGGGTTTTCCTGGTCTATAAAAAACCACAAGACAAGATTTACTTGGGATTTGAGGGACTAACTCGGATTGGAACAGATGAAGGATAGTCATAAAGGATTGACATCAACAGTTAAAACCAATTGGGGGGAAAAAAAATAGGAAAGGTGCCTGGAAATGAAACAATATTTTTAGGCGATTGGCACAAAAAATACAAATTAAAAAATAATAAAAATTAGAAAAAATTATAATTTTAAATTGCGACTATAAGATTTTAGTTAAATTATGTGTATACCATCTAGTAGATTTTATGCTCATAAGAGCCTGACCGTCTTCACCTTCTGTACCTGTGTGTCTTCACATGTGAAAACCTTATTGTCAACTTTTATATTGTCAATTTTATTGTAATAGCGCTACAGGATCTGCTGGCGCTCTATTATTGTATGTACAACAATTTGAGACATAGCATAGAAGGGTTGCTTAACCCTTACCAAGTGTGTGGTGTCCCCGGGTATAGTTTATATGATAACTTAAACTTAATCAAAGCAGTTATTAACCATACAAAGGACAGGCCATAGAAACTGTTCATGTTACCAGCTGATTCTGAAGGGCTTTTCGGTGGGTATCTAGCAAGTCCTACAGAAGATGAGATGGAATCATTATCTCTTAAAGTTCTTTGTGATGGATGCTCAAATAACAAATAGTTTCACGGGAACAAGTATGCTTACAATCCGTAGTAAATATGGGGTGCCTGGTGTCCCCTCTGCTTTGATTTGTGTACTTGAGTTCCTAATATGTACGATTAGGAAGGACAACGTTACAAACACTATACCCCTCAGAGGAGGCGGTAGTGAGGCTAAAGGAGTGGGTTATATAGACGATGTTGCTTCTTTTTGCAATGATAAAGATTACAGTTTAGCGTGTTTTTGCCAATTTCCTTGGTCTCGTCTTAGAGCCAGGAGCCATATCTCTATCCCATGCATGTTTAAATGCCCTCACTGTATTAGCAGCTACCATTTCGCCTTGGAGACAGTTCCACTTATCTATCACCTCTAAAGTCCAAAAAACGTATGACATCTTTTCTATCTACCACCATCTTCGTAAATCAACAAAAAATATTTAAAAAGTGTTTAAAGAATTCCAAGACTTTTACCTTAGGATTAAAAAACATACAGCACCCAATCAGCAAAAGGAGAGAAACTTATTGGCGCATTTACTCTCTTGGCGCAGTAAATAATATAAGTATCGACGTGTAATAAAATGTTATAAAAAATGCTCCCATGCAACCCTATTTATACAAAATTAAGAATTATGTAGAATTTCTTTCAGATTAAAATTCTGTATAGAAAATGAAATAATACGATAAATACTTGATTTCCATACAACAAAAAATCGCAAATAGACATGGACACAGAATTTGATGGCAAATAAGGGAAGTTTTGGTGAATTAAGACAAAAACAACTTACGGCGTTCACAGAATAAACTACAAAAGATAATAATAGTTATAAAAGAACTAAATGATATAGAATATCGAGTAAGATAGAAAATCTTTTAAGAAAACAACCACCTCGTTAATAGTATGTTCCAGAATTCAAAATGGAAGGTGTGAAATTGTTTGCAAAATGGAGACTCTCAATGTCCACAGAGTAAAATATCAGGTGTGGCGAAACCAAGCTTTGCGGGCTATGACGTTTTTAGCTAAATCGGAAAACGATGTAATAATTAGACTTAATATGATTTCCTTGAACCTGGAAGAAAGAGGAATTTGTTCCTAGTAGGACGTCGCCTAAAATGTTTTTTTTTAGATTTTCGCTGATAATACAACAAGATAGTCTAATCAGAAATTAAAAGGCCTCTCTAAACGGATGATCTGTAATTCTAGATGTAAAATGTAATTTGTTTGAATATTCATATGAAAAATATTCCCACGTTCCATATAAAAGAAAATTTAGAAACATTTAGAACATTTAGAAATGTTATTAACTTTTGTCTAAATATTTTAGATATTTTTTTATATTATTATTATTCATTTAGCAATCCAAATATTCACTGTTGGGCTAATAGTAATTCCAGTAATAATTTAAAAAATGTCAGAAATTAAAAAAAAAATTAATAATAAACAAGGAAATGATATCAATAAAAGTTCTAGTTAGATTACGCTCACGGATCAGAAGTTTTCTGTAAAATAGTAGAACATTTTAGAAAAATTACATTATAATTATCATATATTGGAATAAATTAACTAATGTTAGGTCAGTGCCTCGTTCCAAATCCTTGGTAAATTTTGAATATAAATTCCGGCTAATTTTTATATTGCGATACGTATTTTGCTTTCGCAATTTCTTTCAAAATGAACAAAATATTTTGCACGATTTATTTATATAAAAAAATGGATTTTGGTTGATTCTTAAGAATAAATACCCAAATGTATAAATATGGTGCAAAGTTGGAAGAAATAGTAAATTCTACATAAACGTAAATAAAAATTACCGCTGTTTCGCACTTCAATTATAAAAACATATTTATTGACATTTTTCCTAAGTAAATATTGGGTGGAAAATAGAATGTTCCAATGAGTCAGAATTTAGCTAGTGGTTTGCTTACATTTTTTTAAGGCCTTATGTTTTGTTTATTTGTTCATCGTCTACAATCTTCTCTAAAATGCCCTAAAAAATATATATATATCTCATAATTTTGTGTAATTCATAAAATTCTATTCACAGAAAAAAAAACTGTAGTTAAATTTCATTTAATTACGCCTTTGCCTTCCTTTAAATCATTTACGATACGAGAGTCTTTATCTCAATGGCAGGTGACAATCCAATGGCGCACGGTAACCAGTAAAACGTTAATCCTGGGGTTTGAGATAATGCAGACTGATTAATCCTCGCTAAATACTCAAAGAGTAAATGAGTTCTTCTCTTTCTGCCTGTGGAACTATTTTAATGTCTAATCCTGGAAAAAATACGCAAAACAATGGAGAATAGTATTAAAAAAAACACCAAAATTAATGAAAAGCGAACCCAATATTCCTGAAATACACAATTAGTTTTTCCACTTTGCATGAGATTCCCACTAATGGTCTGAAAACTGGGCCAAAGTGAGGGCATAACAGAGATCTCTACCACTTCATTACAATATTATGCCATTAAAATTATAGTCTTTTTGACGCCAGCCATTTTTTTTGTTTTAGGAAATCAACGCTTGTTTGATAGTCGGGGCCTTCCAGAAACTTGGCCTGATAAATTAATCTCAATTCTAGCTACAAAGAGACTGAGTACTCGAAAAAGAGACAAAAACGTGAAATAAACCATTTCAAGATCCAAGCTCTAGTAAATTACTAAAAAAAAACCTCGAGAAATACATATTCCGCGAAGTGATCAATCATATAAAGCACAGAAAAAAAATAACAAAGTTATTAATAATTAGGTAATATTTTGGCATTAATGGATATCGTTTAGATTTTTGTGGTGTTGATTCCTTTCCCTGGAATTATACGTATTTATTGTTGGCGCAATCGAGGTGTTATTAAGTTTGTCCGTGTATTTTGACTATAAATCGGTTAATTTAATATTAAAATTAATTCAGTAAAAATTTGCCAAAAAATCCAAAAACAAAAATGTGTTGTTTTTTCAAAAAAAATAAAATTTTTACGTTTCTGATGCTTTCAACGCTTAATAGTTTTTAAATCTTTCAAAAAGTTTTGAAATTCTAATAAAACGAAATAATAAAACTTATGCAAAGCCAAAATGTAAGTATTGTGGTTACTCAAGTAGAACCAATGACCTTTAGAAAAAAAAAAAAAAACACTGAAAGCCTACGTTAATAAAAAATAATTATTAGGGCTGTCAACCATTGGAACTGTGAATGATTAGACTGCCATTCTATCAAATATATCATTTACCTTAAAACTTTATTAATTGTACAATAATTGTCTTAAATACGTGTTATTTACCATAAACCCCCCCCCAAAAAATTGGAATAATTACAGTGTGGCCTACTTATATTTATACGCACAAAAATTTACATTGTCAAAATTTGACCAAAACAAAAGTAAAATAAAATGTAATAATTAATAATCAAATATACAAATTGGACTTAAAGAGTAACTTTTGGTCACTCGCTGACTTACCGCTTTTAGTGGTGTGATTCTTCAGTGTTAGACTTTGCGCGGTCGGGATCCTTGGGAGTTTGTGGACTGTCTGCTCCCAACTCCTTACATAAAAACCTCTAGTATCCCTGGCCAGACTGACTGGTGCCACAGAGCTAATGAAGTGATGCTCCATACAACTGATCTCAGCCTCCGGTCCCTCCCACCACTTCAAACTGGGAATGTAACCCATGCTTTGCCAAGCCAAGGGAGCTCCGTCACATGACCAAGTTCACATGTCCATGGCATCTGGAGCTTATCTTATGAATTTCAAAAGTTTTTCAAAGGCTTCCGACCGTTACAAAATTATTTTTTCCTTCAATTCCGGTTTTTGAAAGTTGGGACCGGTGATCTCTGTAGCGAAGGGTTAAATGCCACTCGCCTGCTATGTTAATTCCTTTTTTCTCCAGAAGCCCGGTCTAATCCTCATGATCTTTAACCCTCTGTCCGGCACGGAAAGGGTCAAGCACTGGCGATGGAATGGATGTACAATCATTCCCATGGTCCGTTCGCTGAATTAAAAAGTTAGGGAATGCATGAAGGTTGTAATTTTGTTACTGTTTAGGACGAAACCCAAGGATGTATTGTACCGAGTATGTTGGTAGCCGTATGTTTCTACGATCGGAATTCTATTTATTTTAGGTTTCTATTATCTGTAAAGTACTTGGGAACTCATTCTAGACTTTTCTACAATATCCTGCTATAGTCAATAATCTGTCTTTGTAACTAATCCTAATTTAGGCGTGTTTGGGACATGGTAGCGCAGACTGGTTGGTCGTACATTTTTTTACCATTAGTTTCAAGGAATATGTCGCGATACTGAATGTAGAATACACATTCCCCGAACACCTTAAGGATGATCGACCCTCTGAAAAATGACTACCTATTAAAACTTTTTCATATGTTGGCTGCAATTACTCTTTATGTTACCAAACGGTTCTATCGCCTTGTACCGGTCTGGATTAGATCGGGAAGTTTTGGTGAATCAAGACAAAAACAATTTACGGCGTCCACAGAATAAAATAGAAAAGTTAATAATAGTTATAAAATAACTAAATGATATAGAATATCGAGAAAAATAGAAAATCAATTAGGAAAACAACCACCTCGTTAATAGTATGTTCCAGAATTCAAAACGGAATGTGTGAAATTGTTTGTTACCAAACGGTTCTATTGCGTTGTACTGGTCCGGATTCGATCGGATCTCCGTTTCTGCCATACCTCGCAGGATCTGCGGATAACGCATCATGAAACGGGCAGACTAAGATGGGTCGAATGGTTCTTAGCTGCCATCGAGGTGTTCCTATACCTGGAATTACTCTTGGCCTCAGTGTCCTCTTCTTTCGGTTTGTGAAGTTTTTTTCTGGTTTTTATTTAAATTCCGCATGATTTCCTTAACAATGTCACTTTGAGACATGGGACCACGACCTGCTCTGTGAACAGTTGCTCCAACTTCTATGTTAAACTAGAAGAATAGTGAGCAGTCCCCGAGAGCTGACCTTTTTTTTTTTCACTGGCTTAAGGTGGCTACATGGTGGGGTGGGACTTATTTAATACATTTTTAGGTGGCGGGATTTGTACAGTTACAGCAGAGGCACCGGACAGTCGATACTCGCTGTTCTTATGGTGTCCTCCAAGTTCTTGGATTGTTGCCGTTAAACTTGAACATAGAAGGAAGATCGTCCTGTTGGCAGCGTCTGTACAACTTCAAGACTTGGTAGAACTTTGTGAAGACGACTTGGTGATTTTAGTAATTGAACGCGATTTTTGGAATGAGTTTTATTAATGTTGACAAGAAAGGTTTTGCAGCTACTGAGCTGGTAAAGAAAACCGAAAGTTCCGAACAAGTCCCACGAGAGCAGAGTGAAACTTAGAAGAGAAGAAGACCATTGCAGGCCAACACAGATACCAGCTGCCCACTCACTACCGGGCAGGAACCGAGGCATATCCTGGATATAACTGGGAAAAAACAGGGATGTTTTATACCAAAAAGGGTAACCTGGCAAGAGAAGTCACACGAGAGCATCAGAATAATAATAATCCGGATGTTATTTATAAAGGGATACATTCATTTAACCTGAGACCTCCATGATTCACACCAGGTAACCCTGATGTCGAGTGACGACGAGGCAGACTCAAACTGAAATCAAGCGGCCGTCTTCTACCTGCGCTCTGTGAGTAGTCACGGTACTGCCACTACTGGCCTTTAAGAACTGGAGGGAAGAAGAAAGAGGGGCTGTGATAGAAACATTTAAACACGTAAAGTACAGGAGGTTTATTTCAAAGGAGGAGAATCGTTAGAACAAGAGGCCAGAATCTAACACTAGAGGGTCGAAGGCTTAGATGGAATGTAAGGAACTTTGATTTTACTGAGAGGGTGGTGGATAAGTGGAGCAGCCTTCCAGCAGATGTGGTATTGGCTAATACAGTGAGGGAATTGAAACATGCATGGGATAGACATACGGCTCCTGAATCGAAGACGAGACCAACGGCTGATTAAAGTTTGAGTCTTTACAGCAGGAGAAATGGGCGACTAGACGGGGGCCGGATGGGGCTGATCTGCTGATACATTTTACATTTCAATAACACACATGCATTACTATTATTGTGTTTTGTAGTGTACGCACCATGATTGCTCTACTTATAGCAGTACTGTATAGGAAGCGAATGCAAATGATTAAGTATTGAATTTGTGATGATTTCTAGACTTTTTGCCAAAGCCACTGGATTTAGATTTTTTTTTATTTACCTTAAAAATATTTCGTGGGTTTCAATTCTCCACAAGGACGTATAAAGCAGAGGAATCTTTATACACGCTAGTGTCACATATGTCAGTTTAATTAAGGAAAGCGTTTATATATAATTATAACTTATATAAATATAAAAAAAAAACAAATTTCTGTTTGTACAGATTTGGATTACATGTTCAAGCCACCCATAACTTAACCCCAAACAGTATTAATTTGCCACCCTTTAGGTTGAGAGGGCCACAAAAAATACATTTTTTTCTAGAAATAATACAATTTTTTTTCCTCTTTAGGATTTTGAATT
Organism: Spea bombifrons; assembly: GCF_027358695.1. Taxonomy (NCBI): domain Eukaryota; kingdom Metazoa; phylum Chordata; class Amphibia; order Anura; family Pelobatidae; genus Spea; species Spea bombifrons. The sequence goes on along the minus strand of NC_071087.1, from coordinate 4,343,911 downwards.
TTTATCCCAGTAGGGTGTTTTGGAGATTTTTTTTACATTTTTTTTCTGTGCTTGCTTTCTGTGAGAAGTGCCAGCATTCTTTTTTTTCCTGCTTTGATACATTAACACATTTTAAGCACCAGAAAAAATAATACCAATAAAAAGATGATGGCTGCTTAAGACTCTTTGTGCAAAAATATATTAATGTCCGAACATATGATAAAGCTGTAGAAAGAAGAGGGTTAACATGATTTTAGAGGGATATACACCCCAAAAAATATTTTTCTTCGTTCTCTTATGATTTTCAAACCCAAGGTTTAACCACGTGCTGTATTAAGAATAGTAATGAGGGAAATTGTGATACCGGATCATCTATGTTCCTCCAGAGAGACGCCTAGAATTCAATGGTGAGCCAAGGAGCTCTACTGTCTAAACGGCGCAGACCATTCTTGCGTTGCACGACTTAATTTGCAATATGGGGTTAGCCATCAGCCCTTGATACCCTAGGCTAGAAGACACGGCGAATTACTGACCATCTCCTTCTAGTGAAGGAGTAAGTCCATTATGGAGAGATCGGCTATAGAATAAACTTATACATATACATAGATATTGATGATAGAAAAGAGCCAATTGGCCCATTTAACCTCTTTAATCAATTTTTGCTTATTTATTCTTATAGCAACAAGTGTATTCCAGGTATTTATATCCGGAATGTTGGTATAGAAGGTAGCCAGAAGAAAATATATTGGCCAATAAGTCCTCTCTGGTTGGTTCTGGCTCTATGTATGGAACAAAAAACAAAAACTGTCTGCGCTTCTTACCCTAATAAAGTTGGCAACAAATATATAAACATAATATAAATGAGAGGTTTTGGTTATATGAATTGGCCAAAGCATAATTAAGCTCACCCGCCACGTCAAGGCACACTCTCAATAGGGTGAGAACCGACTCTCACCTCCTACATAGTGGACACACAAAGCAGTTTATACTGCTACCAAAACCTTATTAATGTGTTGGGGGAGGTGCAATTAAACCTCCTCCCTATGTATGGAACAAACATAGCGTTGCTCATCGTATTAATTACTATAAAGTTTTTTTTTTCTTTCAAAGAAATGTGAAATTATTATTTTATTTTTTGGTTCATGTATAAATATTTAAATATTAGGGGGGGTGTTGTTTTATTTTTTTGTTTGTTTTACAAGACGGTGCCCTAAGAGATATTTCGGTGTAAGAAATCTACATTCGGTTTACAGCCTCTTGAGTCTTAGAGCTTCCCTTTCACTAAATGGGTGAATTTTATCTCACTGAATTAAGTATATTATAAAGGACAAAGTACTGGAAATAGCGCTAGCGGATATAATCAAAGATAAAGGTAGAAAGAATGAATGCGGTAACCCCAAAATGAACTAAAAAAATGCAGAGGTTATACTATCACCTGATCTAAAACATAACTTTTAATAATATTTCCATAAAATACCCCAGTAAAATATACATAATGATTACTATTTGACAAAAGAGAGGAAAGTTGAGAGGTAAAAAAGAGAAAGGGAGGTATTTCACACAAAAAATCTACAAAAATCACGGAGATGGTAGATTTATTATATCCAGGGACATTTTTAATACATTTTTGGTGCAGCATTTTTATTTTGCTCGTTTATTATTTTGTTATAAGAAACAGAGGGGTAAGCGAGAGAAAAGGTGCAGTATTTTTTTTTTCCTCTTCTCATCCTACATATTAAACTTCTATGCAACAAATGAACCTACATAATGTTTAGAGGATTTGTCCCATCCTCCATTAACTAAAGATTAAAGTCAATGGGAGATGCAATCCCTCTTCAAACCACTAGGGGCCGATGGTGCACAGAAACACAGACGTATAAAATGTAATTATTATATTATATATTATTATTATTATTATTATTATATTATTATTATATATAATATTTCGATAAATTCCAGCATAAACAGTTATCATTTTACAGTACACTTCCGCTTCACCTGATAGGATTACTTGCCATTACTACTTAATTTATTTGTGGATGGCCCCTTTCTTTGCACGAAGATCGACGGCTTTGTAGATCATTGCTGCATTGACCCTAAAAGTATAAATGATGATGCTTTCTTTCCCACAGGTTGCACCCTTTGAGTGCCAAAGGGGTTGACAGTGATATTCACTGATATCCCTCTACCATCCTTTGTTTAACGGGGGAACTGGAAACTTGTTTTTATTTATTTTGCATTTTTTTCTTTCTTTTTAAATTTATGTGTTCACTTTTTTGCTTGTTTGTTTAGTGAATTTGTGACTTGCTCGATCTGCGTGAGTTTGTAGGATAGAGACCAATGACCTTGGTTAGCTTTATTAGCTTTACTACTAAACCAGGGGGTAAAAAAATAACTTTATTTTTTTCACAACATTGAGTTGGCAAACCTGCTTTAAATTGGCTGCGCACGTGGCTTCAGGTGATGAGGTCCCTTATATCTCGACTTCAGAAAGAACTCCAGCGTATTGTGTCTGGTAAGAGGAATAATGATAGGGATAAACGCTTATCCTGCCCTATATAATATTATACTTATATTCCAGTGCCTATAACCAGTTTAAAACTACCCCCACTAATGCCATGTTCTTCTTATTTTTAGTTCTAGAACAAATGTATCGTCTAAAATGTAAAAAAACATTACATTCTTCCCTCCGCTGCTCCATACGTCGTTCTCCCATCTTTTACTGTTTATTATTGAATATATTGTATGTTTTTTCAAAAATAGTTCTGAATGTTTTTTTTTTTCTTTTAGAATTATTGAAATATATTTGATCTTTCATTTGTTTAACCTTTCATAAATAATAACACCTACCAGTGTTAGCTATGCAATATATTGTGCATTTCAGCGGGAATAAACACGTGCTTTCATTTCAGCGCCCTGGAGAGAGTTGGCTGAAGACCTTAGAAGAGGATGAACCAGAGGCTATCAGCGCCAGAGAAACTAAAACATTCGATAACAAAGCAAAAAAAATGTTCACTATTATTTTTTTTAATTCCCTGGATGAGGATGGTGAGAGTTAACAATAGTCATGCCATGGCCCACGCCTCTAAATTATAAGATCTTAAAATATTTTACCTATATACCCTCTTTATGTACTACCAGGAAACATGACATAAATACACGACATTTTTGATTAATGACTTCATAGCCTGCATTGTTTGATCTTGAGGATTTTCCAGCACTGAAGTGGTTAACTTTTTTCCTTTCTATACATGGCTCTTATTGGTAGGATAATCTGGTTCTGCCCCACCCTCAAGCTTTTTTTTTAATTTTTTTTTTACTATAAAGTCAAATTCAAAATTTACCGGGGAAAGCCAGCTCAGTGTTACATCATCATTACATAATATCTCCATTTATGGTCATACCTAGCCATTACAGGTTACAGGTGAATGGTATTATGGAGAATGGCCTATTAAAACCCCAAAATCGGATATTTTTAATGGTTGTCGGCCTATAAATACCATCATATTCGACAGATGATTCTTAGGTACCGGCTTGTGCTGCCTACAAAGGTCCTAGAGGTCGTAGTACATTCAGGAAGCAGTAATACTGTATATTACATGTCGATATGGTGTCTTTTTCAATTCTTAGATCTAAATGGTAATAAAAGAACATTTTGAGGGTAAATGTTTATTTGCAGGGTCCTGTATGCAGAGCATAGTTTATCATTTTTATTACAACATTAATCAATATATAACCTTTTCACATAAAAAGGGCTGGTACCTTCTTCACATGCATACCTCGGAACTTGCGGGCCACCTGGAGCCTACCCTTGGGGGATGTGGCCAGGACTGCCCACTGACGTCACTGGGCGGTCCTACTGACATCGCGGGAAACACCCCCATTTAAAGGGGAAATGGGGCGGGAAGTGGGAGTGTGAAGACCCAGTTGCCGCGACAACATTAAGGTGTTGACCTGGGGGACCGAACAAGCAGCACCTCTCCCGGAATTCTCTGTGCCAAACCCAGAGTGCTCCCAGGTCTGGTCACATGACGACCCTATAGCAGTAAATCCTAAAGCCTAAAAGACGCATATTACTCCCATACTGTCAGAGCTTCGCACGGAATCCCAGGGTTTTTACCTCAGTGTCACACAGTCTGAAACTGACTTCATATTTTTCTTTGATTTCATGATATCTGAGCATCCCATTGGTGCCTTTTTCCCATAGCTATATCATAGCTAGAATCCCTGCTTGAACACAGGTGACTTCAGAGCCATGTTTTTGTACAAAGTCCATCAGTGAGTCAGTACAATAAAAGGGTAAATATTTTAGGTGTATTTAAAGGGGTAATTTAGAAAGTTCCAAAGTATATCCATACAGCCCCAATCAACATATTACCCACACTTCACATATGAACCACAAAGCAAAAACATATGAGGCACATACCTTCCATACAAACAGCACACGCACAGCAACCTCATAGCACTCAGTTATCACCAATGAAGACCTACACATACACTATAAACAAATAGTAAGACACCCCACAAGTTGATATTTATATTTTTTTGTTTTCCGGGGTCACCATAATTCTTTATATTTCTAAGGAATCAAAATCGACAATTTACGTGGTAAACAATAATTCTTTTTCGGAATTATGGATTTAAAATGGCAAGTACTGTATGTTAGTACATACACACACACACACGCTTACCTGACACAGTATCTCTCCACACCCGTTTCCATACACATACACACACACATGTGTACACGGGACCTCAATGTACAAAATTTTATGATGATGAATGCCAGGTGCTGGACATCAGCATGAATAAATGCACCGTTATCTCAGCATGCAGCACCAACCGTGGTGCAATAAATTCATGGTGGAAGGAAGAAGAAGTGGGTAGGGAGGGGAGGGAAAAAGGAGAGAGGGAGAAGGGGGGGGCAGAATTGGTTGTAAGACCTTCTCACGTGCAATGGATTAACTAGCAGCTCTGTCAGTCCGACATTCAGAGAACAGAATAGTCCCTTGTGCCTGCGTAGCCACGTACCGGCCATCTCTACAGAAATTGTGTTGACAACAATTCCCCTGCTTAAAAAAAATCAATATTACGACGTATAATAAAATAGTAAAAACACTCCATGAGTTTATATATATATAATGTATAAATAATGTTTTATTTTTTTTAATTTTTTTGGTTTTGTTTTCCGGGGTCACCATAATTCTTTACATTTCTAAGAAATTAAAATCGTCAATTTACATGGTAAACAATAATTCTTTTTTGGAATTATGGACTTAAAAATGTGAAGTACTGTATGTTGTCGTCAAGGTATCTCAACTTTCTTACCATATCCCTGCCTGGTCCATCGGCTCGAAATACCTACTCGCCAACGCAGTGGTTTGTCTAGTGTTGCCGAACCTCTGAACCGATGTTTGTGACTTCTCAACGGAGCCGGGCCACAACACGGCAGACCCCCGGCTTGTCGCTACCCTGCGCTCCTGTTCCTTATTAAATAGAGGACAAGTTGAGGTTTATTACCATCTAATGGTTTTAATAGGAGCTGCTTATGCATTCATTTGTAAGCTAATGGATGTCGAAATTATATAGGACGGCTCGACTTTTTTATATATTTTAATTGCGGTGATTTTTTTTATTTTATTTTATTTTTTTTTTAAAGAAAAATCCAAATTGTATCCGCAATTAGCCGCGACACAGACAGATGCTACATTAGTTACTCCTTAAGCTTTTATATCCTCGCCCCCCCCCCACCTCCCCCTGGTTTCGGCGATATTCATGTTGAAAAAAGGTGGTTTTTGCATTAAAATCATTGTCGGTTGCCATTAAATTGTCATGTCTATTTAAAGGCGCGATTGAAATGTTTGTCCTGCAGGAACAGAACATCTGCAACCCCGAATCACAATCTGACACGCAATACAAAAGAGAAGACGCAGAATGACAAGATCCTAATATTGTTTAAGCAACACTATATTTTCATTACATTCATTAGGTCCGACTAATGGAACCGCAAATTGACACTCATTGCAGGGGGAAAGAAATTAAAACCAATTAAAAATACTCGCGGCTGAGGCATTAGTGCCAAGGTGACAATTTTTTTCAAAGCTTGCGGGGACTTAATTATTTTATATAGATATTATCCCTTTGTTTGGACGAAAACAAAAAACGCGGAAATGCTCCGATTTTAATAGGGCACGGGAATAACACATATTTAGAGTTCATTTAGCGGTTTGACACAGTAAGTACGGCTTGTCACTCTCCTCTGCAATTCTGTGCTTTTGGCACGCGCTCTCCGGATCACTTTGAATGCGGCCAAGTGCTAAATAAAAGAAAAACACGGGCAAATGTAATAAACGGTTTGATTCCTATGTGTATCTTGTCTTTGTTCGAGATCGAATATGGATCGCTAAACAATTTACTTTCTTTACGGTGTACGAGAAGGAAAAATATTGGGTAAAATGCTATAATTTATCAGTTCTGGAAATACAAAACCCCAGGAAAATTTCAACTGAAACACTTTAGGGCATGGAACTATAATAATGCCTTCTCAGGGATGGATATGTTTCTAAAAACCTAAATATCTATGAAAGAACTAAATAATGCATGCAAAGATATCGCAAACTATGTGTTCTTAGGTTAAAGGACTAAATTTAAGAAATTTAAGAAATTCCTTTTTTTTCAAAAAGGAAGCGTTGTGGTTGCATGGAATATCCTTCCATCGTGGGGTTCGGGATTTGTATAATGGGAGAAATCCAGACTAACAAGAACAGTTCTCTTGTTTGCCGAATAAAATTGAATTAAGCCTGAGATTGTTGGACATGGTCAGCTACATATGTGAAATTGAAAATTCTGGAACTGAAGTCTATGTAAATATTGCCCTTATTTTAAGTAGACCGAATTTAAATCATTCGGGGGCATTTTTTTAAATCATTTGTTCATTTGATTCCAACAAGTTACAGGGACAGGAGACGGGAAGGGCAAAGACCCAAATATTTTGTGATCAATGCCAATGGGTGTTTAGAAGACCCACTCAACGCACCTAGATGGTGTTCAACCCACCAAGTGGCCATCAGTCCTCTGAGCTCAATGAGGGCGCCCTCCCAATCTAGGTGTGATAAGATATTACAGAAGGAGAGACCCTAAAGGACCATAGCTTCAGTGTATGCTATTTCTAGATATTCCTGTTTACGTCAATCTCATTATTTATGGACAGCGGCATGTTTTTATCTCACATTCCTTGTTTATAATTTGGTGTTGGACATAATTCATTCTACTATTTCTGTCGAGTATATTGGTTTTCTTTTTGCCCTGTGCACCCCACAATCTTCCTTTTTACGTTACATGGCGATGATGTATCCAGGTCTTTAGTCATCAATCCCGCCATAAAAAAAAAACCTTAGTTTCGGCTTTCGAAACAAAAAGTTTTAGCAGTTTCTTGTTGGCGCGACATTGTGGCAGGTGTCCTATCTCAGTAAGAAATGTGCTTTTGATGCATTTTCCTTGGGGGGCTTTCACTGGTCATAGGCTGGGGCCGTGTCCATAATTTTTATCCGTTGCCGTTACCATCCTCGAAGGCAACGATTTACTAATGGCTCTTGCATCCTTTCTTAACAGAACAGATACTTTGGTTGGATTGTACCATAGTGTGGAAAAACCACGCTATGGTATGTTTCACACTCTTTCATTTTGATTACTTTTGCTTCGCTTCGATGATTTTCTGTAACTTGAAATGAAAGCGAACTCTCCCAATTGGGAGGTGAATAAGGAACGTCTCATAGTTCTGAAATGTAGAAACTAAGATAACCTCTTGGTAGAACTTTGCACAGATACATTCGCTAGAATTGGCCTCCTCTATAGTCTTGCTGTTTTCTCAATGTGACCTATTCCTAAGGCTTTTAAGGTTTGGCAATCTGTTGACGTCAGGCAAAAAACCATAATGTTCCACTAATCACTAATTACAAAAAAAGACATAGTGTTTCACTAATTAAATCAAAAGAAATCAGCAACATTGGTAGCTTAGTAAATACCGTATTTGCCTCAATATTAATTTAGACAAAAAAAGAAAAAGCCTGAATATAAGACTACCCTATAGCAATCATTATTTAATAAAACTATGATTGAGGAAAATGCATTTTTTGTTTTTATTTCCTTTTATTTGTCAACCTGCCCCCCAGTTATGCACATCTGCCCCACGGCTTGCTACTCTGGCCCCCTATATGCCACTCTGCCTCCCTGATATGCCACTTTGCCCCCTATATGCCACTCTGCCCCCTGATATGACTTATACCCCCTATTTGCCAGTCTGCCCCCAGATATGCCTTATTCCCCCGTTTGTCAATCTGCCCCCCTGATATGCCTTATACCCACCTATTTGCCCCCCCCCAGACCCTTGCTCCAGACTCCCTGGTGTCTAGTGGGGCAGCCGGTGGGGGTCTGTGCGATGTGGCAGACAACCTCCACTGCTACCGGGGACTTCCGCCGGGGCATCTGTGACTGAGCACCGGAAAGTCATGCCAGCGCTCCATCATAGAAGCCCCAGAAGAAGAGCCGGCAACAGCTGAAGTTGCCTGCATGCATCGCACAGACGTTTATCAGCTGCCAGAGAGGAGGATACGGGTCTCCTGCAGTGCAGCGGGGATCTGGATCTTAGTCTTGTAGTCAGGTCTATATTTGAGGTCTAATTATAAGACGAGGCATATTTTTCAGACCATTTGCGCTGAAAAAGCCTTGCCTTATATTCGAGCGACTACTATACTTATTCCACTCATTCATCATCTGTCCTCTACTGCTAGAGGCTCTGTCTCCTTCTTTATTATGTTGTTAAAATTTCTTGGTCCTCCGCTTGTTACCACTTAGGAATAATTTAAAGGAAAAGAGAAAAAGAGCTAAAAAAGAAAGAAAAACAAAGTTAAGGAGCGAGCGCAGAAAATTCTCATTATTGTCTATTGATTGGCGGCCTACCGCTAATAACAATGGTGGACTAAACATAATTTTCAGTGTTTGTCTATTGGATTAACAGCCAGGTTCTGAAAAAACATGCCCTACGTTTGCCTATTTTTCAAGGAGCTATCTAGCTGAAAAGTTTAGCATAAAATAGCCCCAAGTTAGGTGCGTATTCGTACGTTTGCCATGTGGTTGACTGCCAGTACCATCTGAGTCAATTTGATAGGACACAATTTAAGAAGGACCCCCAACGCCCATAGTTGCCATTTCCCCAGTAAGGATAAAAGCAGTTATTATAAGTTACTTGGGGTATAATGACATTGTTCCAGAATGCCTGATATAGATCAGCAGGTGAGCCTAGACATTTTCTACAAAATTTTATCTAGGATGGGAAATGTCAACTCAAGGACAACATGGTTCTGACAGCACGGTTTCGTAATATTTCCCGTAATGTCGACCCAATTGGGGCAGTAGTAGTTGATCATAAGCATTTCCTAATCACAGTCTTTAAAACAATGGTTTCCAGCCAGATAGTTTGGGATGAAAGTAAGAGGCGATGTAGGCTCGTCATTATAAGACCCTATCTGAGCGTTGAGGAGTAAATATACAGTATCCCATTTTGAGCTCATTGTTGGAAAGGATAAGCAGCCTCGCCTTTTTCAAAAGGAAGGATTATTAAGAATGGACTGAATTGGGGAATATAGTCGATCAATGCCTAGATTCATCAGTATCGCTTTCCATGGCCTGATAATGGTGGGTTATCCTCAGACGGTTCTACTAGTAACGATTGTACGGATAATTTCAACACAATATCTGTGCTTGGATGCTGCAACAGAGCCTCGAGCTGTAGATCAAGAAAATGTGCTTGTTTTCATCACAAAGCCTGGTACGCCATTAAAAATAGATAGAATTAAATGACTGTTTCTGTGCCAAATTGTTGCTACCCCCACTTACTTCTATTTCCAATTTGTGATTAAAGAGTTAACTTGATGCCTAGAGAAGCTCCCTCCGCAAATTTCGGGGGGGCAGCAGCGATGTCAGCCCAGAATGTTCGTATGCTCAGTAAATACTAATCTACAAGGTTATATAACAGCCCACCCCGCACTGCCTGTGAACTCTCTGCTACCTCTTAAGAAATGCAGATGACGACGTCGTTAACCATCTTTTATCATAACACATTAGAGGCCCATGGGAGTGCAGAGGTTAATTTTAATACTTAATACTCCGGAATGGAGATCCCGGATCTTGTTCTCATTGCCACCCTCAAAGCTACAAATTTCACCTGTAATCCCACCGATTAATGTGGCATGTAGGGGGTTAAAAGGCATATCGTGGGGTAGAGTGGCAAGCCTGGGGGCAGATGTGCATAACTGGGGGGGGGCAGGTTGACAAATAAAAGGAAATAAAAACAAAAAAAATGTTTTCGCAATAATAGCTCACTGCCTATGGACTAAGGAAAAAGCCTTATGCCCCTGCACTGTGCCTGCACTGATAAAAGTAAACAGAGGTAGGTGCACATTATGTTTCTGTGACAGGAAATATGGGGGGGGGTAGGTGCATTTTATGTTTCTGTGACAGGAAATACTGGGGGGAAGGGAAGGTAGGTGCACATTATGTTTCTGTGACAGGAAATATTGGGGAGGGAAGGTAGGTGCACATTATGTTTCTGAGACAGGAAATATGAGAGGGTAGGTGCACATAATGTTTCTGTGACAGGAAATATTGGGGGGGGGGTAAGTGCACATTATTTTTCTGTGGCAGGAAATATTGGGGGGGTAGGTGCACATTATGTTTCTGTGACAGGAAATATTGGGGGGTAGGTGCACATTATGTTTCTGTGACAGGAAATATTGGGGGGTAGGTGCACATTATGTTTCTGTGACAGGAAATATTGGGGGGTAGGTGCACATTATGTTTCTGTGACAGGAAATATTGGGGGGGTAGGTGCACATTATGTTTCTGTGACAGGAAATATTGGGGGGGTAGGTGCACATTATGTTTCTGTGACAGGAAATATTGGGGGGTAGGTGCACATTATGTTTCTGTGACAGGAAATATTGGGGGTGGTAGGTGCACAGTATGTTTCTGTGACAGGAAATATTGGGGGGGTAGGTGCACATTATGTTTCTGTGACAGGAAATATTTTTTTTGGGGGGGTAGGTGCACATTATGTTTCTGTGATGTTGCACATATATAATTAATTATGCAAATTAGCCAGGCCGGTATTTTTTTGCAACAAAGGTGGCAACCCTACCCAAATGATAAATACTCAAGTGTGGATAATGGCCAAAAGAAAGTGGATTTATAGTTGGTTATCGACAGGGTTACCACGAAGCCCCACAGGGGCATCTCCACACCCATTTATAAAAAAATCTGGTGCCCCAGGCAAGCTCATGATCGGTATTTAGGGGAATGCACTGATCCCCAGCTCAGTAGTTATAATAACTCCCATCATCCCCAGATCTTCACCCAGCATGCAACATCCTCTCCAGCTCATTACTGCAGCACTCTTTCTGCCTCTATCTTTATTCATCATGCACTCCTCCTCCATTCTCTAAGGCCAGATTAATCACATGGCACATGGAGAAATTACTCCAGGGCCCTAGAGTGATAGGGGGTCCTGAATGCCCAACCTGTAGTAGAGTTGGCTGATTTACCCTTAGTTGCCCCTCTGCTGCCATAACCTGTGCGGCCTGTGAGCTCCGGGTTAATGTAAGGAGCCGTCGGACACCGGGATAGAGGAGCAGGCTTGCGGCCCACAGACAATAAGGAGGTGTCTTGAACAAAACTCTAGGGCTGTTTAGATAATGTTAAGTGTCTATCTTTTTTCACCCCAGTGTTGTGTGGTATACATATTATTTTGTGCACTATATTTTATGCAGTTGTCCTGATATGAACCGGACAGTCTTGACCAAGAGTTACGTGCCACGTCCCAACAGTCCTGTCCAACATCTCAAAAGATGGGCACTTCATTGGCTACACGTGCACAGTGCTTATTTTACAGGGAATGACGGTTTGCATGTACATGGTGTCCAGGCTTTAGATTAGGCCGGACATAATATGGGGACACTTAATATGAACCGGGCATGACCTCATAAAGGAATGTTTAATTTGTCTTGTCACTTAAAAATGGTTGGGAGCAAAAAAAGAGGGTTCCTATTTGGGTAGGTGCTCCTCCAAAGCTTCTTAATCTGGCCTTGCCATTCTCTCTTCTCAGTGTGGGAATATGCCATTAAGAGACTTTTATTGTGCCATATTTATCAACTTTTTAAGATCCCACATGATGTCACTGTGATGTCACATCCTGCCCCATCAACATTGCAGGTTCAGGCGCAAGCAAGACTGCTGGCAGTCCCAACACACAAGAAAGTCGCTGAAACAGGCGACACGAGGGACAATGTCAAGATTGTCCCAGAGAATTGGGGACTGTTGGCAGCCATGCCAGGGCGGTTATTCCTCCCCTTCTTCTAACTGTTGCTTCAGTACTCAGAACAGGAATGTTCAGCATGCACTCTTGTCAGTAGATTATTTTGAGACTCTATTCCTTTCCTTGGAAAAACACCAATTCCAATGTCGATTTGGGTAAACATCAAGGTCACATGACTGCGTGGAGCAACAAGTATGACATCAGAGACCCAAATGCATCTCACATGCAACATCATGTGCATCCTTCTTCCTTTCATTTCTTGTCCCCTGTATCAGAGTTAAAGATGTTCGTATGAGTCTGTCATCAGATTAACAGCGAGGTCATCCTTGGTTGAATGCAATTAGCCCTATGCACGTCACGCGGTGACACGGAGTTGCAGCTCAGACTTCGCTCTGGATTGGCTGCTCCGGAGCAGATCCTCTATCGGTTCTGACATTCATTTACCGTGATATTGCAGTAACCTGTATCTGATATGATAGGGACGTCTGCCTAGTGAAGTGACCTGATTCACGGAGATTTATAAAGCACACTTCTTTATCTGTGAGAAGCGGAGAGGGGAGAATTTCAAGGGTCTCATATTTTTTGATAATATTTTTCTTTTATCCGCCATATTTATTTCAGTGTTACCTACAGTTTTAGGTTGTGGCTAATTCATGTACTTCATATACTAAAGTTACATATATGTTTCCCGGAGACGCCTTTTTATTCTTCTTCAAACAGAGCACCCCAAGTCCAGCCCAGTCCTGTGTGACATTTCTTGCCATGTAACAATAGCCTGCGTCTCCTTCCCTGCTATACCACATGGAAACAAGACTCTTAAGAGTGTACTTACCTATCCCTTTTAAGTGTTATCAGATAATAGTGAATGCTATAACCAGAGCACAATTAAACCAAACCCCAACAAAGAAGACGGCAAACAGCAATTATTCCTGGCTATTACATTGTTTTCTTTTCTCATCCGACACATAACATACATCGGTTTTAAAAAGTTGTGTCAATACGTCCTACTAATATGAGTGAAAAAACACAATATACTTCCTGAGAATGGGACATGAGACTCAGGATACTTCCCAACATTTCTGTTATTCTTGTTGTCTTTCCCCAAATGCCTCCCAGGGCCCAGGACAGAATATATAGCTTAACATAATAACTAAGCCATATACACTTTGTGACTTTTCCAACATATCATGCCTTTGGTAACAGTTTTGTTCAGCAGATTGTTGCTCTGGTATGAAATCCCAGTAAATTATTATGGGCTGTACTTTGCTGCCATCTTGTGGTATTTGGGTTTATTGCATGGCTATTTCACTGCAGGCAAAACCATCCCTTGTATTAGTTGAAGCAATATTTCCTTTCTAGATACTTTACTGACACCTGGTGGACGTATTTAGAATTGCATTAATGTTTTCAGAAGCCTCCTTTGATTACTACTTGCTTGCACTTCATTTATATTCGTCTGCGCTAACCCTTTCAGTACCATTTCAATCTAAGAAAGTCTTGTAAGATCTGCAACTTGTTTCAAAACATTTTATAGTTATATACACTAAATTAAGACAACTGTGTTTACAATTTAAATGATTGTTATTGTTTTATTCATTTAGATAGTGTCATCTTTTCCAGCTCCCGTTAACCCCTGTGATGCTGCGTATACAAGGTAGGCATGAGGGGGGGAGGGACCAGGGAGATTAGTTAGGAGATTTTAATGAAGACGAAGATTCTTCGTGTTGTGCGTGTTCGTTTCTTCGGTGTTCAGGCTGAACAATGAAAACATACCCTTCGTGTTCATTTTTGATTTATTATTCCTTTATTAGGTTATTAAAAATGTATAAACAGAGAAAAAAAGAAAAAAACATCCACAGATAATAGATAACAGATAACATAAAAAAATAAATAAATAAATACATCGACAATTCAGGCAAATATCAAACATCAATCAGTTATGTAGAGAGAAAAAAAAAAGGTAATAGTTTTAAAATAGATCAACTCTAAAGGAAGAGGCATTATAATTTATTGTACTTATTTTAATACCTTTTAGATATTATCTTGTTCTCGTTCACCCTCGAGTGTGGACCAGCGGGACCAAATACTGTCAAAGGCGTCCGTCTCTCTATTCGTATTATAATAAATAGCTTTTTCAGATTTGGCTTGAAAATCTATTTGTGCTCTAATCTCTGACCAGGATGGTAAAACGTGTTGTCTACAATATCTTGCTAACAACAATTTAAAGGCGAGTAAAATATTGACACATAGAAATTGATCACATTTTCTTGAGAATGGTAGGTCTATATGGAGAAGAAACATTTGAGGAGAAATCATTATTGAAAAACCAAACAATTTAGAAATTAGTTTTTTATCTTCAATAAGTAAGTCACGCTCCCACCAAATGTGTAGGTGAGTGCCTAATACTGATTGGCATCGCCAACACAAAGATCCCTTAAGAGGATTGAATTTTACCATCCTAGATGGCACCAGATACCATCTATGTGAGAGTTTATAAAAGTGTTCATGTAGATTAATACAATGTACTGCCTTTTTGGTAATTTGCCACGCATTCTGCCATTCCTGCATAGGTATAATGAGATCTAAGTCTACCTCCCACTGTTTAAGAGCTTTCGGTTTATCGTAAGATTTACCTAGCTCGAAGAGTCTAACTAACTTAGAGATAATATGTTTCGTAGAATTTATAGATATTATGTTATCCCATGGTTCTTGGTCTAATATAATATTTGAAGACAAAAAATGTCTAAGCCTAATGTATTTGAATATTTCTTTTGGAGCTAAACTAAACATTTCAGAAAGAGAGGCAAATGAAATCAAAAAGTTCTGTTGATAGAGATCGCCAATAATATCAATGCCAGCTAGTCGGGGAGCAACAGGCTCAGAGTCTCTAAAGGAGAGTTTTTTGAGATGGAATAATTCCCCACGAATATTCTTTTAATTTTAGAATATGTATACATGATATCTTTTACAATTAAACCAGAGATGTTGAGTTTTTTAAGTGAGGTTGTGGTATCCAAAATAATAAAGAAAGATCATAGTTGTTACAATTCAATCTTTCCATTTCATACCATGGAGGGTGAGTATTATTTGCAGAACACCAAGCTAACATGTGTGCAATTCTTGAAGCATTGTAAAAATTTCGTAGATTGGGATAGCCCAACCCGCCCTGATCCGGGCTCCTTTTCAAAAGCTCAGTAGGGAGTCTAACCTTTTTAGCTGCCCAGACAAACCAAGAAAAAAGTCTATCATACTGAAGTAGTAGAAGATTAGAAACTGTAAATAGAATTAGTCTAAACAAATATAGTATCTTAGGAATTATATAGGCTTTCAAGATGTTAATACGGCCTAACCAAGAGACCTCAAATCTACCCCATTGTGTTAAAAGTGTTTTAAGATCAAGTAAAAGTTTCTCATGAGTTATCGACAAAACTAACGCTAATGTTGGGTTTATCTTAATTCCTAAATAATCTATATTATCTGAAGCTTTATTGATTTGAAGTGATGCACACAAGGAGAGTGTCTGAAAGTCAGAGAGATACATAGATATACTTTGGGGTTTAGATAGATTTAAACTGTAGTTAGAAAATAACCCGACTTTGTGTACCCCCCTCCAAAAAAGTAGACACCGATTTCAAGGGAGAGGAAAGGGTTAACAATATATCATCGGCATATAGAGTGATCCGGTGATCTAAATTGTTAATTTTAATGCCATAAAGACAGCAAAGGGTTCAATAGAGAGGGCAAATAGCAAAGGGGCCAAGGGGCACCCTTGACGGGTTCCATTGGAGATGTTAAAAAAATCAAGAAACCAAGAAAGGTCCCTTTATTTTTGCCTTAGGATTAATATATAATGCTTGAGTCAAGTCTTTGAAAAATCCATTTATCCCAAATGCGCTTAAAGTTTGGGCCATAAATTCCCAATTGACTCTATCGAATGCTTTTTTTGCATCGAGAGCCAGTATTACTGAAGGTATTTTATTTGTATGAATAAATTCAATGATGTTAAAATTTCTGCGGGTATTTTCTTCGCCCGTTCTGCCAGGCATAAATCCTGCTTGATAGATATATATATATATATATATATATATACGGTTATAAATAACTGAGTTTAATCTAAGAGCCAACATTTTGGAGTAAATTTTAACATCTGCATTGATGAGAGAGATTGGTCTGTAGTTACCTACAAGAGAGGGGTCTTTCCCTGATTTCAGAATAGGTGTGATGGAAGCTTCCATCATCTCCAAGGAAAATTTGACGCCGTCTCCTATAGAATTGTATATTTTCATGAGCAGGGGGGAAATCGCTGGGTCTAAAATCTGGTAAAACAGAGCAGAAACACCATCTGGACCTGGGGCTTTTCCTTTTTTTAGATCTTTAATAGCAGCCGATATTTCTGTCATTGAAAAAGGCTGGTTCAGTCTAAAAAGATTATCGTTAGAGAGTTTCCGAAGATTAAGACTATCCAGAAACTCTGTCATATCGATAAGAGAGTTTGTAGATTTGGAAAGATTATATAGTTGTTTATAGTAGGATTTGAAAGGATTAACTATTTGAAGAGGGGAGACGCAGGTTTCTCCATCATAGCATATTTTTTTTAATTCTAATTTGTTGATTTTGAAATTTTTACTTATTAGTCAAAAATTTCCCAACTCTATTATTGCTATAATTGACTCCTCAATTTAGACAGTGTAGTTTTTGTTTTGTTATTAAGATTGTTCGGGATTGAAGACTGAATCTCTATTATTTATCTCGAAAGCACAAAGGACGGAGATCGCTTATTCTCCCTTTCTAATTTGGCTAGCATTATATAGAGATCGGTTAAGGGCATCCCTTTTTTCTTTTTAAGCCACGAGCCTTTTTTAATGAAATAGCCTCTAAGAACACATTGCAATGAGCACCGTAGTGTAAAATCGGAAATTTGTCCATTGTCATTGTGTTCTAAAAATGTTTTGACCTGCTCAATTCATTTTAATTTGTCATCTTCTGTTTTGAAGAGTGACTCATTTAGTTTCCAAGTAGTGCGAGATTTATAGTGAGGGTTATCTTTTAAAGTAATATATACTGGAGCATGGTCTGACCATGAGATGTTCCCCAATCTAGAGGTGGAGGACATCTCTAAGGACTGGCCTAGCATCAAAAAATAATCGATGCGAGAATATGAGTGGTGAAAATCGTTGAAAAAAAAGTATAATCCCTCTCATCAGGATGTTGTACTCTCCAAACATCGTAAAGACCCAGATTAAAAAGAGCATTAGAAAAAGAATCTGCTTTAGTCTTTATACGAGAATCGTATTTACTAGGGCTGCAACAACTAATCGATAAAATCGATAATAATCAATAATGAAAATCGTTGCCAACGAATTTCATTATCGATTAGTTGAATCGATTTTTATCGATTATAAAATGAGGGTTTTTTCAGAGCAAATGCTCTGAAAAATACCCCTCGTTTTATAATCCGTTTAGTCTGACTCACAGCAGCAGCTCCTACTTCCAGTTCCTCCCTGCAGTCACTGCCGATTGCCCCCCCACTTCCTTCTTCCAGTCCCTCCCGGCAGTCACTGCCGATTGGCTGCAAGGAGGAACAGTGAGAAGGGGGCGGGTCCAATCGGCAGTGACTGCTGGGAGGGACAGGGAGAAAGAAAGGGGCGGGCCAAAGTGCCGATTGGCCCCGCCCATTTCCTATACAGTCTACATGGCTCAAGAACACATCTAACTGGTGAGTATAAAATTTATATTTTATACTATGGCATATCGGGGGTATACGGCATACCTTAGGAGGACGGAGTGACATATCAGGGGCATATATGGCATATAGGGTATATAAGGCATATAGGGTATATAAGGCATATAGGGTATATAAGGCATATGTCTGTAATACAGTTCAAATCCCCGGCAATTATCAAGAAACCTTTAAGGATCTTAAATATAGCATCTACTGATGAATTAAGGAATCTCACTGACCCTTCTGAAGGAGCATAGGGATTCCCCAATGTGTATTCAATATCATATAATCGACATAACAAGATTAATCTTCTACCTTCTGGGTCAGACTCATGATGTATGTACTCAAACTTAGTCTTACTAGAAATGATTATTGCCACTCCTCGTTTTTTTTATCAATCAAAGGGGATATAAATATATTTTTTATATTTCCATAGACCTTTATCATGCCCATGTAACCAGTGAGGTTCTTGAATAAAAGCTATTTTCTTGTCGATATTTGTCGATATTTCAACATCTCAGAGAGATAAGATCTTTTAAATGGGGAATCTAAACCCTGAGAGCTGATCGTAACCATTTTAAGAGATATAAGAATATTGGTTCTCCGCTAAGCTCAGCCCATCCATCATGTTTAAGATATTAAGCCTCCTCTGTAACGACACATTTAAAATAAACAATACAACGAAAAAAAAGAAAAAAAAAACATATACCTATTAACAAGAAAAACAAGCATACTATCTACACTTAATAGGAAAACAGTTGTACCCATCATTAGTATAGAAAAAAATCCCCAATCCAGCGGGGATATTGTGGGTCGGGGGAGAGAAGTGTGAGCGAGAGAATTAAAGAATTACCACCATGTTGAGCATAAAATAATAAAAAAAAGGGTTGGTAGGGTTCCGATATCGAATAAATGATTATTATTAAAAATATCGTATATAGCATTCATCAAAATCATGTGATATAAGAGGAAAAAATTCCCTTAGTTTCATAAAGCATAAGTATATATTTTTTAAATCTATCACCATGTTCTACACCATTTTAAGTCTTGTCAAAAGGTGACATTAAATTCATTCCGTGGCTAAATATCATAATTTATAAAAAAAAATAGCATTAATACAATATGAATTCTACACCATATTTAAGTTTTATCGGTGACCTAGCCATTCCGTGATTATGTATCATGGTTTATAAAAAATATCATTAATACAATATAGACATTGATATGATTTTAAATGAACTTCGCTAAACCAGCCAGTGTAAAAAAAAAAAGGGTTAATAAGGTTCTAATATTAAGTAAATGTTATTGTTAAAAATATCATTTGTAGCATTCATCAAGATCAAGTGATGTAAGAGAAAAAAAGTCTCTTAATAAAATTTCGTGAGTCATGAGTGTGTATTTTTTAGATCTAACACCATATTTTACACCATTTTTAAGTTTTAACAGAAGGTGACTTAGCCATTAGATTATTTAAATTTTTCCTCTTATCCACGATTCGTGGCTGTGTACCGTAAATTATAGGAGGTATCGTTAATAGAATTTAAGGGTTGATAAAGTTCCGATATTAAATAAGTGGTTATTATTAAGAATACCGTATAGCATTCATTAAAATCAAGTGATGGGAAAAAGGAAGAAGAGAAAAAAAAATAAAATAAAAATAATAATAATTGGGGGGGGGGGACACTATCAGTGCTTCAGCATACCCCATTCCGGCAGTTTTTCCTTAGCTTGGTCTGGGTCTGAAAAAACATAATGAGAATTCTTGTAATTTATTCTAAGTTTAGTAGGAAAACCCCAAGTATAGGGGATCTTGTTCTCCCGCAAGCATGTAGTACAAAATGAAAATTTCCTCCGATTTTGTCTAGTAGTCCAAGAAAGATCAGAAAAAAATTTCAACGACACAAATTTCCCAGCTTGCGTTGGGTTTTTCCTCATTTCATGCATAAAAGAGTCCTTTAAACGAGAACTGTTTAGAGTAATGAGAACGTCTCTAGATACGTGAGATTGGGGTAAACGAGATGGCTTAGAAAGTCTGTATGCTCTCTCGATAGCCATTGGGTTAAGCCACTTAGGACCGTCAAAGTTTGAGAATAACTCCATCAAATATGAATTAAGGTCTTTCGTTTCCTCAGGGATGCCTCGAATTTTAATATTGCGTCTGCGTGTATTATCTTCCAAATCTGCCAGTTTCAGAGATTGCTGTAGTAAATCGGATTTAAGCGTCTCATTTTCCGTTTGCAGTTCTTGACATTTTTGGATGCAGTAACACAATTTCTTGGCACTGTACTGAAAATGCACAGTTCAACTGGGTCAGTTCTTCCTTATAGTCTATAAGGTTATGATCAAGATCAGCTTTAATTTTTAAAGATAGGGAATCGAGAGCAGACAATAGGTTGGATTTAGTAACATAATCAGCCAGTTCAGGTAAAGTCTTGTCCAAATAAAGTTCTGGAGATGATTTCCCTAAGAGGGTTGAAATATTTGCTTGACTTTTTGGGGAATAATAGGCGCTAATTGGGGAAGGTTTTTTTTTGTTTTAGTAGAGTTTTTTGATTTTTCTTCTTTGTCTTTATCACCCTTATCTCCTTTATCACCTTTAGGCGCCATGTTGAAAAAAGGAGACTGTAGTATTAGACCTATAAATATCAAGATCCTATATGTCTTTGTATCTCTCTGGCTCCTATATAGCTCCTATATAGACAGCTTCTTATATGAGTGTATAGAATGTATTCAATATTCGAAGTTGAAAATTCAGAAGGAAAAAAAAAATATATATATATATATTCCTCTTCTATCCTTCTTTATGGCTCGTTGGCTTATAAAAAGGAAAAGTTCTCCCCCCAGGTACTCCTGGTAATTTTACTCGCAGCTGGCAATGTAACAGGAGGACAAGGCAAAGCAAGTAATACAGACGCCACAATCAAAGTTTGCAATCAAGGTTCCCGAGCCATCAGAAAAGCCACCATGGAAAACAAGCCGTTTGGAGCCAGTCGAATAGAATTACGAATCTGAACCTCGGCGATAAAGCCAGTAGCAGTCAGCCTTCGGTCCGGAATTACCTGGATTACCCCGCAAAAGGACCACTAGCCGTGGAAGAGGGAGCTTCAAGGCGCCGGAGGAATAAATTCGAACCGGCGCATGGTAAGTCTCGGTCTGTTCCGAAGTGCGTTCGTTTCTCAGTGCGTCACAAGCCTCCAATCCTCCGACCCTCCCCAAACATACGTGGTTACGTCATGACGCCTCTTAATGGGTGTAACTTTTTAATCCCCTTCGTGTTCATTTTCATGTTCATGAATGCACAAGTCCAATATATATATATATCCATTATTGTTTAAAAGTCACTTAGCTGTTTTCATGGAAAACAAGGACATTTCTAGCTGTCACATAAGTGTTTTCTAACAATCAATTGTGCCATCGAAGCACCTATGATGGCCTCTGATGATATTCCATTAAAAATCAGCCATTTCCAGCAACGTCTGCACTGGATTTCAAAAACAAGAAAAAATGTAAGTGACCTCAAATGTTTGTAAAGAAAACAAACTGTGTGCCATTGAGTAAGGGGGTAATACATTAAACCTGGAGATTGCCCTACACACTTCCCCCTCCTCCATCCCCTGTTGTTTCTATACATATTTTTGTGACTCTTAGGGCTGAATACCTCTCACAAGCAGAGTGGGGGCAAAAGAGGCAGCTTCCCAGGATACAGGGTTACTTCAGGGTCCATGGTTCGTGTCTCTTGGGGACTGTCTTCACCCTATGGAGCACTGGTGTTAAAGTTATAAAGTTATAAATAAAAAAAACACTCTGCAGCGGTTCACTCTGCTGATGATCAGATCATTCCTATTGGTCAGGTGTGATCTGATCATTGTGACAGCCACTGGATGAACCCTCCCTCTCCCATCAGTGACAACAGTCGGGGGGGGGGGTAATTTTGATCATAAGGTTAAAAAAAACACATATAAATAACAATCAATACTAAAATTATTTTCACATTTTTATTACATAACTATTACTAGATTACTATCTGATCACTGGTTAGGAACATTTTTGGTCACTGAGTCACCGATCAATGTTATTGGCCTAAACGTGTCACTTACAGGTGATCTGAGTGATTTGTTGTTGTTTTTGTAATTTACAATATTTGCTTAATTTTGAGCAATTTGTAACGTAATCAATTGCTACCTTATCAACAGTTAGTGGCTCCTTAGGTCACTGATGATTGATCAGCGTCACCACCCATCAGCCAGTGTCCTAATCTGGTGGGTGCGTACTATGCACAAGTAACATTTTTCTAAAAAAGTTTAATGTAACAGTAATAATAATGTAAAGTTATACCTGTGTATTAAACACGGGTGTGTGATTAGTGATTCCTATGTAAACCGTGTGTGACATGATCTGCTTCATTCATTAAGTGGAAAGACCTACACGCTTGCTGTGATGAACACATGGTTAATAGTAAAGTTTGTTTCACGTTCCCAGAGGTAACCGACTGAAACGTTTACGTTTTCTCTGCTCTAAGAAGTAAACAGTAATTTCATCATCTGACTTTGCTTTGACCGTAATTAAAATGAACTCACGGCCCCTCCACTGTAATTATCTATCTGGCCTAGAGACATGTTTATTGATAGGCGTGTGTGCAACTGCACCAGGTGAAGGAGTAACGAGGGGGGGTTGACTGGAACAAAAATTTATATTCTTACAATTCAAAATCCTTAGGGAGCCAAGGTATTAAATCTAAAACAGAAGAAAAATAGAAATAAAAGAAATGCAACAGCCTCACGTATTTTAATGACATCTTCTAATGTTACAAATTGCTAGTTAATTTTCAAAATGCATTTTGATTATCTCAACAACACACACATTAATATATAAACATTGTTCATGCATCATCAACATAAGTGCCTCACAGCTTTATAAAGTCACAATTAAAAAATGATTAAGTTAATTTACCAAAACAGTTATACTATTGTGTGATACTGTAGCACTTGAGTCATTGTGTATTTGAATAGTGCTAGAGTCAGTGTGTGTATATGTATAGTGCTAGAGTCAGTGTGTATGTGTATAGTGCTAGAGTCAGTGTGTGCGTGTGTGTATGTATAGTGCTAGAGTCAGTGTGTGTGTGTATAGTGCTAGAGTCAGTGTGTGTGTGTGTATGTATAGTGCTAGAGTCAGTGTGTGTGTATATGTATAGTGCTAGAGTCAGTGTGTGTGTGTGTGTATGTATAGTGCTAGAGACAGTGTGTGTGTGTATAGTGCTAGAGTCAGTGTGTATGTGTGTATAGTGCTAGAGTCAGTGTGTGTGTGTGTGTGTGTATGTATCGTGCTAGAGTCAGTGTGTGTTTATATGTAAAGTGTTAGAGTCAGTGTGTGTGTGTATATGTATAGTGCTAGAGTCAGTGTGTGTGCGATGCGCAGGGTCACATGACAAGAGTGACAACAAATTTCATTTTCGAAAGGAAAAAGCCCTTGGCATTACGTCTGAAATGAAAACGAATAAACCAAGAAAATATTTTTTTTGTGTTTTTGATCCATTTACACAAGACTAGTTATTTTGACGTATATCATGCATCCATTTCCCCATCAGCAAAAATCTGCTTTCCAAACTCACTTTGCAATGCTCCTTTTAATTTGTTGCCCAGAATATATGTAACTGCAGAAAAAAATACCAATTTCCATATGTTTGGCATGCTTAAGGGAAGCTACGGGCCAAATTTGGAACAAGCATATTTTCTTTTGTAGTGAGGGGGAGTATTTTTATAGAGGAGGGTATGTGGTAGTACGGGTGTGTATTTGTGTTTTTAATTTAAAAAAAAATAAATTGTATATTATATTGTATACAATATACTGTATATATATCACTATATTTCTATTTCCTTCTGGTTCATCATTCTGTTTACTTGATTCAAACATTATACTTAAAGAGTGAGAGTGTGAGAAATGTGTATATAGTGATGGGAGTTATTCTGTACCACAATCAATGTCTGTCTCAGTATATAGTGACAGGAGTCATGCTGTACCACTATGAGTGCCTGTTAAGTGTATAGTGATGGAAGGTATGGTGTACCACCATCTATGCCTGGCTTGTTATATTATGATAGGAGTCATGTTGTACCACCGTCTGTGTCCGTCTCACTATATAGCGAGAGGAGTCATGCTCTACCACTGTCTGTAGCAATGCACTCGTGAAAGAGTCTCTGAATGGCAGCTAGGAAATATGGTCACCCTAGCATCACATGCTGCTCTCTACTAGAGTCATACCCTGGCGGCTTCTGTGCCCAACACAGCTGAGACAAGTGGCGCTCTCAGTAAGAGAGCATCTAGAATGCCTTCTGCCACCCCAAATGCTCGGCAATAGTGCTGAGCATATATACATATTAGTCCTCCAGGTTGCAGCTCGATTTTGTAATGGAAGAAGACTTACAGGCTTTAACGAAAGGGGGAACTGTCATTTGTGAGATGTGCTCACATAACTCCCCCTGAAGATTAATTTTTTTCTAGTGTAGGTGGAGTTTAAGTAGGAGGGACACAAAGGGGGCGATTTACAAGGGGCAGAACCAATGGGGTGACAATGGTTAACACACGTGGGAACTTCCAGGCTTTTGCTTCCCGGTTTTCCGTCTTCATTAAACCTGATAATGTTGGTGGGTGGGGCACACGTAATTGGTGGGCTGGACCAATGACACCAATGAGTGGGTCCAATGACATTGCAGGGAGTGGGCCCAGGGAGTGGACCATTAACAACCAATATAGCCTTAGTATGTAGTTTTATGGCAGAACAAGAGTGTGCTGTTGTTCCAGGAATGTGAATGTAAGCTCTTCTCAGTTTTTTGTTGAGGAAACCTACCTGTCAGTCACCACCTCTGGGCACAATCACCTACATATACATTTATATTTCTTGTTTGTTTCAGGTCAGCTATGGTGCTTCCCATCCAATACTCGGTGACTCACATGGTTGTCCAATTTTTTTTCGAACAGTTAAAAATGATCATGCAAATTATTTTATTATTTCCAAGTTACTGAAATATTTTGGCTGGACCTGGGTTGGGATTTTAGTCTCTGATGGTGACAGTGGAGAGAAAGAAACTCAAGTGTTAACAATTATTATATTATAAAATATGATTCGTGCTTTAAAACAATCAACAGCTCGAGTCATAAATATTCTCTATTTGTTTCATTTACTCTAGAACGCATATTCTGGACCTTCAAAAATTCTCATATGATTTTCATCCTGTAGACAAGTTACTTGAAGATATTTGGATGTTGCATTTTTATTGTTTCTCAGGTGACCCTAAAAAAAAAGGAATATTAAGAGTCTGTTATGAATATCTCTCTTTCACGCTGCACTTGGATAGTTGGAGAAAGCGGCCAAGTGGCTCATGCCGTGAATGCCATAGAAAGCACCATATTCAGTCTGTACAAAGTTAAATTAAAAGAATTACCTATACATAAAATCCATATGTCTAAATATAAACGCCAGGTAATTTAATCCATGCACAATTCATAGAGATGATTAGAGTTCTAAAAGATAGCTTTTTGGTTAAGATTCTTCCCAATTTAATCTTGGTTATTTTATTGAAAAAGAAAAAAAACAAACATTTCATACTGCATTTGGGTATTTTACATTTTACATTTTGGGAAATATGTGTGTTTTTAATATAATAATAATATTGTTATTATTAATAATATGTATGCATAGATACAAAAGCAAATCCTGTCTCTATAGCGGAGTTATTAGTGAATCGTTACTTTTACGATCTTGGTAATTTGATTGAAGAAGAAAAAAAAAAAAACAACTTTAAGTTTCTGGAAGTGTGTTTGATTTTAATGTAATAATAGTATTAATAATTAGACGTGTTTAGCAGGAAGAGTGAGGTAGATTATTGTGTGCAGTTCTGGAGACCCCGTCTCCAGAAGGATTGTCAAGATCTCAGGTAGGAACCCAGTCGCGAGATGCTTGACAAGGATATTGACATTGATGACAAACTCTAACCGGTTTATTAATTATATCCTGTTCTCAATTACTGATTTGGAAAAATAAAATGTATACTTCAGCATTTGTAGGCAGAGACTCAGTGGTGGGATTCACCAAACTTTTTCTTAAAAAATCCATAGTTCGCCGAACCACTTCTTAATTAATATTCAAATTTGCAGTTTGCGCGGGATTTCAGCCTTTCCGTGGGATTTTGACATCGCGCGCAGCTTTTTTTTTTCCCCCACCGTGCGGTTACAGTTGGTTCCCAGAGAGACTGTGGAGCAGCAGCAGTCTGGTAAGTACTTGCTTATATGCTCTTTCTTATTCAAATTTTACATTATATTTATTATAAATATATATTTATTAATACTAGAATGTTAGCAATGCATTATGCATTGCTAACTACCATCATATTATTTATAAATATAGTATTATTAGTAATTAATGGTAATTAAAAGTCTGGTAATAACTTGTTTATGTTATTTTTTCTTTATGTCTTTATTATTAATAAAATAAACATTTATTGTTAAATTTATAAATTGTATTATAAATATATAATGTGACGGAACCCTCCATCACTGGGACCACTGGAGAGGCCTGACGGCCAGCCTTCTCCTTATTGACTATGGGCCCTGGGTTTGTAAAGGTTTCTGTGTCCCCCCCAGCAGTATCATCTCATCACTGTCTGAGGGGATTATCTCCAGCAGACAGCCAGGATCTGCCACCAGGGAGTGACCACCATTGTTTCAGTTTAATGTTGTATAAATCAGTCTCCCCCCCTATTGTATTGTTAATCTCGTTACTGCCCCTGTTGTCTCTGGGAGGCAGATTAAGGGGGCGGTTTGTGTCCCAATATCTTGTTTTATGTTAATGTGTGTTTTGCTGGATATATCCAGTCTTGTGTGTCCAAAATAAATCAGTCTTCGTTTGGTTTTACCCTACACTGAGTCTCGGCTAGTGACTGGGGAACCGGGGAAAGTGTGTTGTCCCAGGCTAAGGGAGCACAAGACAGCGGAGGTAGTCGGTCGGACTAGCCAGATCCGTGACATATAATATTTATTTTTAATATAATGGTAATTAGTATATTAGGTAATTAAAGTGTGTGCCCCCCCAGATATGCCTTATACACCCCTATATGCCACTCTGCCTTCCAGGTATTCATTTTAACCCTCTATATGCCAATCTGCCTCCCAGATATGCCTTATACCCCCTATATAGTCTGTGAGTGAATTATGTGAATGAAAGTGTGAATTAGTGAGTGACTGTAAAAGTGTTTTGCGTGTATCAGATGTATAATTGTGGAAACAAGCAGGGTGTTTGAGCCTTGGGACCAAGATGGCATAGGCAGGGTGTTTATGGGACAAAGATGGCACAGGCCGGCTGTTTGGGGACAAAGTTGACTCGTGTTGTGCTGTTTGGGGACAAATATGGCAAATCCTATGTTTATAATTTGGGTGCTGATCAGGTTCTATGTGGGCAGTTTGGACGCCAGGGCTGGCTTCGGGGTGTGCAACCTGTGATCAATGCCTGTAGTTTAGGGTTTTTATCTATACCTTTAATGCCGTGTTTTTATATGAATTATAAACGTCATTGCGCGTCCATTGGCCGTTTTTTTCAGGTTTCCTCGCCTCTAGTCCTTTTAAACCCCCTTTGCCCTGTGCTTATTGCCCGTGCAAAGAGTTTTTATTACTCTTGGTGTGTGTTCGTGTTATGTTTGTGACTCCTGTACCTACGCTGTACCTTGTGTCTCTGCCTCTGGTCCTGATTTGTTCTGTTACCATCTGCGTGTACATCGCCACTCCTGCTTAGTGAGTCCGTTATCCTGTGGTGCCTAGGCCTGCATAACAATGAGAAACTTAATATTGACATGAGTAACATTATCTGGAAAGATCATCCAAAGGTTTGAAATAATTATTATGTTAATAAAGACTTAGATCTCTCTCCTTTGATAAATTATCCATGCATTGTTACATGCACTAAATAAACCCATATACTGGTGTTAACTATGGTGCACATAAACCAAAAAAAATATTCAAACTAATTTTTGGTGTGGTTTTTAGTCCATTTGTTTTTGGACAACAAATTTAATTTTCTCCTTTCAGTTCTGACAAAAACCCAGTATCATTCACCCTCATTCACGCACAGAAATGCTTCTGTTTCTCCTCGCACTATTGTGGTCTCTTGGAGTATGTCTGACAGATCCACAGGCCATCCAGTGAGGGTGTGCGTGAAAGCTCTGCCCTTTTTGAGGAAGGGCCCCAGGAAACTTGAATAACGCAGCCAGGGGAGCCACTTTTTTCTCAAAACAGTACCGGCCATAGGTGTGGGTCGGTGAGGACAGAGCTACGAAAGGGCAGGAGCATGAAGGGTGGAGCCATAATGCAATGCATTAGAGGTAGTGAGGAATTACCTGGAAGACTGGAGCCCTGTCTGACCGCCTATGACACTCACACTCCTGAACACTGAGGAAGAATCCAGGCTTCCCTCCTTTGACATTGGTGTCACACATGCACACAGTACACCATCCAAATACGCATTTCCATACTCTCCCAGCTTGCCGCTCCCCGGGCCGCCATCAGTAGTTTTGGGGCCCCTTACAAAACAAATGGTCTGGGCCCCACTACCCAGCAAACCCTCCCTCCACACCACCAGTATAGGAGCACGGTATCACAGGAGACTAGCAACGCCTCTACAAGGGAGGGCTAAGGCAATCATATTTAACTTCTACCATTCAAGGACACAGTATGGAACTGATAAGTTTACACACACAGGCATATATTATCTATTTGAGACAAATTTTTTGGCTTGTTCGTTTTCGGACAACAAATTATTTTCTTGCCCTATTGGAAAGGGGGCTTTTTTATTTGGAAACTAAATTCATTGCCCATAAAATGCCTCTCTCCATCTGTCCCTCGGTCCTGTCTGTGACCCCTGCACTCTCTCCCTGCATTGTATCTGCACTCTGCACAGTTACCTTCTCCAGTCATTTTCTGGTCTCCTCTGATCCCTCTCTGTAGAAGCTGAGCCCATGTTGACAGGACAGGTGGAAGAAGGGAGTAAGGAGAGTGAAGGGATGGGGGGGGGTTGCAGGGAAAAATGACAGGAGAAAAGGGGGCTGTTGTGTACTCAGTGCCTGTAATAGAAGCTGCCCTGAATTATAATATAACCCTTGCTAGTCTATAGAGGTAAATTAATGCATAACCAACTTTTCTTACATGTACTGAATTCATAAATTGTAATTTTCATATTAATGCTGTACCCCTGAGGTTTTTTTTTACTTTTATGTGATGTAATAAAATACAAATAAAGCTCAGTTCTTTACTGAAGGGGTGGTGGATATATGGAAAAGCCTCCCAGCAGAAGAAGCTTGAAGTCCACAGAATCCCTGAGATTTGTATTTTTATTTAATGTAATAAAGTCTTAATGTAAAGCAGATTTACATTATTGAGGATGTGGTGGATATGTGGAGCAGTGGAAAATAATAATAAGCTTAGTTTTAGAGTGGTCTGAGGTGGGATTTTTCAATATAGAAATCTCTGGCATTTCAATTGTTAACTATAACCTTTTTCTGTATTTAACCTCTTGCACCACATCTTTGTTTTTGGGGAGGTTGTATTTGCTAATACTTAAGCAGCACCTATTACATTTATTAAACTTCTGGGTCTACCCACTTTTAACCTTAACCACATTTTCTGAGAATCCTTCCAAAAATGCTTATCACAGCTTGTTTTAGCCTGTCTGACCCTTCTTGTAATGTAAATGTATTACAGGGTGAAATACCTCTCCCTAGAGTCCCCACTGCACAAAAAAATACTGGTTTTGCATAGCCGGTATTTTACTTTTTCCAGCACTGGCTTCAAAACATTGTTTATTGGCTGTGCTGTGATTTTTTGCGCTCTGCTTTATTTTCGCTTGTTTTGTTGGGGACCCTCATTGGGGAACCTCGTTTTTAGACATTGTCAGGAATTCGCAAAATTGACAAATTTCATTAAGATTTAATTTAAACTATACAAATCCCAATGCACAAGTCTACTGTTTCCATTTAGACAAACAGCATATACACTGTATATGAATCTTTTAATATGAATGGGAAGGTGAAATATGAGTGTTCTGTAGTTGTATATTCTATATAGATATATAATTTAAGAGGTTTTCACATTATCTAGAAAAGCTAAACAGTGTTTTTTTAGCCTCCAAGATCTCAATAACTGTCTTCTTGGTTACTGAAAAGTCATGGGGTCTGGAATCCATTCCTGCTGCTATGATTTGTGTGAGATGCTCAGAGGGAGAAATGTCAAACATAACAGGTATAGCACATATATGTATAGGTAGTAGAGAGTGGTTGTTACAGGGTCACTGTACCCAAGGCTGGGTACCCCTGTTTGAGGGCTGAGGAATCACCAGTCAGGACCCTCAAACAGATAACTCCTGCTATCCAGCGGCTGTGTGCAAGGCCGGCCCAAGGCAAAATGCCGCATGGGGCGAATTTTAAAATGTCACCCCCCCCCTTATCTACCCTTCCTCTCCCTCCATCCCTGCCCCCCCCATTATCTACCCTTCCTCTCCCTCCCTATTATCTACCCTTACCCCCCCCCTGTACTTACCTTTCAGCAGTCCTGCGGCGAGTCTCCCTGTTCGGTCTCGGTGCCGGCTTGTAATGCTGAGCGCCGGAAATGAGGCATTACAAGCCGGCACCGAGACCGAACAGGGAAACTCGCCGCAGAGGAGAGAGAGAGGGGCGCCGAGCGGGTACTGACAGCTTGGTAAGAGAAAACCACTCGGCGCCCCTTTCTCTCTCTTTCACTTTAAAAAAAAAACTCCATTGTTGGGCCGGCCCTGGCTGTGTGAGTGCCTTGGAGATGGCGCAGCCGGCCAGCGTCCCCAGCGCCAGCTCACAAGTCCGGGACCAGAGAAACCCATCGTCCCTCCTCAGCGGCAGGCCGTCTCAACAGATACCTTAGCCCTAGCTGAAGCTCTGGCAACAGGACAGAGAGCTGCAAGCCTCTGCCCCACAACTGAAATGGCCACAGGGATACAGAGAGGTGCGGCAGTTGGCCCATCATGCCAGCGACAGCCGTAACACCAGTGAGGGGTTCCAGTTGGCATCATTCCCCAGCAGCTGAGCAAGTGCCTGAGAGAGTGTGCTACTGGCCCATTTCTCCAGTAGGAGCACAAGTGAGGGGATGCAGGCAGCATCACTCCCCTGCGGCTGAGTAAACTGCAGGGAGAAGGGGCAGTCGGCAGTTCCCCTCAGCATCGGGAAGAAATGTCACATTAACCCCCTGAGGAAGAGGACACATGGGGGTAGATTTGAGTTTGGGAGGGGGGTAGATTTGAGTTTGGGAGGGGGGTACTGATGGATTTCTGGGGAGACTCCTTGCCTGCCTGCTCATTCGCCCTCTTTGGTCTAAGTCACCCTGTGCTCATTGAATGGGAAACCAGTCTCATCAGCCCTAACCAGACTCAGTGGCGTCTCCTGCTTTCATATTTAGGGAGGCACATGGGGGGACAGGGACCAAACTGGGGGGGCAATTATAAAACGCTACATATACACTATATATATATATATATATATATATATATATATATATATGTTTGTGTGTGTGTGTATATATATATATATATATATATATATATATATACCGCATTGGCTCGGATATAGGCCGCACCCGAATATAGGCCAGAAAAAATTTTCTTAGTTAAAAAAAAGCGTAGAATAGATATGCTGCAACTCTGCCCTCCCCGAGAAATCCTGCCACTCTGCCCACCACCCGATATAAACAGCCACACTGCCCTCCACGCGATATATACTGCCACTCTGCCCTCCACCCAATATATACTGCCACTCTGCCCCCCCCGAGATACGCTGCCACTCTGACCCCAAGATGTGCCCCCCCATGACTTACCAAAGCAGACTCCTGTGTGTCTTGCGGGGCCGGCAGGGGGGGACACCTATGCAATAGTGGGGGTGCGGCCTATATTCGGGGTCTAGCACCCGATGCCCGGGACATGCAGTTCCGGGAGCCGGGCAGGCAGCAGGGTTAGGATACAGATCCCCCGCAGCGGTGCAGGGGACCTGCATCCTACCGTCTGATACGCTCAGACAGCCTCCCCTGTCGGCACTTTCCACAGGGGGAGTGCCGGCACGGGAGGTTGTCTAAGCGCATCGTGCAGACGTTCACCGGCTGCGGCGATGCGCGTAAACGACCTCCGCTGCCGGCATGTCTGCACGATGTGCTTTAACAATCTCCCTTGCCAGTACTCCCCTCGTGGGAATTCCCGGCAAGGGAGATTGTTAAAGCACATCGAGCAGACGTGGCGGCAGCGGAGGTCGTTTACTCTCATCGCCGCTGCCGGTGAACGTCTGCACGATGCGCTTAGACAACCTCCCGTGTGGGGAAAAAAGTGTGGCCTATACTCGGGCCAATATGGTATATCTATTGTGACAAAAGGTGTGGTAAAGTGGTAGATGGAAGGTATATTATACCAGCCTTGGTCAATAGTAGTCTGCTTTAACCCCTTAACGACAATCCACGTACATGTACGGGGCTGCCGTGCAACGTGATAACGACAATGCCCGTACATGTTCGGGCTGCCGTTAAATAGCCCCTATCCAGACCCTCTCGAGAACTCTCGAGCTCCTCCTGCAGGTTGAATGCAGATAACATGTAAAAATCTCCACTGTCACCAAAAAAAAAATACAAAAATGTTTTACTACCATACAGACGCTTTTACAGTCACTCACTAATTCACACAATCATTAATTCTCTCACTCTTTCACACAATTTAGTAACACATATTTACTAATGCATTCTCACAAATTCATTAAGTCTTTCACTCATTCACACAATTCTTCTACATGTTAATTCATTTATTCTCTAACCCATTTACACAATTCAAACACAAGTTAATTTGTTCATTCTCTCACTCATTCTGACTCTGACTTTATTTTAATATTCTTATTACCCTCTTTTCTCACTACCCCTCCTCCCTTCTCACTATCTACCCCTCTCTCCCCTTTTCTCACTATCTACCCCCTCCTTCTTACTATCTACCCCCTCTCCCCCTCCTTCTTACTATCTACCCCC
The DNA here is from genome assembly GCF_027358695.1 of Spea bombifrons. Taxonomy (NCBI): domain Eukaryota; kingdom Metazoa; phylum Chordata; class Amphibia; order Anura; family Pelobatidae; genus Spea; species Spea bombifrons. The sequence goes on along the minus strand of NC_071087.1, from coordinate 4,310,783 downwards.
ATCCTTCTTACTATCTACCCCCTGGCCCTCCTTCTTACTATCTACACTCTCCCCCCTTTGTAGTTCACTTACCTTCAGACGTCCTGTGGTGGGAGTGCGAGGCTTCTGTCTTCAGTGTCTTCGTCGCCGTGCCCACAGCTTCACTGCTGAGCGTGGCAATATGACGTCATATTCCGGCGCTCAGGATGAAACGCTGGCACCGCGACGAAGACACTGAAGACAGAAGCCCTGCGGAGGAGAGCGAGAGGCGCCGAGCGGTTGCTGAAAACGTTGCTGACTTCTTGGCGCCCTCTCTCTCCTCTGCGTCTAGCACTTCCTCTGGGCAGCATAGCAGGAAACGCTTCATATGCCTGACCGGGACCTAACCGCAAATTCATGGAACTGTACAGCGGCAAGGAACCGCAGTGATACTCGTTGAGTGTGTCGCTAGGGATATTCATTGTCTCACCACGTTGCTCTTTTGAGGTTATACTATGGGCAACACTCGGAGGTGGTTAGGGAGGGGGAGCTTACTTGGGAACCCTGGTTTTATCACCAATATTTAGGACCAGGGTTTACCCAGCTGCGGCTATGGAACTCTGGCCCAGCTACCCCACTGACTATTCCTGGGGAAGTTTATGACACTGTCGCTCAGGGTCCCGAAGACAGATCACATCCCTTCTTGGAACATAACATCCTCGGACCCTGAGCTTTCCATTGGTACACCGGTGTTGACGCCGCTCCATCAAGGTCACCCCAAAGTAGTGACTCTTGGTAGGGTGGGCATTGCTGGTCATAGAACTCTATGAAGGTGCCGGACTGTCTGGGCAGGGTATTGTATGGTTGATGTGATTATGCTCCTTATCTGATAGAGTTTTATATAAAAGCCTGTGTGGTTTCTCAATAAAGGAGTCCTGTTTTCACCTCAACATGAGTGTTGTCTGAGGCTTGGGGTGGCCTGTTATGATCCTTTTTTGTGTTTTTTTAGGACAATAGCTACGCTGTGTAGCTAAGCTTCGGCTAGTCACAGCACCAACGCTGCTCCGGTGCAGCAACACCCCCCCTTCTACAACGCTGGTTCTGTCTGGCACTTAAGGTTTTAATCGCTGGTCCTGGCAGGAGGAAGCAACCTTTGGTGGGAGTACCCAGTCGGGGTACAGGCAATGGTGGGATTCAGCCGGTTCGCGCCGGTTTCTTAAAAAACCCATAGTTCGCCGAACCGCTTGTTAATTAATATTCAAATTTGCGGCAATGTTAAAAGCCAGGCTGAAACTGCAATTTGAATATTAAATAGGAGACGCTTCAGCAAACTTTGGATTTTTTAGAACCGTTTCTTAATTAATATTCAAATTTGCAGTTAGTGAGTGACTGTAAAAGTGTTTTGCGTGTATCAGATGTATAATTGTGGAATCAAGCAGGGTGTTTGAGCCTTGGGACCAAGATGGCATAGGCAGGGTGTTTATGGGACAAAGATGGCACAGGCTGGGGACAAAGTTGACTCATGTTGTGCTGTTTGGGTTTATAATTTGGGTGCTGATCAGGTTCTATGTGGGCAGTGTGGACGCCAGGGCTGGCTTCGGGATGTGCAACCTGTGATCAATGCCTGTAGTTTAGGGGTTTTTATCAATACCTTTAATGCCGTGTTTTTATGTGAATTACAATTGATCTATACCTACAAAGCTGGGTTTGTGTGTTATTCTGTAGAGCCATTTATCCTATGCTATGTTTACATACATTATTTATGTATACCTGCAAATACAGGGTTTGTATACCTGCAATACTGATTCCATGTATTTATTTGATCTATTCCTTCAGTCCTGAGTTTACATGTGATTTCTAGTTGATCTATACCTCCAATGCTATGTTTCCTTACATTATTATTGTATACCTGCAAATATATGATTTGTATGTCTGATTCTGTTTATTTGATCTGTACCCTCAGTGCTGAGTTCACATGTGAATTTTAATTGATCTATACATGCAATGCTGGGTTTGTGTGTTTCCATACGTTATTTATGTATACCTGCAAATATAGGGTTTGAATTTCTTATTCAGCTGATCTATACATGCAAGTGCTGTTGTATATGTTGTTTTTTTTTTGATCTATAACTATTTTTTGGTGTGGGAGCAGAGGGAGTGAATGCATGCTAGGGAGCGTGGAGCGGGTCCCAAGGAAATGCTTGTGTAGGGTCCAATGTTTTCAATATTAAATGCATTGACAGCAGGGTCTAAATTTTTATATATATATTTATAACTATATATATCGACAGCTGGGTCTAATATTTACATATATATATATATATTGGCAGCAGGGTCTAATATTAAAGAAACTGCCATTTTGTCATCATATTTCAATCATAGTCTTTACTTCAAGACAAAGTACATATTATCTAGTTAAAAATGCATGTCTAATGTGTGTGTGTGTGTATATACCGTATTGGCTCGGATATAGGCCGCCCCCGTATATAGGCCGCGCCCTAAAAGTTTGGTGCTTTTTTAAAGAAAAAGTTTTTTTCTTTAAAAAAGCACCAAAAAAACATGCTGCCACTCTGTCCCCCCCCCCCGAGATATGCTGCCACTGTCCTCCTCCCCCCACCCCGAGATATGCTGCCACTGTCCTCCTCCTCCCCCTCGAGATATGCTGCCACTGTCCCCCCCCGAGATATGCTGCCACTATGCCCCCCCTGAGATATGCTGCCACTATGCCCCCCCTGAGATATGCTGCCACTATGCCCCCCCCCCCCGACTTACCAGAGCAGACTCCCGGGTGTCTTGCGGGGCCGGCGGGGGACATCTACACAATACGCGTATACAACTTCCGGTGCCGGAACTCAGCGGATGTGCCGGCACCGGAAGTTGTATACGCGTATTGCGTAGATGTCCCCCGCCGGCCCGCAAGACACCCGAGAGTCTTCTCTGGTAAGTCTTGGGGCAGAGGGAAAACGCATCGTGCGGACAACCTCCTGTGCCGGCACCCCCCCCCGTGGAAAGTGCTGGCAGGGGAGGCTGTCTGAGAACATCCGAGAGTAGGATACAGGTCCCCTGCACCGCTGCGGGGGATCTGTATCCTAACCCCGCTGCAGTCCCGGGCGTCGGGCGCTAGACCCCGAATATAGGCCGCACCCCCACTTTAAAGACTTAAAGTGGGGGAAAAAAGTGCGGGCTATATTCGAGCCAATACGGTATATACCTGTGTGTGTGATTTCAAGCGCTTCATAGTGTGTCCCTGAATGGCAGAAAAAAAATAGTAATTGAGAAACCACTGATATCTCCACTGCAACTTGCTTAGTTTCAATATGAATTACCTCAAAAAAACTGAAAAGTTGGGGAATCTATGAAGAAGGGGAACCTTTAGTTCGCCAGAGAACTTTCTCTTTATTGAGCAGACCCCAAAGGCAGGGGTAGACAAAGAAGAACTCTGGCATTAACAAGCCATAATTTCCTTCTACAATCCTGGATTTTTTTAATTCACCCATAGGCAGTCAGAGCACAATTTAGCCTGGTATAATAGATAATATCAGCGGCTAGGAAAATATATTTAGGGGGCACAATGGAAATCACAGAAAAAAGCTCAAGGGGCTTTTGGGCAAAGTAAGTTTTTACTGGCTGATACTGTCACATAACAGGAGGTAGAAAACTCACTCTTAGTAAGGGAGGGAAAGTGGTCCGGAGCTTTTTGTCAGGATTTGGACCCCTTGGATACTTCCAGGGAAGTATAATGTAAAGGCTACAGTATACAAACACATTTTAGACAGTTGTATGCTTCCAACTTTGTGGGACGAGTTTGGGGAAGACCCTTTACTGTTCCAGCACGACTGCCCCCCAAGACATGGTTTAACAAGTCTGACGAGTCTCGATTGGCCGCAGAGAGCTCTGACCTTAACCCCATCTAACATCGTTGGGATAACCTGAGATGCAGCTTCTCATCTAACATCAGTGTCTGACCTCACGTATGCTCTTTTAGCCAAATTGGCAGAAATTCCCACAGAAAGACCCCAAAATCTGGAATGGGATATCCAACAAGCTCATATAGGCGTGATGGACATATAGCCTAAATCATACATGTCCAAAGTCCATCCCGAGGGCCAATTGCGGCCCATGTTCCGGACTGATCAGGCCCCCTCAGATAAGTTGCCCAAATATAGATCTGTTTTTTTTGATATTAAAGGCAGAGTGATTTAACACCTGTTTAGATTTGTCATCCAAGTCAGAAAATGAAAAGTATGCCGTTTTCAATAAACTTTGCATAAAATAGTTATTTGCATTTAATTTTAATGGTTCAAAAAAAAAGGTCAGGCAAAACGGTCGGCCCTCGCACATGTTCACTTCATCAAATCTGGCACTCTTTGAAAAAAGTTTGGACATGCCTGGCCTAAACTCTTTATTTTTGCAATACAAGCGTTGGAGACAATAATCATTAAACCAAAGTTTAAAAAAAACAAATTAATTCAAAATGATTATTGTTATTCTAACTTCTGACATTATTATTACTCTCCTATACTCCACAATAAATTCTCAATGCTGTATTTAAAGAACATGATGAAACTGCTATCCCAAACCACAGATGTGTCAAGCTAAATTCAGGTTCCATTGAAGTGCATTAAACTGCGATGTATAAAAGCAGGAGCGTTCGCTAAGATTCAATCCACTGATCTGAACATGCAGCAGCTGTCTGTGCCGTATGTCATACCGTATCCTTCTGGAACCCATGGAGACCATTTGATTTACTGCATAACATTGATGTGCATTATTTTATGTAGAAGGACGGCACTCCATCCCATTAAAGCAATATGGTGTGTTTTAATCCTGTGTCTGACACCAGTGACGTCTCAAATCCAGACTTCTTCTCCAGCCTGTGATCTGAGAATTAGAAAATGCATTGAGGATTACGAATATTTTCAATATGGAGATGTTATAATCGGAGGGGTGCTTTCTGTCAATCAAGCTTTGAATGAGTATGTAGAAGAATATGGAATTAAGCATCAGATGATGTGTATGCGGTAAGTTTCTCTCCCGTTGTCTTATTCTTTCCCTTTAGTCCTTCATGTATTTTTGACACTTTCTTCAGGATTCTATCCAAATCAAACCCTCTGTTGCTCTCTGGAAGCGCCAGGTAAATCATTACTGATATATTTCTCTTATGCGTCTCTTTTTCTTACCCTCCACTTGATCCTTGCACAAAAATTGCTCAGCAATCCTTCTCGCCATCTCCTTTGTCCCGAACACTTTAACACGCTATATGACTCTGTGAATACAATCTGACATTTGTTTTTTATTAAATACATTGTTCCCATTGTTGTCAAAGCAGCAAACCTGTACTTTAGTACTTTAGTATCAGTACTAAACCTGATACCAGAATTGGCCAGATTTCAAGAAGTAATAGACACGCAATGTTCCTGCACTGGTTTTAAGTAGACTTGGGCAAAGAGTGAATGAGTGAGCGAATAAATGATGGTGTGAATTAGTGAGTGACTGTAAAAGTGTGTGTATCATAGATGTATAATTCATTTGTGGAAAGGTAAAGATGGCACAAGCAGGGTGTTTATGGGTTATGGGTCAAAGATGGCACAGGCATAGGCGGCATGTTTATGGGACAAAGCTGGGCTGTTTAACCCCTTTGTGACAAAGGCTGATTTGACTTTTTGTACCCTTCATGACAATGGCCGTTTTAACATTTCTGCGCTGCTTGTGTTTAGCTGTAATTTTCTTCTTTCCCGTTTACTGTACCCATACAAGTTATATATTGTTTTCTTTCAGGACAAGAAGGGCTTTCTTTAGATGACATTGTTTTGATTGTATCATATTATTTACTATTAAAAAAAGTATAAAATATGGTGAAAAATTTCGAAAAAAATGACTTTTTCTAACTTTTATACAAAAAACAAAAACTGTCTGCGCTTCTTACCCTAATAAAGTTGGCAATAAATATATAAACATAATATAAATAAGAGGTTTTGGTTATATGAATTGGCCAAAGCATAATTAAGCTCACCCGCCACGTCAAGGCACACTCTCAATAGGGTGAGAACCTACTCTCACCTCCTACATAGTGGGCACACAAAGCAGTTTATACTGCTACCAGTGGCGTCTCCAGCTTTCATATTTAGGGGGGCACATGGGGGGCCAGGGACCAAAGTAGGGGGGCCAATTATAAAACGGTACATATACACATATATATATATATATATATACACATACACACACGTTAGACGTGCATTTTTAACTACATAATATGCACTTATCTCTTTGAAGTTAGCCCCTGCTGACAATATATATAAATATTAGACCCTGCTGCCGATATATAGAAATATTACACCCTGCTTCTGATATATATTAATATTAACCCCTGCTGGGGATATATGTTGATATTAGCCCCTGCTGCGGATATATACTTATATTATACCCTGCTGCTGATATACCGTATTTGCTCGATTATAAGACGATCCTGATTATAAGACGACCCCCCAAAATCTGAATATTAACTTAGGAAAAAAAGAAAAAGCCTGAATATAAGACGACCCCAAAGGAAAAAAGTTTTACCAGTAAATGTTAATTCATGTAAACTATTTTTTTTAATAAAAGCTATGATTGAGAAAAATATTTTTTTTGTTTTTATTTCTTGTATTTTCCAACCTGTCCCCCAGTTACGCACATCTGCCCCCAGGCTTGCCACTCCAATATGGCACTGTGGCCCATGATATGCCTTTTAACCCTCTATATGCCACTGTGCCCCATGGTATGCCTTTTGACCCCCCTATGTGCCACTCTGCCTCCAGAAATGCCTTATACCCCTATATCCCCATTCTGGCATTTAGGGGGTTAAAATGCATATTATGGGGCAGAGTGGCATATAGGGAGGTATAAGGCATTTTAGGAGGCAGAGTGCTCTATTAAATGCCCCCTTAACGCCACTCCAGAAATGCCCTATGCCCCCATTTAACACACACACACACACCCACACCCTATACCCCCATTTAACTAACACACACACACACACACACACTCTCTCACCTCTCTCTTACCGGTGCAGCGGGTTGACGTCGCCTTCCGCTGCAGCCGGAAGGAGGTGGAGTTGGCAGCGGGGGTTTGTATGCATCCGTCGTGTATACTTTCCCCGGCTGTCAGAGATCAGAGTTCAGTGTCTGATCTCTGACAGTCGGGGAAGGTCTACGCGACGGACGCAGACAACCCCCGCTGCTAGCCACACCTCCTTCCGGCTGCAGCGGACGTTGTCTACGCAGATCGCGTAGACGTCAACCCGCTGCCCCGGCAATACAGCAGGAAGCACCGGTAAGTGTGTGTATGATGGGAGGGGGGGGTGACAGGAGGATCCAGGTCCCCTGCAGCGGTGCGGGGGATCTGGATCTTAGTCTCCTAATCAGACCTCTATTTGAGGTCTGATTAGAAGACGACCCCGATTAGAAGACGAGGGGTATTTTTCAGAGCATTTGCTCTGAAAAAAACCGTCTTATAATCGAGCAAAATACGGTACATAAAAATTATACCCTGCTGCTGATATATATATAAATATTTGACCCTGCTACCAGTATATATTAATATTAGCCCCTACTGCCAATATATATTATTAGTCCCTGCAGCCTATATATATATATATATATATATATATATATATATATATATATATATATATATATATAAATACTAGACCCTGCTGCCAATATGAATATAAATACTAGACCCTGCTGCCAATATTAGCTCCTGCTGCCAATATAGGTTAATATTAGCTCCTGCTGCCAATATATATTAGCCCCTGCTGCCGATATATATTAATATTAGCCCCTGCTGCTGGTATATATTAATATTGGACCCTGCTGCCGATATATATTAATATTAGACCCTGCTGCCAATATATATAGTATTGGTCCCTGCTTCCTATATATATTAATATTAGACCCTGCTGCCAATATATATAGTATTGGTCCCTGCTTCCTATATATATTAATATTAGCCCCTGCAGCCAATATATATATTAATATTAGACCCTGTTGCCAATATATAAATATTAGCCCCTGCTGCCAATATATTTTATAGTGAAAAAATTGGACCCTATCCAAGCATTGCCTTGGGCCCCGCTCAACGCTTCCTTGCATGCAATCACTCCCTCCGCTACCACAACAAAAAAAAGAAATATTTCCCACACTGACTGCAGATCAGGGAAAGACCGTGAGAGTCAGTCCTGCACCGTGACATTAAGAGGTCCTCTCCCCTGTAATCATCCCCAGAGTCCCTTTATCCCCTCATTCACTAAACCATACCGCTCTTTTACTTACACCCTGTAGTTCAGGTATAGATCAAATAAACAACACATGGAAACAGCACATGCAACTGAATGAGATAAAAAAAAAAACAACTTGTATTTGCAGGTATACATAAATAATGTATGGAAACATAGCATTGCAGTTATAAACCAACAGAACACACAAACCCAGCATTGCAGGTATAGATGAACTGGAAATCACATGTACACTCAGCACTGAAGGTATAGATCAAATAAACACATGGAAACAGCACTCCAGGTATTGATCGACTGAATAAGACATGCAAATCCTATATTTGCAGGTAAACATAAATCATGTATGGAAATATAGCCGATACAGATGAACAGAATGACACAAAACCCAGCTTTGCAGGTATATATCAATTGGAAATTACATATAAACGCTGCATTAAAAGGTATAGATAAAACCTCCTAAATTACAGGCATAGATCACTGGTCACACACCCCAAAGCCAACCCTGGTGTCCACACTGCCCACTGTCAGGACTCGGGTGATCAGGTCGGGTAGGAGCCCATGCGCAGGGGATACTTGGGGTTCAGTATGTAACCCACGGTGCAAGATTATGCAAACAAAGATACCACAAACAGAAATCTAGGTAAAGCAGTGTATATTATGTATATAACAGGACCAGCAAATAAGGGTAATAGTCTAAGCAAGTAACCGGACGTACGGCAAAATAAAATACAGGTAATAAGTCTTTTGGCAGGGAGCCCGCTTGGAAGGGCGCGACAGACAAGAACCCGCTTGGAAGGGCACAAAAGCAGGGAGTCCACTTGGAAGGACACAATAGCAGGGAGTCCACTTGGAAGGACACAATAGCAGGGAGTCCACTTGGAAGGACACAATAGCAGGGAGTCCACTTGGAAGGACACAATAGCAGGGAGTCCACTTGGAAGGACACAATAGCAGGGAGTCCACTTGGAAGGACACAATAGCAGGGAGTCCACTTGGAAGGACACAATAGCAGGGAGTCCACTTGGAAGGACACAATAGCAGGGAGTCCACTTGGAAGGACACAATAGCAGGGAGTCCACTTGGAAGGACACAAAAGCAGGGAGTCCACTTGGAAGGACACAAAAGCAGGGAACCAGGAACAGTACAGGTGCAGAGCCACAGCAGGAAGGTCCATAGACTTCAATACAAAGGCACTGAGTGAGGGGCAGAGCAGGTTCATAAAGGCAGGGGAATCCAGGTAACAAGGCCCAGCTGGATGTAGACTAGGGCTCAACCCAGGTAACAAGGCACACCTGAGTTCTGAGTGCTCCAGAGGGCGGAGGGTGGCCACTAGTGGTTGCAGATGTAAACGCCACAGGTATAAAAAAGCCATGGTTCAGGCAGCGAAAAATTGGTTCCTGACACCCACATAAAGCCCGACCAGCACCCAAATTACATATTGTGTCAACTTTGTCCCCAAACAGCTGAACGTACGCCAAGCTTGTCCCATAAACACCTCTCCCTCCTAATCTATCCTATCTACCCCCTCTCCCTCCCAATCTACCACCTCTGCCTCCCTATATACCTACTCTCCCTCCCAATCCTTCCTATGTACCCCCCTCTCCCTCCAAATCTATCATATCTACCCCCTCTCCCTCCCAATCTATCCCATCTACCCCCTCTCCCTCCCTATCTATCCCATCTACCCCATCTACCCCCTCTCCCTCCCAATCTATCCCATCTACCCCCATCTCCCTCCCTATCTATCATATCTATCATATCTATCCCATCTACCCCCTCTCCCTCCCAATCTATCCTATCTATCCCCTCTCCCTCCCAATCTATACCTATCTACCCCTTCTTACTTCCTATCTACCTCTTCTGACTCTCTAACCCCCTCCTAACTTTCTACCCCCCTTTGAAGTTCACTTACCTTGGGCTTGTCCAGCGGTGAGATCGCGAGGTCTCTGTATCCCTGGTTCTGCAGTGTGCGCGGCTTCACTGCCGGGCGCCGGATATGACGACATATACCGGCGCCCGGCTTGAAATGCCGGCACTGCGACCAAGGCAGAAGCCTCGCGGTCGCGGAGAAGAGTGAGAGGCGCCGAACGGTTGCTGAGAACTTAATCCTCAGCGACCGCTCGGCGCCTCTCTTTCTCTCCTCCGGGTCTATTAAAAAAAAAGCCGGCGTTTCAATTGGGGGGGCACACCGGGGGGCACAGCATGATGTTGGGGGGGCCATGGCCCCCTCTGGCCCCCCCCGCCGACGCCACTGACTGCTACCAAAACCTTATTAATGTGTTGGGGGAGGTGCAATTAAACTTTTAGTTGAAAAATCTTTTACTCATCTATAAAAGGTAATGAAAAAACCTGCTAAATAGATTCTACCATTCGTCCTGAGTTTAGAAATACCCAATGTTTTTATGTTTTTTTGCTTTTTTCTGCACGTTATGGGGCAATAAGTACAGGTCGTGTTTTGCTATTTCAAAACCATTTTTTCCAAATATGGTAATTCTTCCCCCCATGTGCCATTTCCGGTATCTTTGGAGCCGGCCAATGAAATTTACCCCATGAAATCATATATTTTTAGAAACTAGACACCTCAAGGTATTTGAAATGCTGGTATTTTAACTCTTTGCATGCACACATTCTACCACCAGCATTTTTTCAAAGTTTACAGTAGTATTTTTTTGTGTATATTTTTCCCCACACACTTACTTTACCCCATCAAATCTTACATTTTTTGAAAGTAGACGCCCCATGGGCATTTAATATGCCAGAATTTTAACTCTTTCCATGCGAGAATTGTTTTAGCTAATGTGCTAATTTTAGGACTTGCTCACAAATTTTTTTTATATATATATATATATATATATATATATATATATATATATATATATAAATATATATATATATTTTAATATTTTTTGCCTTTTTTTATTTTTTTTTTACATTTTTTGGAACTTGAAGGTTCCCGTGTGGGAAATGATTGTTACATTTTACTGTTTTTTATTATTATTATTATTTTATTTTTTTATTACTAATCACACTGTGATTAGAAAGCTGGGCTCCATTGACTTGCATAGTTGAATGTAGTACCTGCCAGAGTTCTCTAGAGGGTCTGGAGAGCCGCCACCAGGGAGCTTGTCTGACATCAACCAATGAGGAGCAGCATTGGTTGATACAAGAGGAGGTTCCTGCTGGTGACCAATAGATAGAGTTGCTCTTACGGACCTTTAAAATCATGGCACCAATGCTTCTCCGTATTTTTAACACGTTAACCCCATATTAACCCCTGCTAAAAAAAAAACGTACACGAATAATTGCCCGAAACGAGCAAGGAAACGGGCGTATATTCATGGAATATGAAGGTTTTTTTTTACACGAAGACAAACATGAAGACTTGGCTGGTGTCCAAGTCTAATAATAATAGTAATACATAGACTGTCCTGGCTCACGTACACTTGTATATAGACGTCCAAACTCACATACACATGTACATAGACGTCCAGGCTCACATACACTTACCTAGAAATTCATGCTCACATACATACAAACATACATACCCCATTCATAGCGCTAAAACATACCACTAACCCTGCTTCATTGATTAGACTCCAGGTTTGACAATTGGTTGATGCCAGGCGAGGACCCTGCAGGCGACCAATAGACTCACTCGCACGGCCTTTTTAACTCCTGACGGCGAACCTGCGGAATTCCGCTTCCGTTAACCCCTGCAATGCTGCGGAGATAAGGTAGGCTAGATGGGGAAGGGACCAGGGAGATTAGTAGACGAAGACTAACACGAAGATTCTTTGTGTTGTGTGTCGTCTTCGTGTACGTTTTACCGCCACTATATTCTATCATACGTTTATTCAGAACGAAAACGCACTCTTCGTGTTCGTTTTCATGTTCGCCCGAAGATGAATGCACAAGTTTAGTTGCCACACGGCCGGTATTTCACCGGCACAGCCGGCATTTAGAGCACCTGCCGGACTTGGTATTTTAAAAATACTGGTATTTTTTGCAGGGGCAGACCTGCAGGGTGATTGGCAGGAGGGGGAGCGCGCATAGCAGCGCTATGTCTATGTGCCAGTGCCGCTTTGTGGCTGAGGCTGATCGTTGAGGCTGATCATGACATCACTTCCCCCAGTGGCGCTCTGGAGTCTGGCAGCATCCGCAGACCGGCCGGCCTGTATAAGCTCGCTGCCTGTGGAGGAAAAAGCCTTATGTCCATACTCCTGCCTGCATACATAGGAGCTGTTTAAATGTTTGCATTTGCATTTGCATTTGGTGAAGTTGTCAGGTGTATTTGTTCAATAAATAAGTGTTATTTATAATTATATGATTTTATTCTTTGACTGTTTTTGTTTGTGTGATTTAGGAAAATTTCCTCTGCATATGTATCGTATCTCTTATATCGCTTCCTGTGATGTCACGCATATGTAATTAATTATGCAAATTAGCATATTAGCAAATTAGCAAATTAGTATTTTTTTTATCAAGAAAGGTGGCAACCCTAGATCTACTGAACATGATCTGCCTAATGCCATCACCCAGAATAACACAGGAGAATTTGACATTTATTTTATATGGGTTTTACATGTATCTCTTTATATTACTTTTGTAGACCTCAGCCACATTATTACAAAAATCTTCTGACCTTTCTCTTTACCATTGGGGTAATTAACAAAGAAATTGAATCTGTACGTAATTTTTCTGTGGGATATCATATATTTGATTCATGCTCTGATGAAAAAAAGGCTGTAAAAAGTGTTCTGCAGATATTATCGGGGCCGGGAAAGACCGTTCCTAATTACTCGTGTACTGAACAAGGAAAAGTGGCTGGATTTATCGGGGATCATTATTCCAGTCCAACATTGGCCATAGCCCAGATACTGAAGATTTATGGGTACGCACAGGTGAGTAAAACTATTTTGTTTTTTAAATAAATATACCGTATTTGCCCGATTATAAGACGAGCAAATGCTCTGAAAAATACCCCTCATCTTCTAATCGGGGTCGTCTTCTAATCAGACCTCAAATAGAGTGCTTCCTTCCCGAGACTTTGGCGATTAACCTTCCCAGGGCTAGACAGAACTAATGCTAGAGACAGAGATAAAGCGGGACTTTGCCAGAATGGAGCCGTGCTGTGTAGCTGAAGCAGCGCTGATGCTGTCCTGAAAAGTATTATAGCAGCCCACCTCAAGCATCAGACAAAACCAATGGTGAGATGAAAACAAAAGAACACTTTATTTTGAAAACAAGCAGCCTTACATACAAACGCCATCAGATAAGGAGATAATCCCATCGCCACAAACAATACCCTGCCCCAGGCCCGGACTGGCCATCGAGCACACCGGACATTTGCCTGGTGGGCCGGGCGGCCCTGGGCCGGATTGACATAGGGGCTGATGGAGCTGAAGCTCCAGGCCCCTACCTTAAAATAGGCACAGTCAGGACCGGACTGACTGGGCATATTCGGCCTCTATGGCCGCATTAACGCAGGGCATAAGGGGCACCTGCCCCTTAAGCCTGCAGCAACTGCAACCGAGCCCGCCACTCTAGGGGGCCGGGCAGCCCCCACCAGGGCCGGCCTTAGGGGTGTGCGGCCGCACAAGGCTTAAATTAAAACATCGGGGGGGGGGTTCTTTATTTCACATCCTCCATGTTAAATGAAGTTTTTTTTTTACTTTATTTAACATGGAGGATTTTAAATAAAGTTAAAAAAAACCCTGAAGTTTTAATTTAAGCCCTGTGCGGCCGCACACCCCTAAGGTCGGCCCTGGTGGGGGCTGCCCGGCCCCCTAGAGTGGCGTGACCGGACGCAGTTGCTGCTTACTCCGGCAACAAGGTAAGAAGGGTGAGGGGGGAAGGGGGATGCAGTGAGAGGGGGAGAAGGGATAGATGGTGAGAGGGGGTACATAATTTTTTTTTTTTGTCAAATCTCCTTTTATTGAAGAAGAAAAAAAAAGTACTGCAAAGAACATAAGGACCTGTACATAAGGCATCGTAACAGAGCAGTATACACCAGGCAAGGTATACAGACGAGAAGACAGTTCACATGCGAACAGAAAAGGCGTACATCGTACAGCAGATACCTCCAGGGCTTACAAAAAACAATAATAATAATAGTCACAATGCATACAGGTCCAGTAACAAATGCCCCACCAGGGAGGCAGTACAGAGGACTGTTATATGAGGAGCACCACAATGGAGAAAAGAGCAAAAACAAAAGTAAACAAAACCGAGCAAAACAATGCACGGAAATAAATGGAAGGTTGATTCGCTGGATAGATGGTAACCCAGAGGAGGACGGGAAGGAACAGAATAGGCAAGGGTCAAAAAATGGGAGAGCGCCAGGGGCGGGGGAGAAGACCCAGTCGTCACGCTTCCAAGTCCAAGTCGGGGGGTTCATCAAGAAAGCGACCCAATACAGTCTGGAAAGTCGTGGAAGCCAGGAACTCCCTCCAGGGAAGCCACTTCAGGCCGTTTTTATAACCGAGTCCCCTAGAGGTCATGACTAGGTCCTCCATCTGGCAGATAAAGTTGACCCTCCGGAGCCAGACTGACACGGGAGGGGTCTTGGGTTGCTTCCAAAACTGAGGGATAACGGCCTTGGCGGCAGTAACGAAATGAATGGATAGAGACCTCTTATAGGAACCCATGCTGGAGGACGTGTGGTGCAGCAAAAACAATTCAGGAGTGGCCTGGAAACTGGGATCGTCTATGGCCCGTATAACTGCAGTCACCGCCTCCCACAGAGGTTGTATCAGAGGACAGGTCCACCACAGGTGGAGGTAAGTACCGACATTGGACCCACAACGCCAACAATGGGGAGGCACGTCCGGGAGGAAGTGATGGAGATCAGCAGGCACCCTATACCATCTAGTGAGGAGCTTATATGCGGATTCCTGCAGCATACTAGACGTAACCCCCCGTAGCGTGAGTGAGATCATCTGATCCCATTCAGCGGTCTCAAATGTATGGTTCAAATCCCTTTCCCATAAACTAAGGAAGTAGGGCTTCTTAGAGGTACGGTGTGCCAGCAGGAGTTTATAAATGATGGAAAGGAGATGTGAACGCCCGGCGGAGTCCAAACATAGAAGTTCGAACGGGGTCAAGGGCTTGGTAGCGGCAGAGGCGGGGGACAGGGATGAGAGAAAGTGCCGAATCTGGTGAAAGAGGAAAGTCACCCTAAAGGGCACGGGGGTCGTGGCCAGGGCAATTTTATCGGAGAGGGTCCCGTTGACACGGACATGGGCAGAGGGCGAGGAGTAAAGGGCGCGTATGAGTTGTAAGAACCTAGGGCCCATGGCTAGCCGCTCCAGCACCTTAAACAAGAAGGCCCACGAGACCCGATCGAAGGCCTTCTCGGCGTCCATGGAGACCAATAGCAGAGGAGTGTGGCGTGACTGGGCCAGCGCCATCAGGTCAAGGACCTTAAGGGTATTGTCTCTGGCCTCAGAGGGGGTACATATTGAGAAGTGGGGAAGGGGGTACATAGTGATAAGGGGGAACATAGTAAGAAGGAGAGGGGTAGATGGGGAGAGGGGGTAGTGTGAATGTGTACATAGTTAGCTACATAGTTATATAGGCTGAAAAAAAGACATGCGTCCATCAAGTTCAGCCTTTCCTATATCTGTTAATTTGTTGCTGTTGATCCAAAAGAAGGCTCTTTTTTAATTTTGCACTAACCAGGGGAAAAAAATCCTTCTTGACCCCAAAATGGCAGTCAGATTTCTCCTTGGATCAATAAGCTGTTTCCCCGTAATTAAAGATTATATCCCTGAATATTATGTTTTTCCAAGTATCCATCCAGTTGCTGTTTAAAAGTCTGTACAGACTCCGATAAAACTACCTCTGCAGGCAGAGAATTCCACATCCTTATTGTCCTTACGGTGAAAAACCCTTTCCTCTGCCTTAGACTAAATCTCCTTTCTTCCAGTCTAAACGAGTGACCACGTGTCCTATGCATAGTCCTGTTTATGAACAGATTTCCACACAGTGGTTTGTATTGGCCCCGAATATATTTATATAATGAATGAATGAATGAATGAGTGTACGAGAATGACAGAATGAATAAATGTGTGGATGAATTGTGTGAATGCATATGAGAATTAATGAATTCATGTGTGGTTGAATTGCTTGAATGATTTGTGAGACTGCATTAATGAACGTGTTAATGATTTGTGTGAATGAGTGAGTAAGTGTTTGTGTCTATCATGAATGTTTAAGTGATTTGGGGAAATGCAAAGATGGTACATGTAGGGTGGGCTTTAACAATAAATAAATAAATAAAAACGGGCTAGTTTTAAATGCCCGGGCCTATTTTCTGTCCCAGTCCGGGCCTGCCCAGCCCAGACAGCCCGGTGCCACAATCAGGCCACAAAGCACAGCAATGCGCATATAACCGTAAGCCTTTGTTTTCAGGGTGATACCAAGAGAGTGGCAGCGGGACAGTCCTGAAAGCAACCGAACGGAAGCTCCATAGCCGCAGCTGCTAAACCCGGTCAACAAAAGATGCTTAAAAACGGCGTTCCCAGCAACATGTGTTGCGGCTCCCTCTCCAAACCACCCCTTATCTGAGCCCCAACACATGTTGTGTATTTGTGCAAAAGAGCCCTCTTGTGGGGCGAGGGGCATCCGAGATACTTAGGGTTGAAAAGTCCAGCGGGCACTCCTGCCAATCCTAGCCAACAAACAGTTCCAGAGAATTACGGCTAAATGCCGCTCAGGTACAGTGCAAGGGAAATAAAGTGGGTCCGGGTGACACAAGGGTGAGATTATACTCTTGGGCACAGCCAAAATAGGCAAACACAACTGTAGATAGGGGTTAAAAGTCCTCTGCAGCCCTGGTTCCGTGACAAGCACCCTACCCAGTGACTTTCTAGATGGTCTTCTCTCTTCCTTGCTGAAGAAATTGTAGTCAAGATGGCCGCCGTTCAACTTGCAGGTATCGAGTCACGTGTTGCGCAGGACAGTCATTATTCCAATGCTCCTCCAGTTGTCAGCCTGTGGGTGAGTCTATTTCTCCTTCTTCTCCTTTTCTTTAGCCACCTCACTCTAATTCCACTATAATGCAAGGGATAGCAGGAGGGGTTCCGGGTATTTTGGAGTCAGTACCTTCTCAGGGTAATTTTAATTGATTTTGGTCAGGCTTTAAACACTTTATGGAACAATGTCAGGGAATTGGGAATTCTAGTAGATCTGTATTAGAGCTGTATAGACCGACTGGTGGCACCACAGAGCACCCCTGCAGTTGTGCCTGTACCACTTCAGTCCCCAGGCCTCTCAGTGGGAGGGCTGGACTTGGCTCCTGTGGTGCCTCCTGCTTGATTAGTCCAGTCCCTACTCCCCTACTGCTAAGCCCCCACCCGTGTCAGCAACTGTAAAGCCTGTACCTTCTTTCACCTCGGGTGTGAAGGCAACCGACAAGGATACAGTCTCGCTTGCCGACTTGGGCGACGCTGATTGATTTGCCAAAAAACCTCCTGCATCCTTTTAAAGCTTGCCGTACCAAAAAATCTTGGTAGTCAGAAGAATCCCTTTCAAGCTGGGGCCGGCACATCCACTACCAGGAGGGCATTGGCTGTGGGAAAACATGGATATTGTTGCCAATTTAACCAGAGCCAGTGTATGTGGGGAAACCTGTGCAATTTCCAGCACAAGTGTTGCTACGGTTCCCACCCTCTTAACAAATCCTTAAAAAAAAATCAAAAAGGGAAAAGCCTAGAGTCACTGGATAAAAAAGGAGAAGATAAAAAAAGAAGAAGATGGTGCCCTGGCTGAGGTGGTGTAAGGATGGGGCTCCTGCTGATCTACGGAAGTCTGGTTTCGAAGTACGGCGTTGCCTGGTTCCGCATCTTCACCTAACAACGTTTTCTATTAGTTCGTTCTGATTATTAATGCATATGGACAACACATCCTTATCCCATTTTCAGTTTATTAGACCTTTTCAACCCTACCTTGCACACTTTCTGATTTTGGCAACTGAGGCTTCAAGATGGGGGTTACCCGACGAGTTGGTTCGGAGGATTGGTCGTTGGGATTCTGTCAGGATCTGCTCTAATGTATCCCGTAACCTGGTGTAATGTGTGCATTATTAAAAAAAAAAAAAAACATGCGCATTGAAAATATCTAAAAAAATAAAAAATATATCAATCAAAAAAAATAAAGAAGAAACATGGAGCGATGCTTAAACAGTGTACCTGGCTTATGACGTAATGGGTTTTCGAGTTTTTTTCTTGACTGTAAAGTGCAACATTGCTTTATGACATTTTCTTGCGATATATACACATCAAAGTTTTCTTTTTATTGTCCTGGTGGTCAATTGGTATTCAGGGTTCTTTCGTATATTGTATCCCAGGCTTCTCTCCTAGATCTTTCTGTGATGTTCTTGGCTTGGGTCCTGGGGCACTCGTACGTGTACTGGGCAGCGAGACGAAAGGCTGTTTTGACTCCAATTTGTGGGCACCGTCACAATGATGCCCATATGAGAGGTTTTGCATCCTAAAGATAGAGTGATGTTATTAATACCTAGCTGTGAAAAAATGCTAATAACTGTGGGTTAGGGTTTTGTTTAAGGTGTGGAGTGATCTATGAGATTGCCAGGTTTCAGATTAAGTACATTTAGCATGTAAATCTTCTGAAGCCTTGGAGAGACGAATAGATGCTGAGCTGGGTGATAGACAGTAGGGGAAGTACCAAGGGAGAGCAGCAACAGAACATATTAAATTTGTTTTGCCTTTTTTGTTAGCTTTATGATGACACAGGACTAGTACATATTTAGTTTCAAATAAAATCAGAAACTGAACCAGGGGTAAAGGTCTCTCCCAGGCTACAGTAGAAAATGAATTGTCCTAATGGAGCTTTGGGAGATGTTGAAACCAGCTGTAATGACTAGTGTAGTCCCTTAGTTCTTGTATCTAACCCATACGGGAAGGTGCGATTTCTAAGGTGGATGAGTTACTCGTATTAACCCCTTAAGGACAATGGGTGGTCCCTAAACCCATTGAAAACAAATGCATTTTGTGCCCGTACATGTGCGGGCTTTGTCATTAAAGGGTTAAGACTGGGTGAAGCTTGTTGCTGTATTCACAGTGGAAATAAGTAAAGGATATTGACAAATTCCATTGGACAAACAGTCCAAATATAAGCCTTTGTGGCATCTATGGGGCTCTACCAATTTGTCAAGATGCCGTTTGGGATACATTGGGTATCGGCAATTTTCCACAGATGAATGGATAGGGTATTGAGGCCACACATTAGATATGCAGTTGCAAATACAGATTATACACTTATTTTTGGTAAGCACTGGATATCCCATATAATCAGTTAAAAGCAGAACTTATGAGTGCATTTTAGGAATGGCTGAAATAAAATACCTTGGGTATGCTGTTGGACGAAGCCCGTCCTATCGGCCAACAAACAAGTTAATCTGTTTAATCTGTAAAACAACTGGTGCCTTATTAACATACCTGGGAACTGCCAGGCCCTGGCTCCCCATCGCTCTCCCTCTTCGACAAGAGTGTACTGTTGTTACAAGAATGCTTAATGTAAGCTCTTAATTTCTTTATGTTTAGGCAACTAATTTATCAGTCTCCACCACTGGGCACCATCACCTACATATATATTTATACTTCTTGTTTGTTTCAGATCAGCTATGGTGCCACTGATCCAATACTCACCGATAGACATGATTATCCACATTTCTTTCGAACAGTTAAAAATGATCATGTTAATTATTTTATTATTTCCAAGTTAATGAAATATTTTGGCTGGACCTGGGTTGGAATTTTAGCCTCTGATGATGACAATGGAGAGAAAGAAACTCAAGTGTTAACAAAATATTTAAAAAATGACGGCATTTGTGTGGCCTTTGTACTAAAAATGATTAAAAGCGTTGACTATATTGTTAAGACATCTAAAAATATGATTCATGCTTTAAAAGAATCCACAGCTCGAGTCATAACATTTTGTGGAACGTATTCTATATTTGTTTCATTTACTCTAGAACGCATAAAAGAAGGTCTCATCGATAAAACTCATATCCTTGGCCCTAATTTGGCCTTAAAACCGGTCCTTCTAAGATTTATGCCCTACGTTTTTAATGGAAGTTTAACAGTTGAACCATTATCCCGAAATATTCCAGGCCTGAGAGAATTCACAGATAATTTTCATCCTCTGAGATTCCCTGAAGACAAGTTACTTGAAGAAATTTGGATGTTGCATTTTTATTGTTTCTCAGGTGACCCTGAAAAGAAGAAATATTATGAGTCTGCTCTGAATATCTCTCTTTCACGCTGCACTTGGAAGCGACATATCTCAGAAATACGTGACATTTTGTCAGACGGAGAAAGCAGCCATGTGGATCATGCTGTGAATGCCATGGGAAGTGCCATATTCTATATGTTCAACACCCAATTGAGAAAATATCCAATAGATAAAATTCGCATGTCTAATTATAAACACCAGGTAACTTAATGCATGCACAATTTCTAGAGCGTATTACATTTTCAAGGATAGTTTTTAGTTCAGATTAAATATTAGATAATTTATTGAAAAAAACTTTCAAACTACATTGGGTATGTTACAATACCTCATTACCTCCTCTTGATTGCCTTCTTCTGTTGGCTCAGAAGAAGGGTTTCCTGGTAGGGGGCTCCTTCACAGAGCTGCAAGCACAATTTGGGGCAGATGTGCATAACTGGGGACAGGTTGGCAAATAAAAGTAAATAAAAACAAGAAATGCATTTTTCTCAACCATAGTTTTTATTAAATATGAAAAAACTTTTTTTTTCTATAGGGTAGTCTTATATTCAGGCTTTTTCTTTTTTTCCTAAATTGATATTAAATGTTTGGGGAGTTGCCATAAAAGTTTTGAATTTTCATGAGGTAAATAAATTTCAGACACAATTGTATCCAGCAACCTATGTGTAGCAAATAAAAAACAAAAAATGCATTTTTCTCAACCATAGTTTTTATTAAATATGAAAAAATAGTTTACATGTGAATTAATATTTACTAGTAAAACTTTTGCCATAACAGTTTTGAATTTTCATGAGGTAAATAGTTCCAGCAACCTATGTGAAGCAAACAGACTCCTACCACTACACGCTGAGTCAGACATTGATGGTAGTGCAGCATAACCCGTGTTAATATGCAATAAGCCAGACATTGATGTGGCCTCTGACCCTAAAACATGCCCCTGGCATATAAGGGTATAAGGCATTTCTGGAGGCTTTGTCCCACCCCTTTTACCAGGGGCATATCATGGGACATAGTGGCATACAGGGGTTAAAAGGCATTTCTGGAGGCAGAGTGGCATATAGGGGGTTAAAAGGCATTTCTGGAGGCAGAGTGGCATAAAGGGGGTTAAAAGGCATATCATGGGGCAGAGTGGCATATAGGGGGTTAAAGGCATATCATGGGGCAGAGTGGCATATAGGAGGGTATAAGGCATTTCTGGGGACAGAGTGGCAAGCCTGGGGGCAGATGTGCATAACTGGAGGGGGCAGGTTGGCAAATAAAAGGAAATAAAAACAGAAAAAACATTTTTCTCAATCATAGCTTTTCTTAAATATGAAAAAATAGTTTACATGAATTAATAAAGAAATAGAAGTTTCTTACAAGAATATTGTGAAGAATAATGTGATCGCTGTTTTTTTCCACTGAATAAAATTGAACATTTTCATCTAAAAATGTTTGCAGTAGCAAATGTTTTGATTCCATTCTGTCTAATGTATTTAATTTATTGGGACCTTTTAAAATTTTTGCTTTCTGGCATTTTAATACAAATAATGTGATAAAAAGAATGTTTTATAGTTATTTGTATGGCAAATAGTGTGACTCGGGTATGTATAAGGGGTGCGTGTGGGTACAAGAGCTCGACCACGAGATAAAGTATATGGGGCTGCTCTCCAAATGTTTCCAGGGCTGCTTTTCATTCCCAGTCCGGCCCTGTTCACCAACGCCTTCCGATTACAGCAATACCCCGCATGCATGAATAAGTCATGTTTCTTACACATTGTAGAGTCAAAACTGGAACATGCAAACTTGGAATTCTGACAGGCACAGTAAAGGTCAATATCAATTTAACCCCATAAAACTATATATTCCCTGAAAGTACAAAGCCCAAGGACCTCAAAGTCACCTCCTTATCTTTCAGTTTAGTGAAAGTACCTAGGGGTTAGCTGATAGCATAAGGGGTAACTGTAGGATGCTGTTGGTGGGTAAATATAGGTATGGTTATATGTTAGGTTACAGTACTGTATAGTGTTAGTGATGATGATGATGATCAGATTAGGTCCCTGGCTATTGATGTAAGACTGATCAGGGGGTGGAATCGGGTGGTTGTGCTGGGCATTTTTTGGTATGACACATAAAGTATGTCACGGAACCAATGAGAAACGTGAACTAACCTAAAATCACGTGCTGTATAGTAAAATAAACAAATGATACAAACAATACTTCCCAAATAGGACTGCAGCAGCCCAAAAACGAACACTCCTCCTCAGGGTGTAGAAATTCAAACCAACCAAAAAAATATGGGGCGCAGATACATATAAGGGAAAAAAATAAAACCAATATAGTGTAGAATGTAAAACCAATTGTTATGTGTGAATTTAATGTTGCACTCACAAATAGAATAGATGATTCGGACCCATCTAAGTTGAATGCAGAAGCGTCTTTAATAGTCTTCGTTGACTCTAGAAAATAAACTTAAAATGGTGCAGTATCCGAGAAAAAAATGGTTAAAATCATCAGCAGAAGAAACACAGAAGATCCTTTTATAGATCCTTCTAAACGCGTTTCGCCGACTTGGATTCTTCAGTATAAGTATAATCGATCAAATGTGTCACACATATTTGATCGATTATACTTCTACTGAAGAAGCCAAGTCGGCGAAACGTGTTTAGAAGGATCTACACTGCAAAAACCTGTGGACTTTTTATTGACACTCTGCAAGCACTTTTTGGGTGCATGGACTAAATGTGAGTGTTTCTTCTGCTGATGATTTTAACCATTTTTTTCTCGGATACTGCACCATTTTAAGTTTATTTTCTAGAGTCAACGAAGACTATTAAAGACACTTCTGCATTCAACTTAGATGGGTCCGAATCATCTATTCTATTTGTGAGCGCAACATTAAATTCACACATAACAATTGGTTTTACATTCTACACTATATTGGTTTTATTTTTTTCCCTTATATGTATCTGCGCCCCACAATTTTTCGGTTGGCACGGAACCAATGAGCCTAATGGGAATTAGGGAAAAAAGGAAAGACATTCACCTATAAAAACTATATATAACTAATGCAAATGGGAAAAAAAACTTCAAGATTTATTAAGGTATTTGTCTTGATTTTGGAAACACTTGGTATTTTCTTTTTTTTGGCATTTACAGTGTTAAATATGAATGACGCGCATCGCTGTTTCTAAACAAGATTTCTTTAAAATGTGGTATGTTGGGAGTTGCGCCCCAATAGAGGCCAGAAAAAGAAAAACTGCTGACCAAAAGTATATATTTTTTGAAAGCTGACATCCCAAAGTATTTTATTAGGGGCATGTTAATACCTTTTTTTAACCATTTTATTGATATTGATACTCTGGAGGGAATTCAGAAAAAGGGCAACGAAAATGGAGAATGGTATGGAGGATAAACAACATCAGCAAAGATAATATATATACATACATACATTAGTAGGTATAACTTGGGTGGTTTATTTCCAAAATAATCTTCAAGAATATTTGCTGCTGTCAGTTTAATAACTATGATAATTACATTTATCCTGCTTATTAATTGTGTCCTGTTCTCAATTACTGACTTATTCGGATTTGGAAAAAAGTAAAACTTATTTTTTATTTGTAAGCAGGTATTGTACGTTTTATAATGCATGATATCTGTATTTTTTTAAGATACCTCAGTATTTGAGACAACTTAAAATGGAGAGAGATAATTTTGTATTTGAATTTTTTAACGAGGATGGAGATATGAACTTATTCTATATGTCTAAGAACTGGCTGGCATGGATGGAAAACAGAAGCATGGAGGACCGTACGATTTTAACATTTAATCCACAAAATGTCATATACAATAAACTTAACATTGACAAGAATAGAATTATCTGGAAGAATCATCCAAAGGTCTGAAATAATTCTGTTAATAATGACTTAGATCTCTCTCATTTGCCAAATCATCCATTTCATAGTTACATGCACTTAAAAAAACTTTTTATTGTGTTTACTAGACTTGCACATGGACCTAAAACGATTTGGACTCATTTTTGTTTGGTTTTTGGTCCATTCATTTTCAAACAACAGGTTTTGTTTCCTGCCCTTTCAGTTCAGGGGAAATTTCATGTCATACACCCTCATTCACACACACGCACATTGCAGATCCTCGGATCTTTCTGCATTTTTTGGCCTCTTGGAGAACTTCCACAAAAGGGTGGAGCTACAGGGACGGCCTCTCCCCAATCCTCCAATTGGGTGAGGGGGTGTGCGCAAAGGCTCTGCTCTTTTGTGGAAAAGCTCTGGGATGCCTGGATAATGCAGCGGATAGCTGGGGAGAAGAAAGAAGACAGAATACAAAAGACAGAGGAGGAGAAGTACAAGAAGAGGCAAGAGCTACAGAAAATGAGACAAGGACAAGGAAGCGGTTGGCGTAGAAGGTTGGGAGAGGGAGACGTTGGGAGTGAGTGCGATAAGGCATGAGAGTATGTTAGACCATGAGAGAGTGAACAAAAACAATTAAATGTTTTTGTTTGATTTGTTGGGTTCCCTTTATTTTCTGACATCCGTACAAATTAGTGAAATTTAAAAATTTTGTTAAAATTTTCATGTATACAAACCAGAATGCACAAATCTGGTATTTATAGCTTAAAATAAGCAACATATACAGAATGTGAATCTTTTAATATATATATATATGGAAAGAGAAAGTGTGCATTCTGTAGTTGTGTATATATGTGCATATAATTTAAGAGGTTTCACTTTATCTAGAAAAGCTAAATGGTTTTCTTTTTTTTTGTAGCCTCCAAAATCTCAATGCTCAGAAAACTGTCTTCCTGGATACAGAAAAGTCATGGGGTCTAGCATCCATTCCTGCTGCTATGACTGTGTGAGATGCTCAGAGGGAGAAATCTCCAACATAACTGGTATAGTACATATATGTATAGGTAGTAGCGAGTGGTCACATTATAGAAAAATTATAACGTTATATCAACGAGTCCCTACCACTGCTATTACCTCTCTGGAAATCCCACCAAACCACAAAGCAGATGTTTAATGAAATAGGGGTTTCCTTTGTCCTGGTATTTAAAATATAGTTTGGGAGAATGTAGCAGGAGAAAACGTAAGGGTGTTTTTGAAGGTTCTGAAATCTTTACTCCAATAGGTGGCATCTCAAGCTTAATTTGAGTCCAGGGCCATAGGAAGGGTGACTTAATTCAGGAGCAGCTGTGAGGGGCACACAGCTGCCCCATCAGCAGCTACAGCCTGCAGGACAGGATCGGTAATCTCCCCAACCAGCCCAACATTAAGGTTGCACGTGTGAGGGAGCTATCTGTCGCTATGTGCGTCTCCTTCTTTTGGATCAGCAGCGGTTAACAAGGAATAGAAAGATGTTTTAGCTTTTCTCAACCTAAACTACTATAAGGGGGCAATCATCCCCCTAGATTAGTCCTTGCCCTCCTTTTGCCCCTCCCACAGAATTTGGAACCCCCATGCTGCAAGACCAATTGGCACATTGCCATCTAAACGCATGGACAGTTGCCCAAGGACCTAACAGGGCTCCTAGAACATGGTGAATCACATTTATGCTAGCAATGTGATTCTCCACGAAGCCCCTATAAAGACAGTAGTGTATCTATAGGGGAGGGGGCAAGCTCACTAGCCTGAAGCTGAGCAACAGATCATGGTAGGGTGTGACATTGTTGGCCAGCAGCCATTTGGGCATTTGTCCAGTGTGCCGGGTGGCCAGCCTGGGCCTGGTAGGAAGTGTGTGTTTGTGGGAAGAGGGGTTATTTATCGATGGGTAGGAAAAGAAACATATTGTAAAATCGTATGATATGCACATTGTATCTCTTTTTTTAATAGTCCTGAGAAGGGTTTGTGTATCATACTCAAGTAAAAATGTATTGAAATATGTTACAGGATCGCGCCCTATGAGAGTGACTGTGCAGCAGTACCCCTACAATTGCTAGTTTTACCAACAATTGCATCCCAGCTGCCATAAGTAGCTTCAGGGATGAAATCCAGCATACTTTTGGCCCTACACAAGTGTGGGGACCAGGCCTGACCTCCCTATGCCGCACAATATTTCCATGAGAGAGCATGCTACTGAAGATAATTTCCTTGCAAATAAGCCCAATAGTTATTTCCATTTATATAGAGCAGCCATTGTTACGATCCTATTCATTTACTTAAAAAGCTGACATGCTCTTCTGAATATTAATATTTAATCTTTATATATATATATATTAAGTTGACCTGTGGTGATCGTGTAAACATTTTATTTTACAGACAGTGAAAACTGCATACAATGCTCCAAGAGTGAATGGCCAAATATGAATCAAGATCAGTGTATTCCCAAACAATTTGAGTTTCTTTCTTACACTGAAGATGTGATTGCTCTAGTACTGATGTCACTCTCGGCTTTCTTCACCCTGGTCACAGCTTTATTACTGGGAATATTTACTTACTATCGTTATACACCAATTGTAAAAGCCAATAATCGGAACCTCAGTTTCGTTCTCTTGGTATCCATCATGTTGAGCTTCCTCTGCGTGTTTCTGTTCCTCGGTTGTCCTGTGGATATAACCTGCATGCTGCGTCAAACTGCTTTTGGAGTCATCTTCTCAGTAGCTGTGTCTTCTGTGTTGGCCAAGACTATCATGGTTTGCATTGCGTTCAGGGCCACAAAGCCAGGCAGTGACTGGAAAAAATGGCTTGATGCTAAACTGTCAAATTCTATAGTTGTGTTATGTTCATCTGTCCAAGTTATTATTAATATTAATTGGTTGGCTATTTCTCCCCCATTTCAGGAGCTGGACATGGACTCTTACCATAGCAAGATTGTTGTTCAGTGTAATGAAGGCTCGGTTGTTGCCTTCTACTGTGTCTTGGGTTATATGGGGCTTCTGGCAGCTCTTAGTTTTATTATAGCTTTTTTAGCCAGGACATTACCAGAAAGTTTTAATGAGGCCAAATACATCACCTTCAGCATGCTGGTGTTCTGCAGCGTTTGGATCGCAATGATCCCAGCCTATGTGAGCACCAAAGGCAAATACATGGTGGCAGTAGAGATTTTTGCCATATTGACCTCCAGCGCTGGACTGTTAGGCTGTATATTTTTGCCAAAATGTTACATTATTTTATTTAGACCAGAAATTAATACAAAAACATACCTGCTTGGAAACAGTAATAAATAATTGTATACTAGTGTCTGATAATAAGTGTCTGATAAATATAATAAGTAGTAATAGATTACTAATATAGGTTAAACCAGCCCGAGTTACTGTGGCCCATCCTAGGCTCATCTGTTTGGGTCAGTTCCATGAGTTGGTTGGGTTGAAATTGTTGCTTTCTACAATGTCCTAGATTACTAATATAGGTTAGACTGTTTCAACTCAACCAACACATGGATCTGACCCAAACCGATGATCCCAGGATGGGCCAAAGTAACTGGGGCTTCTTTAACCAATGAGTACATGGATCAATTGCTCCAGGTCCCTGGAGTTGCAGGTGGTCCTGAGTCCTCATCCCATAGTAGATTTACTCGATTTGTAGTAGCCTGCTCAGACTGTGAGCTCTGGATCAATGTCAAGGTCTGACTGATACCAGTAGACCAGCGCTACAGTGGGTATGGATATTAGACATGTGCCAAAAACGTTTTTTTTTGGTTCGTTTTTGGCCTATTTGTTTTTGGACAATGAATTCCGTTTACTGCTCATTCATTTTGTATGAAAATCGGGGGGGGGGGGCTTTTTAAATTTGGGATACAAAATTGCCTCCCAATCTTTCACTTAATGACTCTCACACTCTCATTCACTCTCTTTCTCACTCTGAATGGCTCCCTACCTTCTCTACTGGAAGCTCACAATTTTTTTTAGAAGTTCATGGAAGGTTATTTTTGGCAAAATGGTTGGAGCTTCCAAAACACCCCTTCATCTAATCCTAATCCAATGGGGGGGGGCATTACCGGAAGCTTTGACATTTGCAGAAGTCCACTGAGATATGGATGAAGACAGAAGAAAGGGAAGACATGGAGAGGTCAATGGAGAAGGTAGGGAGACAATCAGAGAGAGTGAGAGAGATAGTGATTGAGAGTGTGAAAGAATGTGGATGAGAGTGAATGAGCCCACAAAATACAAATGAAAATTCAGAGCTTTTTGCTTTGTTTCTGTTTGTTTCGTGGGGGGGGGTACAAAATATGGAAATTTCGTTAAATTTGCAATTTGTATGGATCTGAATGCATATGTTTAATGGATATTATCTGAATACTCCAGTCAGAGCTGGCTCCTCTATCCCAGTGTACATCTGCACACAGGCTGGAAGAGTGGCTTTGAGGCACAGAGTGTGCTCTGATTGGTTGTTCAGCTTCCTTCTCCTTTACTGCTCTCCCTTTCTTTCACTCCATGCTACATAGGTTTATGTGCCCAGCCACAGGCTGCTCAGGAGCTTGCACGCTGCTAAGGATAGGCCTGAGGCCTAGTTTTCTATAACTCTGTGTTGTGTGATATACAATATGCCATTATACATTACTAATATTAACAGGGCAACCTTTACCAACAGTCCTGGTCACTTTTACAACAGCTTGGTTAGGGGA
This sequence comes from Spea bombifrons, assembly GCF_027358695.1. NCBI lineage: Eukaryota > Metazoa > Chordata > Amphibia > Anura > Pelobatidae > Spea > Spea bombifrons. The sequence goes on along the minus strand of NC_071087.1, from coordinate 4,281,736 downwards.
CAGGCGCCTCAGACTCCGATAGGGAACCGGACACACGACAGGCAGGTGCTGCTAGCAGAAGAACAGGGCCAGATAAACTGCAATGCAAATACCCTGAATGGAGGAGTAAGCAGGTATTTAAGGGGGAGGGCTGCACCCAGGTAAGGAGATACAGCTGGTCAGGTCGATAGCCCACACAGTGCCGTGACCAGACAGGCGGCCTCAGATATGACATATATACACAAATACAGTCCAGGCTAACAGGGTGGAATCATGGCATTTCATTGGCTGCACAAGCAGTTCATATTTACAGTGAACACATGTGCAGTGAACAGGCGTTAGATTAGTTGACACATAATTTGATGCCATCATATAATATGAACAGGCATGACATCTGTGACGGAAGCCTCCATCACTGGGACCACTGGAGAAGCCTGACTGCCAGCCTCCTCCCTATCGACTATGGGCTTTGGGTTTGTAAAGGCTTCTGTGGCTACCCCCAGCAGTATCCTCTCATCACTGGCTGAGGGGATTATCTCCAGCAGACAGCCAGGATCTGCCACCCGGGAGTGACCACCATTGTTTCAGTTTAATGTTGTATAAATCAGTCCCCCCCCCCTATTATATTGTTAATCTCGTTACTGCCCCTGTTGTCTCTGGGAGGCAGATTAAGGGGGCGGTTTGTGTCCAAATATCTTGTTTTATGTTAATGTGTGTTTTGCTGGATATATCCAGCCCTGTGTGTGAGAAATAAATCAGTCTTCACTCGGCTAGTGACTGGGGAACAGGGGAAAGTGTGGTGTCCCAGGCTAAGGGAGTACAAGACAGCGGAGGTAGTCGGTCGGACTAGCCAGCTCCATGACAACATCATTAAGGAATATAGAGGAATCTGCAATAAACTCTTTTATGTTACGTTAATTAGTGTGAGAGATTTAGGCAAACCAAGGGTACTTTCAAAACCTCACAATTGGTCCCCAGTTTTATACCTTATTTCCTGACATTTTCTAATTCCATGCATTCTTTGCTATATTCCTTTCTCTTTCACCCAATTCTTATATCTGCACATCAATTCCTACATCCCAAAGCCCCTTTGACTGAAAAAGTAAATATTTATGAATTTTTAGCCCCATCCCATCTGCATACCAAAATGTTGGACATGAGGTCAAGGGTTGCATGGTCCAAGTTTCCTGCAGTGCATTGGGAAATGACCAAATCCCCAATGCAATGGTGGTCCCCTATAAGAAACACACACAAAATGATTTTCTGTACCTCCCCCTAATCAGCTTTTAGTTCAATAAACTCTAATCTGTTGTTATGCTATTACCCGTCGCCCCTTTGTTCTCTCTCAGCTATAACCATGACTTTTAATATGTATCCTTTCCTCATTCATTTATCAATCTAGAAGCACTACCGACATCCCGGCTGCCCATTTTCTCTTGCGCTGCGAGTTGGCAAATAAGCGCTGGCAAGTGCAACAGTCTAGATTCATGTCAAAACTCAATCTCATATGTATACAATGCATGGTATGCTTTATTAACCATTTGCGGTCCAATACATTTTCAGTTAGTGTGTCAAGCAGGTTTAATTTAATTTTTGGAAAAAAACACATTAATATAACCATATATTATGTTAGTCTCTATATTTTTTCATTGTATGAATCTTTTTTTATAATCATCTTCATCACTAAAGTCACATTCAGAATCACTTTATAATAATAATATGGTTAATTCTTCCTTATAATAGTGACATCTAGTGGTCACATTGAACTACAAAGATTTTGTAAGATATATTCCAACATAGGACCGCAAAGGGTCAATGATGCATTACTTCTATGTTGTTCAATTCAGCATATGATTTGTTAAATGACTTGTGCATGAGGCCAAAAATCCTTTCGGTCAATTTTTTTTATTTTAGTTTTTGATTCATTCAGTTTCTGACAACAAATTCTGTTTCCTGCCCTATTCATTCGGGCACAATCCGGGGGGCTTTTTGTATTCGGAAATAAAATGTATTGCCCTCTCTCTATGCCCCCCAGTCCTTGTGTGCACCCTGCACTCTTCCCCTGCCTTGAATCTGCCCTATACCTACCTGCTCACTCATCTTCTACAGCTGCTTTCTGTCCTCCTCTGATCTGCTGACAGGGAGCAAGGGAGCAAAAGAAGCTTAAAGTCCACAGAACCCATGAGATTTGTTCTTTTATTTAATCTAATAAATTCCTAGTTAATGTAAGGGAGAATTCCTTTATTGGGGGGATGGATATGTAGAACACCCAGCAAAAGGAACTTGAGGACCACAGAACACCTGAGATTTTTCTTTTCCCCATCTCTATTATAAGTTGGTGTATTAGTTGAGATTTTTAAAGATATTAAAAGTTTAGTGTTTTCGAGTGATCTTAGATAGAATTTATTCAGTGTATAGATATCGCTAGCATTACAAAGGTTAACTGTATATTTTTCTTTTGCTGAATGTAACCTCTTGAGCACCCTGTCCTTGATTATTTGCTGGAGAGTTTGCATTTGCTAAAACTTAATAAGCAGCACCTGTTAGATTTATTGGCCTCTGGGTGCTTAACACTGTACCCACTTTGAACCTTAACAACATTTTCTGGGAATGCTGCCAAAAATGCTAATCTTAGTTTATTTAAACCTGTCTGACCCCATATAAATCTTGTCATTTCTGGCAACCTTCCTAGAAAATGTGAGGGAATGATGACTCATCTATAGCAGGCAAAGAATGAACGAAACCAAAACATTTTGGTATGTTGGGGTCCCTTTTTATTATCAGAGATTTGTACTAACCCGAAAAACTAGCAATTTCTTTCGGCAAATACCATGTTTGCACTAATCCAGCTGCACTGCGCTAATAAAACTGTAAATTGACCCTTTTTGGAACAATGCCGTTAAGGTGTCCTCTATAATGTATGAGAAATTTGACTTATCCTATAGTAAATATACACCCAATGGACTCTCATCCTAGCACAGTATAATAGAATGCATCTTATGACTCCTCTGGCTACCTCTTTGTCTAATTCAGATATCTAAAGATATCAGGCATTAAATTCAAGAGCTGCTTATCTGCTCTTTACTACATTTTTAGTTATGACGCTCTAGTCTTTCCAAAGCATCATATTTATCACAAACATATTTTACCACAAACTGCTTATGATCATACAGGGAACTAAATGAGCTGGCCCTAGCACTAATATTAGCCCTTTAATAGCTCACCGAGAAAATTCTGTGTAGTTACCTTTTTTTTGCCAATTGTGTTAAGAAAATAATTTAAAAAGCATTCAGTTTTTAAAAATTGGTACCCCAAATTATATTCTGCTATTTTCTGCACTTTATAGAGAAAACATGCTTAAGGAATAGAGAATAAAAGGCTACATTATAACAAGGAATCCTGCTTTATGCGTGCTGGACCCATTATATATTTTATGGTGGTAATTAAATTGGCAAACAGTAAGCTGTAAAATATAACATTAAGCATGTAATTGGGGAAAAGTAGTTATACATAAACTAAATAAACTATTCATTTTTTGTAAATGACAACTGTGTGGTACTCCATAAAACAGCTCGCAATGCACAGACCGGACTTCTCAGGGCAATCAGGACAGAAATAGGATGTGTTCTACCGCTATCATTTAGCATAACGTACTCTGTATCGCTTTTGTGCTGTACCGGTGCGTACCTAAAACACGTGGAAAGAGGTCTATTAGGATTTACAGGTATGTCCTGACTTTGTTGCAGCGGCAGCAACATCTCTGCGCTGCTACACAAGAGATGAAGCTGTCTGGGCTGTGGAAAAAGAAAACTCACTCTTAGTAGAGGAGGGATAATAGACTGGGATTTTTTTCAGGCTTTGGACCCCTTAGTTCCAGTGAAGAGTGATGTAAAGACTATAGGATACAAAGGCATTTTAGACAATTGCATGCTCTGCGGCACCAGTTTGGGGAAGGCCCTTTCCTGTCCCAGCATGACTGCGCCCTATAAAGACAAGTTAACACCGTCGAACAATGTTGGTGTCACGGAAGCCTCTGTGCCATGGGCTCCTGGAGGGGACTGAGTGCCAGCCTCCTTCCTACAGACTATTGGTCCTAATACGTAGGGCCACATCTCCCAAGGTACCAGAGACTCTAAAGACTGCATTTTGGGAGGGGGTTTATGTGTGGTGTTACTCAGAGACCTCTTGTGTACCTGGATCTGATAACTAGCAGGCTTCAGTCAGAAGTCAGGGAGATGCCTGTGTTTACCATCCTGCCCACAGACTACAATAGCGACCCCCTACTGGGCTGAGGCGGACGGAGTGCAAATACCGAGCCGTGTGCAAAGGAGGACCTGATGGGGAACTTTCTGTGGCTTGTTGTGTCTATTGCATGTAAATTACCCCTTGTACTGTTTAAATACCCCTGTGTTTCCAAATAAATTGAGTTCCTGTTGTCACCTCAACATGAGTGCTGTCTGATGATTGGGGTGGGCTGCTATGATCCTTTAGTGTAATTTTCAGGACAATAGTCACATTGTATAGCTAAGCTTCGGCTAGCCACAGTGCCAACGCAGCTCCGGTGCAGAGACATCGCCCTTACTCTCTACAACGCTTGTTCTGTGTGGCATTGAAGGGGTTAATCATTGGTGTCCCGGCAGGAGGAAGCAACGTTTGGCTGAAGTACCCAGTCAAGGTACAGGGCGTCCTGTCACAGCTGGGATAACCTGAAATGCAGCTAATTGTCTAACATCAGTGTCTGACCCAGTAGCGTACCTAGCGGGGGGCGGGGGGGGGGCGGTCCGCACCGGGTGCCGCTCATCAGTGGGGTGCCAACTTGCCGGCACCCGGCACCCCTCCAGAGACGGACAGTAATGTCCGCCGCTGGAGGAGCAGGCTCGCAAGAGAGCGGTATCGGAGGTCTTTAACAGACCTCCGGCTCCCTTGAGTGATTTTAAGCCGGTTCCCTTGAACCGGCTTAAAATCACTCAAGGGAGCCGGAGGTCTGTTAAAGACCTCCGATACTGCTCCCTTGCGATCCGCGCGGCAACTGCTGCTGTGCAGAGGGCATAGTGGGCGCGGCTTCAGTGCCGCCGGGATCTGACAACAAACCCCGGCGGCACTGAAGCCGCGCCCACAGTGCCCTCTGACCCGGAAGAAGACAGAAGAAGAGGAGCGAAGAGGAAGACTGCTGTAAAAAGAAAAGACTGCTGTAAGAAGAAAAGAGGTAGAAAAGAAGGTAGGAAATCATTCATTAAGACTGAGTGACAGTGAGAGTGGATTGGTATGTGTGGAATCTGTGGATTGGTATATGTGTGGATTAGTATGTGTGGAATGTGTGGATTGGTATGTGTGGATTGGTATGTGTGGAATCTGTGGATTGGTATGTGTGGTATGTGTGGAATCTGTGGATTGGTAAGTGTTGATTGGTAAATGTGTGAGAGTGATGGGTGTTATGCTGTACCGTTTCCAATGTCTTTTTCATTATAATTATGCTCTAAAGTACATCATAACTCCCATCACTCTATACTGTTCCGTACAGTTGCAGAGCTGGGAGACAGAGGCCTTGCACCCAGGGCCGGCCCTATAATGGGGCAGACTGGGGCAATTGCCCCAGGCGGCACTTTAGAAGGGGCGGCACTTTGCCGCCCCAAGAGCTTTTTTTTATTTTTTTTTTATTTTTTTTTTTTTGAAGCGGAGGAGAGAGAGAGGGGCACCGAGTGGTTTTCGCTTACCCGCTCGGCGCCCCTCTCTCTCTCTCCTCTGCGGCGAGTCTCCCTGTTCGGTCCCGGTGCCGGCTTGTAATGCAGAGCGCCGGAAGTGACGTCAATTTCCGGCGCTCAGCATTACAAGCCGGCACCGTGGCAGAGCAGGGAGACTCGCCGCAGGACTGTTTAAAGGTAAGTACCGGGGGGGGGGTCGTAGATTATGGCGTCGGCGAAGTTTAAAATGCCAACGCCCCCCCCCGGCGTCGGCGGCGTTTTAAACTTCGCCCCAGGCGGCGTTAAGTCTTCGGCCGGCCCTGCTTGCACCCCCACCGCAGGGTGCTGGTCTGGTTCTATGTGGGCAATGTGGACGCTGGCTTTGGGGTGTGCAATCTGTGATCTATGCCTGTAATTTAGGGTGTTTTATCTATAACTTTAATGCTGAGTTTTTATGTGAATTCCAATTGATCAATACCTGCAAAGCTGGGTTTGTGTGTTAATGTGTTGGTCTATATCTGCTATGCTATGTTTCTATACATTATTTATGTTTACCAGCAAATACAGGATTTGTATGTCTTATTCAGTTGATCAATACCTGGGGTGCTGTTTCCATGTGTTGTTTATTTGATCTATACCTTCAGTGCTGAGTGATTTCCAGTTGATCTATACCTGCAATGCTGGGTTTGTGTGTTCTGTTGATTTATACCTGCAATGCTATGTTTCCATACATTATTTATGTATACCTGTAAATACAGGATATTTATGTCTTATTCAGTTGCACGTGCTGTTTCCATGTGTTGTTTATTTGATCTATACCTGAACTACAGGGAGTAATTAAAAGAGAGTTGTGGTTTAGTGACGTAAGGGACAAATGGACGATGGACGGGATGATTACGGGGAGAGGACCTCCCAATGTCACGGTGCAGTCAGAAGAAGGGAAGGCTGTACTGACTCTCACAGTCTTCCCCTGATCTGCAGTTGAGGGCAGTACAACATAATCCCTATCACTATACATCGATCTAGACATTTACAATAATGCAGCATAACCCCTACCACTATATACTAAGCCAGACACTGAAGTGGTAGGCCTACACCACATCAATGGCTTTGTATATAGTGATATGGGTTATGCTGCATTATTGTAAATGTCAGGCTCAATGTATAGTGATATGGATTACGCTGCCCCACCGTCAATGTGTGCTCAGTATAAAGTGATAGGTGTTATCCTGTATCACCGGCAATGTGGGCCTCAGTATATAATAACAGTTATGTTGTACCACCGTCAGCGCGTGCCTCAGTATATAATGGAAACAGTTATGTTGTACTACTGTCAGCGCGTGTCTCAGTATATAATGATAGCAGTTGTGCTGCACAACTGTCAATGTCTGCCTCAGTGTATAATGATAGTTATGTTGTACTACTATAAGTGTCTAGCTCAGTATATAAAGATAGTGGTTATGCTGTACCACCATCAATATCTGGCTCAGTTATAGTGATAGGTGTTATGCTGTTCCACTGTAGTATCTGGCTCAGTGTATAGTGATAGGAGTTATGCTGTTTCACTGTAATGTTTGCCTCAATATATAATGAAATGACTTAAGCTGCACCACCGTCAATGTCTGTCTCAGTATAGAGTGATAGGCATTATGCTGTACCACCGTCACTGCCTGGCTCAGTATATAGTGATAGGTGTCATGCTATACCACAGTCAGTGTCTGGTTCATATGGTATATATAATCATGAGTCGACATGGCAACACCACTATATATGCAAATGCTTAAATGAAAAGAGAACAATGTTATGGTGACTCCTGATTATAATATCAGATTTTTTTTTAGTTTATAGTGTCTTTAGCTGCTTAGCCAGTACTTAATTTGTAATGTTTGTCACTCATTTGTTAGGTCTTCTTAGAAACTTGTTGTGTTTGTTGTTTTTTCGGGGGGTTATTAAAGAAAGCACTATTATATGTTCAGTAAATGTTATTTAAACATATTTATTTTACTTATAAGTTATTAATTTATTTTTTCAGATTTCTTGTTGTTTACAGTTGACACAGTTTACAAATTGGTGCAATAAATATTCTTGCCAACATAATTTTGTAGATGTCTTTACATTTGGGGGGGGGTGCCACTTACAGGATCCGCCCCGGGTGCCAAATACTCTAGGTACGCCCCTGGTCTGACCTCATTAATGGTCTTTTAGCTGTAAATAGGTGTGATGGTCAGGTGTCCACATCTTTTTGGTCCTATAGCCTAAACTCTTGTATTTCTGAAAAACAAAAGTTAGAGACAATTATTAAAACAATGTTAAGAAAATAAACTAATTCGAAATGATTATTGTGATTCGGATGATACTGGTGATATTATTACTCTCCTATATTCTCAATGCTGTATTTAAAGAACATGATGAAACCGCTCTCCCAAACCACAGATGTGTGGAGCTAAATTCAGGCTCCATTGAAGTGCATTAAACTGCGATGTATAAAAGCAGGAGCATTCGCTTAGATTCAATCCACTGATCTAAATATGCAGCAGCTGTCTGTGCCGTATGTCATACCGTATCCTTCTGGAACCCATGGAGACCATTTGATTTACTGCATAACATTGATGTGCATTATTTTATGTAGAAGCACTGCAACCCATCTCTTTAAAGCAATATGGTGCTTTTTAATCATGTGTCTGACACCAGTAATGTCTAAAATCCAGACTTCACCAGCCTGTAGTCTGAGAATGAGAAAATGCATCGAGGATTATGAATATTTTCAAGATGGAGCTGTTATAATCGGAGGGGTGCTTTCTGTCAATCACGCTTTGAATGAGTATGTAGAAGAATATGGAATTAAGCACGTGATGATGTGTATGCGGTAAGTTTCTCTCCCTTTAGTCCTTTTTATGTATTTTTTGACACTTTATTCAGAATTATATCTAGATCTTTGGAAGCCCCAGGTAAATCATTCCCGATATATTTCTCTTATGTCCCAAACACTTTCACACTATGTGGCTCTGTGAATACAACCTAACACTTGGTTTTAAATTAAATACATTGTTCCCATTGTTGTCAAAGCGGCAAACATTACAAAACCTGATACCAGAATTGGCCAGATTTCAATAGATAATAAATGTTCCTGCACTGGTTTTAAGTTTTGCATCATGCTATGTGTGTTTTGTGGCTACACAGTAGGTTATAGGACTGAGATCCTAGTTCCAGACCAAAGTTCCTTGAAGCCGAGTAAGTGCAGCCACACATAGCCGTAGAGCTCCTAAGGACAAGGTCACAAAAGGGTTGGTAGGTTAATTAGTTTAAAATGTCAGTTTGTGTAATATAAAAATATAGACATTTTTAAATCCTAGCTATAACTGAAAACAACATTTCTCAATCACTTATCCATTAAAATATTATTGGATTTGCTTTAAATGAGTTTAACATGTATCGATTTATATCACTTTTGTAGACCTCAGCCACATTATTACAAAAATCTTCTGACCTTTCTCTTTTCCATTTGGGTTATTAACAAAGAGATGGGATCTTTATATAATTTTTCTGTGGGATATCACATATTTGATTCATGCTCTGATGAAAAAAAGGCTGTAAAAAGTGTTCTGCAGATATTATCGGGGCCGGGAAAGACCGTCCCTAATTACTCCTGTACTGAACAAGGAAAAGTGGCTGGCTTTATCGGGGATCATTATTCCAGTACAACATTGGCCATAGCCCAGATACTGAAGCTTTATGGGTACGCACAGGTGAGTAAAGAAACATAATTAACCTGACACAAAATGATTCCACTATTTGTTTAACCCCTACGTGACAATGGCTGATTTTATTTTTTGGTACTCTTCGTGACAATGGCTCTTTTAACGTATCTGCAGTGCTCGTGTTTAGCTGTAATTTTCTTCTTTCACGATTAATGAACCCACACAAGTTATATATTGGGTTTCTTTCAGGACAAGAAGGGCTTTCTTTAAATGTCATTTTGATTGTATCATATTATTTACTATTTAAAAAAAAAGTATAAAATAGGGTGAACATTTGAGAAAAAAAGGACTTTTTCTGGCTTTTGCTTGGAAAATATTTTACTCATCTATAAAAACTATGAAAAATCCCGCTAAATAGATTCTACTATTTGTCCTGAGTTTAGAAATACCCATGGTTTTATGCTTTTTTCTGCATGTTGTGGGGCAATAAGTCCAAGTATTGTTTTGCTATTTCAAAACCATTTTTTCCAAACCTGGTAATTCTGCCCCATGTACTATTTCAGGTATCTTTGAAGCCGGCCAATGCAATTTACCCCATCAAACCATATATATTTGACTAGAAACCCCAGGGTATTTAAAATGCTAGTATTTCTACTTTATGGTAGTCAATTTTTGGCATTTTTCACAGTCACACAACACCCCAATATGTGTTCAGCAACATCCCGAGTATAGCGATAACACCTATGGGTTTGCCTGGCTGTTTGGGGCAAAAGGGCAACATTTAGGGCATGCACATTTTCAATGTTGGACTTTTACATTTGGTGATCCTGTGCCCATGCCCTATTTGGTACATTTTTGAGCAATTCAACGTGCCCAATAAAACCATATATTTTTGAAAAGAAGACACCGCAGGGTTTTTCCGGGTTGTTTGCTGGCTAAAAGGCCACATTTGGGACGTGTGCATTTTTCAAATGTAAAATTTGACAGGTGGTCATCCTTCCCCATGTGTTAATTGGGACATTGTTTAACCCGGCCAATTCAATTTACCCCATAAAATCATCCATTTTTTAAAAGTACACCCCATGGGCATTTAACATGCCAGTATTTTAACTCTTTCCATGCGAGAATTTGGAACTGGAAGGTTCCCCTGATGGTTACCATTATTTTACATTTTTTGTAACTATTTTTTTGTTATTATTTTTTTAATATATTTTACTAATCACATTGTATGGCCATTGACGTGTGATAAGTGATATCTTCTATTGATTATTGCATCTTACAAATAGTAATGATGGAAGCCATGGGGGCCGATTGTATTTTTTAAACACTGCAATCATTTCGATAAATGAGAACGACTTTATGGGTCGCCGGCAGGGGCCTCTTCTTGCATTAACCAATGACATGTGACTTAATATTTACTAGTAAAACTTTTTTCATATAGGGTAGTCTATAGGGTAGTCTTATATTCAGGCTTTTCTTTTTTTCTAAATTAATATTCAAATTTTGGAGGGGTCGTCTTATAATCGAGCAAATACGGTAATTAGTGATTACCAGGTTTCAGATTAAATATATTTAGCATGTACATCTTCTGAAGCCTTGGGGAACCGAGTAGTGGCTTTGGATGTCAAGCTGGGTGATAGACAGTAGGCCAAGTACCCATGGGAGAGCAGTTAATGCCAGAGCAGCAACAGGATATATTAGATTTGTTTTTGTTTCAGGTAGAATTTTCTGAGAGACAAAGGACTACATATCTAGTTTCACATAAAATCAGAACTGAACCAGGGGTAAAGCTCTCTACCAGGCTACAGTAGAAAAATAATTGTCCTAAAAGAGCTTTAGGAAATGTTGAAACTAGCTGTAATAGAGTAGTCGTATAATGACTAGTGTAGTCCCATAGTTCTGGTACCTAGCCCATATGGGAAGGTGTGGTTCCCAAGGTGGATGAGTTACTTGACTCATATCAAGACTGGGTGAGGCTTGTTGCTATATTAACAGTGGAAATAACAAAAGGATATTGGACAAAAAGGTCAAATATAAGCCTTGGTGGCATCTATGGGTCTTTGTCAAGATGCCATTTAGGATACATGGAGTGTCAGCATTCTTCCACAGATTAAATGATGGTGTATTGAGCCCACACATTAGATTTGCGGTTGCAAATACAAATGCTACTACTATTTTTTGCAAGCACTGCAGATCCCATAAAGTATAATATAATTCTTGTTTGTTTCAGATCAGCTATGGTGCCACCCATCCAATACTCGGTAATAGACATGATTATCCCAACTTTTTTCGAACAGTTAAAAATGATCATGTTAATTATTTTATTATTTCCAAGTTACTGAAATATTTTGGCTGGACCTGGGTTGGGATTTTAGCCTCTGATGACGATAGTGGAGAGAAAGAAACTCAAGTGTTAACAAAATATTTAAAAGATGACGGCATTTGTGTGGCCTTTGTACTAAAAATTATTAATAGCGTTGACTATATTGTTAAGACATCTAAAAATATGATTCGTGCTTTAAAACAATCCACAGCTCGAGTCATAACATTTTGTGGAACGTATTCTCTATTTGTTTCCTTTAGTCTAAAACACATAGAAGAAGGTCTCACGGATAAAACTCATATCCTTGGCCCTCATTTGGCTTCAAAAGTTTTCCTTCTAAGACAAATGCCATATATATTTAATGGAAGTTTAACAGTTGAACCATTTTCCCGAAATATTCCGGAACTGCAAGAATTCTCAAATAATTTTCATCCTCTGAGATACCCTGAAGACAAGTTACTTGAAGATATTTGGATGTTGCATTTTTATTGTTTCTCAGGTGACCCTAAAAAGAAGGACTATTATGAGTCTGTTCTGAATATCTCTCTTTCACGCTGCACTTGGAAGCAACATATCTCAGAAATACGTGACATTTGGATAGTCGGAGAAAGTAGCCAAGTGGATCATGCTGTGACTGCCATGGGAAGTGCCATCTTCCATATGTACAAATTAAAACCACTTCCGATAAATAAAATTCCCATGTCTAAGTATAAACACCAGGTAAACTAATCTGTGCACAATTCCCATAGATAATTACATGTTTTAAGGATAGTTTTTTAGTTAAGATTGTATATTGCCATTTTTATTGAAAAAAACTACTTTCAAACTACATTTGGGTATTACATGACTGTAAATCCTTACGTCCTCCCTATTGCCTTTCCCTGTTGGCTCAGGGGTTTCCTGATGAGAGGCTCCTTCACAGAGTCCATCCCTGGACATAGATGCCATTTGCAGGCTGCAGACACAAGGTAGATTTGTTAAAATATGCATTGCAGCTAGGGTTGGTTAATACTCCTGCTGTTGACACTTTTCCTTGACTCTCGGCTAGTCTGGTATCTTAAGCATCATGGGGAAGTGAGTATGCATTTGGTTTGCTGAACATCATTAATTTTGTGTATATGAATGCGCCCAAAGGCCAAGTTTGGAACCGCTCCACCTGGACCATCAGTTGGCACCATCCCTCCTTCCTGTGCTCTGTCAGATGGACCAGAAGGAACTGGTTCTGCAACAACAACTGCTGAAGAACTGACAACTGTATCATCCAGTGGTTCACCATCATCTGGCATCCCAGGAAACCCAGTACGAATAGGAAGGCACAATCTTATTACTCCGTTCCCGGATCTGATCGATGTGCCTTTGTTATATTCTGCCATCGGGAATTTCTACTTTGTATGACAAGGCTCCTGTGGTCATAAGTACTTGTGCAGGTATCCATTTAGGACCAGAGGCATAGTTTCTGACATAAACAGCACCGTCAGATATAAATACTCTTTCAGTAGAAGCATTATAGTTCTTATTAAATTGCAATTCTTGCTTCTCTTGTAACTCAGATGTCAAATCAGGATGTAAACAATCAAGTTTTTAGATGGTGGTTGATGAGGAGCTCTGCCGGACTACTACTGGTGTTTGAGCATAGTGTCACATGTTGTTGCAGAAGTAAATTTGCAAGTCTATAATTCCAGTCTCCTTCAATAATTCTCTTGAGAATGAGTCTTTTGTGCTTTGAACCATATGCTAAGATTGAACATTTAATGATGGGTGGAATGGTGCAATCATAACATGTCGAATAAGATTACTTGCCGTAAAAGTTTTGAATTCTGATTAGGTAAATTGTGAATTGTATCCAGCAACCCATGTGTAGCAAACAGATTCCTTGGAATCCTTATGACAGTGACTGAGGTAGCAGATGTAACTGGAACGACGTCTAACAATTTCAAAAAGGTGTCAACAACTAAAAAAAACACATCTGTCCATTAAAAGAGCCACCAAAATGTAGGTGACCTAGTCACTTCCCAGTGGTGTACCGGAGCTTAAAATGGAGCATGACGAGCGGACTGACTGTGAGGTACCCAGTTCTCAATAACTTCACCCATTTTATGCCATCAAATTAACTTTTGGCTAACGCTTTCTTATAAAGTATTCCAGGATGTGTCAGGGTTTTCACCCTTCCCCCCACTTGCTTTTCTGTTCAGCAAACAGGAACACCTCAGCTGATCCTAATGAGTAACCTTTCATTCCTCCGTTTCCCGGGTTACCTCCTAATCAACCAGTCCCTTTTCCTGATGTGCTATGTAGCTACAAAGGCAGTGGCGGAACTACCGGGGTCGCAGGGGTCGCGACTGCGACCGGGCCTTGGAGTTCTGCCAGTCAGGGGGGCCCAAGGGGTGCCGAGCGGTTGCTGAAAATGACCGCTCGGCAACTCTTGGGCCCCCCTGACTGACAGAAATCCAGGATGCCTCCGCTCCCCGTCGCTGCTGCCACAGCTGCCGCCGTCGCTGCTGCCACAGCTGCCGCCGTCGCTGCTGCTGCTGCCGCAGCCGCCTGCCTCAGCGCTGCCCAGAGTGCAGTGTTGGAAGCGTGAGGCGTTTGTCTCGGGTGCCGGCGCTTCACGCTGAGCCTCACGCTCCCAACACAGGAGTTGACGGTAAGTGACCTACAAAGGGGGGGTAGGGAGGGAGTGGGTAGATCGTGAGAAGGGGGGTAGGGAGGGAGTGGGTAGATCGTGAGAAGGGGGGGAAGGGAGGGAGTGGGTAGATCGTGAGAAGGGGGGTAGGGAGGGAGTGGGTAGATCGTGAGAAGGGGGGTAGGGAGGGAGTGGGTAGATCGTGAGAAGGGGGTAGGGAGGGAGAGGGTAGATCGTGAGAAGGGGAGGGTAGATCATGAGACGGGGTAGGGAGGGAGAGGGTAGATCGTGAGAAGGGGGGTAGGGAGGGAGAGGGTAGATCGTGAGAAAGGGATAGATGGGTTGGGGGGGCCCCCTTAACAGAGTCTCGCACCGGGGCCCTGAGGTTTCTAGTTACGCCCCTGTACAAAGGCCCAGTATTTCTCCGCCCTTGCATGGTCTCTGACTTCCAAGTCTGTTTACCATTATTTCTGCTGTTTATCAATGTTGACCCTGGCCTGGCTAACGTCCCACTCAGGTTTCTGATTCCCAGTTCTATTGCTGACTACGTTGTCTTCCGAACTTCGGCTTGTCTGAGTACTTGTTTTTGCTTCTAACTTCTGGCTGTGTATTTTGACTATGTTTCTGGATTTTGTTATTGCTTTGTTATTTATCATCTCTTTCTGTTTTTGTGGTTCCTGACAGGATGTCCCTCATGGAGAGCATGCAATACTTGGCAGACATACAATCAATGTCACTCGATAGGGATGTCCTTGCAATGCTTTGTACATTAGGGTGTGTTACAGGTTCAAGTATACTTTGTTCCACTCTGTGAGGCTTCATGTGACAGGAGGGCCTTTATACATGCCAAGAACATGAGTCCATAACAAGCTAAATGTCTCTGCTGAAATCAAAGATTATGCGCACACCCAGAATCTTCTTCCATTTTGCAAGGAACACCTTGGAGCTCAATCTCAGTGTAAATCTTCAGTCCTGATGGCAAATTTCCATTTTATTCGCAAAGTCATTTGAGCAAATATCTGTAGCTATTTCACTATCCAAACTGGCATGGGGAATATTTACAGAGTGTGCTGCGCTTGGTGTTGTACTTGCATTCTTATATGGGGTTTGTGTTCTACTGGCTTTTCTTTGGCAAAATATCTAAATATGATCACTGCATTACAAAAGCAACATGTATTACGCCTGTGTTTTCCACCACAATGATAAGTTCCTTTAAATTAAGCTGTGACATCACGTGGTGAAACATCCTTTGATTGAACATCCATCTTTGTCTCTAGATTTATTTCAGGTGATTTATCGTTACTGGAGGAGGATTTTATCTCTTTTGAATTTAAATATGCAGCCTTAAATGCGAGGGCTCTTGTGCAATCTGTCTTGCAAGAAGTCTTCTTTGCAATGCTTCATATCGCACTCCACACTCAAGCCTGTCCCTTAACAAGGATTCTAAACTTATGCCAAAATTGCAATTTTATTAAGACACGGAGGCTTCGTATTATGCTATTCTCTTTCTTTATTCCCAACAGCAGCAAAGAGATATAAAACAAGGAAAACAAATAACAACCAATAAGCAGCTAGTGCCCGTAATAACATCACGCCTATTCCCATAATGCTCCTCTTTCTTTGCTGCTCCCTCAGACAGCTAAGTACAATTATTTGGTCTCCGTATATTGTATTGGATATTTGCTCTCCTTATATTGTTTTGGATGTTTCCTTGATTTCTTTTCAGCTTCCTTGTTTTGTGTATTTTAGTATATTTCAGTATATATTATTTCTATAGATATTTTTTCTCTATCTATATTTTTTCTGGGATGCCAATTTGGTCTTGGATTTCTTGGATCGGTGGGGTCCTAATGAGGATTTATCTTTGAAGCAGTTGTCGGCTAAATTGGTCACCTTATTTTGTTTGATATCTTGCAAACGGGTTTCTGATGTCCGAGGTGCTATGGTTTCTAAAGCTTCCTCCTTAGGGTGTCGCTTAGAGGATATCATGAAGGCGGCTGACTGGTCATCTGAGTATACATTCCGTAATTTCTATTTTCGACCCATTCAGCACTTGGCTTTACCTGTAGTTCATCAGCTTTGAACTAGCATAATACGAAGCCTCCGTGTCTTAATAAAATTACCAGATTTTACTATTACATGACGTAAAGTCATGATTTTATTATTCCCTCCCTCCCATACCCTTGTTTTTTCTAGGGGGATTGTATTTTTCCATCATGTGTGAGTTCTGTTTGACAGTGAGTGATATTCTATGTGATGATTATTGCCTTTATTTCGATGTGTGTTATTATTTGACCTTATTATCTTGTCTGATCATGCATTTATATTGTTGTATATAACCTGACGTCTGCTTTCGGGCCCGTTTTACCGTATATCTTTCCAGTTTTCAGCTTGAAGCGCTCTTCTGGAGGTTCTTCTGTTCCGGTTTCTACGTTTGTGGATGTGCTGTTCGAGTTTTCAGTCTTCGGGATCTTCGGTTCCAGCAAGAAAGAGGAGCATTATGGGAATAGGCGTCATGTTATTACAGGCACTAGCTGCTTATTGGTTGTTATTTGTTTTCCTTGTTTTATATCTCTTTGCTGCTGTTGGGAATAAAGAAAGAGAATAGCATAATACTCGCCTCTGTGTCATTAATAAAATCATGACTTGGAATGGAATCATGAAATGGAAACGCCTCACTGTTTCAGATAGCGTGAGTGCAAAATGATTTTTTACCGGTGTCAGTATTTCTCCAAATGAGCAGTCTTTTGATTTTGCAGGAAATATCAATAAGCTGAAGTATCTCTCTTCGATCCAATGATATTCAGTAACACAACTATTGTCTGTAGTGTCCTTCCTCATTGCCAATCCCACTCTCATTACCAATTATGTGTGTTTGAATCTTATATATATGTTTGCACACAGACACAGACAACCTGTGAAAACAGGACTTCTTTTTTGTTTACTTCAGTGACAACACACAAGATATAAACACAAGAGACACTAACACAACTGCCATCTGCTGGAAAACAGACTGCATAGCAAAACATAGCAAAAGGGCACTTGGTAGTTTTGCAGAAGTTGTGGTAACATTTGGCACGCTAATTGTTATATTTATCATACTGTTCAGCAAACCAAATGGATGACTGAGAATCATGATATGTGCATTTCGCAGTTGTTGCAGTGCCTGATATAAAAGCTAACCTTTGTCACTCCAGTTGTTGAGTACTCAATTTCCTATGATGTTTAACATACCAAACTGGCTTAGAGTTATGGACAATGTAGTCTCAGCAGCTGGAGTACTAACCTACCCTAGCTGCAATACATGTTAAAAATAAACTACCGTATTTGCTCGATTATAAGACGAGGTTTTTTTCAGAGCAAATGCTCTGAAAAATACCCCTCGTCTTATAATCGGGGTCGTCTTCTAATCAGACCTCAAATAGAGGTCTGATTAGGAGACTAAGATCCAGATCCCCCGCACCGCTGCAGGGGACCTGGATCCTCCTGTCGTCGCCCCCCCCACACTTACCGGTGCTTCCGGAGGTGAAGTTGGCAGCGGGGGATTGTATGCGTCCGTCGCAAATACCTTCCCCGACTGTCAGAGATCAGAGTTCCAGAGTTCCTGATCTCTGGCAGCCGGGGAAGGTATTTGCGATGGACGCATACAAACCCGCGCTGCCAACTCCACCTCCTTCCGGCTGCCGCGGAATGAGACGTCAACCCGCTGCCCCGGCAATACAGCAGGAAATTGGAAGCACCGGTAAGTAAGTAAGTGTGTGTGTGTGTGTGTGTGTGTGTGTAGGGCATTTCTGGAATGCCTTACACCCCTATATGCCACTCTGGCACTTAGGGGGTTAAAAGGCATATTATGGGGCAGAGTGGCATATAGGGAGGTATAAGGCTTTTCAGGAGGCAGAGTGGCGTTAAGGGGGCATTTAATAGTGCACTCTGCCTCCTGAAATGCCTTATACCTCCCTATATGCCACTCTGCCCCATAATATGCCTTTTAACCCCCTAAATGCCAGAGTGGCATGTAGGGGTATAAGGCATTTCTGGAGGCAGAGTGCTCTATATAATGCCTTTTAACTCCCTTAATGCCACTCTGCCTCCTGGAATGCCTTATACCTCCCTATATGCCACTCTGCCCCATAATATGCATTTTAACCCCCTAAATGCCAGAATGGGATATAGGGGTATAAGGCATTTCTGGAGGCAGAGTGGCACATAGGGGGTCAAAAGGCATACCATGGGGCACAGTGGCATATAGAGGGTTAAAAGGCATATCATGGGCCACAGTGCCATATTGGTGTGGCAAGCCTGGGGGCAGATGTGCGTAACTGGGGGGCAGGTTGGAAAATACAAGGAAATAAAAACAAAAAAAATATTTTTCTCAATCATAGCTTTTATTAAAAAAAATAGTTTACATGAATTAACATTTACTGGTAAAACTTTTTTCCTTTAGGGTCGTCTTATATTCAGGCTTTTTCTTTTTTTCCTAAGTTAATATTCAGATTTTGGGGGGTCGTCTTATAATCAGGGTCGTCTTATAATCGAGCAAATACGGTACATTGTGTCTGCAACCTGCAAACTGTACCTCAGCCCAGACGGGGACTCTGTGCCTGTGAAGGAGCAGCTGTCAGAGTGTAGCGAAGGAGATCGGGAAGAGGGAGAGAAGAAGATCGGATCAAACCACTCTGACAGCAGAGGGTGTTCTGAATTAAGTTAAAGGTTTGGTTTTTTTTTTTGCTATCTACCTAGTTTTTTATGTTTTGTTAACCTAATATAGCGGGCCTCCTTGAATTTCAAGGCAAGTGCCCCCTCTTGCCCCATTCCCAACAAGTTTTGTGTTATGTGTCTGGTATTTTCTATTAACACTATGTTAATAAATCCAGGCAAAATTCATAAAGATTATTACATTTTGCTTTTTGGACAATTTAGCTTTTCTATCACATTTAATATTGGTAATTCAATTGCAAAAGAAACAGTTTTTATACTTTTTTTTTTTTTTAGAAAAAGGTGTAATAATAAATAATATTAATAATTAGACATAGTAGCAGAAAGAGTTGGTTCTGTCACTACAGATATCTGGCAGACCTACGATAGATGATTGTGTACAGTTCTAGAGACCCCTTCTCCAGAAGGATATTGACATTCCGGAGGGAATTCAAAAAAGGGCAACAAAAATGGTAAATGGTATGGAGGTTAAAAAATATCAGCAGACAAAATATATACATTAGTAGGTAGAACTTGGATGGTTTATTTCCAAAATAATCTTTAAAAATATTTGTCCTATGCTGCTCTCATAATTTAATTACTGTGATAATTAACTATAAACTGCTTATTCATTTTGTCATTTTCTCAATTACTAGCTTATTCTGATTTGGAAAAGTAAAACTTATATTTTAATGTTGCTAAGCAGGCACTGTACTTTTATAATGCATGATATCTATTTGTTAAAGGTTCCTCACTATTTGAGACACCTTAAAGTTAAGATAAATAATGGCGTACATGAATTTTTTAACAAGGATGGAGAAATGAACTCATGGTACATGTTTCAGAACTGGGTAGGGTGGCTGGAAAATAGAAGCCTAAATGCCTTTATGATTTCCAAGTTTGATCCGCAAACTGTCGTATATGAGAAACCCAGTATTGCCATGAATAGAATTATCTGGAAGGATCACCCAAAGGTTTGAAATAATTGTTCTGTTAATAATGACTTAGATCACTTAACAAATCCTTCATATCATAGTTTTGTGCACTAAAAACTAGACTTGTGCATTCGTATTCGGGCGAACATGAAAATGAACACGGGGGATGCGTTTTCGTTGTTCAGCCCAAATACCGAACATACGAACATGGCGGCAGCAAAACGTACACGAAGACTCGCAACGCGAAGAATCTTCGTCTTTTCTGACATTCGTATGAATTAGCGAAACTGGCAAACTTTGATAAAATTTACATTTGTACGAATAAGAATGCACAGACCTGGTGTTTATAGCTTAAAAAATAGCAAAATAAACAGAATGTGAATCTTTTAATGTGTATAGAAAGAAGAAATTTGCTTTCTGTAGTTGTGTATCTTATATATACACATATAATTTAAGAGGTTTCAACTGTATCCAGAAAAGCTAAATGGTTTTCTTTTTTTTTTTAGCCTCCAAAATCTCAATGCTCAGAAAACTGTCTTCCTGGATACAGAAAAGTCATGGGGTCTAGCATCCATTCCTGCTGCTATGACTGTGCGAGATGCTCAGAGGGAGAAATCTCCAATATAACTGGTATAGCACATATATGTATAGGTAGTAGCGAATGGTCACATTATAGAATAATATAACATTTTGTTATCTAGTCCCAACCACTGCTATTACCTCTCTGGAAATCCCAATAACCACAAAGCAGATGTTTCATGAGAGAAATCTTTACTCCAATAAGTGGCCAGTAGTTCACCCTTGCAGCTCGAGCTTAATTTGAGTCACATACAAAAATAAGGCATTTTAACACATTGTTTAAGACTGTGGATGCCGAGGCAGCCCTTCAACTTTAAGGGCCCGACGACAGGACACGTGTGGGGCACGTGATACAATGTTATGCTTACCTATATGTATGGGGGCTGGCATATCCAGCAGGTGGCAGCACACTAAAGCACCTGACCTGAAGTGACAGATTATGGTAAGGTGTGACACTGTCGGACAGCAGCCATTTGGGCATTTGTCCAGTGTGCTAGGTGGCCAGTCTGGGCCTGGCAGGAAGTGTTTGGGGGGGGGGTTGCTTATCAATGGGTAGGAAAAGAAACATATTGTAAAATCTTAGGTATAATATGCACATTTTATCCTGAGAAGGGGGTGTGTATTATACTTAGGTGCCTGACCTGACTTGCACGATATTTCCACAAGCTAGCATGCTACTTAAGATAATTTCCTAGCAAATAGACCCAATATTGCTTTTTTTTGCACACACATTATATAGGGCAACCATTGTTATGATCCTATTCATTTATTTAAAAGGCTGTCATGCCCTGATAAACATTAATATTTACTCCTTATATATATAAAGCTGTAGTATTCATGAAAACATTTTATTTTACAGACAGTGAAAACTGCATACAATGCTCCAAGAGTCAATGGCCAAATAGGAATCAAGATCAGTGTATTCCCAAACAATTAGAGTTTCTTTCTTACACTCAAGATGTGATTGCTCTAGTACTGATGTCACTCTCAGCTTTCTTTACCCTGGTCACAGCTTTAATACTGGGAATATTTACTTACTATCGTTATACCCCAATTGTAAAAGCCAATAATCGGAACCTCAGTTTCGTTCTCTTGGTATCCATCATGCTGAGCTTTCTCTGCGTGTTTCTGTTCCTCGGCCGTCCTGTGGATATAACCTGCATGCTGCGTCAAACTGCTTTTGGAGTCATCTTCTCAGTAGCTGTGTCTTCTGTGTTTGCCAAGACTATCATGGTTTGCATTGCGTTCAGGGCCACAAAGCCAGGCAGTGACTGGAAAAAATGGCTTGATGTGAAACTGTCAAATTCTATAGTTGTGTTATGTTCATCTGTCCAAGTTATTATTAATATTAATTGGTTGGCTATTTCTCCCCCATTTCAGGAACTGGACATGGACTCTTATCACAAAAAGATCATCGTTCAGTGTAATGAAGGCTCGGTTGTTGCCTTCTACTGTGTCCTGGGTTATATGGGGTTTCTGGCAACTCTTAGTTTTATTATAGCTTTTTTAGCCAGGACATTACCAGACAGTTTTAATGAGGCCAAATACATCACCTTCAGCATGCTGGTGTTCTGCAGCGTTTGGATCGCAATGATCCCAGCCTATGTGAGCACCAAAAGCAAATACATGGTGGCCGTAGAGACTTTTGCCATATTGACCTCCAGCGCTGGACTGTTAGGCTGTATATTTTTCCCAAAATGTTACATTATTTTATTTAGACCAGAACTGAATACAAAAACATACTTGCTTGGAACTGGTAACAGATAATTTATATCTGTATCTGCAGGTGAGGACTGACACCTTCTGCTTCAAGGTAAAGCCAAGTGACCCCATAGTCCCATTGTGCCGCACCCCCACTAACTCACATATGGAGTCGCACACATATACACACTAACACACATAGACTTTTGCAGTGGTTCGGAAGCCATTCACCCTTGCCTCCTCAGGCCACCCAACCCCCAATTATTGATCTGATTACTATAACCAATAAATTAATAAAAACCAATAAATTAACCAATAAATGAATAAAAACGATTAGACCATTTCAACTCATCCAACTGAGATTAGCCACCTTATCATTTAAATATTACTAATAAACCTACCCCTTTTCAGATTCAGAAACCGAGGAAAATGCTGTCAAGAAGCACCGGGGGGGGATTTTCAAAACTTTATCCTGAGTCCCCAGGACTTTTTCCATTCCCAGGCATTTATTCATATTGTCTCTCAGATCCTTTGGGCTGCTTTTTGACCTCACTATGTCCTCTATTTGACAGTGTCATTCCTTCCCTAGTTATTGCATTTCCCTAAGACCCGTCTCCTCTCTCTCAAGATTTCATCCACCAATTTACACACGTCTCTCTTGTTTAACACTTTCATTCCTTTTATAACACTTAACCCTGTTACTCCTTGTGTGTTCTAATTAGTACTTTCTGCTTCTCTCTTTTATTTTAATCTATTTTACCCCTCTCTGACCACCATTCCCCAATCCCTCTGGCCTTAACTTTCTCCTTAACTCCTACCCCTTTCCTTCTCCTGAACTCTCTCCTCCATTAAATATTTTCTTTACATGCTCCTCAAACGTTCTGTTTCTTCCAATTGCTTGTCTGCACGTTACCTCTTTCTTCCACTCAACATTTTCTTATGTATGCTTATTGAATCCCATATCCTCAGTCCTCCCCTAATCAGTTTATATTTTCACAAAACCAACCATTATTGATTAAATTGATAGACATGTAAATTGTATAGATTAGCAATAAAATTCAGCTCTAATCTGTTATGCTATTACCTATAGCCCAATTTCTCACTCCCAGCTATAATGATCACTTTTAATATGTATTCTTTCCTCCTTAATTTGAAATATTTTATCATTCTAAAAGCACCGCGGACTCCCGACTGCCCTTTTTCTGTTGAACTGCGATTGAGTTGGCAGACAAGTGCTGGTGATTGCAACACTCTAAATTCATGTTAAGACTATCAATCTCATATCTATAAAATGTTTCTGGTATACTTTATTAATTATGGATTACTACTATGTTGCTCAATTTCAGATACGACCCGAGTCAAGCTTAGTTGTTAACAAGTTGGCAGTTGTGTACTTTTTCTGGAAAAACTAGAACCCCTGTTTGTAACATTGCAGCTGAGTTGTCCTTCATCAGGTATTTGAATTGTGAACTCGGTTCTGCTTCTCCTATTAAGTAGAAACCACGTTTCTAAAAGGCCTCTCGTCCTGGCAAAGTTTAATAGAATGCATCTTATGACTTCAAACATATCTTTCCAAAGCAATCACTAATGTGCAAAGTATCTTTCTCAAACATCTTTTTACCACAAACTACTACACGAACATACCTGGGAGCGCTTCTCCGGCTCTCCAGGTCAGATCCTCTGGATGGCGGGAGCAGGGTCTGGAGACGCCCCATTTCCCGCCCATGTCCCCTTTAAATGGGGGTGTTTCCTCTCGATGTCAGTAGTTGGTAGTCCTGGTCGCGTCCCGCAAGAGTAGGCTCCGGGTAGCCGGTGCCGAGAAGTTCCCAGGTATGGTTATGACAATTTGGGGGAACTTTCTAAATGAGCTGACCTTGTGACTCTTAAAATATTAACCATTTATTACCCCATCATGACTCTATGTAGTTACTCCTCAAGTTACTTCCTTGAGGACCACTTTAATAGTGGTCGTCAAGGAAACAAAAGCACCAGTTAGGAGTCTTATACATGATCACGGCATCATAAATAAATGGGAAAAAGTCAGACTGGGTGATGTGATAATCTGTCCCTTTACTCTGAAACCTTGAGGGTGGGGCAACAACCCATAGTCTCAAGCCATAAGAGTTCCCAGATATGCTTATAACAGTGCCTTATCATAGTCTGCTTGTCCCTGCTTGAGAGCATCTAAAATTGTTGCTCTCTTGTGTTATTACAGAGAAAAAAACTCCATCTACATATCAGTCTGCTCGCACCCAAATGAGGAGTCCAGGAGCAAAGTAAGAGGCAAACCTCCCCTGCACGAGGGAGCCATCAACCCCAGACATACGTTTAGGTCTTCATTGGCCTCTTCAGTGGGGTACAGTTGGTATCCCTCTAGGTACAAGAGAGCAAGGAGGTTCATGTCTGGAATCACCTTTACACTTAGAGTGAACCCCAAGAGATCCACGAAGGGTGAAATGCCATAACAAAAAGAATCTGACCAAGAACAGACAGCCATTTCATAGTCTGCCTTACTGTGCACCCTCACTTTAGAGCAGTGGTTCTCAACCCATGTATCCTCAGGACCCACATTTGTCTTTGGTCATTAAGTCGCGACCCAAAAATAATTTCATTTCCGAAACATTATATTTTATTCCATAAAACAACTTGTGCAGTATTCCACATATATATATATATATATATATATATGCACTTTTTAAACAAAAACAGATACTTTGCGAAATGAATAATGCAGTAATCAGAGTGCTAGTGAAAATTAATGGGGGTGGGGGGACAGGGGTTGTGGTGTCTGGGTAACTGGGGCTGAGATGGTGCATAGGGGCTGTGGTGGGGAGTAGGGGAGAGGGAGTGTGTTGGGGGGCAGGGACTGTGATGGTGGTAACTGGGGCTGTAGTGGTAATAGGGGATTTGGTGGGGTAACATGGGCTGTGTCCTAGTGAGGGACAGAGGCAATAAGGACAGCAGAGCAGAATATATATATATATACACACATAATTAGTACTTGTGCTCCCTTAGCCTGGGACAACACACTTTCCCCGGTTCCCCAGTCACTAGCCGAGACTCAGTGTAGGGTAAAACCAAACGAAGACTGATTTATTTTAGACACACAGGGCTGGATATATCCAGCAAAACACACATTAACATAAAACAAGATATTGGGATAAAAACCGCCCCCTTAATCTGCCTCCCAGAGACAACAGGGGCAGTAACGAGATTAACAATACAATGGGGTCCCAACCGCCACTATCTATTACTGGCTGAAATCAGTTCCAGCAGTTGGCCAGGGTAAATGTCTGTAGTGGTGGACTTAAACAACACATTAGTACACCATGGGGTGGTCGGTCTGATATTAAACTAAAACAATGGTGGTCACTCCCTGGTTGCAGATCCTGGCTGTCTGCCGGAGATAATCCCCTCAGCCAGTGATGAGATGATATCCTGCTGCGGGTGGCCACAGAAGGGCCCATAGTCAATAGGGAGGAGGTTGGCAGTCAGGCCTCTCCAGTGGTCCCAGTGATGGAGGCTTCCGTCACACGCATATTACTAGATTTTTTGATCACACAAAAAAACAGGGAGAAAAGCTCTCAGAAACAGTGGCATTATATCACATTGAGCTTTAAAATGCATGCCAATGCTGTGAGTATTCTAGGGTGTAATCATTTTAAATTAGTTTTATTCATTGCACCAGAGAATTTTGACATGTAGATTATTATTGGGCAAATTGATTGGGCAAATATATAATACTCTGACTAAAACACTGAGACACTGAGATGATTGAGCTGAGTGCTATTTATGTGTACTACACATTCTTACAAGTATGATACTCTCTTCTAATGGATGGCCTCTGGAGGGATAGCATTTCCTTCAAGCTCATCATTTTTCTTGTTGAGAGTCAAATGACTTGTATTCCACTACAAGTAGAAACATCAGATGGTATGAATGCCCACACACACATAATGCAAACCAAAATTCTCAAAACCTGTTGGTGGACACAATGGCGACCCTGGTTTGGGCCCACGGGTACTTTGTTGTTACTGAGTAGAAAGTACATGATGTAAGGACATCACTCCTATATCTAGCACCTCTATAATGTAAGCTCTGCCATAACTTGTAGAGAAACAGGAACCCAGTCTCCTCTCCCCTTGCTCACCCATCTCTTCATGCCTAATCCTCCACAATACTACATTGCCACACACCCCAGGAAGATCATTGTGTGGGCTATGCCCTCATCAACAAGAGGCTCCAGATGGAGGATGTTCTATTAAGTACACCCATAAGTGCACTCCCTTCGCTGATCCCATAGAGCACATTCTTTTATCTCAGCAAACACAAACAGGTGACATAGACCTGGTGCCAAATTTAATCATACAACTTTTCAATCCTCAATGAGCACAATCCCCTGTACACGTGGGGCCTGCACGGCTTCTTTGGACAAATGTGAGAGGTCCTCTCCACTGTACTCATTCCCAGAGTCCCTTTGTCCCTCATTCACTAAGCCATACCTCTCCTTTATTTAATCCCTGCAGTTCAGTTATAGATCAAATAAACACATATCAACAGCACGTGCATGTATAGATCAACTGAATAAGACATAAAAACTCTGTATTTGCAGGTATACACAAATAATGTATGGAAACATAGCATAGCAGGCATAGATCAACAGAACACACAAACCCAGAATTGCAGTTATAGATTAACTGGAAATCACATGTAAACTCAGCATTGAGGGTATAGATCAAATGAACAATACATGAAAACAGCTTTGCAGATATCCATCAACTAAATAAGACAAACAAGCCCCGTATTTGCAGGTATACATAAATAATGAATGGAAACATAGCATAGCAGATATAGATCAACAGAATAACACAAAAAACAGCTTTACAGGTATAGATCAATTGGAATTCACACAAAATCTCCACATTAAAGGTATAGATAAAACTCCCTAAGTTTCAGGCATAGATCACAGGTTGCACAACCCCAAGGTCAGCCCTGGTGTCCATACAGGCCACATAGAACCTGACCAGCCCGTAGATAACACACATAGGATTTGCAAGCGTTGTCCCCAAACAGCCCACCCTGTGCCATCTTTGTCCCATAAACACGCTACCTGTGCCACCTTTTATCCCATAAATACTGTGCGATCTTTGCCTTTCCAAAAATTATTATTACATCTATAATACACACAGAGGCTTTTACAGTCACTCACTAATTCACACAATCATTAATTCTTTCACTCTTTCACACAATTTAGTAACACATATTTACTAATGCATACCCCCTCTCCCCCTCCTTCTTACTATCTACCCCCTCTCCCCCTCCTTCTTACTATCTACCCCCCATCCTTTTTACTATATACCCCCTCCTCCTTCTCTACCCTCTCCCTCTCCCAACTTTGTAGTTCATTTACCTTCAGACGTCCTGTGGTGGGAGCGCGAGGCTTCTGTCTTCAGTGTCTTTGTCGCGGTTCATGCAGCTTCACTGCTCAGGATGAAACACTGGCACCACGATGAAGACAATGAAGACAATGAGCGACTTCTTGGCGCACCTCTCTCTATCCCGCCTCTACCGCTTCCTCCGGGCTGCAAAAAAACCCCCAACAAACCGGTGTTTCAATTGGGGGGCACATGGGGGGCACAACATGATATAGGGGAGACCATGGCCCCCTCTGGCCCCCCTGCCGACGCCACTGACCAGACTCCCATGAACTAGCGGCTAGGGGGTTCTCCATGGCAGGAAACACTTCATATGCCTGTCCGGGACCTAACCGCAAATTCATGGAACTGTACGGTGGCAAGGAACCGCAGCGATACTCGTTAAGAGTGTGTCGCTACGGATATTCATTGTCTCACCACGTTGCTCTTTTGGGGTTATACTGTGCTCGTAGTGGGCAACACTCGGAGGTTGTTAGGAGGTGGTTAGGGAGGGGGAACTTACTGTCAGATAACAGGAGGTAGAAAACTCACTCTTAGTAGGGGAGGGAAAATGGTCCGGAGCTTTTTTTCAGGATATGGACTCCTTATTTCCAGGGAAGTATACTCTAAAAGCTACAGTATACAAACACATTTTAGACAGTTGTATGCTTCCAGCTTTGTGGGACGAGTTTGGGGAAAAAACCCTTTACTGTTCCAGCACAACTGCCCCCTAAGACATGGTTTAACAAGTCTGACGAGTCTCGAGTGGCCGCAGAGAGCTCTGACCTTAACCCCATCTAACATCGTTGGGATAACCTGAGATGCAGCTTCTCATCTAACATCAGTGTCTGACCTCACGTATGCTCTTTTAGCTGAATTGGCAGAAATTCCCACAGAAACACCCCAAAATCTGGAATGGGATATCCAACAAGCTCATATAGGTGTGATGGACATATAGCCTAAACTCTTATTGTTATGATGGACATATAGCCGAAACTCGTTATTTTTGCAATACAAGCGTTGGAGAGAATAATCATTAAACCAAAGTTAAAAAAAAATAATAATTCAAAATGATTATTGTTATTATAACTTCTGACATTATTATTACTCTCCTATACTCCACAATAAATTCCCAATGCTGTATTTAAAGAACATGATGAAACTGCTATCCCAAACCACAGATGTGTCGAGCTAAATTCAGGTTCCATTGAAGTGCATTAAACTGCGATGTATAAAAGCAGGAGCGTTCGCTAAGATTCAATCCACTGATCTAGATATGCAGCAGCTGTCTGTGCCGTATGTCATACCGTATCCTTCTGGAACCCATGGAGACCATTTGATTTACTGCATAACATTGATGTGCGTTATTTTATGTAGAAGGACGGCACTCCATCCCATTAAAGCAATATGGTGTGTTTTAATCCTGTGTCTGACACCAGTGACGTCTCAAATCCAGACTTCTTCTCCGGCCTGTGATCTGAGAATTAGAAAATGCACTGAGGATTACGAATATTTTCAAGATGGAGATTTAATAATCGGAGGGGTGCTTTCTGTCAATCAAGCTTTGAATGAGTATGTAGAAGAATATGGAATTAAGCATCAGATGATGTGTATGCAGTAAGTTTCTCTCCCGCTGTCTTATTCTTTCCTTTTAGTCCTTCGTGTATTTTTTGACACTTTCTTCAGGATTCTATCCAAATCAAACCCTCTGTTGCTCTCTGGAAGCGCCAGGTAAATCATTCCTGATATATTTCTCTTATGTGTCTCTTTTTCTTACCCTCCACTTGATCCTTGCACAAATATTGCTCAGCAATCCTTCTCGCCATCTCCTATGTCCCGAACACTTTAACACGCTATATGACTCTGTGAATACAATCTGACATTTGTTTTTTATTAAATAAATTGTTCCCATTGTTGTCAAAGCAGCAAACCTGTACTTTAGTAGTTTAGTATCAGTACTAAACCTGATACCAGAATTGGCCAGATTTCAAGAAGTAATAGACACGCAATGTTCCTGCACTGGTTTTAAGTAGACTTGGGCAAAGAGTGAATGAGTGAGCGAATAAATGATGGTGTGAATGAAAGTGTGAATTAGTGAGTGACTGTAAAAGTGTGTGTATCATAGATGTATAATTCATTTGTGGAAAGGTAAAGATGGCACAAGCAGGGTGTTTATGGGTTATGGGTCAAAGATGGTACAGGCGGCATGTTTATGGGACAAAGCTGGGCTGTTTAACCCCTTCGTGACAAAGGCAGATTTTACTTTTTGTACCCTTCATGACAAT
Source organism: Spea bombifrons (assembly GCF_027358695.1). NCBI lineage: Eukaryota > Metazoa > Chordata > Amphibia > Anura > Pelobatidae > Spea > Spea bombifrons. The sequence goes on along the minus strand of NC_071087.1, from coordinate 4,251,823 downwards.
GGCCGTTTTAACATTTCTGCGCTGCTTGTGTTTAGCTGTAATTTTCTTCTTTCCCGTTTACTGTACCCATACAAGTTATATATTGGTTTTTTTTTCAGGACAAGAAGATTGTTACAATGATTACATTGTTTTGATTGTATCATATTATTTACTATTTAAAAAAGTATAAAATATGGTGAAAAATTTAGAAAAAAATGACTTTTTCTGACTTTTATACAAAAACCGCTTCTTACCCTAATAAAGTTGGCAACAAATATATAAACATAATATTAATATAATGAGAGGAATTGGCCAAAGCATAATTAAGCTCACCCGCCACATCAAGGCACACTCTCAATAGGGTGAGAACCGACTCTCACCTCCTACATAATGGGCACACAAAGCAGTTTATACGGCTACCAAAACCAGATTAATGTGTTGGGGGAGGTGCAATTAAACTTTTAGTTGAAAAATCTTTTACTCATCTATAAAAGGTAATGAAAAAACCTGCTACATAGATTCTACTATTCGTCCTGAGTTTAGAAATACCCAATGTTTTTATGTTTTTTTTCTTTTTTCTGCACGTTATGGGGCAATAAGTACAGGTCGTGTTTTGCTATTTCAAAACCATTTTTTCCAAATCTGGTAATTCTTCCCCCCCATGTGCCACTTCAGGTATCTTTGAAGCCAGCCAATGCAATTTACCCCATCAAGTCATATATTTTTAAAAACTAGACACCTCAAGGTATTTCAAATGCTGGTATTTTAACTCTTAATTTGCCTGCTCTAATTCTACCACCAGTCTTTGTCAAACCTTGTGGTAGTCATTTTTTTGCATTTTTTTTTCACACACATTTTACTTCAGGTATGAATTAACAGGTTCTGGTATATGTCACTATCATAAAACACTCCAGTATGTACAGCGATACCCCACATGAATTGGTTTTGCCTGGCTGTTTGGGGGAAAAAGGGCCACATTTGGGGCATGCGCATTTTTCAATGTTGAACTTTGGTATTTGGTACATCTTTGAGCCGGGCCATTTCAGTGTGCCCAATAAAACCATATATTTTTGAAAACTAGACAACCCAGAATATTTCAAATGCTGGTATTTTAACTCTTTGCATGCACACATTTTACCACCAGCATTTTTTCAAAGTCCAACAGTATAATAAGAGGGTGAGTGATACCTTAAACAGCCTTGCTCCGCTTCGCATTGAACCTATAAAAACCATCCGCCATGCTCCATGGTTTGACGACATCATCAGAATGCTGAAGAAAAAAGGCCGAAAGCTTGAAAGAAGGTGGCGTAAAACAAACAACCAGGATGATAAGCGCTCCTTAACCGGGCACATTACCGACTACCAACGCACAATTTCTGTATTTAAAGAACAAATCTACAAAGAAAAAATCTACATTCCTGTCTCGTGAAATCAGCCTTGCACACAACAGACCGGCCCAGCTCTTTCGCACCGTAGAAAGACTCTGCAACCCATCTTGCCTGCATACCTCCACAAATCTTACACAGTCCAAATGTGAAGATTTTGCAGCCTACTTCAGATAAGATAGCTTCCATCCGGACCTCTATTTCAAAAGGACAGCCAAAGGCATTACAGAGGTACAAAAACAGGGGTTCAAATTCCCCCACCCTGTGGACAAGTTTTAACATTCTAGGCAAGGAAGAAATCATCTCAATCTCAGAAAACCTGCGGGCAACCACCTGTGACTTAGATCCTGCACCTACATATCTCCTCCCTGCATGCTCAGAAACAGTAGGCCCAGTTTTTACAAAAATAGTCCAATGTTCTCTGGACTCCGGAGTTTTTCCAAACCTACTGAAAGAAGCAATCATTAAACCTCTGCTAAAAAGCCTTCCTTAGACCCAGAATGCTTAAAGAACTATAGGCCCGTCTCCAACCTCCCGTTTCTGGAAAAAAATCATCGAAAAATGTGTGTTATTGCAACTAGAGACCCATCTGTCAAGTAATAATATCTTTGATTCTTTCCAATCAGGCTTCAGAAAACGTCATAGCACTGAAACTGCCCTGGTTCGTGTTCTGAATGATCTCTTGATGGCAAGAGACAAGGGTGATCATTCAATCCTAATTCTTCTAGACCTGTCAGCAGCATTTGACACCATTGATCATAAGATTCTTATTGAGCGGCTGCAAGACCTATGCGGGCTGGGAGGCACAGTTCTAACATCGTTTAAACCATTCCTCACAAACAGGTCACTGAGGGTTTCATCAGGAATGTGTTCCTCAGCTCCCACACCACTAACATGTGGAGTACCACAAGGATCCATTCTATCTCCCACTCTATTTGCCATATACATGCTCCCACTGGGGGACATCATCAGGCAACATGGATTAAGATACCACTGCTATGCAGATGACACGCAGCTCTACCTTTCCTTTGCACCAGGAACTATGGATCCAACATCTCTTTTCAACAGATGCTTAGCAGATCTCTTAGAATGGATGCAAGCTAGCTGGTTAAAGGTAAATCCTGATAAAACAGAAGTCCTGTTGATCAGAGGACAAAAGATAACTCGGCCGATCCTAGGAAATACTAACACAACCGGCATAGAATTCGGGGGTTCAGAGCTACTCAGGTCAAGTGAAGTGCGAAATCTCGGAGTACTCCTTGACAATGGTTTGTCCCTTAAACTTCAAATCCCACCAGAGGATACTGCCACCCTAATCCATGCATTTGTGACATCTCGTCTGGATTATTGCAATGCTCTGTATGTAGGCCTCCCAGAAAAAGATCTTCACAAACTGCAGTTGGCTCAGAACGCAGCAGCCAGACTATTAACAAATCAACCCCGCTCTTGCCATATTACGCCTATTTTACGGTCTCTCCATTGGCTTCCTATCAAATGGAGAATTCACTTTAAGATAGGTGTGTTGTCATTTAAAGCCTTAAAGGACAAGGGACCCTGTTACCTGAAAGAGCTATTAACACCCTACATCCCTGCTCGCCCCCTCCGATCCACACATATGTCTCTTCTCTCATTACCCAAAGTACGCGCAAAATCCGGCTCCAACGCATTCTGCCATACTGCTCCTACATTCTGGAACTCTCTACCACTTTCAATCCGAGAGGCTCCATCTTTAGAGACTTTTAAAAAAAGACTTAAAACCCATCTTTTCTCCCAATACTTCAGATAATTCACTGTTTCTCATATGCATTTACTTGTAAAGTGCTTTGAGTCCCACTGGGAGAAAAGCGCTATATAAATACTTGTTGTTGTTGTATCACTTCCTGTGATGTCACGTGTCATGATTAACTCATATAATGTAGTGGATGCATGGAAGGGTAACCCAGCAGAGGTGGTTAGTTTCTTTGTTTAAGCATTCAATGAGTTAATCTGAGGTTGATTTAATGTGTTTCTTCTTGAATGCCCTCTGTATCTGTTCTGGCTAGAGGTGTCATCTTCCCAAAGGACCCCTGTGGTGATTCATGGCCTAACTGATAAGGATCCTTAGTTATAGGAATTCCATTCCTATCTTAAGTGGGGGGGGTTTCCATCACCTTTACCCCACCATAACTTATTGGCACATCAAAGATGGGACCCGATTCTTGGGGATGGTGTCATATAATCAGTCATGTGGTCAGAGGGGCGTTTGCTTGCAAAAGTCTGATTTAGGGACAATGCAGCGACCTCAAAGCAGAACTCCATGATATACTCTGATCGGAACAACATCGTAAGAAACCATCTGGACTTAAGGAGTTCCCACAGGCCTACTTATTGGAGAAACTCGTGAGTGAGGGTCCTGTGTTTAAGTCCCTTTGATTTTAAGAACTGTTTGCTGTTTTACTTTTATTTTGTATGTCTTGTTTTTGTAATTCTGGCACTGTGTAATCTTTGTCTTTTTGTTATTAAAATATTCATAATCCAAGTCTGTCTTTGGGCTCTAGTATCGATATCCACAAACCCGAAGAGAGGATAACACGTTACCGTATTGTTATTAAGTTCTACAGGATATATATATATATATAGATATGTTGGTTGCCCGGGGTGGGTTGATGTATATATAGAGATAAAGGTTCTAATTCGGATTTCTCACGAATCCGGTATCAAAATCGTGAGTGGTGGCAGACTACCTGGGGGGATACAGGCAGGATTTGGGGGTTGATTTGGTATAGCTTATGCCTTGTTAAGGGGTGAAGTTAGTAAATCCAGAGGCCTGGTGCATTTAACCCCTTCATGCCCATGCCCTCCACACAGTCACGGCTTGGTAAGTAGTCCTGACCGTGACAAACTTGTTGGCAGCTAGGTGGGATATCTAGAGTTTTTTAGTGCTATTTGTATTGCCCGGTTTGGTGATTTTAGTACTAGAAGAAATTACATGGGTTTTGTGTAATTTCCCAAAGACATTACTCAGTGCCTAATTACAGACATACAGTGCGAAACAGTTCGTTTCTCTCCCTTTTGTTTTTCTCTACCATACTGCATTATGGAGGCATATCGACGACAGCCAAAAGAATCTCTGGAGCTGGTTTGCCAAGAAAGGAATATACAAATATTTGGCAAAGAGGAGCTGATTTTGGATCTCCTGGAACATGATAAACTCTGTGCAGAGCAGGCCACTGGAGCAGATGTGGTTTTGGAGGAGCCTGTGGATCAAGGACTGTTGGTTGATAAAGTTAACTCTTTGAGTGAAACGGACTATGCGATACAATTGGCACTACAAGATGTGCAGGATGTGGATCCCCAGCTAAGGCTCAAACTGATTCTGCAGTACAAGGCTTGGAAAAGAAAAACAGAGGCGGCAGAGATGGCTAAGGATTATGCCAACCGTACTCCAACAACCAAGCGGGTACAGGCACCAGAGGGACCATCTACCTGGAAAGGAGCAGCCTACCAGCCACCAAGTCCTAAGCCAGCAGGGAGACCATCACCAATACCTTTTCTAGCCAACAGAGCAGGGGCCACATCGGGCCAGGGGGATACCCACCGGTGTTATCGGTGTAACCAGATTGGGCACTTGAGTGTCACCTGCCCTCCTAAGAGACCATCTCCACTGACAAATGGAAATGGAGGTGCAGCAGGGGGAGCTGCACCTGTTTTATTTGTGGCTAGACCAAAGGAGGCACAAGGAGACAACTTGCAGTGTGTGCCAGTTGGGGAACACCCAGCTGTCTTGTTTGTTTCCAGGGTTCAGGGGAATGAAGAGGAGAACCTACAAAGAGTAACTGTAGGTGACCATGTGACTATGGGACTTCTGGACACTGGAGCTTCCTGCACTCTGGTGAGACCCGAGAGGGTAAAATTGGAGGATCATATCCCTGGGAAGACCATGTCCATTCAAGGCATTGACGGGGTGCGCCCTGCAGTGCCAGTGGCATGTGTGTACCTTGATTGGGGTGTGGGCAAGGGTTTGCGGGAGGTGGGTATATCCGAGGATATTCCTGTTAATGTTTTGCTGGGCAAGGATCTGGGTCGGCTTGTTTGCCAGTATGCACCAGTTGAGGTAACCTGCAAACCTGGAGGGCTGGTAGAGGGCCCTGTCCAACCTAAGGTACTGTCTGAAACTTTGGGAGTTGTGGGTAGCTGGGAGGGAGCCCGGAAGGTAGAGGTATGCCTGTCTGAACCAGCACCCAGGATCCTGTCTCCTGAAGAGATGGAGGGGGATGTGCACCAAGGGACCAGACCTAGAGAGCCAGCTCTAGGGGAAACGTGTGGTTTGACCTTTGGAGGGGCAGAGGTTCAGGAACAAGGAGTCTGTGGTGGCTCTTCTAGTTCAATGCCCCCTGATACGGAAAAGCATAGTGTTACTATGGGTCATCAGGTAGCCAAGGGATTCGGGCATGCTGGGGATACTTCTGTCAACGTGTCTTCCGAAGTTATATGCCCTGAAGGTATTATCCCTGGAAAACTAAAGGGGACTGGGGATGTGTGCCCAACCGTGCCTACAGCACCCGAGTACTTAGATCTGGATGCAGGAGAAAGTATGCATGAGATAGGGGTGTCTGCGGATATTCATGTTACTGACTTTTCTCAAAGGGTAAAAAAGGGATATATGGAATGTGATGTTTCTGTGAGTCAACAGCCAAAACCCTGCTTTAATGCTCCAGAGGAAATGCTTACTTTAACCCTTAAAGTGCTGGAGGTTAAGAAGCAGGAAAGGGGTAGTTTATCCACTGTGTCTAAGACTCCTACAGCTGTAAAGTCTGGAGATAAGGAGGAGGGGGAGGAAAATTCACACCTTGATTTTCCTTTTGTGTGTTCACTGAGTGGGCAATGTGAGGGGCAGAATATTTCCCCTGTAGCTGTAGTGGCATACCAGCAAGATGCTGGGGCAACAGCTACAGAGGATAATATAGAACGGGTTGATGAAAAGACAGCTACGTTGATCAGTCAGTGAGAAACCCCTCGCCCTGTGAGTGTAGGTGAAGCCAAGAGCCTGGGATCCACACTGGATGCCCAGGACAATGGACACCCGTTTGCTGTCTTGCTTGGGAATGGGCAGCGTTTAGCTATCCTAAGCAGGGCAGAGAAACAAATGGATGAGGCCTTAAGACATCTGAGTAAATTATCGTCAAAGGAAGAGGATTATTCAAGGGTTGGCAGAGAGTGCTTAGCTATGGTGTGTGCTTTGCAGGAGTTACAGCCATGCGTGTATGGTTGTGACTTCACTGTTATAATCTATCAGAACTCTTCTCTTCAGGTGGATAGATTAGATGGGAAGTTTAGCAAGTTGCACAGATGGAGTCCGGTGCTACAGCAGTATAGTTTTACTGGGCGGTGTGACAAGTCAGCTTCTATGGGAATGCTGACAGTTTGTCTTGTCAGAGGGAGACTAGAATTTAGGCAGACATAGTAGATCAGCGTGTGCTGACCTCCTCTGTCCACCATCTTAAAGGGGGAGGTGTCATGATTAACTCATATAATGTAGTGGATGCATGGAAGGGTAACCCAGCAGAGGTGGTTAGTTTCTTTGTTTAAGCATTCAATGAGTTAATCTGAGGTTGATTTAATGTGTTTCTTCTTGAATGCCCTCTGTGTCTGTTCTGGCTAGAGGTGTCATCTTCCCAAAGGACCCCTGTGGTGATTCATGGCCTAACTGATAAGGATCCTTAGTTATAGGAATTCCATTCCTATCTTAAGTGGGGGGGGGGGTTCCATCACCTTTACCCCACCATAACTTATTGGCACATCAAAGATGGGACCCGATTCTTGGGGATGGTGTCATATAATCAGTCATGTGGTCAGAGGGGCGTTTGCTTGCAAAAGTCTGATTTAGGGACAATGCAGCGACCTCAAAGCAGAACTCCATGATATACTCTGATCGGAACAACATCATAAGGAACCATCTGGACTTAAGGAGTTCCCGCAGGCCTACTTATTGGAGAAACTCGTGAGTGAGGGTCCTGTGTTTAAGTCCCTTTTGTTTTTAAGAACTGTTTGCTGTTTTACTTTTATTTTGTATGTCTTGTTTTTGTAATTCTGGCACTGTGTAATCTTTGTCTTTTTGTTATTAAAATATTCATAATCCAAGTCTGTCTTTGGGCTGTAGTATCGATATCCAAAAACCCTAAGAGAAGATAACACGTTACCGTATTGTTATTTTCTAAGTTCTACAGGATATATATATATATATGTTGGTTGCCCGGGGTGGGTTGATATATATATAGAGATAAAGGTTCTAATTCGGATTTCTCACGAATCCGGTATCAAAATCGTGAGTGGTGGCAGACTACCTGGGGGGATACAGGCAGGATTTGGGGGTTGATTTGGTATAGCTTATGCCTTGTTAAGGGGTGAAGTTAGTAAATCCAGAGGCCTGGTGCTATTAACCCCTTCATGCCCATGCCCTCCACACAGTCACGGCTTGGTAAGTAGTCTTGACCGTGACATCACGTATATGTAATTAATTATGCAAATTAGCACATTAGCAAATTAGTATTTTTTTATCAAGAAAGGTGGCAACCCTAGATCTACTGCAGATGTTCTGCCTAATGCCATCACCCAGAATAACACAGGAGAATTTGACATTTATTTTATATGAGTTTTACAAGTATCTCTTTATATTACCAGACCTCAGCCACATTATTACAAAAATCTTCTGACCTTTCTCTTTACCATTGGGGAAGTTAACAAAGAAATTGAATCTGTACGTAATTTTTCTGTGGGATATCATATGTTTGACTCATGCTCTGATGAAAAAAAGGCTGTAAAAAGCGTTCTGCAGATATTATCGGGGCCGGGAAAGACCGTCCCTAATTACTCCTGTACTGAACAAGGAAAAGTGGCTGGATTTATCGGGGATCATCATTCCAGTCCATCATTGGCCATAGCCCAGATACTGAAGCTTTATGGGAACGCACAGGTGAGTAAAACTATTTTGTTTTTTAAATAAATATAATTGACCTGACACAAAGTTATTGCAGTATTTGTTTAAAGAAATACTCCAGCCATTAAATGTTTGTATTAATGCATCCAGAAACACAGAATGTGACAATAGATAAGACCCCTTTAGCCCATCCTTATTGCCATGAACACAGGTCTAAGCACCTGTCTGCAGAGTATCTCTTGTCCTGAAGCTGTATGCGGCTCACTCCTTTTCTTTACAAGCAGCTTCCGCTTTTTACTGGATGCATTTACACAGGAACTTGTCACAGTTAAACTGGGATTGATCTGATGATACGTGATACGGGAGCCACTGCCATATCCCTGTAGTCACCAGGAGGCTGGTGTGCTGACTTTATATAGGAGTACTTCTCTTATCTCTTTCTAAAAAAACCATGAATCCTGTATTCTACAGTGGTTGTTCAGTCCTGCATGGGGACTAATGATTTGGGCCCATAGTCTTCAGCAAAATGATGATCCAGTAAAGCACTGGAAGTTAAGCATTAACTAGAAGGGCTCCGTGACTAGGCCCAGATCAAAAGGGGAAACCTATTTTAGGGGATATAAGGGGTTTATTAAGAGATGGCAGGATGGCTGGTTGGTGTTGGATTAGTGAGGATCTTGAGGGGGTGATAGCTTTGGGGAAGGCTACTTAAGGGGGGTCCCCCACATCATTATAATTTTATCTTCCCTTGGTTGTTTTCGTGTGCTGTTTCTGGCTCTCCAAGCCACGTTTAGTTCACCATGGCTTCCAGGAATTTAGATAGGATGTTGGCATCCATCAGGTGCACTGCTATGAAGAATGGAGAGGCATGGTTGCAAAAAAATGAGGCGATCTTACAGGGGATGTTCCCTCCACAGCTGCCTCACAGGCCCTGGAGCACCAGGACTACCAAGCCTCCTATCAAGCTTATTCCTGAACCTGCTGCATCTTCACAGATAACCATAACAGGGCCCCCGACGATAAGGAATAGGAAGGCCAAAGACCCCGCATCCAGCCCCCTGCCTTACATGCCCGCATCCCCTTGATCTGCTCAGCTTGTTGATGACCAGGAGGCTGAGAAACCTCCCCCTGTCTGCCATCCAGGCCCTCCTTCCCTCTCCTCCTGCTTCAGGCCTAGTTTCCTGTTTTCTAGGCGAGTCACCCTGCTTTTCTATCCTTCCTTGGCCCCTTCTCTGGCGTTCTTGCATTAGGAGACCCAGATGCGGCTTTGCTCTTGTAGAGGATGGTTCCCCAGGTCAGCACTGTGACGGGAGGTCCTGTACCTCGACTGGGTACACCCGTCAGATCAGTGCTTCCTTCCCGAGACTTTGGCGATTAACCTTCCCAGGGCTAGACAGAACTAATGCTAGCGATAGAGATAAAGCGTGACTTTGCCAGAATGGAGCCGTGCTGTGTAGCTGATGCAGCGCTGATACTGTCCTGAAAAGTATTATAGCAGCCCACCTCAAGCATCAGACAAAACCAATGTTGAGATGAAAACAAAAGAACACTTTGTTGTGAAAACACGCAGCCTTACATACAAACGCTATCAGATAAGGAGATAATCCCATCACCACAAACAATACCCTGCCCCACGCCCGGACTGGCCATCGGGCACACCGGGCATTTGCCCGGTGGGCCCGGGCGGCCCAGGGCCAGATTGATATAGGGGCTGATGGGGCTGATGCTTAAAATAGGCACAGTCAAGACCGGACTGACTGGGCATATTCGGCCTCTACGGCCACATTAACGCAGGGCATAAGGGGCACCTGCCCCTTAAGACCGCAGCAACTGCGACCGGGCCCGCCACTCTAGGGGGCCAGGCAGCCCCCACCAGGGCCGCACAGGGCTTAAATTAAAACATCGGGGGAGGGTTACTTTATTTCACATCCTCCATGTTAAATGAAGTTTTTTTTTTACTTTATTTAAGATGGAGGATTTTAAATAAAGTTTCAAAAAAACCCTGATGTTTTAATTTAAGCCCTGTGCGGCTGCACATCCCTGGTGAGGGCTGCCCGGCCCCCTAGAGTGGCGGGCCTGGTCGCAGTTGCTGCTTACTCCGGGGTGAGGGAGGGAGGGCGGTGCAGTGAGAGGGGGAGAGGGGATAGATGGTGAGAGGGGGTACATATTGAGAAGTAGGGAAGGGGGTACATAGTGATAAGGGGGAACATAGTAAGAAGGGGAGGGGTAGATGGGGAGAGGGGGTAGTGTGAATGTGTACATAGTTAGTTACATAGTTATATAGGCTGAAAAAAGACATGCGTCCATCAAGTTCAGCCTTTCCTATATCTGTTAATTTGTTGCTGTTGATCCAAAAGAAGGCAAAAAACCCCCAGTTTTGCTCTTTCCAATTTTGCACTAACCAGGGAAAAAAATCCTTCTTGACCCCAAAATGGCAGTCAGATTTCTCCTTGGATCAATAAGCTGTTTCCCCATAATTAAAGATTATATCCCTGAATATTATGTTTTTCCAAGTATCCATCCAGTTGGTGTTTAAAAGTCTGTACAGACTCCGACAAAACTACCTCTGCAGGCAGAGAATTCCACATCCTTATTGTCCTTACTGTAAAAAACCCTTTCCTCTGCCTTAGACTAAATCTCCTTTCTTCCAGTCTAAACGCGTGACCACGTGTCCTATGCATAGTCCTGTTTATGAACAGATTTCCACACAATGGTTTGTATTGGCCTCGAATATATTTAAATAAATTTGAATGAATGAATGAGTGTACGAGAATGAAAGAATGAATAAATGTGTGGATGAATTGTGTGAATGCATATGAGAATTAATGAATTCATGTGTGGATGAATTGCTTGAATGATTTGTGAGACTGCATTAATGAATGTATTAATGATTTGTGTGAATGAGTGAGTAAGTGTTTGTCTATCATGAATGTTTAAGTGATTTGGGGAAATGCAAAGATGGTACATGAAGGGTGGGCTTTAACAATAAAAATGGGCTGCTTAGTCTTAAATGCCCGGGCCTATTTTTTGTCCCAGTCCGGGCCTGACCTGCCCAGACAGCCCGGTGCCACAATCAGGCCACAAAGCACAGCAATGCCCATATAACCGTAAGTCCTCTGCAGCCCTAGTTTTGTGACAAGCACTGCCAGGCCCTGGCTCCCCATCGCTCTCCCTCTTCGACAAGTCAGATAAAAGTGGGCTGATTTCATCAGACAGGACCAAAAACACCAGTGGGTTGGGCCCATGGCGTTTCAGGCAGGCTAGCCCCAACTATTTCTATGGGCAAATAGTGAGCATGCCGCACCTGAGACCTTTAGATTTGAGGCCATGGGCCAAAGAAGCAGTGCTTCACCTGAAGTCTCTGGGTTCCCAGGTATGCTTATTAAGGACTTTTAAAAACCAATACAGCTAGAGTAGGTGGTTTTCTTTTTTTGACAGAACAAGAGTGTGCTGTTGTTACAAGAATGCTTAATGTAAGCTCTTAATTTCTTTATGTTTAGGCAACTAGCTTATCAGTCTCCACCACTGGGCACCATCACCTACATATATATTTATACTTCTTGTTTGTTTCAGATCAGCTATGGTGCCACTGATCCAATACTCGGTGATAGACATGATTATCCACATTTCTTTCGAACAGTTAAAAATGATCATGTTAATTATTTTACTATTTCCCAGTTAATGAAATATTTTGGCTGGACCTGGGTTGGGATTTTAGCCTCTGATGACGACAATGGAGAGAAAGAAACTCAAGTGTTAACAAAATATTTAAAAGATGACGGCATTTGTGTGGCCTTTGTACTAAAAATTATTAATAGCGTTGACTATATTGTTAAGACGTCTAAAAATATGATGCGTGCTTTAAAACAATCCACAGCTCGAGTCATAACATTTTGTGGAACGTATTCTCTATTTGTTTCAATAACTCTAGAACGCATAAAAGAAGGTCTCATCGATAAAACTCATATCCTTGGCCCTAATTTGGCCTTAAAAACTTTCCTTCTAAGTCGTATGCCCTACGTTTTTAATGGAAGTTTAACAGTTGAACCATTATCCGAAGATATTCCAGGCCTGAGAGAATTCATAGATAATTTTCATCCTCTGAGATACCCTGAAGACAAGTTACTTGAAGATATTTGGATGTTGCATTTTTATTGTTTCTCAGGTGACCCTAAAAAGAAGAAATATTATGAGTCTGCTCTGAATATCTCTCTTTCACGCTGCACTTGGAAGCGACATATCTCAGAAATACCTGAAATTCGGATAGTTGGAGAAATCGACCAAGTGGCTCATGCCGTGAATGCCATGGGAAGTGCCATATTCTATATGTACAACACCCAATTGAGAAAATATCCAATAGATAAAATTCGCATGTCTAATTATAAACACCAGGTAACTTAATGCATGCACAATTTCTAGAGATTATTACATTTTCAAGGATAGTTTTTAGTTCAGATTAAATATTAGATAATTTATTGAAAAAAACTTTCAAACTACATTGGGTATGTTACAATACCTCATTACCGACTCTTTATTGCCCTCTTCTGTTGACTCAGAAGAAGGGTTTCCTGGTAGGGGGCTTCTTCACAGAGCTGCAGACACAAGGTCATTTTTTTTAAACATGTATTGGAGCTAGGATTGGTAAATACCCCGACTGTGGTTAACTGAGGCATGTCTAGGCATTCAGCAACACCGAGATCAGCATCAGGGGCCATGTCTGGCCCCTCCCCTGGGCATAAATGTCCACCATACCCACCCTGGGGGCAGAGTGGCATATCGGGGAGGCAGAGTGGCATATAGGGGTATAAGGCATTTCTGGGGGGGCAGATGTGCATAACTGGGGACAAGTTGGCAAATAAAAAGAAATAAAAACAAGAAAATGCATTTTTCTCAACCATAGTTTTTATTAAATATGAAAAAGCAGTTTACATGTGAATTAATATTTACTAGTAAAACTTTTTTTCCTATAGGGTAGTCTTATATTCAGGCTTTTTCTTTTTTTTCTCTAAATTAATATTCAAATTTATTGCCATAAAAGTTTTGAATTTTGAGGTAAATAGTTCCAGCAACCTATGTGTAGCAAACAGACTCCTACCACTACATGCTGAGTCAGACATTGATGGTAGTGCAGCATAACCCGTGTTAATATGCACTAAGCCAGACATTTGACTCTGACCCTAAAACAGGCTGAGTTATCTTTGCTGGAGGCAGATTCTATGTCTTTTGAATGTAAATATGCAGCCTCTTATACTAGCGCTTCCTCTTGTACAACTTCTGTCTTGCAAGAAGTCTTCTATACAGTGTTTCATCTTGCACTCCGCACTCAAGCCTGTCCCTTAGCAAGGATTCTAGACTTTTGCCAAATTTGCAATTTTCAGTATCAAAACTCTGAGATCCAATAACACTCAGTAACACAGCTCTTGTCTGAATAGCATCGACCACCTTATTAGCCTCCAGGAAAAACATTAATCGCTCAGCATATGAGTCCCATGAGTATTGGTTAGCCAGGTCAAATCCCTCCATGTGTCCTGGAGAAACCATGCTGGGTATATTTGAATCTATATTTACATATGTGACAGAATACCCCTTCACTTTGGGACTCTGTCCGGGAATCTTTACTCACACACAGTCTACCTGGCTGCAGAGAAGGCTCAGACACGAGGAGGGTAAAATAAAAGGCTGGGCCTGTTTTATTTCGTCACCACAGGCATTACAGAAAATAAATAAATCAAAACAAAAAGCCTTGCTCTCGTGAGCACTAACTAATACAGGGTTCTCCAACCTAACTGCAGTTGGGCGGCTATTGGGCGTGCACACCGGCCCCTTTAACATCATAAATGCCGGCATCCACCCGCTGCCCCCACCAGACACCAGAAGCAGTGGTAAGTCGGGGGAGGGGTTATATGGGGGCTTAAAGCTTTTCTGGAGGCAGAGTGCCCCATGATATGCTTTTTAACCCCCTTTATGCCACTCTGCCTCTAGAAATGCCTTTTAACCCCCTGTATGCCACTATGCCCCATTGAAAAAAAAACACTTTTACACTTCATTTGGGTAAATTACATAAAAAATTCACAAAATGTGTTTGATTTTAGTGTAGTATCTCCTAGAAAAAGAAATCCCTAATTTGTAAACACTAGGTAAATAAATCCATGCCATAATTCATAAACATTAAACATATTTTCAATATAATTTAAGGGCAGTTTAGCTCTTCTTGGCAATTTGATTGAAAAAAAAAACACTTTTACACTTCATTTGGGTAAATTACATTAAAATTCATAAAATGTGATTTTAGTGTAGTAATAATAATGGTTATAATTAGGCATTAGTAGCAGAATGAGTGGGGTGGTTCTGCCACTTTGCAGATATCTGGCAGACCTCGCCTTGATTATTATGTACAGTTTTGGAGACCCCAATCTCCTGAACTATGTTGATATTCTGGAGGGAATTCAGAAAAGGGCGACGAAAATGGAGAATGGTATGGAGGATAAACAATATCAGCAAAGATAATATATATATATACATACATTAGTAGGTATAACTTGGGTGGTTTATTTCCAAAATAATCTTCAAGAATATTTCCTGCTGTCAGTTTAATAACTATGATAATTACATTTATCCTGCTTATTAATTGTGTCCTGTTCTCAATTACTGGCTTATTCTGATTTGGAAAAAAGTAAAACTTATTTTTTATTTGTAAGCAGGTATTGTACCTTTTATAATGCATGATATCTATATTTTTTTAAGATATCTCAGCATTTGAGACATCTTAAAATAGTGAAAAATTCTTTTAAATTTGAATTGTTTAACGAGGATGGAGAAATGAACTTATTCTATATGTCTAAGAACTGGCTGGCATGGATGGAAAACAGAAGCATGACGGCCCGTACGATTTTAACATTTAATCCACAAAATGTCATATACGAGATACTTAACATTGACAAGAATAGAATTATCTGGAAGAATCATCCAAAGGTTTGAAATAATTCTGTTAATAATGACTTAGATCTCTCTCATTTCCCAAATCATCCATTTCATAGTTACATGCACTAAAAAACCCTTTTTATTGTGTTTACTAGACTTGTGCACATGGACCTTAAACGATTTGGACTCATTTTTGTTTGGTTTTTGGTCCATTCATTTTCAAACAGCAGATTTTGTTTCCTGCCCTTTCGGTTCGGGGGAAATTCCATGTCATACACCCTCATTCACACACACGCACATTGCAGATCCGCAGATCTTTCTGCATTTTTCTGGCCTCTTGGAGAACTTCCACAAAAGGGTGGAGCTACAGGGACGGCCTCTCCCCAATCCTCCAATTGGGTGAGGGAATGTGCGCGAAGGCTCTGCTCTTTTGTGGAAAAGCTCTGGGATGCCTGGATAATGCAGCGGATAGCTGGGGAGAAGAAAGAAGACAGAATACAAAAGACAGAGGAGGAGAAGTACAAGAAGAGGCAAGAGCTACAGAAAAGGAGACAAACACAAGGAAGCGGTTGGCGTAGAAGGTTGGGAGAGGGAGACGTTGTGAGTGAGTGCGATAAGGCATGAGAGTATGTTAGACCATGAGAGAGTGAACAAAAACAATTAAATGTTTTTGTTTGATTTGTTGGGTTCCCTTTATTTTCTGACATTCGTACAAATTAGTGAAATTTACCAATGTTGTTAAAATTTACATGTATACAAACCAGAATGCAAAAATCTGGTATTTATAGCTTAAAATATGCAACATATATAGAATGTGAATCTTTTAATATATATATATATGGAAAGAGAAAGTGTGCATTCTGTAGTTGTGTATGTTAGATAGACATATCATTTAAGAGGTTTCAACTTTATCTAGAAAAGCTAAATGGTTTTCTTTTTTTTTGTAGCCTCCAAAATCTCAATGCTCAGAAAACTGTCTTCCTGGATACAGAAAAGTCATGGGGTCTAGCATCCATTCCTGCTGCTATGACTGTGTGAGATGCTCAGAGGGAGAAATCTCCAATATAACTGGTATAGTACATAAATGTATAGGTAGTAGCGAATGGTCACATTATAGAATAATATAACATTTTGTCATCTAGTCCTAACTGTTATTACCTCTCTGGAAATCCCAATAACCACAAAGCAGATGATATAGGGGTTTCCTTTGTCCTGGTATTTAAAATATAGTTTGGGAGAATGTAGCAGGAGAAAAAGGAAGTGTTTTTGGAGGGACTGAAATCTTTACTCCAATTGGTGGCCAGTAGTTCACCCTTGCAGCTCGAGCTTAATTTGAGTCCAGGGCCATAGGAATGGTGAGGTGAGAGAGGCACTCACTTCGGGCGTCACTGCGAGGGGCGCACAGCCACCACATCAGCAGCTGCAGCCTGCAGGACTGGTTGGGGAGATCATGGATCTCCCTACCTGTAACGCTTCACCATGCGCTGGCTGGACTTGTTTATACTTTGCCTTATTCATTTCATGTTTCCAGCCACTAGTGGCCGCCCTTGCCATTCAGAACCTCTCAGACCAATTATCAGGTCCAGCTGCAGTTGATCTCATGATCAAGTCAGCCTTTATAAACCTGCCCAGCCCTGCAGTCTGGGCCTTGACATTGAAGTTGGAGGACTACCTGTTTGGTACCTGCCTTGTTCCTGTACCTGCCTTGTTCCTGTACCTGCCTTGTTCCTGTACCTGCCTTGTTCCTGTACCTGCCTTGTTCCTGTACCTGCCTTGTTCCTGTACCTGCCTTGTTCCTGTACCTGCCTTGTTCCTGTACCTGCCTTGTTCCTGTACCTGCCGTGTTCCAGAAACCTGCCGTGTTCCAGAAACCTGCCGTGTTCCAGAAACCTGCCGTGTTCCAGAAACCTGCCGTGTTCCAGAAACCTGCCGTGTTCCAGAAACCTGCCGTGTTCCAGAAACCTGCCGTGTTCCAGAAACCTGCCGTGTTCCAGAAACCTGCCGTGTTCCAGAAACCTGCCGTGTTCCAGAAACCTGCCGTGTTCCAGAAACCTGCCGTGTTCCAGAAACCTGCCGTGTTCCAGAAACCTGCCGTGTTCCTGAGTTGCGGCCAGCGCCCCACTAAGTGGACTCCAAAGCTGAGTACCCTGCAAGTGGGCAACCTGCCGTGTGCCCTGCAAGTGGGCAACCTGCCGTGTTCCTGAGTTGCGGCCAGCGCCCCACTAGTGGACTCCCAAGAGGAGTGCCCTGCATCGCGACTCCCAGGATGACTGCCCAGTAGCGGACTACCCTGGTTGAGTGCCCTGCAAGTGGGCAACCTGCCGTGTGCCCTGGAAGTGGGCAACCTGCCGTGTGCCCTGGAAGTGGGCAACCTGCCGTGTGCCCTGGAAGAGGGCTTCTAGCCGTGCCGTGTGCCCTGGAAGAGGGCTTCTAGTCGTGCGCCCCGCAAGAGGGCTTCTAGTCGTGCCGTGTGCCCTGCAAGAGGGCTTCCTGCCGTGTGTGCCCCAACCCGAGGGCTTCCTGCCGTGTGCCCCGCAAGTGGGGTTCCTGCCGTGTGCCCCGCAAGTGGGCTTCCTGTCGAGTGACTTTCTCTGTAAATATTGTTGTACCACCATATACAATACAACTCTTGATCCTGATCTTCTGTCTGTGGTTTATTTCCGACGCCTGTCTGTACCGACCCCAAGCCATCATGCATCGTGGGGTACAGACAGAGCCCCTCGTATCCCCTGCACCTGGGCTCCTTATCGACCTGTGTCCTCGGTTCGTGACACTACCCAGCCCAACATTAAGGTAGAACGTGTGAGTGAGCTACCTGTCGGTATGTATGTCGCTACAGGGAGGCAAGGAGAAATCTGATTGCCATTTGGAATCAAGACGGAATCTTTTCCCATTGTAAGCACAATTCAAAATTGCTGACATAAAGGTTTTTTTGCCATCTTTTGGATCAGCAGTGGTTAACAAGGAATAGGAAAAACTTTGAGCTTGATGGAAGTCTTCTCCACATAAACTTCTATAAGGGGGACAATTGCCCCCCTAGATTATTCCTTGCCCCCCTTTTGCCCCTCCCACCGAATTTGGAGGACCCCTGCTGCAGGACCAATTGGCACACATGGGCACACTGGACAGTTGCCCAAGGACCTCGCGTGGTAAATCACATTGCTGCCCCATGAACAACAGATCGCGGTAAGGTGTGACACTGTTAGCCAGCAGCCATTTGGGCATTTGTCCAGTGTGCCACGTGGCCAGCCTGGGCCTGGTAGGAAGTGTTTGTTTGTGGGGGGAGGTGCTATTTATCGATAGGTAGGAAAAGAAACTGTAAAGACTTACCTTCCACGCCAGTCCCACTCTTTGGCTGCTCCCACAACGCATCATCTGCAGGCGGCTTCCCGGACTGCTGCTAGATCTTCCCAGGTAGTGAATACACAGTCTGCTCCCGCTACCCTTCGGCCTTGCGGCAAATCAGTACCACATCGCCACCGTATGGTAAAAACCTGATATCTTATAACCTCAGACAGGGGCGTACCTAGAGTATTTGGCACCCGGGGCGGATCCTGTAAGTGGCACCCCTCCCCCAAATGTAAAGACATCTACAAAATTATGTTGGCAAGAATATTTATTGCACCAATTTGTAAACTGTATGTCAACTGTAAACAAGAAATCTGAAAAAATAAATTAATAACTTATAAGTAAAATAAATATGTTTAAATAGCATTTACTGAACATATAATAGTGCTTTCTTTAATAACCCCCCCAAAAAAACAACAAACACAACAAGTTTCTAAGAAGACCTAACAAATGAGTGACAAACATTACAAATTAAGTACTGGCTAAGCAGCTAAAGACACTATAAACTAAAAAAAATTCTGATATTATAATCAGGAGTCACCATAACATTGTTCTCTTTTTATTTAAGCATTTGCATATATAGTGGTGTTGCCATGTCGACTCATGATTATATATACCATATGAACCAGACACTGACTGTGGTATAGCATGACACCTATCACTATATACTGAGCCAGGCAGTGACGGTGGTACAGCATAATGCCTATCACTCTATACTGAGACAGACATTGACGGTGGTGCAGCTTAAGTAATTTCATTATATATTGAGGCAAACATTACAGTGAAACAGTATAGCTCCTATCACTATACACTGAGCCAGATACTACAGTGGAACAGCATAACACCTATCACTATAACTGAGCCAGATATTGATGGTGGTACAGCATAACCGCTATCTTTATATACTGAGCTAGACACTTATAGTAGTACAACATAACTATCATTATACACTGAGGCAGACATTGACAGTTGTGCAGCACAACTGCTATCATTATATACTGAGAGACGCGCTGACAGTAGTACAACATAACTGTTTCCATTATATACTGAGGCACGCGCTGACGGTGGTACAACATAACTGTTAATATATACTGAGGCCCACATTGGCGGTGATACAGGATAACACCTATCACTTTATACTGAGCACACATTGACGGTGGGGCAGCGTAATCCATATCACTATACATTGAGCCTGACATTTACAATAATGCAGCATAACCCATATCACTATATACAAAGCCATTGATGTGGTGTAGGCCTACCACTTCAGTGTCTGGCTTAGTATATAGTGGTAGGGGTTATGCTGCATTATTGTAAATGTCTAGATCGATGTACAGTGATAGGGATTATGTTGTACTGCCCTCAACTGCAGATCAGGGGAAGACTGTGAGAGTCAGTACAGCCTTCCCTTCTTCTGACTGCACCGTGACATTGGGAGGTCCTCTCCCCGTTATCATCCCCAAAGTCCATTTGTCCCCTACGTCACTAAACCACAACTCTCTTTTAATTACTCCCTGTAGTTCAGGTGTAGATCAAATAAACAACACATGGAAACAGCACGTGCAACTGAATAAGACATAAATATCCTGTATTTACAGGTATACATAAATAATGTATGGAAACATAGCATTGCAGGTATAAATCAACAGAACACACAAACCCACCATTGCAGGTATAGATCAACTGGAAATCACTCAGCACTGAAGGTATAGATCAAATAAACAACACATGGAAACAGCACCCCAGGTATTGATCAACTGAATAAGACATACAAATCCTGTATTTGCTGGTAAACATAAATAATGTATAGAAACATAGCATAGCAGATATAGACCAACACGTTAACACACAAACCCAGCTTTTCAGGTATTGATCAATTGGAATTCACATAAAAACTCAGCATTAAAGTTATAGATAAAACACCCTAAATTACAGGCATAGATCACAGATTGCACACCCCAAAGCCAGCGTCCACATTGCCCACATAGAACCTGACCAGCACCCTGCGGTGGGGGTGCAAGGCCTCTGTCTCCCAGCTCTGCCACTGTACGGAACAGTATAGAGTGATGGGAGTTATGATGTACTTTAGAGCATAATTATAATGAAAAAGACATTGGAAATGGTACAGCATAACACCCATCACTCTCACACATTTACCAATCAACACTTACCAATCCACAGATTCCACACATACCAATCCACAGATTCCACACATACCACACATACCAATCCACAGATTCCACACATACCACACATACCAATCCACAGATTCCACACATATACCAATCCACACATATACCAATCCACACATTTACCAATCAACACTTACCAATCCACAGATTCCATACATACCAATCCACAGATTCCACACATACCACACATACCAATCCACAGATTCCACACATACCACACATACCAATCCACAGATTCCACACATACCAATCCACAGATTCCACACATATACCAATCCACACATATACCAATCCACAGATTCCACACATACCAATCCACTCTCACTGTCACTCAGTCTTAATGAATGATTTCCTACCTTCTTTTCTACTTCTTTTCTTCTTACAGCAGTCTTTTCTTTTTACAGCAGTCTTCCTCTTCGCTCCTCTTCTTCTGTCTTCTTCCGGGTCAGAGGGCACTGTGGGCGCGGCTTCAGTGCCGCCGGGGTTTGTTGACAGATCCCGGCGGCACTGAAGCCGCGCCCACAGTGCCCTCTGCACAGCAGCAGTTGCCGCGCGGATCGCAAGGGAGCAGAATCGGAGGTCTGTTAAAGACCTCCGATACCGCTCTCTTGCGAGCCTGCTCCTCCAGCGGCGGACATTACTGTCCGTCTCTGGAGGGGTGCCGGGTGCCGGCAAGTTGGCACCCCCCTGATGAGCGGCACCCGGTGCGGACCGCCGCCCCCCGCTAGGTACGCTACTGACCTCGGATGACCCCTACCCCCAGGAAACACCTAAATCTCTCCCCATTTAAGCCTAGGTTACACTTGGTTGGTGTATCTATGATTTGCTTGTACGTGCTTACTGAGACTGATTTCTTCGCTCTGACCCGGCTTGTTGACCATGCTCCTGTTCCTCTGATTTGGCTCCTGGTTTCTGAACGTCTGGTATTGACTCGGCTAGTTGACTTTGCTTCTGGATTTTGGCTTATTTCCCTTTCCTGGTTTGACCCGACTATTCTCTAGTAACCAAACAATTCCTAGTTTTACCAACAACTGCATCCCAGCTGCCATAAGTTGCTTCAGGGATGAAATCTAGCATACTTTTGGCCATACAAGAGTGTGGGGACCAGGTCTTCCTCCCCATGCTGCACAATATTTCCAGAGCATGCTACTGAAGATAATTTCCTTGCATATAGGCCAAATAGTTATTTTTTAGCATTTTTACAGAGCAACCATTGTTATGATCCTATTCATTTACTTTAAAGGTTGTCATACCCTTCTGAACATTAATATTTAATCTTTATATATATATATTAAGTTGACCTGTGGTATTCATGAAAACATTTTATTTTACAGATAGTGAAAACTGCATACAATGCTCCAAGAGTGAATGGCCAAATAGGAATCAAGATCAGTGTATTCCCAAACAATTTGAGTTTCTTTCTTACACTGAAGATGTGATTGCTCTAGTACTGATGTCACTCTCGGCTTTCTTCACCCTGGTCACAGCTTTATTACTGGGAATATTTACTTACTATCGTTATACCCCAATTGTAAAAGCCAATAATCGGAACCTCAGTTTCGTTCTCTTGGTGTCCATCATGTTGAGCTTCCTCTGCGTGTTTCTGTTCCTCGGTCGTCCTGTGAATATAACCTGCATGCTGCGTCAAACTGGTTTTGGAGTCATCTTCTCAGTAGCTGTGTCTTCTGTGTTGGCCAAGACTATCATGGTTTGCATCGCTTTCAGGGCCACAAAGCCAGGCAGTGACTGGAAAAAATGGCTTAATGTGAAACTGTCAAATTCTATAGTTGTGTTATGTTCATCTGTCCAAGTTATTATTAATATTAATTGGTTGGCTATTTCTCCCCCATTTCAGGAGCTGGACATGGACTCTTACCATAGCAAGATTGTTGTTCAGTGTAATGAAGGCTCGGTTGTTGCCTTCTACTGTGTCTTGGGTTATATGGGGCTTCTGGCAGCTCTTAGTTTTATTATAGCTTTTTTAGCCAGGACATTACCAGAAAGTTTTAATGAGGCCAAATACATCACCTTCAGCATGCTGGTGTTCTGCAGCGTTTGGATTGCGATGATCCCGGCCTATGTGAGCACCAAAGGCAAATACATGGTGGCCGTAGAGATTTTTGCCATATTGACCTCCAGCGCTGGACTGTTAGGTTGTATATTTTTGCCAAAATGTTACTTTATTTTATTTAGACCAGAACTGAATACAAAAACATACTTGCTTGGAACTAGTAACAGATAATTTATATCAGTATCTGCAAGTGAGGGCTGACACCTTCTGCTTCAGGGTAAAGCCAAGTGACCCCATAGTCCCATTGTGCCGCACCCCCACTAACTCACATATGGAGTTGCACACATACTTATACACACTCACACTAAAACACATACACACTTGCATACTTATCTGCCCTTTTTGAAGACTTTTGCACTGGTCCGGAAGCCATTCACCCCTGCCTCCTCAGGCCACCCAACCCCCAATTATGGATCTGATTACTATAACATGCAGTAATAGCCAATAAATTAATAAAAAAGAGTAGACCATTTCAACTCATCCAACTGACCCAAAGAGATGAACCCCCTTATCATTTAAATATTACTAATAAACCAGATTCAGAAACCGAGGAAAATCCTGTCAGAAAACACCGGGGGGGTTTTCAAAACTTTATCCTGAGTCCCCAGGACTTTTTCCATTCCCAGGCATTTATTCATATTGTCTCTCAGATCCTTTGGGCTGCTTTTTGACCTCACTATGTCCTCTATTTGACAGTGTCATTCCTTCCCTAGTTATTGCATTTCCCCAAGACCCGTCTCCTCTCTCACAAGATTTCATCCACTTTAACACTTTCATTCCTTTTATGACACTTAACCCTGTTACTCCTTGTGTGTTCTAATTAGTACTTTCTGCTTTTCTCTTTTATTTTAACCTCTTCTACCCCTCTGTGACCACCATTCCCCAATCCCTCTGGCCTTAACTTTCTCCTTAACTCCTATCCCTTTGCTTCTCCTGAACTCTCTCCTCCATTAAATATTTTCTTTACGTGCTCCTCAGACATTCGGTTTCTTCCAACTGCTTGTCTGCACGTTACCTCTTTCTTCCACTCAACCATAATTGCTTTTTAAAACATTCCTTTCCAGTCCACATGTTTTTATGTATGCTTATTGAATCCCATATCCTCAGTCCTCCCCTAATCAGCTTATATTTTCACAAAACCAACAACGATTGATTAAATTGATAGACATGTATAGATATCAATCTCATATCTATAAAATGTTAATGGTATCCATTAATTATGGATTACTACTATGTTGCTCAATTTCAGATAAGACCCGAGTCAAGTTGTTAACAAGTTGGCAGTTGTGCTTTTTCTGGAAAAACTAGAACCCCTGTTTGTAACATTGCAGCTGAGTTGTCCTTCATTGAGTTGGCCTCTTCAGTGGGGTACAGTTGGTATCCCTCTAGGTACAAGAGAGCAAGGAGGTCCATGTCTAGAATCACCTTTACACTTAGAGTGAACCCCAAGAGATCCCCCGAAGGGTAAAATGCCATAACAAAAAGAATCTGACCAAGAACAGACAGCCATTTCATAGTCTGCCTTACTGTGCACCCTCACTTTAGAGCAGTGGTTCTCAACCCGTGTATCCTCAGGACCCACATTTCTCTTTGGTCATTAAGTCGGGACCCAAAAATAATTTCATTTCCGAAACATTATATTTTATTCCATAAAACAACTTGTTCAGTATTCCACATATATATATATATATATATGCACTTTTTAAACAGTAAACAAACCGTAAACAGCGCTAGTGAAAATTAATGGGTGTGGGGGGGCAGGGGTTGTGGTGTCTGGGTAACTGGGGCTGTGGTTGGGGGACAGGTGTTGTGGTGTGGGCATAACTGGGGCTGTGTGGGGGTAACTGGGGCTGAGATGGTGCATAGGGGCTGTGGTGGGGAGTAGGGGACAAGGAGTGTGTTGGGAGGCAGGGACTGTGATGGTGGTAACTGGGGCCATAGTGGGGTTAATAGGGGATTTGATGGGGTAACAGGGGGTGTCTCCTAGTGGGGGACAGAGGCAATAAGGACAGCAGAGCAGAATATATATATATATATATATATATATATATATATATATATATATATATATATATATATACATAATTAGTACACTAAAAAAATTATGTACTTACCTCAGAAAAGATGAGGGAGTGGAAAGGCTGTCCGCGGGCTGCACCTGGAAGAGGGGAGGAGCAATCAGAGAAAAACTTTATTCAGCACCACTAGGAGCAGACAGCGACCGCAAAGCAATCAAGCAACTGTAGAATTTTCCTGGTATGCCTACAGTCCGGCCACCCTTGAGTTGAGAACCACTGCTTTAGAGTATTTCAAATTTATGCTCTCTAGTGCCATTACAGAGAAATTAAATCTCCATCTATATATCAGTCTGGTCCCACTCAAAAGGGCAGTCTCATGAAAATTTCCTCTGCACGAGAGAACCAACAACCCCAAACATACATTTCAGCCCTCATTAGTTCCATCAGTGGGGTATCCCTCTACGCACAATAGAGCATCTGGACTCAACTTCACACTTGGGGTAAAATCCAAGAGATCCCAGAAGGGTGAATGCCACATAAAAAAGATGCTTCCCAAGAACAGACAGCCACTTCATAGTCTGCCTTACTGTGCGTGAGAGCTTCTCAAATTTTTGCTATTTTGTGCAATTACAGAAAAAAAATCTGCATCTACATATCAGTCTGGTCCCACCCAAAATAGCAGTCCAGATGCTAAATAAAAGGCAAATTTCCTCTGCATAAGGAAGGCAACAACCCCAGTTGGTTTAGCACACAGCAATATTGTGATTATATTTATATATAATCACAATATATATAACTTCTTTCCATTCCACTTTTCATGTGCAAAGCAGATGTTTAATGTAACAGAGTTTAACCAAGTTCCATTATTAAATTAATAAAGGAGCATGACTTGTACAAGCCCATCAAAACCACACCATTCCACCTATTCAGTTAACTGTGAGTCCATGCATATTTGTTAAAAAGGAGGTAGACAAATGTGCGATTTGCAAATTCTCTAAAACTACCTCACAGGTTAAGGTTAATGCAAGTTGAAAAAATAAAGCAACTCACATTTATCAACCTGAGTAGCTTCCGAGTTGCAAATGTTAGTTCGAACCACATATGTTTGAAATTTACTACGTATAGACTACGTTGCTACACGTTGCTGGATAATAGACACAAAAATCCTATATATGTGTATTTTGGATGCAATCAAAATGATGTTGAAGACTCCTGGGAGAAAATGAATTACCATATTATAGTCTGGTAAGGTCTGGAGCTGGAGCTTTTCCTGAAGGAAAGAGACTTTTCTCTACATATATTACTTTAATTTGCATTTTTTGTTGCACATTGTCACGGAGCTGGCTAGTCCTACCGACTACCCCCGTTGACTTGTGCTCCCTTAGCCTGGGACAACACACTTTCCCCGGTTCCCCAGTCACTAGCCGAGACTCAGTGTAGGGTAAAACCAAACGAAGACTGATTTATTTTAGACACACAGGGCTGGATATATCCAGCAAAACACACATTAACATAAAACAAGATATTGGGATACAAACCGCCCCCTTAATCTGCCTCCCAGAGACAACAGGGGCAGTAATGGGATTAACAATACAATGGGGGTCCCAACCTCCACTATCTATTACTGGCTGAAATCAGTTCCAGCAGTTGGCCAGGGTAAATGTCTGTAGTGGTGGACTTAAACAACACATTAGTACACCATGGGGTGGGGGGGTCTGATATTAAACTAAAACAATGGTGGTCACTCCCTGGTGGCAGATCCTGGCTGTTTGCCGGAGATAATCCCCTCAGCCAGTGATGAGATAATATCCTGCTGCGGGTGGCCACAGAAGGGCCCATAGTCAATAGGGAGGAGGCTGGCAGTCAGGCCTCTCCAGTGGTCCCAGCGATGGAGGGTTCCGTCACACACATATTACTAGATTTTTTGATCACACATAAAACAGGGTGAAAAGCTGTCAGAAACAGTGGCATTATATCGCATTGAGCTTTAAAATGCATGCCAATGCTCTGAGTATTCTAGGGTGTAATCATTTTAAATTAGTTTTATTCATTGCACCAGAGAATTTTGACATGTAGATTATTATTGGGCAAATTAATTAGGCAAATATATAATACTCTGACTAAAACACTGAGACACTGAGATGATTGAGCTGAGTGCTATTTATGTGTACTACACATTCTTACAAAGTATGATACTCTCTTCTAATGGATGGCCTCTGGAGGAATAGCATTTTCTTCAAGCTCATCATTTTTCTTGTTGAGAGTCAAATGACTTGTATTCCACTACAAGTAGAAACACCAGATGGTATGAATGCCCACACACACATAATGCAAACCAAAATTCTCAAAACCTGTTGGTGGACACAATGGCGACCCTGGTTTGGGCCCACGGGTACTTGGATTTGTTGTCACTGAGTAGAAAGTACATGATGTAAGGACATCACTCCTATATCTAGCACCTCTATAATGTAAGCTCTACCATAACTTGTAGAGAACCTTGCTCACCCATCTCTTCTTGCCTAATCCTCCACAATACTACATTGCCACACACCCCAGCAAGATCATTGCGTGGGCTATGCCCTCAACAACGAGAGGGTCCAGATGGAGGATGTTCTATTAAGTACACCCATAAGTGCACTCCCTTCGCTGATCCCATAGAGCACATTCTTTTATTTCAGCAACCACAATCTTACAACTTTTCCATCCTCAATGATCACAATCCCCTGTTCACGTGGGGCCTGCACGGCTTCTTTGGACAAATGTGAGAGGTCTTCTCCCCTGTACTCATCCCCAGAGTCCCTTTGTCCCTCATTCACTAAGCCGTACCGCTCCTTTATTTAATCCCTGCAGTTCAGTTATAGATCAAATAAACACATGTCAACAGCATGTGCATGTATAGATCAACTGAATAAGACCAACAAGCCCTGTATTTGCAGGTATACATAAATAATGTATGGAAACATAGCATAGCAGATATAGATCAACAGAATAACACAAAAAACTGCTTTGCAGGTATAGATCAATTGGAATTCACACAAAATCTCCGCATTAAAGGTATAGATAAAACTCCCTAAATTTTAGGCATAGATCACAGGTCGCACAACCCCAAAGCCAGCCCTGGTGTCTATACTGCCTACATAGAACCTGACCAGCACGTAGATAACACACATAGGATTTGCAAGCGTTGTCCCCAAACAGCCCACCCTGTGCCATCTTTTTCCCATAAACACGCTACCTCTGCCATCCCATAAATACTGTGCGATCTTAGCCTTTCCAAAAATGATTATTACATCTATAATACACACAGACGCTTTTACAGTCACTCACTAATTCACACAATCATTAATTCTTTCACTCTTTCACACAATTTAGTAACACATATTTACTAATGCATACCGCCTCTCCCTCTCCTTCTTACTATCTTCCCCCTCTCCCCCTCCTTCTTACTATCTATCCCCCATCCTTTTTACTATATACCCCCTCCTCCTTCTCTACCCTCTCCCTATCCCCACTTTGTAGTTCACTTACCTTCAGACGTCCTGTGGTGGGAGCGCGAGGCTTCTGTCTTCAGTGTCTTCGTCGCGGTGCATGCAGCTTCACTGCTCAGGTTGAAACACTGGCACCGCGATGAAGACAATGAAGACAGAAACCTTGCGGAGGAGAGTGAGAGGCGCCGAGCGGTTGCTGAAAACGTGAGCGACTTCTTGGCGCCCCTCTCTCTACCCCGCCTCTAGCGCTTCCTCGGGGCTGCAAAAAAAAAACCAACAAACCGGTGTTTCAATTGCACATGGGGGGGGCACAGCATGATGTAGGGGGGATCATGGCCCCCCTCTGGCCCCCCCACCAACGCCACTGACCAGACTCCCATGAACTAGCGGCTAGGGGGTTCTCCATGGCAGGAAATGCTTCATACGCCTGACCGGAACCTAACCGCAAATTTATGGATCTGTACGGCGGCAAGGAACCGCAGCGATACTCGTTAAGAGTGTGTCGCTACGGATATTCATTGTCTCACCACGTTGCTCTTTTGGGGTTATACTGTGCTCGTGATGGGCAACACTAGGAGGTGGTTAGGGAGGGGGAGCTTACTTGGGAACCCTGGTTTTATAACCATTATTTAGGACCAGGGTTTACCCAGCTGCGGCTATGGAACTCTGGCTCAGCTACCGCGCTGACTATTCCTGGGGAAGTTTCTGACACTGTCACTCTGGGTCCCGAAGACGGATCACATCGCTTCTTGGAACATAACATCCTCGGACCCTGAGCTTTCCATTGGTACACCGGTGTTGACGCCGCTCCATCAAGGTCACCCCAAAGTAGTGACTCTTGGTAGGGTGGGTATTGCTGGCCATAGAACTATATGAAGGTGCCGGACTGTCTGGGCAGGGTATTGTATGGTTGATGTGATTATGCTCCTTATCTGATAGAGTTTTATATAAAAGCCTGGGTGGTTTCTCAATAAAGGAGTCCTGTTTTCACCTCAACATGAGTGTTGTCTGATGCTTGGGGTGGGCTGCTATGATCCTTTATTGTGGTTTTTAGGACAATAGCCACGCTGTGTAGCTAAGCTACGACTAGCCACAGCACCAACGCTGATCCTGTGAAACAACGTCTCCTCTTCTATCTACAATGCTGGTTCTGTCTGGCACTGAAGGTTTTAATCGCTGGTCCCGGCAGGAGGACGCAACCTTTGGTGGGAGTACCCAGTCGGGGCACAGGGCGTTCCTTCATAGACTCATAATATTTTTATAGTAGTAATTGAGAAACCACTGATATCTCTACTGCAACTCAACTCAAAGACACTGAAAAGTTGGGGAATCTATGAAGAAGGGGAACCTTTAGTTCGCCAGAGAACTTTCTCTCTATTGACCAGACCCCAAAGGCAGGGGTGGATAAAGAAAAACTCTGGCATTAGCAAGCCATAATTTCCTTCTACAATCCTGGATTTTTTTTTTCACCTATAGGCAGTCAGAGCACAATTTAGCCTCGTATAATAGATAATATCAGCTGCTAGGAAATATATTTAGGGGGCACAAAGGAAATCACAGATAAAAGCTCAGGGGGCTTATGGGCAAAGTAAGTTTTACTGGCTGATACTGTCACATAACAGGAGGTAGAAAACTCACTCTTAGTAAGGGAGGGAAAGTGGTCCGGAGCTTTTTTTCAAGATTTGGACCCCTTGGATACTTCCAGGGAAGTATAATGTAAAGGCTACAGTATACAAACACATTTTAGACAGTTGTATGCTTCCAACTTTGTGGGATGAGTTTGGGGAAGACCCTTTCCTGTTCCAGCATGACTGCCCCCCAAGACATGGTTTAACAAGTCTGATGAGTCTCGATTGGCCGCAGAGAGCTCTGACCTTAACCCCATCTAACATCGTTGGGATAACCTGAGATGCAGCTTCTCATCTAACATCAGTGTCTGACCTCACGTATGCTCTTTTAGCTGAATTGGCAGAAATTCCCACAGAAACACCCCAAAATCTGGAATGGGATATCCCGCAAGCTCATATAGGTGTGATGGACAAATAGCCTTAACTCTTATAGGTATGGTTGACATATAGCCTAAACTCTTTATTTTTGCAATACAAGCATTGGAGACAATAATCATTAAACCAAAATTAAAAAAAAAAAAAACTAATTCAAAATGATTATTGTTATTCTAACTTCTCAATGCTGTATTTAAAGAACATGATGAAACTGCTATCCCAAACCACAGATGTGTCGAGCTAAATTCAGGTTCCATTGAAGTGCATTAAACTGCGATGTATAAAAGCAGGAGCGTTCGCTAAGATTCAATCCACTGATCTAAATATGCAGCAGCTGTCTGTGCCGTATGTCATACCGTATCCTTCTGGAACCCATGGAGACCATTTGATTTACTGCATAAGGACGGCACTCCATCCCATTAAAGCAATATGGTGTGTTTTAATCCTGTGTCTGACACCAGTGACGCCTCAAATCCAGACTTCTTCTCCGGCCTGTGATCTGAGAATTAGAAAATGCACTGAGGATTACGAATATTTTCAAGATGGAGATGTTATAATCGGAGGGGTGCTTTCTGTCAATCACGCTTTGAATGAGTATGTAGAAGAATATGGAATTAAGCATCTGATGATGTGTATGCAGTAAGTTTCTCTCCCGTTGTCTTATTCTTTCCCTTTAGTCCTTCATGTATTTTTTGACACTTTCTTCAGGATTCTATCCAAATCAAACCCTCTGTTGCTCTCTGGAAGCGCCAGGTAAATCATTCCTGATATATTTCTCTTATGCGTCTCTTTTTTTTACCCTCCACTTGATCCTTGCACAAAAATTGCTCAGCAATCCTTCTCGCCATCTCCTATGTCCCGAACACTTTAACGCGCTATATGACTCTGTGAATACAATCTAACATTTGGTTTTTTTATTAAATAAATTGTTCCCATTGTTGTCAAAGCAGCAAACCTGTACTTTAGTAGTTTAGTGTCAGTACTAAACCTGATACCAGAATTGGCCAGATTTCAAAAAGTAATAGACACGCAATGTTCCTGCACTGGTTTTAAGTAGACTTGGGCACCGAGTGAATGAGTGAGCGAATAAATGATGGTGTGAATGAAAGTGTGAATTAGTAAGTGACTGTAAAAGTGTGTGTATCATAGATGTATAATTCATTTGTGGAAAGGTAAAGATGGCACAAGCAGGGTGGTTATGGTTTATGTGTCAAAGATGGCACAGGCGGCATGTTTATGGGACAAAGCTGGGCTGTTTAACCCCTTCGTGACAAAAGCTGATTTTACTTTTTGTACCCTTCGTGACAATGGCCTTTTTAACATTTCTGCGCTGCTCGTGTTTAGCTGTAATTTTCTTCTTTCCCGTTTACTGTACCCATACAAGTTATATATTGGTTTTTTTTCACGACAAGAAGGGCTTTCTTTAGATGACATTGTTTTGATTGTATCATATTATTTACTATTAAAAAAAAGTATAAAATATGGTGAAAAATTTAGAAAAAAATGACTTTTTCTAACTTTTAGTTGAAAAATCTTTTACTCATCTATAAAAGGTAATGAAAAAACCTGCTACATAGATTCTACTATTCGTCCTGAGTTTGGAAATACCCAATGTTTTTATGTTTTTTTGCTTTTTTCTGCATGTTATGGGGCAATAAGTACAGGTAGCGTTTTCCTATTTCAAAACCATTTTTTCCAAATCTGGTAATTCTTCCCCCCCATGTGCCACTTCGGGTATCTTTGGAGCCGGCCAATGCAATTTACCCCATCAAATCATATATTTTTTAAAAACTAGACACCTCAAGGTATTTCAAATGCTGGTATTTTAACTCTTTGCCTGCTCTAATTCTACCACCAGTCTTTGTCAAACCTTGTGGTAGTCATTTTTTTGCATTTTTTTTCACACACATTTTACTTCAGGTATGAATTAACAGGTTCTGGTATATGTCACTATCATAAAACACCCCAGTATGTACAGCGATACCCCACATGAATTGGTTTTGCCTGGCTGTTTGGGGGATAAAGGGCCACATTTGGGGCATGCACATTTTTCAATGTTGAACTTTGGTATTTGGTACATCTTTGAGCCGGGCCATTTCAGTGTGCCCAATAAAACCATATATTTTTGAAAACTAGACAACCCAGAATATTTCAAATGCTGGTATTTTAACTCTTTGCATGCACACATTTTACCACCAGCATTTTTTCAAAGTTTACAGTAGTATTTTTTGTGTATATTTTTCCCCACACACCTGCTTTACATATGAAATTACAGCTCCTGGTATATGTCGCTGCCACGCGACACCCCAATATGTGTTCAGCAACATCTCCTGAGTACAGTGATACCCCACATGCATGGGTTTGTCAGTTTTTTGGGGAACTAAAAGGCCACATTTGGGACGTTAATCGGGACATTGTTAAACCCGGCCAATTCAATTTACCCCATCAAATCATACATTTTTTGAAAGTAGACACCCCATGGGCACTTAATATGCCAGAATTTTAACTCTTTCCATGCGAGAATTGTTTTAAGCTAATGTGCTAATTTTAGGACTTGCTCACAATTTTTTTTACTATATCCATATATATATATATATATATATATATATTTTAATATTTTTTGCCTTTTTTTAATTTTTTTTACGTTTTTTGGAACTTGAAGGCTCCCCTGATGGGGACATCAGTGGGAAATTATTGTTACATTTTACTGTTTTTTTTTAAAATGATTATTATTTATTTTTTTTTTTTATTACTAATCATACTGTGATTAGAAAGCTAGGCTCCATTGACTTGTATAGTTGAATGTAGTACCTGTATTCAACCTGCAAGTGGAGCCAGAGTTCTCTAGAGGGTCTGGAGACCCTCTAGCAAACTTTTCCAACTTCATTGTTTTTTTTTGCAGGACGGCCGCCATCTTGCGGTTGGCGAAATCACTCGCAGTGGGGTGAGTGTTTGGTGTTGCTGAATGCCTCCTGATCGAGGCATGTCAGCAACACCACTTTTAAAATGGGCGTCCGCCGCCTTACAGTGTATGGCGAACATTGACGCCCCGGGGAGGGGCCAGACATGGCCCCTGATGCCGATCACGGTGTTGCTGAATGCCTCGATGTCGAGGCATTACAGCAACACCGTTTGGGTGCAGAAAGCGAACGTAGATCGCTTTCTGCACCCGTTTAAAGTCATGACCGTCCTGGCACGTCAATTGTTGTTAACCCTTCGTTTTCAGGTGACGTGCCCGGACCGTCAATTGTCATTAAAGGGTTAAGGACAAAGATGGCAAGTTCTATGTGTCTAATTTGGGGGCTGTCAGATTCTATGTGGGCAGTGTGGACGTCAGGACTGGCCTTTGGGGTGTGCAACCTGTGATCTATGCCTGTACTTAAGGGTGTTTTATCTATACCTTTAATGGTGAGTTTTCATGTGACTTCCAGTTGATCTATACCTGCAAAGCTGGGTTTGTGTGTTATTCTCAGAGCCGGCCCTACAATGGAGCCGAGTGGGGCAATTGCTCAAGGTGGCACTTTTGAAGGGGCGGGACTTTAGGGCCCCCGGCGTTGGCAGGGGGGGGGGCATAATTTTAAACTTCGCCCCAGACGGCATTAAGTCTTGGGCCAGCCCTGGTTATTCTGTTGATCCATACCTGCTATGCTATGTTTTCATACATTATTTATGTATACCTGCAAATACAGGGTTTGTATGTCTGATTTAGTTGGTCAATACCTGCAGTGCTGTTTCCATGTGTTGTTTGTTTGCTCTATACCCTCAGTGCTGAGTTTACAGCCCATGGCCATTTCGCATGCCAATATTATAACTTCTTCCATTCTTCCATGTGAGAATTGTTTGAAGATAAAGGGCTACGATTAGGACCTGCTCATTTTCTATTATTATTTTTTTGTTTTAATTTATTTTACTAATCACGTTGTGATTAGAAAGCTGGACTCCATTGACTTGCATGGTACCTGTATTCAACCTGCAAGTGGAGCCAGAATTCTCAGGGTGGTCTGGAGAGACCCTCTTGGAAACTTTAGCAACATCTTTATTATGATGCACCGCCATCTTGCGGAAAAATCCCTCACAGTGGCCTTTGGCGTTAGGAGTCTGTAAAAGCGACTCTATTGGCTGCCACCAGGGAGCTTGTCTGACATCAACCAATGAAGAGCAGCATTGGTTGATACAAGAGGAGGTTCCTGCTGATGACCAATAGATAGAGTTGCTTTAAAATCCTGGCACCAATGCTTCTACATACCGTATTTGCTCGATTATAAGACGAGGTTTTTTTCAGAGCAAATGCTCTGAAAAATACCCCTCGTCTTCTAATCGGGGTCGTCTTCTAATCAGACCTCAAATAGAGGTCTGATTAGGAGACTAAGATCCAGATCCCCCGCATCGCTGCAGGGGACCTGGATCCTCCTGTCTCACCCCCCCCATCATACACACACTTACCGGTGCTTCCTGCTGTATTGCCGGGGCAGCGGGGTGACGTCTACGCGATCCGCGTAGACAACGTCCGCTGCAGCTGGAAGGAGGTGTGGCTAGCAGCGGGGGTTGTCTGCGTCCTTCGCGTAGACCTTCCCCGACTGTCAGA
The DNA here is from genome assembly GCF_027358695.1 of Spea bombifrons. Lineage (NCBI taxonomy): Eukaryota > Metazoa > Chordata > Amphibia > Anura > Pelobatidae > Spea > Spea bombifrons. The sequence goes on along the minus strand of NC_071087.1, from coordinate 4,216,917 downwards.
GACCAGAGTTCCCCGCACCGGTGCGGGGAACTCTGATCTCTGACCTCTGACAGCCGGGGAATATATACACGACGGACGCATACAAACCCCCGCTGCCAACTCCACCTCCTTGCGGCTGCAGCGGAAGGCGACGTCAACCCGCTGCCCCGGCTGGACGCACCGGTAAGAGAGGGCTGAGAGGGGGGAGAGGGGGGTGAGAGAGGGGTGAGAGGGGGGTGAGAGAGCGGGAAGGGGGGGAGAGAGAGAGAGAGTGTGTGTGTGTGTGTGTTAGTTAAATGGGGGTATAGTGTGTGTGTGTGTGTGTGTTAAATGGGGGCATGGGGCATTTCTGGAGTGGCGTTAAGGGGGCATTTAATAGAGCACTCTGCCTCCTGAAATGCCTTATACCTCCCTATATGCCATTCTGTCCCATAATATGCCTCTTAACCCCCTAAATGCCAGAGTGGCATATAGGGGTATAAGGCATTTCTGGAGGCAGAGTGCTCTATACAATGCCTTTTAACTCCCTTAATGCCACTCTGCCTCCTGAAATGCCTTATACCTCCCTATATGCCACTCTGCCCCATAATATGCATTTTAACCCCCTAAATGCCAGAATGGGATATAGGGGTATAAGGCATTTCTGGAGGCAGAGTGGCACATAGGGGGTCAAAAGGCATACCATGGGGCACAGTGGCATATTGGGGTGGCAAGCCTGGGGGCAGATTGCGTAACTGGGGGACAGGTTGGAAAACACAAGAAATAAAAACAAAACAAATATTTTTCTCAATCATAGCTTTTATTAAAAAAAATAGTTTACATGAATTAACATTTACTGGTAAAACTTTTTTCCTTTGGGGTCGTCTTATATTCAGGCTTTTTCTTTTTTTCCTAAGTTAATATTCAGATTTTGGGGGGTCGTCTTATAATCAGGGTCGTCTTATAATCGTGCAAATACGGTATTTTTAACACGTTAACCCCGTATTAAAAATACATACACGAATAATCGCCCGAAACGAGAAAAGGAAACGGGCATATTTAAGGGATATGAAGGGTTTTTTTTACACGAAGACAAACATGAAAACTTGGCTGGTGTCCAAGTCTAATAATAATAGTAATACATAGACTGTCCTGGCTCACGTACACTTGTATATAGACATCCAAACTCACATACACATGTACATAGACGTCCAGGCTCACATACACTTATACCTAGAAATTCATGCTCACATACATACAAACATACATACCCCAGTCATAGCGCTAAAACATACCACTAACCTTGTTTCATTGATTAGACTCCAGGTTTGACAATTGGTTGATGCCAGGGGAGGACCCTGCAGGCCACCAATAGACTCACTCGCACGGCCTTTTTAACTCCTGACGGCGAACCTACTGAATTCCCCTTCCGTAAACCCCTGCAATGCTGCGGAGATAAGGTAGGCTAGATGGGGAAGGGACCAGGGAGATTAGTAGACAAAGACTAACACGAAGATTCTTTGTGTTGTGTGTCGTCTTCGTGTACGTTTTACCGCAACTATTTTCTATCATATGTTTATTCGGAACGAAGACGAAAACGCACTCTTCGTGTTCGTTTTCATGTTCGCCCGAAGATGAATGCACAAGTTTAGTTGCCACACGGGCCGGTATTTCACCAGCACAACCGGCATTTAGAGCACCTGCCGGACATGGTATTTTAAAAATACTGGTATTTTTTGCAGGGGCAGACCGGCAGGGTTATTGGCAGGAGGGGGAGCGCCCATAGCAGTGCTATGTCTATGTGCCAGTGCCGCTTTGTGGCCGAGCCTGAGGCTGATCGTTGACATCATTTCCCCCAGTGGCGCTCTGGAGTCTGGCAGCATCCGCAGACCGGCCGGCCTGTATAAGCTCGCTGCCTGTGGAGGAAAAAGCCTTATGTCCTTACTCCTGCCTGCATACATAGGAGCTGTTTAAATGTTTGCATTTGCACGATTTGGTGAAGTTGTCAGTTGTATTTGTATTTAGTTTTTGTTCAATAAATAAGTGTTATTTGTAATTATGTGATTTTATTCTTTGAATGTTTTTGTTTGTGTGATTTAGGAACATTTCCTCTGCATATGTATCGTATCTCTTATATCACTTCCTGTGATGTCACGTATATGTAATTCATTATGCAAATTACCACATTAGCAAATTAGTATTTTTTTTATCAAGAAAGGTGGCAACCCTAGATCTACTGAACATGATCTGCCTAATGCCATCACCCAGAATAACACAGGAGAATTTGACATTTATTTTATATGAGTTTTACATGTATCTCTTTATATTACTTTTGTAGACCTCAGCCACATTATTACAAAAATCTTCTGACCTTTCTCTTTACCATTGGGGAAGTTAACAAAGAAATTGAATCTGTACGTAATTTTTCTGTGGGATATCATATATTTGATTCATGCTCTGATGAAAAAAAGGCTGTAAAAAGTGTTCTGCAGATATTATCGGGGCCGGGAAAGACCGTCCCTAATTACTCCTGTACTGAACAAGAAAAAGTGGCTGGATTTATCGGGGATCATCATTCCAGTACAACATTAGCTATAGCCCAGATACTGAAGCTTTATGGGTACGCACAGGTGAGTAAAACTATTTTGTTTTTTAAATAAATATAATTGACCTGACACAAAGTTATTGCAGTATTTGTTTAAAGAAATACTCCAGCCATTAAATGTTTGTATTAATGCATCCAGAAACACAGAATTTGACAATAGCGAAGACCCCTTTAGCCCATCCTTATTGCCATGAACACAGGTCTAAGCACCTGTCTGCAGAGTATCTCTTGTCCTGAAGCTGTAGGCGGCTCACTCCTTTTCATTACAAGCAACTTCCACTTTTACTGGATGCATCTACAAAGGAACTTGTCACAGTTAAACTGGGATTGAACTGATGATACGTGATACAGGAGCCACTGCCATATCCCTGTAGTCACCAGGAGGCTGGTGTGCTGACTTTATATAGGAGAACTTCTCTTATCTAAGAGCACTTCTGCTACGATTTAGTTGCCTGCTTCTGAACTTCAAATACCCCTGTCTTAAAGTGGCGATCGCCTGCAAATTATGGGATTCCTGAATGCTTGTAAACTCATTTTTAGTTTGAAACCATGAATACCGTATGCTACAGTGGTTGTTCAGTCCTGCATGGGGGGGACGAATGATTTGGGCCCATAGTCTTCAGGAAAATGATGATCTAGTAAAGCACCGGAAGTTAAGCACTAACTAGAAGGCCCAGATCAAGAGGGAAATCCTATTTTAGGGGATATAAGAGATGGCAGGATGGCCGGTTTGTGTTGGATTAGTGAGGATCTTCAGGGGGTGATAGCTTTGGGGAAGGCTACTTAAGGGGGTTCCCCCACATCATTATAATTTTATCTTCCCTTAGTTGTTTTCGTGTGCTGTTTCTGGCTCTCCAAGCCATGTTTAGTTCACCATGGCTTCCAGGAATTTAGATAGGATGTTGGCATCCCTCAGGTGCACTGCTATGAAGAATGGAGAGGCATGGCTGCAAAAAAATTAAGCGATCTTACTGGGGATGTTCCCTCCACAGCTACTCACAGCACAGCTGCCTCACTATCTACTCACAGGCCCTGAAGCACCAGGACTTCCAGGCCTTCTATCAAGCTTATTCCTGAACCTGCTGCATCTTCACAGATAACCATAACAGGGCCCCCAACGATGAGGAATAGGAAGCCCAAAGACCCCCCATCCGGGCCCCTGCCTTACATGCCCGCATCCCCTCGATCTGCTCAGCTTGTTGATGACCAGGAGGCTGAGAAACCTCACCCTGTCTGCCATCCAGGCCCTCCTTCCCTCTCCTCCTGCTTCAGGCCTAGTTTCCTGTTTTCTAGGCGAGTCACCCTGCTTTCCTATCCTTCCTTGGCCCCTTCTCTGGCGTTCTTGGATTAGAAGAACTAGATGCGGCTTTGCGCTTGTAGGGGATGGTTCCCCGGGTCAGCACTGTGACGGAAGGTCCTGTACCTCGACTGGGCACACCCGTCAGATCAGTGCTTCCTTCCCGAGACTTTGGCGATTAACCTTCCCAGGGCTAGACAGAACTAGTGCTAGAGACAGAGATAAAGCGGGACTTTGCCAGAATGGAGCCGTGCTGTGTAGCTGAAGCAGCGCTGATGCTGTCCTGAAAAGTATTATAGCAGCCCACCCCAAGCATCAGACAAAACCAATGTTGAGATGAAAACAAAAGAACACTTTATTGTGAAAACACGCAGCCTTACATACAAACTCTATCAGATAAGGAGATAATCCTATCACCACAAACAATACCCTGCCCCAGGACTGGCCATCGGGTACACCGGGCATTTGCCCGGTGGGCCGGGCGAACCAGGGCCGGATTGACATAGGGGCTGATGGAGCTGAAGCTCCAGGCCCTTACCTTAAAATAGGCACAGTCAGGACCGGACTGACTGGGCATTTTCGGCCTCAACGGACGCATTAACGCAGGGCATAAGGGGCACCTGTCCCTTAAGCCCGCAGCAACTGCGACCGGGCCCGCCACTCTAGGGGGCCGGGCAGCCCCCACCAGGGCCGGCCTTAGGGGTGTGTGGCCGCACAGGGCTTAAATTAAAACATCAGGGGTTTTTTTTTTTTTTCACTTTATTTCACATCCTCCATGTTAAATGAAGGGTTTTTTTTACTTTATTTAACATGAAGGATTTTAAATAAAGTAAAAAAAAACCCCAATGTTTTAATTTAAGCCCTGTGCGGCCGCACACACCTAAGGTCGGCCCTGGTGGGGGCTGCCCGGCCCCCTAGAAAGGTGGGCCCGGTCGCAGTTGCTGCTTACTCCGGCAACAAGGTAAGAAGGGTCAGGGAGGGAGGGGGGTACAGTGAGAGGGGGGAGAGGGGATAGATGGTGAGAGGGGGTACATATTGAGAAGTGGGGAAGGGAGTACATAGTGATAAGGGGGAACATAGTAAGAAGAGGAGGGGTAGATGGGGAGAGGGGGTAGTGTGAATGTGTACATAGTTAGTTACATAGTTATATAGGCTGAAAAAAGACCTGCGTCCATCAAGTTCAGCCTTTCCTATATCTGTTAATTTGTTGCTGTTGATCCAAAAGAAGGCAAAACCCCCTCACCAGTTTCGCTATTTCCAATTTTGCACTAACCAGGGAAAAAAATTCCTTCTTGACCCCAAAATGGCAGTCAGATTTCTCCTTGGATCGATAAGCTGTTTCCCCATAATTAAATATTATATCCCTGAATATTATGATTTTCCAAGTATCCATCCAGTTGCTGTTTAAAAGTCTGTACAGACTCCGATAAAACTACCTCTGCAGGCAGAGAATTCCACATCCTTATTGTCCTTACTGTAAAAAACCCTTTCCTCTGCCTTAGACTAAATCTCCTTTCTTCCAGTCTAAACGCGTGACCACGTGTCCTATGCATAGTCCTGTTTATGAACAGATTTCCACACAATGGTTTGTATTGGCCCCCAATATATTTATATAATGAATGAATGAATGAGTGTACGAGAATGAAAGAATGAATAAATGTGTGGATGAATTGTGTGAATGTGTATGAGAATTAATGAATTCATGTGTGGATGAATTGCTTGAATGATTTGTGAGACTGCATTAATGAATGTGTTAATGATTTGTGTGAATGAGTGAGTAAGTGTTCGTGTCTATCATGAATGTTTAAGTGATTTGGGGAAATGCAAAGATGGTAAATGAAGGGTGGGCTTTAACAATAAATAAATAAATAAAAATAAATGGGCTGCTTAGTCTTAAATGCCCTGGCCTATTTTTTGTCCCAGTCCGGGCCTGCCCTGCCCAGACAGCCCGGTGCCACAATCAGGCCACAAAGCACAGCAATGCCCATATAACCGTAAGCCTTTGTTTTCAGGGTGATACCAAGGGAGTGGCAGCGGGACAGTCCTGAAATCAACCCGAGCGGAAGCTCCATAGCCGCGGCTGTTAAACCCAGTCAACAAAAGATGCTTAAAAACGGCGTTCCCAGCAACATGTGTTGGGGCTCCCTCTCCAAACCACCCCTTATCTGAGCCCCAACACATGTTGTGTATTTGTGCAAAAGAGCCCTCTTGTGGGGCGAGGGGCATCCGAGATACTTAGGGTTGAAAAGTCCAGCAGGCACTCCTGCCAATCCCAACAAACAGTTCCAGAGAATTACGGCTAAGTGCCGGTCAGGTACAGTGCAAGGGGAATAAAGATCCAGTGGATCCAGGTGACACAAGGGTGAGATTATACTCTTGGGCACAGCCAAAATAGGCAAACACAACTGTAGATAGGGGTTAAAAGTCCTCTGCAGCCCTGGTTCCGTGACAAGCACCCTACCCAGTGACTTTCTAGATGGTCTTCTCTCTTCCTTGCTGAAGAAATTGTAGTCAAGATGGCCGCCGTTCAATTTGCAGGTATCGAGTCACGTGTTGTGCAGGACAGTCATTATTCCAATGCTCCTTCAGTTGTCTATTTATCCTTCTTCTCCTTTTCTTTAGCCACCTCACTCTAATTCCACTATAATGCTAGGGATAGCAGGGGGGTTCCGGGTATTTTGGAGTCAGTACCTTCTCAGGGTAATTTTAATTGATTTTGGTCAGGCTTTAAACACTTTATGGAGCAATGTCAGGGAGTTGGGAATTCTGTAGTTCTCAGTGGGAGGGCTGGACTTGGCTATTGTGGTGCCTCCTGCTTAATTAGTCCAACCCCTACTCCCCTACTGCTAAGCCCCCACCCGTGTCAGCAACTGTAAAGCCTGTACCTTCTTTTACCTCGGGTGTGAAGGCAACCGACAAGGATACAGTCTCACTTGCCGACTTGGGCGACGCTGATTGATTTGTCAAAAAACCTCCTGCATCCTTTTAAAGCTTGCCGTACCAAAAAATCTTGGTAGTCAGAAGAATCCCTTTCAAGCTGGGGCCAGCACATCCACTACCAGGAGGGCATTGGCTGTGGGAAAACAAGGAGATTGTTGCCAATTTAACCAGAGCCAGTGTATGTGGGGAAACCTGTGCAATTTCCAGCACAAGTGTTGCTACGGTTCCCACCCTCTTAACAAATCCTTAAAAAAATGAAAAAGGGAAAAGCCTAGTGTCGCTGGATAATAAAGGAGAAGATAAAAAAAGAAGAAGATGGTGCCCTGGCTGAGGTGGTGTAAGGATGGGGCTTCTGGTGATCTACTGAAGTCTGGTTTTGAAGTACGGCGTTGCCTGGTTCCGCATCTTCACCTAACAACGTTTTCTATTAGTTCGTTCTGATTATTAATGCATATGGACAACACATCCTTATCCCATTTTCAGTTTATTAGACCTTTCCAACCCTAACTTGCACACTTTCTGATTTTGGCAACTGAGGCTTCAAGATGGGGGCTACCCGACGAGTTGGTTCGGAGGATTGGTCGTTGGGATTCTGTCAGGATCTGCTCTAATGTATCCCGTAACCTGGTGTAATGTGTGCATTATTAAAAAAAAAACCCAAAAACATGTGCATTGAAAATATCTAAAAAAATAAAAAATATATCAATCAAAAAAAATAAAGAAGAAACATGGAGCGATGCTTAAACAGTGTACCTGGCTTATGACGTAATGGGTTTTCGAGTTTTTTTTCTTGACTGTAAAGTGCAACATTGCTTTATGACATTTTCTTGCGATATATACACATCAAAGTTTTCTTTTTATTGTCCCGGTGGTCAATTGGTATTCAGGGTTCTTTCGTATATTGTATCCCAGGCTTCTCTCCTAGATCTTTCTGTGATGTTCTTGGCTTGGATCCTGGGGCACTCGTACGTGTACTGGGCAGCGAGACGAAAGGCTGTTTTGACTCCAATTTGTGGGCACCGTCACAATCTATCACGCAGGATCTATCACGCAGGAGGCGGTATTCACAATCCTATTTCGTGTGCGGGGGATGGGTATACATACGAGTTGGCCCCCCCTCAACTGAAATTTGGGATTTTTTTCATGGATTTTGGTAGATATTTGTTAGATCCGGTTAGATCAACTGTTTTTTTCGTTAGATCTATGACGCAGGAGGCAGTATTCACAATCCTATTTTGTGTGCGGGGGATGGGTATACATACGAGTTGGCCCCCCTCAACTGAAATTTGGATATTTTTTTTATGGATTTTGGAAGATATTCGTTAGATCAGGTTAGATCAACTGTTTTTTTCGTTAGATCTATCACGCAGGAGGCGGTATTCACAATCCTATTTTGTGTACGGGGGGGGGTAGGTTTTATTTCCTAAATGCTTTATTTCCTATCTTTTAGCTTTGTATAGTGCTTCCAGGGCCAGCCTTAGGTGTTCAGGTGCCCTGTGCGGACCACCCCGGAACTCCACGTAACAGAGGTAGAGCTCAGCGGGACATAAATTCCAAATTTCAGTTGGAGGGGCAACCCATATGTATTGCTATCCCCCGTACACAAAATAGGATTGTGAATACCGCCTCCTGCGTGATAGATCTAACGAAAAAAACAGTTCATCTAACCGGATCTAACGAATATCTACCAAAATCCCCCCCCAAAAAATCAAAATTTCAGTTGAGGGGGGCCAGCCCATATGTATACCCACCCCCGGCACACAAAATAGGATTGTGAATACCGCCTCCTGCGTGGTAGATCTAACGAAAAAAACTGTTGATCTAACCGGATCTAACGAATATCTACCAAAATCCATAAAAAAATTCCAAATTTCAGTTGAGGGGGGGCCAGCTCATATGTATACCCACCCCCGGCACACAAAAAAGGATTGTGAATACCGCCTCCTGCGTGATAGATCTAACGGAAAAAAACAGTTGATCTAACCGGATCTAACGAATATCTACCAAAATCCATAAAAAAAAATCAAAATTTCAGTTGAGGGGGGCCAGCCCCCCCTCATTAAATATGCAATATCTCAGTAATTAGACTAGATCTAACAAAAAATTTGTCTGATCAAACCTGATCTAACGCAGAGCTATCATAATCAGTAACATTTTGTTGAAATTTTTGTTGAGGGGGGGCTGGCTACGGGTTAGCCCCCCCTGAAAAACGATTGTTAATATTGCCTATTTTAGAGTAGATCTAACGAAAAAAACTGTTGATCAAACCTGATCTAACAAAGATCTAACAAATGCCATGATCTTTTGTAAAAATTCTTAATATGGGGGGCTAACCCGGGGGAGGTAAGCTGGGTGATAGACAGTAGGGGAAGTACCAAGGGAGAGCAGTTAACGCCAGAGCAGCAACAGGACATATTAAATTTGTTTTGCCTTTTTTTGTTAGCTTTATGATGACACAGGACTACCGGTTTAGTTTCACATAAAATCAGAAACTGAACCAGGGGTAAAGGTCTCTCCCAGGCTACAGTAGAAAATGAATTGTCCTAATGGAGCTTTGGGAGATGTTGAAACCAGCTGTAATGACTAGTGTAGTCCCTTAGTTCTTGTATCTAACCCATATGGGAAGGTGCGATTTCTCAAGTGGAGTTACTCATATTAACCCTTTAAGGACAATGGGCGGTCCCTAAACCCATTGAAAACAATGCATTTTGTGCCCGTACATGTACGGGCTTTGTCATTAAGGGTTAAGACCGGGTGAAGCTTGTATTAACAGTGGAAATAAATAAAGGATATTGGCAAATTCCATTGGACAAACAGTCCAAATATAAGCCTTTGTGGCATCTATGGGGCTCTACCAATTTGTCAAGATGCCGTTTGGGATACATTGGGTATCGGCAATTTTCCACAGATGAATGGATAGGGTATTGAGGCCACACATTAGATATGCAGTTGCAAATACAGATTATACACTTATTTTTGGTAAGCACTGGATATTCCATATAATCAGTTAAAAGCAGAACTTATGAGTGCATTTTAGGAATGGCTGAAATAAAATACCTTGGGTATGCTGTTGGACGAAGCCAAATAAAACCTCGTATGCTGCTAAAATGACTGGCCACAACAAAGGACACTAATCCTAGAATAACACAATAATACAAAGCCTGCCAACCTTTCTCCGTTGACATTCTGCATAGCTCCAGCAAAGACCAAGCCAATGCAGGCTTTCTGTCACGAATCATAGGTGACTGTCGGGCTTCAGCAGCATTTTGCTTTGAGCCACTTGCTAACCCGGGAAGGAATTTAACAGGGTCTGTTCCCGTGGCTGGGACATATCGGCCAACAAACAAGTTAATCTGTTTGTAAAACAACTGGTGCCTTATTAACATACCTGGGAACTGCCAGGCCCTGGCTCCCCATCGCTCTCCCTCTTCGACAAGTCAGATAAAAGTGGGCTGATTTCATCAGACAGGACCAATAACACCAGTGGGTTGGGCCCATGGCGTTTCAGGCAGGCTAGCCCCAACTATTTCTATGGGCAAATAGTGAGCATGTCTAAATGCCGCTCCTGAGACCTTTAGATATGAGGCCATGGGCCAAAGAAGCAGTGCTTCACCTGAAGTCTCTGAGTTCCCAGGTATGCTTATTAAGGGCTTTTAAAAACCAATACAGCTAGAGTAGGTGGTTTTCTTTTTTTTGACAGAACAAGAGTGTGCTGCTGTTACAAGAATGCTTAATGTAAGCTCTTAATTTCTTTATGTTAGGCAACTAGCTTATCAGTCTCCACCACTGGGCACCATCACCTACATATATATTTATACTTCTTGTTTGTTTCAGATCAGCTATGGTGCCACTGATCCAATACTTGCCGATAGACATGATTATCCACATTTCTTTCGAACAGTTAAAAATGATCATGTTAATTATTTTATTATTTCCAAGTTAATGAAATATTTTGGCTGGACCTGGGTTGGAATTTTAGCCTCTGATGATGACAATGGAGAGAAAGAAACTCAAGTGTTAACAAAATATTTAAAAGATGATGGCATTTGTGTGGCCTTTGTACTAAAAATGATTAAAAGCTTTGACTATATTGTTAAGACATCTAAAAATATGATTCATGCTTTAAAACAATCAACAGCTCGAGTCATAACATTTTGTGGAACGTATTCTCTATTTGTTTCAATAACTCTAGAACGCATAGAAGAAGGTCTCATTGATAAAACTCATATCCTTGGCCCTAATTTGGCCTTAAAAACTTTCCTTCTAAGAATTATGCCATACGTTTTTAATGGAAGTTTAACAGTTGAACCATTATCCCGAAATATTCTAGGCCTGAGAGAATTCACAAATAATTTTCATCCTCTGAGATTCCCTGAAGACAAGTTACTTGAAGAAATTTGGATGTTGCATTTTCATTGTTTCTCAGGTGACCCTGAAAAGAAGAAATATTATGAGTCTACTCTGAATATCTCTCTTTCACGCTGCACTTGGAAGCGACATATCTCAGAAATACGTGACATTTTGTCAGACGGAGAAAGCAGCCAAGTGGATCATGCTGTGAATGCCATGGGAAGTGTCATATTCTATATGTACAACACCCAATTGAGAAAATATCCAATAGATAAAATTCGCATGTCTAATTATAAACACCAGGTAACTTAATGCATGCACAATTTCTAGAGCGTATTACATTTTCAAGGATAGTTTTTAGTTTAGATTAAATATTAGATAATTTATTGAAAAAAAACTTTCAAACTACATTGGGTATGTTACAATACCTCATTACCTCCTCTTGATTGCCTTCTTCTGTTGGCTTAGAAGAAGGGTTTCCTGGTAGGGGGCTCCTTCACAGAGCTGCAGACACAAGGTAATTTTTTTTAAAGATGTATTGGAGCTAGGATTGGTAAATACCCCGACTGTGGTTAACTGAGGCATGTCTAGGCATTCAGCAACACCGAGATCAGCATCAGGGGCCATGTCTGGCCCCTCCCCTGGGCATAAATGTCCACCATACCCACCCTGGGGGCAGAGTGGCATATCGGGGAGGCAGAGTGGCATATAGGGGTATAAGGCATTTCTGGGGGGGCAGATGTGCATAACTGGGGACAGGTTGGCAAATAAAAGGAAATAAAAACAAAAAATGCATTTTTCTCAACCATAGTTTTTATTAAATATGAAAAAATAGTTTACATGTGAATTAATATTTACTAGTAAAACTTTTTTTTCCTATAGGGTAGTCTTATATTCAGGCTTTCTTTTTTTTCCTAAATTAATATTCAAATGTATTGCCATAAAAGTTTTGAATTTTCATGAGGTAAATAGTTCCAGCAACCTATGTGTAGCAAACAGACTCCTACCACTACACGCTGAGTCAGACATTGATGGTAGTGCAGCATAACCCGTGTTAATATGCACTAAGCCAGACATTTGACTCTGACCCTAAAACAGCCTGAGTTATCTTTGCTGGAGGCAGATTCTATGTCTTTTGAATGTAAATATGCAGCCTCTTATACGAGCGCTTCCTCTTGTACAACTTCTGTCTTGCAAGAAGTCTTCTATACAGTGTTTCATCTTGCACTCCGCACTCAAGCCTGTCCCTTAGCAAGGATTCTAGACTTTTGCCAAATTTGCAATTTTCAGTATCAAAACTCTGAGATCCAATAACACTCAGTAACACAGCTCTTGTCTGAATAGCGTCGACCACCTTATTAGCCTCCAGGAAAAACATTAATCGCTCAGCATATGAGTCCCATGAGTATTGGTTAGCCAGGTCAAATCCCTCCATGTGTCCCGGAGAAACCATGCTGTGTCCCGGTAAACCTCTCAAAAATCGGTCCATCACTAGTTGCTCCACTATGTAGCTTGATGAATTGACCTCCGGCTGTAACCACTTCCTGGCGAGATGTATCAAATCAAACATCTTTGACCATACGGCTTTTCCTGGGCTGTACATCCAGGCGTGGAATCCCTGTGCGCGGATAGCTTCTGTAATTCCCATACGTGCCAGGATCTCCAATTTTAGCTTGTTGTAATCCCTTGCTTGGTCTGGTTCCAGATCGTAGTATGCCTTTTGGGGTTCTCCACTTAGAAACGGTGCTATTAAGCTTGCCCATTCAGCCACAGGCCAGCCTTTTGCAGATAGTTACTTGCTCTGATTACCTTGGGACCTTGCAGTCCTTCTGCAGTCTCCCTGGTAAGCCTCTCAGATAGGACCTGGATCTCTTGCTGCATGGCACGAGTGGCATTTTGCTGCTCCTCTCTGAGCATTTGATGAGCTTCAGCTTGAGCTAATGCGGCTTGCCTGATCATAGCCTCTGTGTTTTCTTTTTGGGCTAGCACCAGTTGCTGTAGTGCAGCGATATTCTCCTGCTGTATGGTATTCGTCTCAGCTGCCCTTTTGTTTGTTTCTTGCTGCACTGTGGTGCACTGGATAAGTGCTTTAATGACATCCTCCATTTTCTTTAGTCTCTTTTGCACCTTACCGACTTGTTCGTGTGTTACCCGCAATCTCCACCATATGTGACACAATACCCCTTCACTTTGGGACTCTGTCCGGGAATCTTTACTCACACACAGTCTACCTGGCTGCAGAGACGGCTCAGACACGAGGAGGGTAAAATAAAAGGCTGGGCCTGTTTTATTTCGTCACCACAGGCATTACAGAAAATAAATAAATCAAAACAAAAAGCCTTGCTCTCGTGAGCACTAACTAATACAGGGTTCTCCAACCTAACTGCAGTTGGGCGGCTTATCCGTTCCAACAAACAAAATAACAAAATTGCATGTAATATTGGCAGCACCGGGGCATTTTTTGGAGCTAAATGATCAGAGCAGTTTTAGTGTTTTTGCTATGTCTTTATTCAACAGTGTTTGCTCATTAACTCATGTAATGCACCCCTTGAAATATATATATATTGGGGGGTTTTTCAGAACAAGTAGGGCTTTCTTTTAAAATAATAATAATATATATAAAACCATCATCTAGTATGAAAAATATCTTAAAATGTGTATGGGGGGGTTAGGGAAAAAAGGAAAGACGTTCACCTATAAAATCTATATATAACTAATGCAAATAGGGAAAAAAACCTTCAGGATTTATTTATGATTGAAAAAAAAAAACACTTTTACACTTCATTTGGGTAAATTACATTAAAAATTCATAAAATGTGTTTTTAGTGTAGTAATAATAATAGTTATAATTAGACAGTAGTAGCAGAAAGAGTAGGGTGGTTCTGCCACTTTGCAGATATCTGGCAGACCTCGCCTTGATTATTATGTACAGTTTTGGAGACCCCAATCTCCTGAACTATGTTGATATTCTGGAGGGAATTCAGAAAAGGGCGACGAAAATGGAGAATGGTATGGAGGATAAACAATATCAGCAAAGATAATATATATACACATTAGTAGGTATAACTTGGGTGGTTTATTTCCAAAATAATCTTTAAGAATATTTGCTGCTGTCAGTTTAATAACTATGATAATTACATTTATCCTGCTTATTAATTGTGTCCTGTTCTCAATTACTGGCTTATTCTGATTTGGAAAAAAGTAAAACTTATTTTTTATTTGTAAGCAGGTATTGTACCTTTTATAATGCATGATATCTGTATTTTTTTTAAGATACCTCAGCATTTGAGACAACTTAAAATAGAGAGAGATAATTTTGTATTTGAATTTTTTAACGAGGATGGAGAAATGAACTTATTCTATATGTCTAAGAACTGGCTGGCATGGATGGAAAAAAGAAGCTTGGAGGCCCCTACGATTTTAACATTTAATCCACAAAATGTCATATACGAGATACTTAACATTGACAAGAATAGAATTATCTGGAAGAATCATCCAAAGGTTTGAAATAATTCTGTTAATAATGACTTAGATCTCTCTGATTTGCCAAATCATCCATTTCATAGTTACATGCACTAAAAAACCCTTTTTATTGTGTTTACTAGACTTGTGCACATGGACCTAAAACGATTTGGACTCATTTTTGTTTGGTTTTTGGTCCATTCATTTTCAAACAACAGATTTTGTTTCGTGCCTTTTCGGTTCAGGGGAAATTTCATGTCATACACCCTCATTCACACACACGCACATTGCAGATCCGCAGATCTTTCTGCAATTTTCTGGCCTCTTGGAGAACTTCCACAAAAGGGTGGAGCTACAGGGACGGCCTCTCCCCAATCCTCCAATTGGGTGAGGGGGTGTGCGCGAAGGCTCTGCTCTTTTGTGGAAAAGCTCTGGGATGCCTGGATAATGCAGCGGATAGCTGGGGAGAAGAAAGAAGACAGAATACAAAAGACAGAGGAGGAGAAGTACAAGAAGAGGCAAGAGCTACAGAAAAGGAGACAAGGACAAGGAAGCGGTTGGCGTAGAAGGTTGGAAGGTTGGGAGTGAGTGCGATAAGGCATGAGAGTATGTTAGACCATGAGAGAGTGAACAAAAACAATTAAATGTTTTTGTTTGTTTTGTTGGGTTCCCTTTATTTTCTGACATTCGTACAAATTAGTGAAATTTACCAATGTTGTTAAAATTTACATGTATACAAACCAGAATGCAAAAATCTGGTATTTATAGCTTAAAATAAGCAACATGTACAGAATGTGAATCTTTTAATATATATATATGGAAAGAGAAAGTGTGCATTCTGTAGTTGTGTATATATGTGCATATCATTTAAGAGGTTTCACTTTATCTACAAAAGTTAAATGGTTTTCTTTTTTTTTTTTTGTAGCCTCCAAAATCTCAATGCTCAGAAAACTGTCTTCCTGGATACAGAAAAGTCATGGGGTCTAGCATCCATTCCTGCTGCTATGACTGTGTGAGATGCTCAGAGGGAGAAATCTCCAACATAACTGGTATAGTACATATATGTATAGGTAGTAGCGAGTGGTCACATTATAGAATGATATAACATTTTGTCATCTAGTCCCTATCACTGCTATTACCTCTCTGGAAATCCCAATAACCACAAAGCAGATGATATAGGGGTTTCCTTTGTCCTGGTATTTAAAATATAGTTTGGGAGAATGTAGCAGGAGAAAAAGGAAGTGTTTTTGGAGGGACTGAAATCTTTACTCCAATAGGTGGCCAGTAGTTCACCCTTGCAGCTCGAGCTTAATTTGAGTCCAGGGCCATAGGAATGGTGAGGTGAGAGAGGCACTCACTTCGGGCGCCGCTGCGAGGGGCGCACAGCCACCACATCAGCAGCTGCAGCTTGCAGGACTGGTTGGGGAGATCATGGATCTCCCTACCCAGCCCAACATTAAGGTAGAACGTGTGAGTGAGCTACCCGTCGGTATGTATGTCGCTACAGGGAGGCAAGGAGAAATCTGATTGCCATTTGGAATCAAGAAGGAATCTTTTCCCATTGTAAGCACAATTCAAAATTGCTGACATAAAGGTTTTTTTTGCCATCTTTTGGATCAGCAGTGGTTAACAAGGAATAGGAAAAACTTTGAGCTTGATGGAAGTCTTCTCCACCTAAACTTCTATAAACTACTATAAACTTCTATAAGGGGGACAATTGCTCCCCTAGATTATTCCTTGCCCCCCTTTTGCCCCTCCCACCAAATTTGGAGGACCCCTGCTGCAGGACCAATTGGCACACATGGGCACACTGGACAGTTGCTCAAGGACCTCGCGTTCTAGGGGCCCCGTGGTAAATCACATTGCTGCCAGCAATGTGGTTCTCCATGAAGCCCCTATAAAGACAGTAGCATATCTATAGGGGAGGAGGCAAGCTCTTATCCAGCTGGTGGAAGCATACCTAGCTTGAAGCTGGAACAACAGATCGCGGTAAGGTGTGACACTGTTAGCCAGCAGCCATTTGGGCATTTGTCCAGTGTGCCACGTGGCCAGCCTGGGCCTGGTAGGAAGTGTGTGTTTGTGGGGGGGAGGTGCTATTTATCGATAGGTAGGAAAAGAAACTGTAAAGACTTACCTTCCACGCCAGTCCCACTCTTTGGCTGCTCCCACAACGCATCATCCTCAGGCGGCTTCCCGGACTGCTGCTAGATCTTCCCAGGTAGTGAATACACAGTCTGCTCCCGCTACCCTTCGGCCTTGCGGCAAATCAGTACCACAGCGCCACCGTATGGTCAAAACCTGATATCTTATAAACTCGGGTGACCCCTACCCTCAGGAAACACCTAAATCTCTCCCCATTTAAGCCTAGGTTACCCTTGGTTGGTGTATCTATGATTTGCTTGTACGTGCTTACTGAGACTGATTTCTTCGCTCTGACCCGGCTTGTTGACCTTGCTCCTGTTCCTCTGATTTGGCTCCTGGTTTCTGAACGTCTGGTATTGACTCGGCTAGTTGACTTTGCTTCTGGATTTTGCTTTGGCTTATTTCCCTTTCCTGGTTTGACCCGACTATTCTCTAGTAACCAAACAATTCCTAGTTTTACCAACAACTGCATCCCAGCTGCCATAAGTAGCTTCAGGGATGAAATCCAGCATACTTTTGGCCATACAAGAGTGTGGGGACCAGGTCTTCCTCCCCATGCTGCACAATATTTCCAGAGCATGTTACTGAAGATAATTTCCTTGCATATAGGCCAAATAGTTATTTTTTAGCATTTTTACAGAGCAACCATTGTTATGATCCTATTCATTTACTTTAAAGGTTGTCATACCCTTCTGAACATTAATATTTAATCTTTATATATATATATATTAAGTTGACCTGTGGTATTCATGAAAACATTTTATTTTACAGATAGTGAAAACTGCATACAATGCTCCAAGAGTGAATGGCCAAATAGGAATCAAGATCAGTGTATTCCCAAACAATTTGAGTTTCTTTCTTACACTGAAGATGTGATTGCTCTAGTACTGATGTCACTCTCAGCTTTCTTCACCCTGGTCACAGCTTTAATACTGGGAATATTTACTTGCTATCGTTATACCCCAATTGTAAAAGCCAATAATCGGAACCTCAGTTTCGTTCTCTTGGTATCCATCATGTTGAGCTTCCTCTGCGTGTTTCTGTTCCTCGGCCGTCCTGTGGATATAACCTGCATGCTGCGTCAAACTGGTTTTGGAGTCATCTTCTCAGTAGCTGTGTCTTCTGTGTTGGCCAAGACTATCATGGTTTGCATCGCTTTCAGGGCCACAAAGCCAGGCAGTGACTGGAAAAAATGGCTTGATGCTAAACTGTCAAATTCTATAGTTGTGTTATGTTCATCTGTCCAAGTTATTATTAATATTAATTGGTTGGCTATTTCTCCCCCATTTCAGGAGCTGGACATGGACTCTTACCATAGCAAGATTGTTGTTCAGTGTAATGAAGGCTCGGTTGTTGCCTTCTACTGTGTCTTGGGTTATATGGGGCTTCTGGCAGCTCTTAGTTTTATTATAGCTTTTTTAGCCAGGACATTACCAGAAAGTTTTAATGAGGCCAAATACATCACCTTCAGCATGCTGGTGTTCTGCAGCGTTTGGATCGCAATGATCCCGGCCTATGTGAGCACCAAAGGCAAATACATGGTGGCCGTAGAGATTTTTGCCATATTGACCTCCAGCGCTGGACTGTTAGGCTGTATATTTTTGCCAAAATGTTACATTATTTTATTTAGACGAGAAATGAATACAAAAACATACTTGCTTGGAACTAGTAACAGATAATTTATATCTGTATCTGCAGGTGAGGGCTGACACCTTCTGCTTCAGGGTAAAGCCAAGTGACCCCATAGTCCCATTGTGCTGCACCCCCACTAACTCACATATGGAGTTGCACACATACTTATACACACTCACACTAACACACATACACACTTGCATACTTATCTGCCCTTTTTGAAGACTTTTGCACTGGTCCGGAAGCCATTCACCCCTGCCTCCTCAGGCCACCCAACCCCCAATTATGGATCTGATTACTATAACATGCAGTAATAGCCAATAAATTAATAAAAAAGAGTAGACCATTTCAACTCATCCAACTGACCCAAAGAGATGAACCCCCTTATCATTTAAATATTACTAATAAACCAGATTCAGAAACCGAGGAAAATCCTGTCAAAAAACACCGGGGGGATTTTCAAAACTTTATCCTGAGTCCCCAGGACTTTTTCCATTCCCAGGCATTTATTCATATTGTCTCTCAGATCCTTTGGGCTGCTTTTTGACCTCACTATGTCCTCTATTTGACAGTGTCATTCCTTCCCTGGTTATTGCATTTCCCCAAGACCTGTCTCCTCTCTCACAAGATTTCATCCACTTTAACACTTTCATTCCTTTTATGACACTTAACCCTGTTACTCCTTGTGTGTTCTAATTAGTACTTTCTGCTTTTCTCTTTTATTTTAACCTCTTCTACCCCTCTGTGACCACCATTCCCCAATCCCTCTGGCCTTAACTTTCTCCTGAACTCTCTCCTCCATTAAATATTTTCTTTACGTGCTCCTCAGACATTCGGTTTCTTCCAACTGCTTGTCTGCACGTTACCTTTTTCCCTTGCCATTCCAGGTGGCACATGAGAAGAAGGCTCCGCCTACCAGGTAGGGCAGGAAACACTACAAAAAAAGGAGACCTCCCCCTTCCTCCCCAGTGTTGTTTCCTGCCCTACTCAGGTAGCGGTTAGGCTTTAGCTTACCTTCCCTCTTCTTTTTTGTTTTCTTGGAGCCCCGGGGGGGCGTCCTTTCTCTCCGATCCCCGATAGTGATCCCGGTGGATCCAGGGTGATGCGGCAGCCTCGGAGGCTGTAACTCTGCGGTCCTCGCGGTTACTCGAGGCTCAGTCCTCGGTATATGCTGCCCACAGCCCAGGGGGCTCACTGGGAGGTGCATCCCCGGGCTCCGGTTCTCTCCGTCCCGGGGAGGAGGAATCCTCAGCGTGAGGCACGGCAGGAGAGCGCTCCGGAGGCGCTGCGAGCGGGACTCTATAGCCGGCTGTGCCGGTTTCACGGCACCCGTTTTTCATTATTCTCCTCTCTGCATTACTCCCGGCACTGCGTCCGGGGTCACGAGAGGTCAATTGACGGGGAATTTCCGGATGTGACGTTTTCCGGGCCTGGGCGCCTAAATGCCTCTATAAAAACGCCAGAATGGGTAAGATCTTTCCTTGCTCTCGTTCCTGTGTTGTATTATTGCATTTTCTACTCCTTTTTTGTGCCTGCCTGTGCCTGAGGATTGTATATTGCCTTTTTCAAGTAGGTGTTTCCCTCCTGGGTTGAAAGGAGATTTCCATGGCCTATTTCCATTGCTTTCTGTGGTCTCATTTTTGTGTTTTTTCTCCTCAGTTATGTCAGACAAAAATCCAGACATCCCTCCTGAGGCCTCCCCACATAGGAAGTCTGTGGGAAAAACGAAACACAAAGCCTGCTCTTCCTGTAAAAAGACCCTACACGACCCTACGGCCAAAACGTGCAGCTCCTGCTCTCGGCCTAAAGAAGTTTCCGCAACAGAATTTACCTCCTGGTTGAAAGGGGAACTTCAGTCTACCTTTGACTGTTTTCGGGCCATGGCAAGTTCCACTCAGGCGCCGGTGCCTCAGCATCAACTTTACCAGCAGGGTCCACCAAATGTTCTTCCAGATACCCTGGAAGATTATTCGGCTCCTTTTTCGGAATATGACTACCAGTCGAATGACCCCCAGTCTTCGGATAAGGAGGGGGAAATTAAAGAGGAAACCTTTTTCTTCCCAGTCGAAGAAACAGGGAAGATCATCTCTGCAGTCAGGTCTACTTTGAATCTACAGGATGACATACCAGTCTCAAAACCGGATCCTTTTCAGGGTCATTCTAGGAAACCGCAGACCTTTCCAGTTCACGATTCACTTTCAGCAATAATCACGGAGCAGTGGAGATATCCTGACCGGAGATTCTTCACGTCTTCCAGAATCAAAAAGCTGTTCCCTTTTGATGGTAAGAACTCTGATGCCTGGGAAGTTCCGAAAGTGGACACCGCAGTAGCCAAGGCTACGAAGAAAACAGCCATTCCGATGGAGGACGCGTCTCATTTCAAAGACCCCATGGACCGGCGGGCCGAGAATGCCGCCAAGAGGGCTTTTGAAGCAGCAGCGGCGAACTTTCGTCCAACCATTGCAATAGCGTCAACTTCTAGAGCCATTAAGATCTGGCTTCAACAAGCGGTGGAAGACCTGGCAGCTATTCCATGGACTGAGCAGGTCGCAAGAAACCTGTCCGACACCTGCTTAGCAATTGACTTCATCTCCGATGCCTCCATTGAATATGTCCGTGCATCTGCTAAAGCTACGGCACTTTCAGCGGTTTCTAGACGAGCGCTCTGGCTTAAGTCGTGGTCTGCAGATAATGCCTCAAAACACAAGCTGTGCGGCATTCCGTTCCAGGGGAATCACCTCTTCGGCAGCGACCTCGACACGATTCTAGAATCCACCACGGGCGACAAGCACTGGTTACCTCAGAGGAAAGGACCACCTCGTTTCAGGTCTAATTATTATAGAGCTCCAAGAGACAGGGAGTTCTACAGGCCCTCTACCTCCAATCAAGACTACCAGTCCTTTCGGGGTAAACCCTACGCAAGAGGTAGATTCCAGAGAGGAAGAGGCAGAGGCAGGGACGGTAAATCAGGAAGGTTCTGACGCCAGCAGGCTTCAAGTAGGGGGCAGGTTAACCGGTTTCTTTCATGCCTGGGAAGAGATCACCTCAGACCCCTGGGTCCTTCGCATCATCAATCAAGGCTATGCACTGGAGTTTACTCACCTACCTGCCCAGAAATTCCTGCTGTCCATGCCTCCCGCAGATCCTTGGAAAAGAGCGGGATTTTTCTCCACACTCAACAACTTAATTCACGAGAGGGCTCTAGTCCCGGTGCCTCATCTAGAAATAGGAGAGGGAACCTATTCCCACGTCTTTGTCTTACCAAAACCATCCGGGAAATTCAGGTTAATAATCAACCTACAGTTGGTAAATGCCTGTATAAAATACAACAGGTTTCGGATGGAATCCCTGAAGTCCGCCACGGAGATTATTTCATCGGGGGACTTCATGGTCACTATAGACCTACGGGATGCCTATCTACATGTCCTCATCAGGGAAGACCACCAAAGATTCCTCCGTCTGGCCGTTACACTGCCTCAAGGTGTTCGTCATCTTCAGTTTCGGGCCCTTCCGTTTGGAATTGCTTCAGCACCACGGATCTTCACGAAACTCATGTCAGTGGTCGTGGCCTTCCTGAGGCAAAGAGGCATCAAAGTGGTCCCATACCTGGACGATTGGCTCCTAATTGCAGCCTCGGCATCATTGCTCCAATCACATCTAGAGTTTTCCCTCAGGACTCTCCACAACCTGGGATGGTTGGTGAACTCTCTAAAGTCAAAGTTACTTCCAAACAGACGTCGGACCTTTCTGGGAATGATCCTCGATTCAGAAGTACAGAAGACGTTTCTCCCGCAGGACAAAATCCTAAGATTACGGGAATTCACACATGCGGTCCTACAGAGCAAATCAGTGTCCCTCAGATCCGTCATGTCTTTGCTCGGTCTAATGACCTCCTCCATCTCGGCGGTTCCCTGGGCACTGGCTCACGCAAGACCTCTTCAACACTTTTTACTGGATCACTGGGATCGCTCCAGGACGTCCCTATGCAAGAAGGTCCGGCTTTCTCCCTTCGTTCGGGAGTCACTCCGTTGGTGGCTGTCAGCCAAGAAGCTTTCACAGGGACTCCCTTGGCAGACGAGAGATTGGGTGGTAATCTCCACCGACGCCAGTTTGACAGGCTGGGGTGCTGTCATGGGAAGCCATATTACCCAGGGAACCTGGTCTCCTCAAGAATCAAGCCTGCACATCAATCTTCTAGAACTGCTGGCGGTCTGGAGGGCTCTAAGGTTCTGGTCTCCAATCCTGCGGCACAAGTCCATCAGGATCCTTTCGGACAACGTCACCGTGGTGGCCTACCTTTCCAAGCAGGGTGGCACCAGAAGCAGACGCCTGCAGACCCTGACGGCTCAGATCTGCCGATGGGCGGAGTTCAGTCTCTGTACTCTCTCCGCGGTCCATATCAAGGGTTCACTGAATCAGGAGGCGGATTACCTCAGCAGGAACTCAGTACCTCCGGGAGAATGGTCCTTAAGCAAAAGGGTCTTCGCCTTCATCACAAGGAAATGGGGTACTCCCCAGATAGACCTGATGGCCACGCATCTGAACACTCAGGTAAAGGAGTTTTTCTCTCTTTCACCAGTCGGCCGTCCCCGAGGCCTGGAAGCACTCTCGCAGACCTGGGATTTCGATCTCGCATACGTTTTTCCTCCGCTTCCCCTTATCTCCAGAGTGCTCCGGAAAATTCGGGAAAACCCTCAAAAAGTCATCCTGGTTGTTCCTTTCTGGCCTCGAAGAATTTGGTTTTCGGACCTTGTCCATAGACAAACCCATGCTTCTTCCTCAGGTCAAGGATCTTCTCGTTCAAGGTCCTGTTCTCCACCCAGATCCCTCCCGATTCAACCTCTCCGCATGGCTTCTGAAAGGGAGATCCTGACTTCTAAAGGATTAGCTGCACCAGTGGTGAGCACCATTCTCTCCAGCCGCAAAAAATTCTACGACCGCCAAGTACCAGAAGGTTTGGGAAACATTCATCGCCTGGTGCAATGTGCACGAAGTATCCTCTCCATCTATCTGTGAGGTGCTGTGCTTTTTTCAAGATGGCTTTGATAAAGGATTCCAACCTGCTACTATCAAGGTCCAGATCTCAGCTCTCAGCAACTTCTTGGACTTCAATCTGGCTTCCCATCCTTGGATCTCCAGATTTTCTAAGGGAATGTGTAGACTTCGCCCTAGGCTCTGTCCGTCGGTCCCGCCTTGGGACCTTAACCTGGTGTTGCACCAACTCACCACGTCTCCCTTCGAGCCTCTAGAGGATGCCTCTCTAAAGCTGCTCACCTACAAGGTTGTCCTCCTAGTAGCCCTCACTTCTGCTAGGAGGGTGAGCGAGCTCCAGGCTCTCTCCAGAGTAGAACCTTTTCTCAGGATTCTGCCAGACTGCATTATCCTTCGTTTGCCACCGGAGTTTCTCCCTAAAGTAGTCTCTCCTTTCCATTCGGATCAGGAGATCGTCCTGCCTACTCTCTGTCCGGATCCCAAGAATCCCAAAGAACTGGAACTCCACTCGCTAGACCTGCGGAGATGTCTCCTGTCCTATCTCTCACGTACGTCTGCCTGGAAGAAATCCGATTCTCTCTTTCTGTCCTTTGCGGGGACCCGCAAGGGCAGGTCAGTATCCAGGGCTTCCATGAGCCGCTGGCTCAAAGACGCAATCACTTTATGTTACGTCTCCGCGGGAAGAGTACCTCCCTCCGGCCTGAAGGCTCACTCGACCAGATCCGTCTCGAATTCCTGGGCTGAACTCTCCGGGGTGTCTCCGTCTCTCATTTGTAAGGCAGCGACCTGGAGGTCGATTCATACGTTCGTAAGGCACTACAGGCTGAATCTTCACCTCTCAGACGAGTCTCAATTTGGTCGTCGTGTCCTACAGACTGGAATCCTTCCCCCCTTATCTTGCTAATTCTTCTCATGTGCCACCTGGAATGGCAAGGGAAAGAAAGAATTCTTACCTGGGAATTCCTTTTCCTTGTCCATTTCCAAGGTGGCACACTTTTTCTCCCACCCATTAAATTTTCTTTGGTTTTTATTTGTCTGAGTCTTTCTTTTTAACCACACTGGGGAGGAAGGGGGAGGTCTCCTTTTTTTGTAGTGTTTCCTGCCCTACCTGGTAGGCGGAGCCTTCTTCTCATGTGCCACCTTGGAAATGGACAAGGAAAAGGAATTCCCAGGTAAGAATTCTTTCTTTCTTCCACTCAACCATAATTGCTTTTTAAAACATTCCTTTCCAGTCCACGTGTTCTTATGTATGCTTATTGAATCCCATATCCTCAGTCCTCTCCTAATCAGCTTATATTTTCACAAAACCAACAACGATTGATTAAATTGATAGACATGTATAGATATCAATCTCATATCTATAAAATGTTAATGGTATCCATTAATTATGGATTACTACTATGTTGCTCAATTTCAGATAAGACCCGAGTCAAGTTGTTAACAAGTTGGCAGTGGTCCTTTTTCTGGAAAAACTAGAACCCCTGTTTGTAACATTGCAGCTGAGTTGTCCTTCATTGAGTTGGCCTCTTCAGTGGGGTACAGTTGGTATCCCTCTAGGTACAAGAGAGCAAGGAGGTTCATGTCTAGAATCACCTTTACACTTAGAGTGAACCCCAAGAGATCCCCCGAAGGGTAAAATGCCATAACAAAAAGAATCTGACCAAGAACAGACAGCCATTTCATAGTCTGCCTTACTGTGCACCCTCACTTTAGAGCAGTGGTTCTCAACCCGTGTATCCTCAGGACCCACATTTCTCTTTGGTCATTAAGTCGGGACCCAAAAATAATTTCATTTCCGAAACATTATATTTTATTCCATAAAACAACTTGTTCAGTATTCCATATATATATATATATATATATATATATATATATATATATATATATATATATATATATATATGCATTTTTTAAACAGTAAACAAACCGTAAACAGCGCTAGTGAAAATTAATGGGTGTGGGGGGGGCAGGGGTTGTGGTGTCTGGGTAACTGGGGCTGTGGTTGGGGGACAGGTGTTGTGGTGTGGGGATAACTGGGGCTGTGTGGGGGTAACTGGGGCTGAGATGGTGCATAGGGGCTGTGGTGGGGAGTAGGGGACAGGGAGTGTGTTGGGAGGCAGGGACTGTGATGGTGGTAACTGGGGCCATAGTGGGGGTAATAGGGGATTTGATGGGGTAACAGGGGGTGTCTCCTAGTGGGGGACAGAGGCAATAAGGACAGCAGAGCAGAATATATATATATATATATATATATATACATAATTAGTACACTAAAAAAATTATGAAATTATGTACTTACCTCAGAAAAGATGAGGGAGTGGAAAGGCTGTCCGCGGGCTGCACCTGGAAGAGGGGAGGAGCAATCAGAGAAAAACTTTATTCAGCACCACTAGGAGCAGACAGCGACCGCAAAGCAATCAAGCAACTGTAGAATTTTCCTGGTATGCCTACAGTCCGGCCACCCTTGAGTTGAGAACCACTGCTTTAGAGTATTTCAAATTTATGCTCTCTAGTGCCATTACAGAGAAATTAAATCTCCATCTATATATCAGTCTGGTCCCACTCAAAAGGGCAGTCTCATGAAAATTTCCTCTGCACGAGAGAACCAACAACCCCAAACATACATTTCAGCCCTCATTAGTTCCATCAGTGGGGTATCCCTCTACGCACAATAGAGCAAGCCGGTCCACATCTGGACTCAACTTCACACTTGGGGTAAAATCCAAGAGATCCCAGAAGGGTGAATGCCACATAAAAAAGATGCTTCCCAAGAACAGACAGCCACTTCATAGTCTGCCTTACTGTGCGTGAGAGCTTCTCAAATTTTTGCTATTTTGTGCAATTACAGAAAAAAAATCTGCATCTACATATCAGTCTGGTCCCACCCAAAATAGCAGTCCAGATGCTAAATAAAAGGCAAATTTCCTCTGCATAAGGAAGGCAACAACCCCAGTTGGTTTAGCACACAGCAATATTGTGATTATATTTATATATAATCACAATATATATAACTTCTTTCCATTCCACTTTTCATGTGCAAAGCAGAGGTTTAATGTAACAGAGTTTAACCAAGTTCCATTATTAAATTAATAAAGGAGCATGACTTGTACAAGCCCATCAAAACCACACCATTACATCTATTCAGTTAACTGTGAGTCCATGCATATTTGTTAAAAAGGAGGTAGACAAATGTGCGATTTGCAAATTCTCTAAAACCACCTCACAGGTTAAGGTTAATGCAAGTTGAAAAAATAAAGCAACTCACATTTATCAACCTGAGTAGCTTCCGAGTTGCAAATGTTAGTTCGAACCACATATGTTTGAAATTTACTACGTATAGACTACGTTGCTACACGTTGCTGGATAATAGACACAAAAATCCTATATATGTGTATTTTGGATGCAATCAAAATGATGTTGAAGACTCCTGGGAGAAAATGAATTACCATTTTATATATTATGGTCCGGAGCTGGAGCTTTTCCTGAAGGAAAGAGACTTTTCTCTACATATATTACTTTAATTTGCATTTTTTGTTGCACATTGTCACGGAGCTGGCTAGTCCTACCGACTACCTCCGCTGACTTGTGCTCCCTTAGCCTGGGACAACACACTTTCCCCGGTTCCTCAGTCACTAGCCGAGACTCAGTGTGGGGTAAAACCAAACGAAGACTGATTTATTTTAGACACACAAGACTGGATATATCCAGCAAAACACACATTAACATAAAACAAGATATTGGGACACAAACCGCCCCCTTAATTTGCCTCCCAGAGACAACAGGGGCAGTAATGGGATTAACAATACAATGGGGTCCCAACCGCCACTATCTATTACTTGCTGAAATCAGTTCCAGCAGTTGGCAGGGGTAAATGTCTGTAGTGGTGGACTTAAACAACACATTAGTACACCATGGGGTGGGGGGTCTGATATTAAACTAAAACTCCCTGGTTGCAGATCCTGGCTGTCTGCCGGAGATAATCCCCTCAGCCAGTGATGAGATGATACTGCTGCGGGTGGCCACAGAAGGGCCCATAGTCAATAGGGAGGAGGCTGGCAGTCAGGCCTCTCCAGTGGTCCCAGTGATGTAGGCTTCCGTCACACGCATATTACTAGATTTTTTGATCACACAAAAAACAGGAAGAAAAGCTGTCAGAAACAGTGGCATTATATCGCATTGAGCTTTAAAATGCATGCCAATGCTCTGAGTATTCTAGGGTGTAATCATTTTAAATTAGTTTTATTCATTGCACCAGAGAATTTTGTAGAATGTAGATTATTATTGGGCAAATTGATTGGGCAAATATATAATACCCTGACTAAAACACTGAGACACTGAGATGATTGAGCTGAGTGCTATGTATGTGTACTACACATTCTTACAAAGTATGATACTCTCTTCTAATGGATGGCCTCTGGAGGGATAGCATTTCCTTCAAGCTCATCATTTTTCTTGTTGAGAGTCAAATGACTTGTATTCCACTACAAGTAGAAACATCAGATGGTATGAATGCCCACACACACATAATGCAAACCAAAAATTCTCAAAACCTGTTGGTGGACACAATGGCATCCCTGGTTTGGGCCCACGGGTACTTGGATTTGTTGTTACTGAGTAGAAAGTACATGATGTAAGGACATCACTCCTATATCTAGCACCTCTATAATGTAAGCTCTGCCATAACTTGTAGAGAAACAGGAACCTCTCCCCTTGCTCACCCATCTCTTCTTGCCTAATCCTCCACAATACTACATTGCCACACACCCCAGCAAGATCATTGTGTGGGCTATGCCCTCAACAACGAGAGGGTCCAGATGGAGGATGTTCTATTAAGTACACCCATAAGCGCACTCCCTTCGCTGATCCCATGGAGCACATTCTTTTATCTTAGCAAACACAAACAGGTGATATAGACCTGGTGCCAAATTTAATCTTACAACTTTTCCATCCTCAATGAGCACAATCCCCTGTACACGTGGGGCCTGCACGGCTTCTTTGGACAAATGTGAGAGGTCCTCTCCCCTGTACTCATCCCCAGAGTCCCTTTGTCCCTCATTCACTAAGCCATACCTCTCCTTTATTTAATCCCTGCAGTTCAGTTATAGATCAAATAAACACATGTCAACAGCACGTGCATGTATAGATCAACTGAATAAGACATAAAAACTCTGTATTTGCAGGTATACACAAATAATGTATGGAAACATAGCATAGCAGGCATAGATCAACAGAACACACAAACCCAGAATTGCAGTTATAGATTAACTGGAAATCACATGTAAACCCAGCATTGAGGGTATAGATCAAATGAACAATACATGAAAACAGCTTTGCAGATATCCATCAACTAAATAAGACAAACAAGCCCCGTATTTGCAGGTATACATAAATAATGAATGGAAACATAGCATAGCAGATATAGATCAACAGAATAACACAAAAAACAGCTTTACAGGTATAGATCAATTGGAATTCACACAAAATCTCCGCATTAAAGGTATATATAAAACTCCCTAAATTTCAGGCATAGATCACAGGTCGCACAACCCCAAGGTCAGCCCTGGTGTCCATACAGGCCACATAGAACCTGACCAGCACGTAGATAACACACATAGGATTTGCAAGCGTTGTCCCCAAACAGCCCACCCTGTGCCATCTTTGTCCCATAAACACGCTACCTGTGCCACCTTTTATCCCATAAATACTGTGCGATCTTTGCCTTTCCAAAAATTATTATTACATCTATAATACACACAGAGGCTTTTACAGTCACTCACTAATTCACACAATCATTAATTCTTTCACTCTTTCACACAATTTAGTAACACATATTTACTAATGCATAGCCCCTCTCCCCCTCCTTCTTACTATCTACCCCCTCTCCCCCTCCTTCTTACTATCTACCCCCCATCCTTTTTACTATATACCCCCTCCTCCTTCTCTACCCTCTCCCTCTCCCAACTTTGTAGTTCATTTACCTTCAGACGTCCTGTGGTGGGAGCGCGAGGCTTCTGTCTTCAGTGTCTTTGTCGCGGTGCATGCAGCTTCACTGCTCAGGATGAAACACTGGCACGGCGATGAAGACAATGAGCGACTTCTTGGCGCCCCTCTCTCTATCCCGCCTCTAGCGCTTCCTCCAGGCTGCAAAAAACCCCCCAACAAACCGGTGTTTCAATTGGGGGGCACATGGGGGGCACAACATGGCCCCCTCTGGCCCCCTCTGGCCCCCCCGCCGACGCCACTGACCAGACTCCCATGAACTAGCAGCTAGGGGGTTCTCCATGGCAGGAAACACTTCATATGCCTGTCCGGGACCTAACCGCAAATTCATGGAACTGTACGGTGACAAGGAACCGCAGCGATACTCGTTAAGAGTGTGTCGCTACGGATATTCATTGTCTCACCACGTTGCTCTTTTGGGGTTATACTGTGCTCGTAGTGGGCAACACTCGGAGGTTGTTAGGAGGTGGTTAGGGAGGGGTAACTTACTGTCACATAACAGGAGGTAGAAAACTCACTCTTAGTATGGGAGGGAAAATGGTCCGGAGCTTTTTTTCAGGATATGGACCCCTTATTTCCAGGGAAGTATACTCTAAAAGCTACAGTATACAAACACATTTTAGACAGTTGTATGCTTCCAGCTTTGTGGGACGAGTTTGGGGAAGACCCTTTACTGTTCCAGCACAACTGCCCCCCAAGACATGGTTTAACAAGTCTGACGAGTCTCGAGTGGCCGCAGAGAGCTCTGACCTTAACCCCATCTAACATCGTTGGGATAACCTGAGATGCAGCTTCTCATCTAACATCAGTGTCTGACCTCACGTATGCCCTTTTAGCTGAATTGGCAGAAATTCCCACAGAAACACCCCAAAATCTGGAATGGGATATCCAACAAGCTCATATAGGTGTGATGGACATACAGCCTAAACTCTTTATTTTTGCAATACAAGCGTTGGAGAGAATAATCATTAAACCAAAGTTAAAAAAAAAAAAATAATTCAAAATGATTATTGTTATTCTAACTTCTGACATTATTATTACTCTCCAATACTCCACAATAAATTCTCAATGCTGTATTTAAAGAACATGATGAAACCGCTCTCCCAAACCACAGATGTGTCGAGCTAAATTCAGGTTCCATTGAAGTGCATTAAACTGCGATGTATAAAAGCAGGAGCATTCGCTAAGATTCAATCCACTGATCTAAATATGCAGCAGCTGTCTGTGCCGGATGTCATACCGTATCCTTCTGGAACCCATGGAGACCATTTGATTTACTGCATAACATTGATATGTATTATTTTATGTAGAAGGACGGCACTCCATCCCATTAAAGCAATATGGTGTGTTTTACTCCTGTTTCTGACACCAGTGACGTCTCAGATCCAGACTTCTTCTCCGGCCTGTGATCTGAGAATTAGAAAATGCATTGAGGATTACGAATATTTTCAAGATGGAGATGTTATAATCGGAGGGGTGCTTTCTGTCAATCACGCTTTGAATGAGTATGTAGAAGAATATGGAATTAAGCATCTGATGATGTGTATGCGGTAAGTTTCTCTCCTGTTGTCTTATTCTTTCCCTTTAGTCCTTCATGTATTTTTTGACACTTTCTTCAGGATTCTATCTGCTCTCTGGAAGCCCCAGGTAAATCATTCCTGATATATTTCTCTTATGCGTCTCTTTATCTTACCCTCCACTTGATCCTTGCACAAAAATTGCTCAGCAATCCTTCTCGCCATCTCCTATGTCCCGAACACTTTAACGCGCTATATGACTCTGTGAATACAATCTAACATTTGGTTTTTTTATTAAATACATTGTTCCCATTGTTGTCAAAGCAGCAAACCTGTACTTTAGTACTTTAGTATCAGTACTAAACCTGATACCAGAATTGGCCAGATTTCAAGAAGTAATAGACAGGCAATGTTCCTGCACTGGTTTTAAGTAGACTTGGGCACCGAGTGAATGAGTGAGCGAATAAATGATGGTGTGAATGAAAGTGTGAATTAGTGAGTGACTGTAAAAGTGTGTGTATCATAGATGTATAATTCATTTGTGGAAAGGTAAAGATGGCACAGGCAGGGTGTTTATGGGTTATGGGTCAAAGATGGCACAGGCGGCATGTTTATGGGACAAAGCTGGGCTGTTTAACCCCTTCATGACAATGGCTGATTTTACTTTTTGTACCCTTCATGACAATGGCCGTTTTAACATTTCTGCGCTGCTTGTGTTTAGCTGTAATTTTCTTCTTTCCCGTTAAAGGTACCCACACAAGTTATATATTGGTTTTTTTCAGGATTTAGATGACATTGTTTTGATTGTATCATATTATTTACTATTAAAAAAGTATAAAATATGGTGAAAAATTTAGAAACTAACTTTTAACTTTTAGTTGAAAAATCTTTTACTCATCTATAAAAGGTAATGAAAAAACCTGCTAAATAGATTCTACTATTCGTCCTGAGTTTAGAAATACCCAATGTTTTTATGTTTTTTTGCTTTTTTCTGCATGTTATGGGGCAATAAGTACAGGTCGTGTTTTGCTATTTCAAAACCATTTTTTCCAAATCTGGTAATTCTTCCCCCCCATGTGCCACTTCGGGTATCTTTGGAGCCGGCCAATGCAATTTACTCCATCAAATCAAATATTTTTAAAAACTAGACACCTCAAGGTATTTCAAATGCTGGTATTTTAACTCTTTGCCTGCTCTAATTCTACCACCAGTCTTTGTCAAACCTTGTGGTAGTAATTTTTTTGCATTTTTTTTCACACACATTTTACTTCAGGTATGAATTAACAGGTTCTGGTATATGTCACTATCATAAAACACCCCAGTATGTACAGCGATACCCCACATGAATGGTTTTCCCTGGCTGTTTGGGGGAAAAAGGGCCACATTTGAGGCATGCGCATTTTTCAATGTTGAACTATTCGGGGATATAATCTTTAATTATGGGGAAACAGCTTATTGATCCAAGGAGAAATCTGACTGCCATTTTGGGGTCAAGAAGGAATTTTTTTCCCTGGTTAGTGCAAAATTGGAAAGAGCGAAGCCGGGGTTTTTTGCCTTCTTTTGGATCAAACAGCAACAAATTAACAGATATAGGAAAGGCTGAACTTGATGGACGCATGTCTTTTTTCAGCCTATGTAACTATGTAACTTTGGTATTTGGTACATCTTTGAGCCGGGCCATATCAGTATGCCCTATAAAACCATATATTTTTGAAAACTAGACAACCCAGAATATTTCAAATGCTGGTATTTTAACTCTTTGCATGCACACATTTTACCACCAGTATTTTTTCAAAGTTTACAGTAGTATTTTTTGTGTATATTTTTCCCCACACACCTGCTTTACGTATTAAATTACAGCTCCTGGTATATGTCGCTGCCACGCGACACCCCAATATGTGTTCAGCAACGTCTCCTGATACCCCACATGCATGGGTTTGTCAGTTTTTTGGGAACTAAAAGGCCACATTTGGGACGTTAATTGGGACATTGTTAAACCCGGCCAATTTAAATTACCCCATCAAATCATACATTTTTTGAAAGTAGACACCCCATGGGCACTTAATATGCCAGAATTTTAACTCTTTCCATGCGAGAATTGTTTTAAGCTAATGTGCTAATTTTAGCACTTGCTCACAAATTTTTTTAATAAATATATATTAATATTTTTTGCCTTTTTTATTTTTCTTACATTTTTTGGAACTTGAAGGTTCCCCTGATGGGGACACCAGTGGGAAATTATTGCTACATTTTACAGTTTTTTTTTTTAAATCACACTGTGATTAGAAAGCTGGACTCCATTGACTTGTTTAGTTGAATGTAGCACCAGGGAGCTTGTCTGACATCAACCAATGAGGAGCAGCATTTGTTGATACAAGAGGAGGTTCCTGCTGATGACCAATAGATAGAGTTGCTCTTACGGACCTTTAAACTCCTGGCACCAATGCTTCTCCGTATTTTTAACACGTTAACCCCATATTAACCCCTGCTAAAAACATACACGAATAATCGCCCGAAAGGAGCAAGGAAGCGGGCGTATATTCAGGGCCGGCCCTACAATGGAGCCGACTGGGGCAATTGCCCCAGGCGGCACTTTAGAAGGGGCGGCACTTTGCCGCCCCAAGCGTTTTTTTTTTGTTTTTTTTTGAAGTGGAGGAGAGAGAGAGAGGGGCGCCGAGTGGTTTTCGCTTACCCGCTCGGCGCCCCTCTCTCTCTCTCCTCTGCGGCGAGTCTCCCTATTCGGTCCCGGTGCCGGCTTGTAATGCAGAGCGCCGGAAGTGACGTGAATTTCCGGCGCTCAGCATTACAAGCCGGCACCGTGGCAGAGCAGGGAGACTCGCCGCAGGACTGTTTAAAGGTAAGTACCAGG
This sequence comes from Spea bombifrons, assembly GCF_027358695.1. Taxonomy (NCBI): domain Eukaryota; kingdom Metazoa; phylum Chordata; class Amphibia; order Anura; family Pelobatidae; genus Spea; species Spea bombifrons. The sequence goes on along the minus strand of NC_071087.1, from coordinate 4,183,153 downwards.
GGGGGGTATAGATAATGGCGTCGGCGAAGTTTAAAATGCCGCCCCCCCCGGCGTCGGCGGGGGGGGGCGGCATTTTAAACTTCGCCCCAGGCGGCGTTAAGTCTTCGGCCGGCCCTGCGTATATTCATGGAATATGACGGGTTTTTTACATGAAGACAAACATGAAGACTTGGCTCGTGTCCAAGTCTAATAATAATAGTAATACATAGACTGTCCTGGCTCACATACACTTGTACATAGCCATCCAAACTCACATACACATGTACATAGACGTCCAGGCTCACATACACATACATACAAACATACATATCCCATTCATAGCGCTAAAACACACCACTAACCCTGCTTCATTGATTAGACTCCAGGTTTGACAATTGGTTGATTCCAGGGGAGGACCCTGCAGGCGACCAATAGACTCACTCGCGCAGCCTTTTTAACTCCTGACGGCGAACCTACGAAATTCCGCAATGCTGCGAACAGGGCCGGCCGAAGACTTAACGCCACCTGGGGCGAAGTTTAAAATGCTGCCCCCCCCCGCCGACGCGGGGGGGGTATTAATTTTAAACTTCGCTGACGCCATTATTCTCCACCCCCCGCCGGTACTTACCTTTAAAGAGTCCTGCCGGCAAGTTTCCCTGCTCTGCCACGGTGCCGGTTTGTAATGCTGAGCGCCGGAAATTGACGCCACTTCCGGCGCTCATCATTACAAGCCGGCACCGAGACTGAACAGGGAGACTCGCCGCAGAGGAGAGAGAGAGGGGCGCCGAGCGGGTAAGCGAAAACTACTCGGCGCCCCTCTCTCTCTCCTCCGCTTCAAAACAAACAACCAAAAAAAACGCTTCTAAAGTGCCGCCTGGGGCAATTGCCCCAGTCGGCTCCATTGTAGGGCCGGCCCTGGCTGCGAAGATAAGGTAGGCTAGATGGGGAAGGGACCAGGGAGATTAGTAGCCGAAGACTAACACGAAGATTCTTTGTGTTGTGTGTCTTCGTCTTCGTGTACGTTTTACCGCCACTATATTCTATCATACGTTTATTCGGAACGAACACGAAAACGCACTCTTCGTGTTCGTTTTCATGTTCGCCCGAAGATGAATGCACAAGTCTAGTTGCCACACGGGACGGTATTTCACCAGCACAGCCGGCATTTAGAGCATCCTGCCGGACTTGGTATTTTAAAAATACTGGTATTTTTTGCAGGGGCAGACCGGCAGGGTGATTGGCAGGAGGGGGAGCGCCCATAGCAGCGCTATGTCTATGTGCCAGTGCCGCTTTGTGGCTGAGGCTGATCGTTGAGGCTGATCATGACATCACTTCCCCCAGTGGCGCTCTGGAGTCTGGCAGCATCCGCAGACCGGCCGGCCTGTATAAGCTCGCTGCCCGTGGAGGAAAAAGCCTTATGTCCTTACTCCTGCCTGCATACATAGGAGCTGTTTAAATGTTTGCATTTGCACTATTTGTTGTCAGATGTATTTGTATTTAGTTTTTGTTCAATAAATAAGTGTTACTTATAATTGTGATTTTATTCTTTGAATGTTTTTGTTTGTGTGATTTAGGAAAATTTCCTCTGCATCCTCTGTATCTCTTATATCACTTCCTGTGATGTCACGCATATGTAATACATTTTTTTATTAAGAAAGGTGGCAACCCTAGATCTACTGAAGATGTTCTGCCTAATGCCATCACCCAGAATAACACAGGAGAATTTGACATTTATTTTATATGAGTTTTTACATGTTGTGACAGAAAGGCCGGTACAGTAGGGGATGGGGCTAATTTTGTGTGCCCTTACGTATAAAATGAAAGCCCCAGGCAAAGAGAAGCACACTAAAAAAAACACTATAGGAATGTGATTTATAAATTGTGTAAGGGGTCCCTGGGGTGGAGTATCCAGAAGAGCAGGGTGGGCTGGTACTCCAGCAGTTTTTAAAATCCAGACCAGGATTTACAAGTGACCAAGTACAGCTCACCTGGTCTAATCAGGAGGGTTTAAAAAGCCCAGCTTGGTGCAATTCAGTCTCTCTTCTTATTTCCAGCCAAGAGAGCTGCTGGACAAAAAGCCTTGCTGGATTTATTTTGTTTGTTTGGAGTGTTTTGAGAGGAAACAGAATCCTATAATTAGTTAGTGCTCAGATAAGCAAGGGTTTATTTTTGTTTATATTGTATTTTTGTTTAACCCCTTCAAGACCGGGACGTACCAGGTACTTCCGGGTTAAAGGTCACCGGCAGACCGGGACGTACCAGGTACGTCATCGATGATACGCGATCCAGCGTCGCTTTGAACGCTGGGATCGCGAGGGGTGGCTGCTACTGACCGCTGGGTGTACCCAGCGATCCGTAGCAGCCACTCCCCCTCAATTCCGTGCACGTGATCGCTTTGCAGCGAATCACCAGCACGGAATTTAAATATTTAAAAAAAAACTGCGGTCTTCAAGGGAAGACACAGTTTGCCAACGCCGGTCCGGAAGGGGTGGGGGGGGTTAAGACAAGTGATTCTGAAAGATCTCTGACTGATTCCTTGTACTTTAAAGGACAGTCAGTTACAATGTATCTCTTTATATTACTTTTGTAGACCTCAGCCAAATTATTACAAAAATCTTCTGACCTTTCTCTTTACCATTGGGGAAGTTAACAAAGAAATTGAATCTGTACTTAATTTTTCTGTGGGATATCATATATTTGATTCATGCTCTGATGAAAAAAAGGCTCTAAAAAGCGTTCTGCAGATATTATCGGGGCCGGGAAAGACCGTCCCTAATTACTCCTGTACTGAACAAGGAAAAGTGGCTGGATTTATCGGGGATCATCATTCCAGTCCAACATTGGCCATAGCCCAGATACTGAAGCTTTATGGGTACGCACAGGTGAGCAAAACTATTTTGTTTTTTAAATAAATATAAATGACCTGACACAAAGTTATTGCAGTATTTGTTTAAAGAAATACTCCAGCCATTGTTTGTATTAATGCATCCAGAAACACAGAATTTGACAATAGATAAGACCCCTTTAGCCCATCCTTATTGCCAGGGCCGGCCTTTGGGGTGTGCGACCTGTGCGACCGCACAGGGCGCCACACCTCAGGGGGCGCCGCCACGATGTCCGCCGCCGCCGCAGTGTACGCCGCCGCCGCGGTGATCCGCTGCCGCCTCGGTGTACACCGCAGCCCCCGCGCCGATCCGCCGCCGCGGTGTACGCCGCAGGCCCCGCGCCGATCCACCGCCGCCGCGGCAATCCACCGCCCCCGTGTACGCCGCCACCGGGTCCACCGCAACCGCCGCGGTGTCAGACGCCGCCCCCTCTGCAGCTCACTCTGACAATCGAGCGCGCTTGGCAGAGAAATTGACAGGCAGCGTGGAGGGTCATGTGACCTTCCGCCACTTAGCATTGGGCGGTGTCAGGAGCATCAGACAGCCAGACTAAGAGGATCCCTGGTGCCCTGCTTGGTAAATAACTACAGGAAAACAGGAAAACTAAACTAAAAATTAAAGAAAACATTAAGTAAGTGCAAGTTTGATGTATAGTGTATGTCATCTAATGAAAGGTGAAAAAAGATTCACCCCTTGTCTATTAAACACATTTTACATACGGGAAAAATAGTGCTCAGTTTAACTGTAACTGTTACATAAAACACGTTTTTATTCAAGGATACGCCATTTAAAAAGAAGCTACAGGTTTTATGCCAGTACAAATACCAAATATAAATACAAAAAAATACCGTAATTAGTGCTGCTGCATATTAAAAAAAAACCTGAACAGTCATTAAAAAAAGACAATGGACATGGGTCTCCTTTTGGGAGTACTGACTTTTGCCTGATTTAATCAAGTTCACAGTATCTTAGATAAAAAAAGAGCATTAGCTGCTATGCATGCTCAGTATTGTGGAATGTTTGATTATAATGTGCTGATTATTGCTCCTGTTTCTAAACTGGCTTATGGTTGTCAAATTCACATTTTTAAGTCAATACACAAATGTGATTTTGACTACCAAATGCCAGTTTATGTATGCCTGCCATTATCTCGTCAATTAGAGTATGGAGCTTACTTGTTATTGCCAGTGTTCAGTTGGTTTTTGCAAAGATACCTATTTATAGATTTTGTTTTTATATTAAAGGTTATTTACCTCATAAAAGTGCAGTAACTGGTTTCAATATATATTTTAAGAAGTGATAGGGGTTGTTTGTTGCGGCTGTTCAAACATACATGCGACCTGTGATCTATGCCTGTTATTTAAGGTTTCCATGCATTATTTATTTGATCTGTAACGTCACTGCTGAGTTGGCATGTGATTTGTATGTTATTCAGTTGCTCTATACCTGAAGTGCAATGTGTTGTTTATTTTATTTTTACCTGAACTAGAGGGTTTCTGTGGATTATGCAGTTGATCTACATTGCTATACTGGTTTTCTTTATTTAATGTATACCTGCAAATAAAAGTCTTGTATGTCTTATTCAGTTGATCACTGTGTTATCATGTGGCATTTAGCTAAGCTCTATATTATTTGGTATTTTGTTGATCTTTACTAGGGCTGCAACTAATGATTATTTCCATAATCGATTAGTTGGCCAATTATTTATAAAAATAAATGTAAGTTTTTTCATTTTTTTAAAATAATTTAATAAACAAACAGGATGTTAAAAAGAAACAGCAGAGTAATAAATGATAAAAATGCATTTCTTGTTTTTATTTCCCAACCTGCCCCCCCAGTTATGCTCATGTGAGCCCAGGCTTGCCACATACGCCCAGATATGCCACTTGCCCCCTCCAAATATGCTGCTCCCCCTCCCCAGGTATGCCTTATACCCCTTATGAGCCGCCGTGCCCTTGATATACTTAAACATAGTTTTTTTAATCTTGCAGCAGCATTATGTGTCCCAAAAAACTGTCAGGTGCCCAAAATCGAAAACGAAAGGCCCTGAAAGGATTAGAGGACCAGAAGAGTGCTGGAGCATTAAAAAAATATTTTGGAAGACCAGCACCTAGTGGTTTACAAACCACAGAAGAAAAAGAAGATGAAGAAGAAAGCTGCAGTACCCAAAGTGATCTACATCTCCAGAGCAGTGAGCCTTCAGTATCAAGATCATCTTTGGAAGATGAGGATTCTAATACACCGTCTGCACCTCTGGCTTTTGATGACACAATGAATACGTGTGAAAAATCAAGCTTAACAGATCCGGCTTTGTGGCCAAAATTGATTTCAAAGAATATTGATCGTATTTTAGATGTTGGTCCTGTACAGGTAACAGATGTTGATTTTAAAAAAGATGTCCATAATCGGCATTTTTCTTCAGCATTCTACAAAAGAAAATTAGACAGTGGTGAAGAACAAACACAGCGATGGTTGATATACTCCTCATCTGCTAATAAAGTATTCTGTTTCTCCTGTAAATTATTTGACAAGAAACCTAAAACATCACTTGCACTAGGAGGATCAGATGACTGGACACATATGTCAAATATTTTGAGATCGCATGAAACCTCCAGCAGTCATTTTACAGCCCAGCAGATGTGGATTGAAGCACAACTGAGACTGAAATCAATACATGCAATTGATCAAGACTTACAAAACCTCATGAGTCGTGAAAGACAACACTGGAGATCAGTGATGGAGAGACTATTAAACATTGTCCAGTTTTTAGCAGAGCGTAATCTGGCCTTCAGAGGATCTTCAGATCGACTTTTTACATCCAATAATGGAAATTTTTTAGGTCTTGTAGAACTTTTAGGAAAATATGACAACGTGATGGCAAAACATTTGCGCAGGGTGGTATCAAAAGAAACTGCAGACCACTACTGCGGAAAAACAATTCAAAATGAAATAATAAATCTTATGTCAAAACAGGTAATTGATGACATTTTACAACGCTGCAGAAATGCAAACTATTACTCAATTATCCTTGATTGCACTCCAGATATTAGCCACAAGGAGCAGATGTCATTTACTATTCGATTTGTGGAAGACATTTCTGGAAATTGTCAAGTAAAGGAACATTTCCTTGGTTTCAATAAAGTAGAGGATACAACTGGAAAAGGATTAAGTGATTTCCTCCTTGAATTTCTTTGCGCAAAAAATTTGGATATTGATAATTGTCGTGGACAAGGTTATGACAATGGAGCCAATATGGCAGGAAAAAACAACGGCGTTCAGTCCAAATTTTTAAAGCAGTCTTTGTACCATGTGGATGTCATTGTCTAAATCTTGTAATTGGAGATGCAGTACGCTCATGCAAGCAATCAGTGCAACTATTTGGACTCATTCAACGCATTTATGTTCTATTCTCAGGATCAGTAAAGCGGTGGAAAATTTTGTCTGACCATGTATCTGGCCTCACTTTAAAGCCTTTGTGCACGACTCGGTGGGAATGCCGGATAAATTGTCTTAAACCACTAAGACATAATCTAGGCAAAATGCAGGAAGCATTGGTTGCTTTGTGTGAGGAAAACCACACTGAACCCAACATCAGTCATGAGGCTAACACAATTTCTCAGCAGATTGTGGAGTTCAAATTCATCATGTCACTGTGTGTTTGGTATGACCTGTTGTACCAAATCAATATCGTGAGCAAAGCAATGCAAAATGAGGCTGCTGATATAATTTTGGTCTCAGACCTAATCCAGAAATGTCACAGTTTTTTAATACATTTCAGAGAGTCTGGATTTGAAAGTTCCTTTCAAATTGCAAAGGAACTAGCAGAAAAAGTGGACGTGGAGCCTGTTTTTAAAAAGCCTTCCCGTATCCGCAGAAAAAAGACATTGTTTGACTACGAAAGCCAAGATGAACCATTAACAGATCCCACCGAGAAATTTAAAATAGAATTTTTTTATGTTTTGGTTGATACTGCTGCTAAATCTTTGGAGGAACGTTTTACACAGATGGAAAACCACAACAAAGTATGGAGATTCATATACAGTATGAAAAGTCTTCCAGCAAGAGAAAACTTAAGGGACTGTTGCTTGCAGTTACAGAAGGCATTAGAGAAGGACAGCCAATCAGACATTAATGGTCTAGAGCTTTCAGAGGAGCTTTGGCATATTCAAACCCTACTACCTCAAGATGTCACAACACCCCGCCACACACTCAATTTCATAGTGAGAAATGGCCTGGCTGACACATTTCCGAACATGTGGATAGCATTGCGGATTCTTTTAACCATTCCTGTTTCTGTGAAATCAGGAGAACGCAGCTTTTCCAAGTTAAAGCTCATTAAAACATATCTAAGATCATCGATGAGTGACGACAGACTAACAGCTTTATCAGTATTATCCATTGAAAGCGATGCATTGAAGACATTGGATATGAACAACATCATTGATAAATTTGCAAAAGCAAAAGCGTGTGAAGTTGTATTTTGAGTTTCTAATCAATGCCAGGAGGTGTACAATTCTATTACCAGTCTTCCCAGTTATTATTGCACTTGCACATAAATTATCTTTAATTAAAAATTATTTGTTACAAAGATCTTTTTTCCTCTCTTCTTGTGCCAATGTTTATGGGGGGGGGCGCCATGACAGTTGCCCGCACAGGGTGCCTGAACACCTAAGGCCGGCTCTGCTTATTGCCATGAACACAGGTCTACGCACCTGTCTGCAGAGAATATCTTGTCCTGAAGCTGTAGGCGGCTCACTCCTTTTCATTACAAGCAGCTTCCGCTTTTTACTGGATGCATCTACAAAGGAACTTGTCACAGTTAAACTGGGATTGAACTGATCATACGTGATACGGGAGCCACTGCCATATCCCTGTAGTCACCAGGAGGCTGGTGTGCTGACTTTATATAGGAGCACTTCTCTTATCTAAGAGCACTTCTGCTACGAATTAGTTGCCTGCTTCTGAACTTAAAGTACCCCTGTCTTAAAGTGGTGATCGCCTGCAAATTATGAGATTCCTGAACGCTTGTAAACTCATTTTTAGTTTGAAACCATGAATGCCGTATGCTACAGTGGTTGTTCAGTCCTGCATGGGGGGGACTAATGATTTGGGCCCATAGTCTTCAGGAAAATGATGATCCAGTAAAGCACTGGAAGTTAAGCACTAACTAAAAGGGCTCCTTTTAGTTAGTGCTTAGGGGGGAATCCTATTTTAGGGGATATAAGGGGTTTATTAAGAGATGGCAGGATGGCCGGTTGGTGTTGGATTAGTGAGGCTCTTTAGAGGGTGATAGCTTTGAGGAAGGCTACTTAAGGGGGGTCCCCCACATGTATTCCATCATTATAATTTTATCTTTCCTTGGTTGTTTTCATGTGCTGTTTCTGGCTCTACAAGCCTTGTTTGGTTCACCATGCCTTCGAGGAATTTAGATAGGATGTTGGCATCCATCAGGTGCACTGCTATGAAGAATGGAGAGGCATGGCTGCAAAAAAATGAGGCGATCTTACTGAGGATGTTCCCTCCACAGCTGCTTCACTATCTACTCACAGGCCCTGAAGCACCAGGACTTCCAGGCCTCCTGTCAAGCTTATTCCTGAACCTGCTGCATCTTCACAGATAACTATAACAGGCACCCCGCGGATGAGGAATAGGAAGGCCAAAGACCCAGCATCCGGCCCCCTGCCTTACATGCCCGCACCCCCTCGATCTGCTCAGCTTGTTGATGACCAGGAGGCTGAGAAACCTCACCCTGTCTGCCATCCAGGCCCTCCTTCCCTCTCCTCCTCAGGCCACCAAGCAGAGCAATGCCCATATAACCGTAAGCCTTTGTTTTCAGGGTGATACCAAGGGAGTGGCAGCGGGACAGTCCTGAAAGCAACCGAGCGGAAGCTCCATAGCCGTGGCTGCTAAACCCGGTCAACAAAATATGCTTAAAAACGGCGTTCCCAGCAACATGTGTTGGGGCTCCCTCTCCAAACCACCCCTTATTTGAGCCAAAACACATGTTGTGTATTTGTGCCCTCTGGTGGGGCGAGGGGCATCCGAGATACTTAGGGTTAAAAAATCCTAGCCAACAAACAGTTCCAGAGAATTATGGCTAAGTGCCGGTCAGGTACAGTGCAAGGGGAATAAAGATCCAGTGGGTCCGGGTGACACAAGGGTGAGATTATACTCTTGGGCACAACCAAAACAGGCAAACATAACTGTAGATGGGGTTAAAAGTCCTCTGCAGCCCTGGTTCCGTGACAAGTACCCTACCCAGTGACCCCTACCCTTGTAGATGTCTTCTCTCCTCATTGCTGAATAAATTGTAGTCAAGATGACCTCCGTTCAACTTGCAGGTATCGAGTCACGTGTTGCGCAGGACAGTCATTATTCCAATGCTCCTCCAGTTGTCAGCATGTGGGTGAGTCTATTTCTCCTTCTTCTCCTTTTCTTTAGCGACCTCTAATTCCACTATAATGCAAGGGATAGCAGGGTAATTTTAATTGATTTTGGTCAGGCTTTAAACACTTTATGGAGGAATGTCAGGGAGTTGGGAATTTTGTAGATCTGTATTAGAGCTGTATAGACCGACTGGTGGCACCACAGAGCACCCCTGAAGTTGTGCCTGTACCACTTCAGTCCCCAGGCCTCTCAGTGGGAGGGCTGGACTTGGCTCCTGTGGTGCCTCCTGCTTGATTAGTCCAACCCCTACTCCCCTACTGCTAAGCACCCACCCGTGTCAGCAACTGTAAAGCCTGTTCCTTCTTTTACCTCGGGTGTGAAGGCAACCGACAAGGATACAGTCTCCCTTGCCGACTTGGGCGACGCTGATTTGCCAAAAAAACTCCTTTATCATTTTAAAGCTTGCCGTATCAAAAAATCATGGTAGTCAGCAGACTCCCTTTCAAGCTGGGGCCGGCACATCCACCACCAGGAGGGCACTGGCTGTGGGAAAACAAGGAGATTGTTGCCAATTTAACCAGAGCCAGTGTATGTGGGGAAACCTGTGCAATTTCCAGCACAAGTGTTGCTACGGTTCCCACCCTCTTAACAAATCCTTAAAAAAATCAAAAAGGGAAAAGCCTAGTGTCACTGGATAAAAAGGAGAAGATAAAAAAAGAAGAAGATGGTGCCCTGGCTGAGGTGGTGTAAGGATGGGGCTCCTGCTGATCTACTGAAGTCTGGTTTTGAAGTACGGCGTTGCCTGGTAACGCATCTTCACCTAACAACGTTTTCTATTAGTTCGTTCTGATTATTAATGCATATGGACAACACATCCTTATCCCATTTTCAGTTTATTAGACTTTTCCAACCCTACCTTGCACACTTTCTGATTTTGGCAACTGAGGCTTCAAGATGGGGGCTACCCGACGAGTTGGTTCGGAGGATTGGTTGTTGGGATTCTGTCAGGATCTGCTCTAATGTATCCCGTAACCTGGTGTAATGTGTGCATTATTTAAAAAAAAAACCCCAAAAACATGTGCATTGAAAATATCTAAAAAAATAAAAAATATATCAATCAAAAAAAATAAAGAAGAAACATGGAGCGATGCTTAAACAGTGTACCTGGCTTATGACGTAATGGGTTTTCGAGTTTTTTTCTTGACTGTAAGGCTACAGTAGAAAATGAATTGTCCTAATGGAGCTTTGGGAGATGTTGAAACCAGCTGTAATGACTAGTGTAGTCCCTTAGTTCTTGTATCTAACCCATATGGGAAGGTGCGATTTCTCAAGTGGATGAGATACTCATATTAACCCTTTAAGGACAATGGGCGGTCCCTAAACCCATTGAAAACAATGCATTTTGTGCCCGTACATGTACGGGCTTTGTCATTAAGGGTTAAGACCGGGTGAAGCTTGTATTAACAGTGGAAATAAATAAAGGATATTGGCAAATTCCATTGGACAAACAGTCCAAATATAAGCCTTTGTGGCATCTATGGGGCTCTACCAATTTGTCAAGATGCCGTTTGGGATACATTGGGTATCGGCAATTTTCCACAGATGAATGGATAGGGTATTGAGGCCACACATTAGATATGCAGTTGCAAATACAGATTATACACTTATTTTTGGTAAGCACTGGATATCCCATATAATCAGTTAAAATCAGAACTTACGAGTGCATTTTAGGAATGGCTGAAATAAAATACCTTGGGTATGCTGTTGGACGAAGCCAAATAAAACCTTTTATGCTGCTAAAATGACTGGCCACAACAAAGGACACTAATCCTAGAATAACACAATAATAAAAAGCCTGCCAACCTTTCTCCGTTGACATTCTGCATAGCTCCGGCAAAGACCAAGCCAATGCAGGCTTTCTGTCACGAATCATAGGTGACTGTCGGGCTTCAGCAGCATTTTGCTTTGAGCCACTTGCTAACCCGGGAAGGAATTTAACAGGGTCTGTTCCCGTGGCTGGGACCTATAGGCCAACAAACAAGTTAATCTGTTTGTGAAACAACTGGTGCCTTATTAACATACCTGGGAACTGCCAGGCCCTGGCTCCCCATCGCTCTCCCTCTTCGACAAGAGTGTGCTGTTGTTACAAGAATGCTTAATGTAAGCTCTTAATTTCTTTATGTTAGGCAACTAATTTATCAGTCTCCACCACTGGGCACAATCACCTACATATATATTTATACCTCTTGTTTGTTTCAGATCAGCTATGGTGCCACTGATCCAATACTCGCCGATAGACATGATTATCCACATTTCTTTCGAACAGTTAAAAATGATCATGTTAATTATTTTATTATTTCCAAGTTAATGAAATATTTTGGCTGGACCTGGGTTGGAATTTTAGCCTCTGATGATGACAATGGAGAGAAAGAAACTCAAGTGTTAACAAAATATTTAAAAGATGACGGCATTTGTGTGGCCTTTGTACTAAAAATGATTAAAAGCGTTGACTATATTGTTAAGACATCTAAAAATATGATGCGTGCTTTAAAACAATCCACAGCTCGAGTCATAACATTTTGTGGAACGTATTCTTCATTTGTTGCATTTACTCTAGAACGCATAAAAGAAGGTCTCGTCGATAAAACTCATATCCTTGGCCCTAATTTGGCCTTAAAAACTTTCCTTCTAAGACTTATGCCATACGTTTTAAATGGAAGTTTAACAGTTCAACCATTATCCCGAAATATTCCAGGCCTGAGAGAATTCACAGATAATTTTCATCCTCTGAGATTCCCTGAAGACAAGTTACTTGAAGATATTTGGATATTGTGTTTTCATTGTTTCTCAGGTGACCCTGAAAAGAAGAAATATTATGAGTCTACTCTGAATATCTCTCTTTCACGCTGCACTTGGAAGCGACATATCTCAGAAATACGTGACATTTTGTCAGACGGAGAAAGCAGCCAAGTGGATCATGCTGTGAATGCCATGGGAAGTGCCATATTCTATATGTACAACACCCAATTGAGAAAATATCCAATAGATAAAATTCGCATGTCTAATTATAAACACCAGGTAACTTAATGCATGCACAATTTCTAGAGATTATTACATTTTCAAGGATAGTTTTTAATTCAGATTAAATATTAGATAATTTATTGAAAAAAACTTTCAAACTACATTTGGGTATGTTACAATACCTCATTACCGACTCTTTATTGCCTTCTTCTGTTGGCTCAGAAGAAGGGTTTCCTGGTAGGGGGCTCCTTCACAGAGCTGCAAACACAATTTGCAGGCTGCAGACACAAGGTAATTTTTTTAAATGTATTGGAGCTAGGATTGGTAAATACCCCGACTGTGGTTAACTGAGGCATGTCTAGGCATTCAGCAACACCTAGAGTTATCTTTGCTGGAGGCAGATTCTATGTCTTTTGAATGTAAATATGCAGCCTCTTATACGAGCGCTTCCTCTTGTACAACTTCTGTCTTGCAAGAAGTCTTCTATACAGTGTTTCATCTTGCACTCCGCACTCAAGCCTGTCCCTTAGCAAGGATTCTAGACTTTTGCCAAATTGGCAATTTTCAGTATCAAAACTCTGAGATCCAATAACACTCAGTAACACAGCTCTTGTCTGAATAGCGTCGACCACCTTATTAGCCTCCAGGAAGAACACCAATCGCTCAGCATATGAGTCCCATGAGTATTGGTTAGCCAGGTCAAATCCCTCCATGTGTCCCGGAGAAACCATGCTGGGTATATTTGAATCTATATTTACATATATACCCCCAAAAAGTTTAACTTCCTCGCTCATTTATTTTTTATACATTTTCTACGGTGTCCATTTACTGAAATCCCATCCTCGTCGCCAATTTGAATGTTATAAATATGTTTTCTCACAGGCACAGACAAGCTGTGAAAAGAGGACTACTTTTTTGTTTACTTCAGTGACACATACATGATTAACCGCCTCAGGACCGGGGCATTTTTTGGAGCTAAATGATCAGAGCAGTTTTAGTGTTTTTGCTATGTCTTTATTCAACAGAGTTTGCTCATTAACTCATGTAATGCACCCCTTGAAATATATATATATTGGTTTTTTTTTCAGAACAAGTAGGGCTTTCTTTTAAAATAATAATAATATATATAAAACCATCATCTAGTATGAAAAATATCTTAAAATGTGTATGTGGGGGGTTAGGGAAAAAAGGAAAGACGTTCACCTATAAAAACTATATATAACTAATGCAAATAGGGAAAAAAACCTTCAGGATTTATTTAGGTATTTGTCCTGATTTTGGATACACTTCATACGACTGGTAAAAGGGGTGGGATGAAGTGCTGAGGCACGGCCATTGGGCTGTGCGGTGCGTGCACACAGGCCCCTTTAACATCATGAATGCCGGCATCCACCCGCTGCCCCCACCAGACACCAGAGGCAGTGGTAAGTCGGGGGAGGGGTTATATGGGGGCTAAAGGCTTTTCTGGAGGCAGAGTGCCCCATGATATGCCTTTTAACCCCCTTTATGCCACTCTGCCTCTAGAAATGCCTTTTAACCCCCTATATGCCACTCTGCCTCCAGAAATGCCTTTTAACCCCCTGTATCCACTATGTCCCATGATATGCCCCTGGCATATAAGGGTATAAGGCATTTCTGGAGGCTTCGTCCCACCCCTTTTACCAGGGGCATATCATGGGACATAGTGGCATACAGGGAGTTAAAAGGCATTTCTGGAGGCAGAGTGGCATATAGAGGGATAAAAGGCATTTCTGGAGGCAGAGTGGCATAAAGGGGTTAAAAGGCATATCATGGGGCAGAGTGGCATATAGGGGGTTAAAATGCATAGCATGGGGCAGAGTGGCATATAGGAGGGTATAAGGCATTTCTGGGGACAGAGTGGCAAGCCTGGGGGCAGATGTGCACAACTGGAGGGGGCAGGTTGGCAAATAAAAAGAAATAAAAACTGAAAAAAAAATTCTCAATTATAGCTTTTCTTAAATATGAAAAAATAGTTTACATGAATTAATAAAGAAATAAAAGTTTCTTACCAGAATATCGTTTTTCACTGATCACTGTTTTTTTCCACTGAATAAAATGGAACTTTTTCATCTAAAAATGTTTGCAGTAGCAAATGTTTTGATTTCATTATGTGTAATGTATTTAATTTATTGGGGCCTTTTAACACTTTTGCTTTCTGGCATTTTAATACAAATAATGAGATAAAAAGAATGTTTTTGTCACGTTCTGCCCAGGCTGCATATCTGTCTTGCTTTAGTTTCCCTGTTTTGCTTCGATCCATTCCTGGATTTCCTTTTGCTTTGTTCTGATCTTCCATTCCTTGCTTCTGCTTCAGCTCTTTGCTTCAGCTCTGTTTCCTTTATTAGGTGCGCCCCACCTGTGTGTTCTGTTTGTCTCAGTCTGCAGTCTAAGGTATGTCTCAGTGCTGTGTGTTTGGTTTTTATGTGTGGTTTGTTTTGTATCTTTGTCTGCAGGGATTAGCGTTAGGACCCACTGTCATTGGAGTACTTTGGCGTAGTGGTGGGCTAAGCATACTATGGCCATATCATGTGACGGAATCTCCAATTGTTATCAATCAGTCTTAGGCTAGTTCCTGTATTCACGTTTGTCTGTCTCTTATGTACCTTTGCCCTTCTTCCTTGAATCATCTGAGGATTCCGGTTCCTCTCTCCTCTCCCCATGTCCCAGTTAATATGTCCTATCCTTGCTTGAAGGAGAAGCGTCCGAGGGTTCCGGCTCCTCACTCCTTCCCCTGTGTTCCTTGCCTTCTTCCCTGTCGTTTGTTGTGCCCTGTATCATGTATATCTTGTCTAGTAACGTTTATTCCTTGTCTGGTTCGCTGTAGTGCCATGTAACATGTATATCTTGTCTGGTTATGTTTCGTGCCTGGTCTCCCTGTCCCTTGCTTGTTATGTTTCTGCGATACCCTTTGCTTAGCTTTCATACTCCCTGCCTGCAGCATCCTGCACATATTCTAGTGATATGTTTCGTGCCTGCTCCAGGGTCCCTACAGGATTTTGCTTTGTTCTGGACTACATCCGCTGCCATATCAGGGCACTGGTGTTTGGCTGCACAACCCTAGGTGCTCATCACCTGGGTGAGTGTGGTCACCCTGCAACCAGGCCCTGTCCAACTCCACTACTGCATTGTGACTCCTGCGCACAATCTTTGGGCGCGCTGGGCCCTTTCAGTCATTTGCTTGGACCCAGTCCGTGACAGTTTTATAGTTATTTGTATGGCAAATAGTGTGACTCGGGTATGTATAACGGGTGCGTGTGGGTACAAGAGCTCGACCACGAGATAAACTATATGGGGCTGCTCTCCAAATGTTTCCAGGGCTGCTTTTCATTCCCAGTCCGGCCCTGTTCACTAACGCCTTCCGATTACAGCAATACCCCGCATGCATGAATAAGTCATGTTTCTTACACATTGTGGAGTCAAAACTGGAACATGCAAACTTGGAATTTTGACAGGCACAGTAAAGGTCAATATCAATTTAACCCCATAAAACTATATATTCCCTGAAAGTACAAAGCCCAAGGACCTCAAAGTCACCTCCTTATCTTTCAGTTTAGTGAAAGTACCTAGGGGTTAGCTGATAGCATAAGGGGTAACTGTAGGATGCTGTTGGTGGGTAAATATAGGTATGGTTATATGTTAGGTTACAGTACTGTATAGTGTTAGTGATGATGATGATGATGATCAGATTAGGTCCCTGGCTATTGATGTAAGACTGATCAGAGGGTGGAATCGGGTGATTGTGCTGGGCATTTTTTGGTATGACACACAAAGTATGTCATGGAACCAATGAGCCTAATGGGAATTAGGGAAAAAAGGAAAGACATTCACCTATAAAAACTATATATAACTAATGCAAATGGAAAAAAAACCTTTAATTTAATTTATTAAGGTATTTGTCTTGATTTTGGAAACACTTGGTATTTTCTTTTTTTTGGCATTTACAGTGTTAAATATGAATGACGCGCATCACTGTTTCTAAACAAGATTTCTTTAAAATGTGGTATGTTGGGAGTTGCGCCCCAATAGAGGCCAGAAAAAAGAAAAACTGCTGACCAAAAGTATATATTTTTTGAAAGCTGACATCCCAAAGTATTTTATTAGGGGCATGTTAATACCTTTTTTAACCATTTTACCGCCAATCTGTTTCTTATGCCTCCTATGTCTTGTTAACCTAAAACAGTGGGCCCTTTTGAATTTTACACTTCATTTGGGTAAATTACATAAAAAATTCACAAAATGTGTTTGTTTTTAGTGTAGTAATAATAATGGTTATAATTAGACGTTAGTTGCAGAATGAGTGGGGTGGTTCTGCCACTTTGCAGATATCTGGCAGACCTCGCCTTGATTATTATGTACAGTTTTGGAGACCCCAATCTCCTGAACTATGTTGATATTCTGGAGGGAATTCAGAAAAAGGGGCGATGAAAATGGAGAATGGTATGGAGGATAAACAATATCAGCAAAGATAATTTATATACACATCAGTAGGTATAACTTGGGTTGTTTATTTCCAAAATAATCTTCAAGAATATTTGCTGCTGTCAGTTTAATAACTATGATAATTACATTTATCCTGCTTATTAATTGTGTCCTGTTCTCAATTACTAGCTTATTCTGATTTGGAAAAAAAGTAAAACTTATTTTTTATTTGTAAGCAGGTATTGTACCTTTTATAATGCATGATATCTGTATTCTTTTAAGATATCTCAGTATTTGAGAAAACTTAAAATGGAGAAAGATAATTTTGTATTTGAATTTTTTAACGAGGATGGAGAAATGAACTTATTCTATATGTCTAAGAACTGGGTCGTATGGATGGAAAACAGAAGCTTCGAGGCCCCTACGATTTTAACATTTAATCCACAAAATGTCATATACGAGATCATTAACACTGACAAGAATAGAATTATCTGGAAGAATCATCCAAAGGTTTGAAATAATTCTGTTAATAATGACTTAGATCTCTCTCATTTGCCAAATCATCCATTTCATAGTTACATGCACTAAAAACCCTTTTTATTGTGTTTACTAGACTTGTGCACATGGACCTAAAACGATTTGGACTCATTTTTGTTTGGTTTTTGGTTCATTCATTTTCAAACAACAGATTTTGTTTCCTGCCTTTTCGGTTCGGGGGAAATTTCATGTCATACACCCTCATTCACACACACGTACATTGCAGATCCGCAGATCTTTCTGCATTTTTCTGGCCTCTTGGAGAACTTGCACAAAAGGGTGGAGCTACAGGGACGGCCTCTCCCCAATCCTCCAATTGGGTGAGGGGGTGTGCGCAAAGGCTCTGCTCTTTTGTGGAAAAGCTCTGGGATGCCTGGATGATGCAGCGGATAGCTGGGGAGAAGAAAGAAGACAGAATACAAAAGACAGAGGAGGAGAAGTACAAGAAGAGGCAAGAGCTACAGAAAAGGAGACAAGGACAAGGAAGCGGTTGGCGTAGAAGGTTGGGAGAGGGAGACGTTGGGAGTGAGTGCGATAAGGCATGAGAGTATGTTAGACCATGAGAGAGTGAACAAAAACAAATGTTTTTGTTTGATTTGTTGGGTTCCCTTTCTTTTCTGACATTCGTACAAATTAGTGAAATTTACCAATGTTGTTAAAATTTACATGTATACAAACCAGAATGCAAAAATCTGGTATTTATAGCTTAAAATATGCAACATATATAGAATGTGAATCTTTTAATATATATATATGGAAAGAGAAAGTGTGCATTCTGTAGTTGTGTATGTTAGATAGACATATCATTTAAGAGGTTTCAACTTTATCTAGAAAAGCTAAATGGTTTTCTTTTTTTTTTTTTGTAGCCTCCAAAATCTCAATGCTCAGAAAACTGTCTTCCTGGATACAGAAAAGTCATGGGGTCTAGCATCCATTCCTGCTGCTATGACTGTGTGAGATGCTCAGAGGGAGAAATCTCCAATATAACTGGTATAGTACATATATGTATAGGTAGTAGCGAATGGTCACATTATAGAATAATATAACATTTTGTCATCTAGTCCCTACCACTGCTATTACCTCTCTGGAAATCCCAATAACCACAAAGCAGATGATATAGGGGTTTCCTTTGTCCTGGTATTTAAAATATAGTTTGGGAGAATGTAGCAGGAGAAAAAGGAAGTGTTTTTGGAGGGACTGAAATATTTACTCCAATAGGTGGCCAGTAGTTCACCCTTGCAGCTCAAGCTTAATTTAATTCCAGGCCCATAGGAAGGGTGAGGTGAGAGAGGCACTCACTTCGGGCGCAGCTGCGAGGGGCGCACAGCCTCCTCATCAGCAGCTGCAGCTTGCAGGACTGGTTGGGGAGATCATGGATGGCACATTGCCATCTAAACGCATGGGCACACTGGACAGTTGCCCAAGGACCTTGCGTTCTAGGGGCCCCATGGTAAATCACATTGCTGCCAGCAATGTGGTTCTCCATGAAGCCCCTATAAAGACAGTAGCATATCTATAGGAGAGGAGGCAAGCTCTTATCCAGCTGGTGGAAGCACACCTAGCTTGAAGCTGGAGCAACAGATCGCGGTAAGGTGTGACACTGTTAGCCAGCAGCCATTTGGGCATTTGTCCAGTGTGCCACGTGGCCATCCTGGGCCTGGTATGAAGTGTGTGTTTGTGGAGGGAGGTGTTATTTATTGATAGGTAGGAAAAGAAACTTACCTTCCACACCAGTCCCACTCTTTGGATGCTCCCACGACGCATCATCCGCAGGCGGCTTCCCGGACTACTGCTAGATCTTCCCAGGTAGTGAATACACAGTCTGCTCCCGCTAACCTTCACCGCTTGGTCAGCCTTGCAGCAAATCAGTACCACAGCACCACCGTGTGGTCAAAACCTGATATCTTATAACCTCGGGTGACCCCTACCCTCAGGAAACTCCTAAATCTCTCCCCATTTAAGCCTAGGTTACCCTTGGTTGGTGTATCTATGATTTGCTTGTACGTGCTTACTGAGACTGATTTCTTCGCTCTGACCCGGCTTGTTGACCTTGCTCCTGTTCCTCTGATTTGGCTCCTGGTTTCTGAACGTCTGGTATTGACTCGGCTAGTTGACTTTGCTTCTGGATTTTGATTTGGCTTATTTCCTTTTCCTGGTTTGACCCGACTATTCTCTAGTAACCAAACAATTCCTAGTTTTACCAACAACTGCATCCCAGCTGCCGTATGTAGCTTCAGGGATGAAATTCAGCATACTTTTGGCCATACAAGAGTTCGGGGACCAGGTCTGACCTCCCTATGCCGCACAATATTTTCAGAGCATGCTACTGAAGATAATTTCCTTGCAAATAGGCTAAAAAATAACTATTTGGCATTTATATAGAGCAACCATTGTTATGATCCTATTTATTTACTTAAAAGGCTGTCATGCCCTTCTGAATATTAATATTTAATCTTTATATTTATATATTTAGTTGACCTGTGGTATTCATGAAAAATTTTTATTTTACAGACAGTGAAAACTGCATACAATGCTCCAAGAGTGAATGGCCAAATAGGAATCAAGATCAGTGTATTCCCAAACAATTTGAGTTTCTTTCTTACACTGAAGATGTGATTGCTCTAGTACTGATGTCACTCTCAGCTTTCTTCACCCTGGTCACAGCTTTAATACTGGGAATATTTACTTGCTATCGTTATACCCCAATTGTAAAAGCCAATAATCGGAACCTCAGTTTCGTTCTCTTGGTCTCCATCATGTTGAGCTTCCTCTGCGTGTTTCTGTTCCTCGGCCGTCCTGTGGATATAACCTGCATGCTGCGTCAAACTGGTTTTGGAGTCATCTTCTCAGTAGCTGTGTCTTCTGTGTTGGCCAAGACTATCATGGTTTGCATCGCTTTCAGGGCCACAAAGCCAGGCAGTGACTGGAAAAAATGGCTTAATGTGAAACTGTCAAATTCTATAGTTGTGTTATGTTCATCTGTCCAAGTTATTATTAATATTAATTGGTTGGCTATTTCTCCCCCATTTCAGGAGCTGGACATGGACTCTTACCATAGCAAGATTGTCGTTCAGTGTAATGAAGGCTCGGTTGTTGCCTTCTACTGTGTCTTGGGTTATATGGGGCTTCTGGCAGCTCTTAGTTTTATTATAGCTTTTTTAGCCAGGACATTACCAGAAAGTTTTAATGAGGCCAAATACATCACCTTCAGCATGCTGGTGTTCTGCAGCGTTTGGATCGCAATGATCCCGGCCTATGTGAGCACCAAAGGCAAATACATGGTGGCCGTAGAGATTTTTGCCATATTGACCTCCAGCGCTGGACTGTTAGGCTGTATATTTTTGCCAAAATGTTACATTATTTTATTTAGACCAGAAATGAATACAAAAACATACTTGCTTGGAACTAGTAACAGATAATTTATATCCGTATCTGCAGGTGAGGGCTGACACCTTCTGCTTCAGGGTAAAGCCAAGTGACCCCATAGTCCCATTGTGCCGCACCCCCACTAACTCACATATGGAGTTGCACACATACTTATACACACTCACACTAACACACATACACACTTGCATACTTATCTGCCCTTTTTGAAGACTTTTGCACTGGTCCGGAAGCCATTCACCCCTGCCTCCTCAGGCCACCCAACCCCCAATTATTGATCTGATTACTATACCATGCAGTAATAGCCAATAAATTAATAAAAAAGAGTAGACCATTTCAACTCATCCAACTGACCCAAAGAGATGAACCCCCTTATCATTTAAATATTACTAATAAACCAGATTCAGAAACCGAGGAAAATCCTGTCAGAAAACACCGGGGGGATTTTCAAAACTTTATCCTGAGTCCCCAGGACTTTTTCCATTCCCAGGCATTTATTCATATTGTCTCTCAGATCCTTTGGGCTGCTTTTTGACCTCACTATGTCCTCTATTTGACAGTGTCATTCCTTCCCTAGTTATTGCATTTCCCCAAGACCTGTCTCCTCTCTCACAAGATTTCATCCACTTTAACACTTTCATTCCTTTTATGACACTTAACCCTGTTACTCCTTGTGTGTTCTAATTAGTACTTTCTGCTTTTCTCTTTTATTTTAACCTCTTCTACTCCTTTGTGACCACCATTCCCCAATCCCTCTGGCCTTAACTTTCTCCTTAACTCCTATCCCTTTGCTTCTCCTGAACTCTCTCCTCCATTAAATATTTTCTTTACGTGCTCCTCAGACATTCGGTTTCTTCCAACTGCTTGTCTGCACGTTACCTCTTTCTTCCACTCAACCATAATTGCTTTTTAAAACATTCCTTTCCAGTCCACGTGTTCTTATGTATGCTTATTGAATCCCATATCCTCAGTCCTCCCCTAATCAGCTTATATTTTCACAAAACCAACAACGATTGATTAAATTGATAGACATGTATAGATATCAATCTCATATCTATAAAATGTTAATGGTATCCATTAATTATGGATTACTACTATGTTGCTCAATTTCAGATAAGACCCGAGTCAAGTTGTTAACAAGTTGGCAGTTGTCCTTTTTCTGGAAAAACTAGAACCCCTGTTTGTAACATTGCAGCTGAGTTGTCCCTCATTGAGTTGGCCTCTTCAGTGGGGTACAGTTGGTATCCCTCTAGGTACAAGAGAGCAAGGAGGTCCATGTCTAGAATCACCTTTACACTTAGAGTGAACCCCAAGAGATCCCCCGAAGGGTAAAATGCCATAACAAAAAGAATCTGACCAAGAACAGACAGCCATTTCATAGTCTGCCTTACTGTGCACCCTCACTTTAGAGCAGTGGTTCTCAACCCGTGTATCCTCAGGACCCACATTTCTCTTTGGTCATTAAGTCGGGACCCAAAAATAATTTCATTTCCGAAACATTATATTTTATTCCATAAAACAACTTGTTCAGTATTCCATATATATATATATATATATATATATATATATATATGTACTTTTTAAAAAGTAAACAAACCGTAAACAGCGCTAGTGAAAATTAATGGGTGTGGGGGGGCAGGGGTTGTGGTGTCTGGGTAACTGGGGCTGTGGTTGGGGGACAGGTGTTGTGGTGTGGGCATAACTGGGGCTGTGTGGGGGTAACTGGGGCTGAGATGGTGCATAGGGGCTGTGGTGGGGAGTAGGGGACAAGGAGTGTGTTGGGAGGCAGGGACTGTGATGGTGGTAACTGGGGCCATAGTGGGGGTAATAGGGGATTTGATGGGGTAACAGGGGGTGTCTCCTAGTGGGGGACAGAGGCAATAAGGACAGCAGAGCAGAATATATATATATATATATATATATATATATATATATATATACATAATTAGTACACTAAAAAAATTATGTACTTACCTCAGAAAAGATGAGGGAGTGGAAAGGCTGTCCGCGGGCTGCACCTGGAAGAGGGGAGGAGCAATCAGAGAAAAACTTTATTCAGCACCACTAGGAGCAGACAGCGACCGCAAAGCAATCAAGCAACTGTAGAATTTTCCTGGTATGCCTACAGTCCGGCCCTGACCCTCCGCGACCCACTGAAGTCAGGGTCGCGACCCACCCTTGAGTTGAGAACCACTGCTTTAGAGTATTTCAAATTTATGCTCTCTAGTGCCATTACAGAGAAATTAAATCTCCATCTATATATCAGTCTGGTCCCACTCAAAAGGGCAGTCTCATGAAAATTTCCTCTGCACGAGAGAACCAACAACCCCAAACATACATTTCAGTCCTCATTAGTTCCATCAGTGGGGTATCCCTCTACGCACAATAGAGCAAGCCGGTCCACATCTGGACTCAACTTCACACTTGGGGTAAAATCCAAGAGATCCCAGAAGGGTGAATGCCACATAAAAAAGATGCTTCCCAAGACTTCATAGTCTGCCTTACTGTGTGTGAGAGCTTCTCAAATTTTTGCTATTTTGTGCAATTACAGAAAAAAAATCTGCATCTACATATCAGTCTGGTCCCAGCCAAAATAGCAGTCCAGATGCTAAATAAAAGGCAAATTTCCTCTGCATAAGGAAGGCAACAACCCCAGTTGGTTTAGCACACAGCAATATTGTGATTATATTTATATATAATCACAATATATATAACTTCTTTCCATTCCACTTTTCATGTGCAAAGCAGAGGTTTAATGTAACAGAGTTTAACCAAGTTCCATTATTAAATTAATAAAGGAGCATGACTTGTACAAGCCCATCAAAACCACACCAATCCATCTATTCAGTTAACTGTGAGTCCATGCATATTTGTTAAAAAGGAGGTAGACAAATGTGCGATTTGCAAATTCTCTAAAACTACCTCACAGGTTAAGGTTAATGCAAGTTGAAAAAATAAAGCAACTCACATTTATCAACCTGAGTAACTTCCGAGTTGCAAATGTTAGTTCGAACCACATATGTTTGAAATTTACTATGTATAGACTACGTTGCTACACGTTGCTGGATAATAGACACAAAAATCCTATATATGTGTATTTTGGATGCAATCAAAATGATGTTGAAGACTCCTGGGAGAAAATGAATTACCATTTTATATATTATGGTCCGGAGCTGGAGCTTTTCCTGAAGGAAAGAGACTTTTTTCTCTACATATATTACTTTAATTTGCATTTTTTGTTGCGCATTGTCACAGAGCTGGCTAGTCCTACCGACTACCTCCTCTGACTTGTGCTCCCTTAGCCTGGGACACCACACTTTCCCCGGTTCCCCAGTCACTAGCCGAGACTCAGTGTAGGGTAAAACCAAACGAAGACTGATTTATTTTAGACACACAGGGCTGGATATATCCAGCAAAACACACATTAACATAAAACAAGATATTGGGATACAAGCCGCCCTCTTAATCTGCCTCCCAGAGACAACAGGGGCAGTAATGGGATTAACCATACAATGGGGTCCCAACCGCCACTATCTATTACTGGCTGAAATCAGTTCCAGCAGTTGGCCGGGGTAAATGTCTGTAGTGGTGGACTTAAACAACACATTAGTACACCATGGGGTGGGGGGTCTGATATTAAACTAAAACAATGGTGGTCACTCCCTGGTTGCAGATCCTGGCTGTCTGCCGGAGATAATCCCCTCAGCCAGTGATGAGATAATATCCTGCTGCAGGTGGCCACAGAAGTCTTTAAAAAGTCAAGGCCCATAGTCAATAGGGAGGAGGCTGGCAGTCAGGCCTCTCCAGTGGTCCCAGCGATGGAGGGTTCCGTCACACACATATTACTAGATTTTTTGATCACACAAAAAACAGGAAGAAAAGCTGTCAGAAACAGTGGCATTATATCGCATTGAGCTTTAAAATGCATGCCAATGCTCTGAGTATTCTAGGGTGTAATCATTTTAAATTAGTTTTATTCATTGCACCAGAGAATTTTGACATGTAGATTATAATTGGGCAAATTAATTAGGCAAATATATAATACTCTGACTAAAACACTGAGACACTGAGATGATTGAGCTGAGTGCTATTTATGTGTACTACACATTCTTACAAAGTATGATACTCTCTTCTAATGGATGGCCTCTGGAGGGATAGCATTTCCTTCAAGCTCATCATTTTTCTTGTTGAGAGTCAAATGACTTGTATTCCACTACAAGTAGAAACACCAGATGGTATGAATGCCCACACACACATAATGCAAACCAAAATTCTCAAAACCTGTTGGTGGACACAATGGCGACCCTGGTTTGGGCCCACGGGTACTTGGATTTGTTGTCACTGAGTAGAAAGTACATGATGTAAGGACATCACTCCTATATCTAGCACCTCTATAATGTAAGCTCTACCATAACTTGTAGAGAAACAGGAACCCAGTCTCCTCTCCCCTTGCTCACCCATCTCTTCTTGCCTAATCCTCCACAATACTACATTGCCACACACCCCAGCAAGATCATTGCGTGGGCTATGCCCTCAACAACGAGAGGGTCCAGATGGAGGATGTTCTATTAAGTACACCCATAAGTGCACTCCCTTCGCTGATCCCATAGAGCACATTCTTTTATCTCAGCAACCACAATCTTACAACTTTTCCATCCTCAATGATCACAATCCCCTGTTCACGTGGGGCCTGCACGGCTTCTTTGGACAAATGTGAGAGGTCTTCTCCCCTGTACTCATCCCCAGAGTCCCTTTGTCCCTCATTCACTAAGCCGTACCGCTCCTTTATTTAATCCCTGCAGTTCAGTTATAGATCAAATAAACACATGTCAACAGCATGTGCATGTATAGATCAACTGAATAAGACCAACAAGCCCTGTATTTGCAGGTATACATAAATAATGTATGGAAACATAGCATAGCAGATATAGATCAACAGAATAACACAAAAAACTGCTTTGCAGGTATAGATCAATTGGAATTCACACAAAATCTCCGCATTAAAGGTATAGATAAAACTCCCTAAATTTTAGGCATAGATCACAGGTCGCACAACCCCAAAGCCAGCCCTGGTGTCTATACTGCCTACATAGAACCTGACCAGCACGTAGATAACACACATAGGATTTGCAAGCGTTGTCCCCAAACAGCCCACCCTGTGCCATCTTTTTCCCATAAACACGCTACCTCTGCCATCCCATAAATACTGTGCGATCTTAGCCTTTCCAAAAATGATTATTACATCTATAATACACACAGACGCTTTTACAGTCACTCACTAATTCACACAATCATTAATTCTTTCACTCTTTCACACAATTTAGTAACACATATTTACTAATGCATACCGCCTCTCCCTCTCCTTCTTACTATCTTCCCCCTCTCCCCCTCCTTCTTACTATCTATCCCCCATCCTTTTTACTATATACCCCCTCCTCCTTCTCTACCCTCTCCCTATCCCCACTTTGTAGTTCACTTACCTTCAGACGTCCTGTGGTGGGAGCGCGAGGCTTCTGTCTTCAGTGTCTTCGTCGCGGTGCATGCAGCTTCACTGCTCAGGTTGAAACACTGGCACCGCGATGAAGACAATGAAGACAGAAACCTTGCGGAGGAGAGTGAGAGGCGCCGAGCGGTTGCTGAAAACGTGAGCGACTTCTTGGCGCCCCTCTCTCTACCCCGCCTCTAGCGCTTCCTCGGGGCTGCAAAAAAAAAACCAACAAACCGGCGTTTCAATTGCACATGGGGGGGGCACAGCATGATGTAGGGGGGATCATGGCCCCCCTCTGGCCCCCCCACCAACGCCACTGACCAGACTCCCATGAACTAGCGGCTAGGGGGTTCTCCATGGCAGGAAATGCTTCATACGCCTGACCGGAACCTAACCGCAAATTTATGGATCTGTACGGCGGCAAGGAACCGCAGCGATACTCGTTAAGAGTGTGTCGCTACGGATATTCATTGTCTCACCACGTTGCTCTTTTGGGGTTATACTGTGCTCGTGATGGGCAACACTAGGAGGTGGTTAGGGAGGGGGAGCTTACTTGGGAACCCTGGTTTTATAACCATTATTTAGGACCAGGGTTTACCCAGCTGCGGCTATGGAACTCTGGCTCAGCTACCGCGCTGACTATTCCTGGGGAAGTTTCTGACACTGTCACTCTGGGTCCCGAAGACGGATCACATCGCTTCTTGGAACATAACATCCTCGGACCCTGAGCTTTCCATTGGTACACCGGTGTTGACGCCGCTCCATCAAGGTCACCCCAAAGTAGTGACTCTTGGTAGGGTGGGTATTGCTGGCCATAGAACTATATGAAGGTGCCGGACTGTCTGGGCAGGGTATTGTATGGTTGATGTGATTATGCTCCTTATCTGAGTTTTATATAAAAGCCTGGGTGGTTTCTCAATAAAGGAGTCCTGTTTTCACCTCAACATGAGTGTTGTCTGATGCTTGGGGTGGGCTGCTATGATCCTTTATTGTGGTTTTTAGGACAATAGCCACGCTGTGTAGCTAAGCTACGACTAGCCACAGCATCAACGCTGATCCTGTGAAACAACGTCTCCTCTTCTATCTACAATGCTGGTTCTGTCTGGCACTGAAGGTTTTAATCGCTGGTCCCGGCAGGAGGACGTAACCTTTGGTGGGAGTACCCAGTCGGGGCACAGGGCGTTCCTTCATAGACTCATAATATTTTTATAGTAGTAATTGAGAAACCACTGATATCTCTACTGCAACTCAACTCAAAGACACTGAAAAGTTGGGGAATCTATGAAGAAGGGGAACCTTTAGTTCGCCAGAGAACTTTCTCTCTATTGACCAGACCCCAAAGGCAGGGGTGGATAAAGAAAAACTCTGGCATTAGCAAGCCATAATTTCCTTCTACAATCCTGGATTTTTTTTTTCACCTATAGGCAGTCAGAGCACAATTTAGCCTGGTATAATAGATAATATCAGCTGCTAGGAAATATATTTAGGGGGCACAAAGGAAATCACAGATAAAAGCTCAGGGGGCTTATGGGCAAAGTAAGTTTTACTGGCTGATACTGTCACATAACAGGAGGTAGAAAACTCACTCTTAGTAAGGGAGGGAAAGTGGTCCGGAGCTTTTTTTCAAGATTTGGACCCCTTGGATACTTCCAGGGAAGTATAATGTAAAGGCTACAGTATACAAACTCATTTTAGACAGTTGTATGCTTCCAACTTTGTGGGATGAGTTTGGGGAAGACCCTTTCCTGTTCCAGCATGACTGCCCCCCAAGACATGGTTTAACAAGTCTGATGAGTCTCGATTGGCCGCAGAGAGCTCTGACCTTAACCCCATCTAACATCGTTGGGATAACCTGAGATGCAGCTTCTCATCTAACATCAGTGTCTGACCTCACGTATGCTCTTTTAGCTGAATTGGCAGAAATTCCCACAGAAACACCCCAAAATCTGGAATGGGATATCCCGCAAGCTCATATAGGTGTGATGGACAAATAGCCTTAACTCTTATAGGTATGGTTGACATATAGCCTAAACTCTTTATTTTTGCAATACAAGCATTGGAGACAATAATCATTAAACCAAAATTAAAAAAAAAAAAACTAATTCAAAATGATTATTGTTATTCTAACTTCTCAATGCTGTATTTAAAGAACATGATGAAACTGCTATCCCAAACCACAGATGTGTCGAGCTAAATTCAGGTTCCATTGAAGTGCATTAAACTGCGATGTATAAAAGCAGGAGCGTTCGCTAAGATTCAATCCACTGATCTAAATATGCAGCAGCTGTCTGTGCCGTATGTCATACCGTATCCTTCTGGAACCCATGGAGACCATTTGATTTACTGCATAAGGACGGCACTCCATCCCATTAAAGCAATATGGTGTGTTTTAATCCTGTGTCTGACACCAGTGACGCCTCAAATCCAGACTTCTTCTCCGGCCTGTGATCTGAGAATTAGAAAATGCACTGAGGATTACGAATATTTTCAAGATGGAGATGTTATAATCGGAGGGGTGCTTTCTGTCAATCACGCTTTGAATGAGTATGTAGAAGAATATGGAATTAAGCATCTGATGATGTGTATGCAGTAAGTTTCTCTCCCGTTGTCTTATTCTTTCCCTTTAGTCCTTCGTGTATTTTTTGACACTTTCTTCAGGATTCTATCCAAATCAAACCCTCTGTTGCTCTCTGGAAGCGCCAGGTAAATCATTCCTGATATATTTCTCTTATGCGTCTCTTTTTTTTACCCTCCACTTGATCCTTGCACAAAAATTGCTCAGCAATCCTTCTCGCCATCTCCTATGTCCCGAACACTTTAACGCGCTATATGACTCTGTGAATACAATCTAACATTTGGTTTTTTTATTAAATAAATTGTTCCCATTGTTGTCAAAGCAGCAAACCTGTACTTTAGTAGTTTAGTGTCAGTACTAAACCTGATACCAGAATTGGCCAGATTTCAAGAAGTAATAGACACGCAATGTTCCTGCACTGGTTTTAAGTAGACTTGGGCACCGAGTGAATGAGTGAGCGAATAAATGATGGTGTGAATGAAAGTGTGAATTAGTGAGTGACTGTAAAAGTGTGTGTATCATAGATGTATAATTCATTTGTGGAAAGGTAAAGATGGCACAAGCAGGGTGGTTATGGTTTATGTGTCAAAGATGGCACAGGCGGCATGTTTATGGGACAAAGCTGGGCTGTTTAACCCCTTCGTGACAAAAGCTGATTTTACTTTTTGTACCCTTCGTGACAATGGCCTTTTTAACATTTCTGCGCTGCTCGTGTTTAGCTGTAATTTTCTTCTTTCCCGTTTACTGTACCCATACAAGTTATATATTGGTTTTTTTTCACGACAAGAAGGGCTTTCTTTAGATGACATTGTTTTGATTGTATCATATTATTTACTATTAAAAAAAAGTATAAAATATGGTGAAAAATTTAGAAAAAAATGACTTTTTCTAACTTTTAGTTGAAAAATCTTTTACTCATCTATAAAAGGTAATGAAAAAACCTGCTACATAGATTCTACTATTCGTCCTGAGTTTGGAAATACCCAATGTTTTTATGTTTTTTTGCTTTTTTCTGCATGTTATGGGGCAATAAGTACAGGTAGCGTTTTCCTATTTCAAAACCATTTTTTCCAAATCTGGTAATTCTTCCCCCCCATGTGCCACTTCGGGTATCTTTGGAGCCGGCCAATGCAATTTACCCCATCAAATCATATATTTTTTAAAAACTAGACACCTCAAGGTATTTCAAATGCTGGTATTTTAACTCTTTGCCTGCTCTAATTCTACCACCAGTCTTTGTCAAACCTTGTGGTAGTCATTTTTTTGCATTTTTTTTCACACACATTTTACTTCAGGTATGAATTAACAGGTTCTGGTATATGTCACTATCATAAAACACCCCAGTATGTACAGCGATACCCCACATGAATTGGTTTTGCCTGGCTGTTTGGGGGATAAAGGGCCACATTTGGGGCATGCACATTTTTCAATGTTGAACTTTGGTATTTGGTACATCTTTGAGCCGGGCCATTTCAGTGTGCCCAATAAAACCATATATTTTTGAAAACTAGACAACCCAGAATATTTCAAATGCTGGTATTTTAACTCTTTGCATGCACACATTTTACCACCAGCATTTTTTCAAAGTTTACAGTAGTATTTTTTGTGTATATTTTTCCCCACACACCTGCTTTACATATGAAATTACAGCTCCTGGTATATGTCGCTGCCACGCGACACCCCAATATGTGTTCAGCAACATCTCCTGAGTACAGTGATACCCCACATGCATGGGTTTGTCAGTTTTTTGGGGAACTAAAAGGCCACATTTGGGACGTTAATCGGGACATTGTTAAACCCGGCCAATTCAATTTACCCCATCAAATCATACATTTTTTGAAAGTAGACACCCCATGGGCACTTAATATGCCAGAATTTTAACTCTTTCCATGCGAGAATTGTTTTAAGCTAATGTGCTAATTTTAGGACTTGCTCACAATTTTTTTTACTATATCCATATATATATATATATATATATATATATATATTTTAATATTTTTTGCCTTTTTTTAATTTTTTTTACGTTTTTTGGAACTTGAAGGCTCCCCTGATGGGGACATCAGTGGGAAATTATTGTTACATTTTACTGTTTTTTTTTTAAATGATTATTATTTTTTTTTTTTTTTTATTACTAATCATACTGTGATTAGAAAGCTAGGCTCCATTGACTTGTATAGTTGAATGTAGTACCTGTATTCAACCTGCAAGTGGAGCCAGAGTTCTCTAGAGGGTCTGGAGACCCTCTAGCAAACTTTTCCAACTTCATTGTTTTTTTTTGCAGGACGGCCGCCATCTTGCGGTTGGCGAAATCACTCGCAGTGGGGTGAGTGTTTGGTGTTGCTGAATGCCTCCTGATCGAGGCATGTCAGCAACACCACTTTTAAAATGGGCGTCCGCCGCCTTACAGTGTATGGCGAACATTGACGCCCCGGGGAGGGGCCAGACATGGCCCCTGATGCCGATCACGGTGTTGCTGAATGCCTCGATGTCGAGGCATTACAGCAACACCGTTTGGGTGCAGAAAGCGAACGTAGATCGCTTTCTGCACCCGTTTAAAGTCATGACCGTCCTGGCACGTCAATTGTTGTTAACCCTTCGTTTTCAGGTGACGTGCCCGGACCGTCAATTGTCATTAAAGGGTTAAGGACAAAGATGGCAAGTTCTATGTGTCTAATTTGGGGGCTGTCAGATTCTATGTGGGCAGTGTGGACGTCAGGACTGGCCTTTGGGGTGTGCAACCTGTGATCTATGCCTGTACTTAAGGGTGTTTTATCTATACCTTTAATGGTGAGTTTTCATGTGACTTCCAGTTGATCTATACCTGCAAAGCTGGGTTTGTGTGTTATTCTCAGAGCCGGCCCTACAATGGAGCCGAGTGGGGCAATTGCTCAAGGTGGCACTTTTGAAGGGGCGGGACTTTAGGGCCCCCGGCGTTGGCAGGGGGGGGGGCATAATTTTAAACTTCGCCCCAGACGGCATTAAGTCTTGGGCCAGCCCTGGTTATTCTGTTGATCCATACCTGCTATGCTATGTTTTCATACATTATTTATGTATACCTGCAAATACAGGGTTTGTATGTCTGATTTAGTTGGTCAATACCTGCAGTGCTGTTTCCATGTGTTGTTTGTTTGCTCTATACCCTCAGTGCTGAGTTTACAGCCCATGGCCATTTCGCATGCCAATATTATAACTTCTTCCATTCTTCCATGTGAGAATTGTTTGAAGATAAAGGGCTACGATTAGGACCTGCTCATTTTCTATTATTATTTTTTTGTTTTAATTTATTTTACTAATCACGTTGTGATTAGAAAGCTGGACTCCATTGACTTGCATGGTACCTGTATTCAACCTGCAAGTGGAGCCAGAATTCTCAGGGTGGTCTGGAGAGACCCTCTTGGAAACTTTAGCAACATCTTTATTATGATGCACCGCCATCTTGCGGAAAAATCCCTCACAGTGGCCTTTGGCGTTAGGAGTCTGTAAAAGCGACTCTATTGGCTGCCACCAGGGAGCTTGTCTGACATCAACCAATGAAGAGCAGCATTGGTTGATACAAGAGGAGGTTCCTGCTGATGACCAATAGATAGAGTTGCTTTAAAATCCTGGCACCAATGCTTCTACATACCGTATTTGCTCGATTATAAGACGAGGTTTTTTTCAGAGCAAATGCTCTGAAAAATACCCCTCGTCTTCTAATCGGGGTCGTCTTCTAATCAGACCTCAAATAGAGGTCTGATTAGGAGACTAAGATCCAGATCCCCCGCATCGCTGCAGGGGACCTGGATCCTCCTGTCTCACCCCCCCCATCATACACACACTTACCGGTGCTTCCTGCTGTATTGCCGGGGCAGCGGGGTGACGTCTACGCGATCCGCGTAGACAACGTCCGCTGCAGCTGGAAGGAGGTGTGGCTAGCAGCGGGGGTTGTCTGCGTCCTTCGCGTAGACCTTCCCCGACTGTCAGAGACCAGAGTTCCCCGCACCGGTGCGGGGAACTCTGATCTCTGACCTCTGACAGCCGGGGAAAGTATACACGACGGACGCATACAAACCCCCGCTGCCAACTCCACCTCCTTGCGGCTGCAGCGGAAGGCGACGTCAACCCGCTGCCCCGGCTGGACGCACCGGTAAGAGAGGGCTGAGAGGGGGGAGAGGGGGGTGAGAGAGGGGTGAGAGGGGGGTGAGAGAGCGGGAAGGGGGGGAGAGAGAGAGAGAGTGTGTGTGTGTGTGTGTTAGTTAAATGGGGGTATAGTGTGTGTGTGTGTGTGTGTGTTAAATGGGGGCATGGGGCATTTCTGGAGTGGCGTTAAGGGGGCATTTAATAGAGCACTCTGCCTCCTGAAATGCCTTATACCTCCCTATATGCCATTCTGTCCCATAATATGCCTCTTAACCCCCTAAATGCCAGAGTGGCATATAGGGGTATAAGGCATTTCTGGAGGCAGAGTGCTCTATACAATGCCTTTTAACTCCCTTAATGCCACTCTGCCTCCCGAAATGCCTTATACCTCCCTATATGCCACTCTGCCCCATAATATGCATTTTAACCCCCTAAATGCCAGAATGGGATATAGGGGAATAAGGCATTTCTGGAGGCAGAGTGGCACATAGGGGGTCAAAAGGCATACCATGGGGCACAGTGGCATATTGGGGTGGCAAGCCTGGGGGCAGATTGCGTAACTGGGGGACAGGTTGGAAAACACAAGAAATAAAAACAAAACAAATATTTTTCTCAATCATAGCTTTTATTAAAAAAAATAGTTTACATGAATTAACATTTACTGGTAAAACTTTTTTCCTTTGGGGTCGTCTTATATTCAGGCTTTTTCTTTTTTTCCTAAGTTAATATTCAGATTTTGGGGGGTCGTCTTATAATCAGGGTCGTCTTATAATCGTGCAAATACGGTATTTTTAACACGTTAACCCCGTATTAAAAATACATACACGAATAATCGCCCGAAACGAGAAAAGGAAACGGGCATATTTAAGGGATATGAAGGGTTTTTTTTACACGAAGACAAACATGAAAACTTGGCTGGTGTCCAAGTCTAATAATAATAGTAATACATAGACTGTCCTGGCTCACGTACACTTGTATATAGACATCCAAACTCACATACACATGTACATAGACGTCCAGGCTCACATACACTTATACCTAGAAATTCATGCTCACATACATACAAACATACATACCCCAGTCATAGCGCTAAAACATACCACTAACCTTGTTTCATTGATTAGACTCCAGGTTTGACAATTGGTTGATGCCAGGGGAGGACCCTGCAGGCCACCAATAGACTCACTCGCACGGCCTTTTTAACTCCTGACGGCGAACCTACTGAATTCCCCTTCCGTAAACCCCTGCAATGCTGCGGAGATAAGGTAGGCTAGATGGGGAAGGGACCAGGGAGATTAGTAGACAAAGACTAACACGAAGATTCTTTGTGTTGTGTGTCGTCTTCGTGTACGTTTTACCGCAACTATTTTCTATCATATGTTTATTCGGAACGAAGACGAAAACGCACTCTTCGTGTTCGTTTTCATGTTCGCCCGAAGATGAATGCACAAGTTTAGTTGCCACACGGGCCGGTATTTCACCAGCACAGCCGGCATTTAGAGCACCTGCCGGACATGGTATTTTAAAAATACTGGTATTTTTTGCAGGGGCAGACCGGCAGGGTTATTGGCAGGAGGGGGAGCGCCCATAGCAGCGCTATGTCTATGTGCCAGTGCCGCTTTGTGGCCGAGCCTGAGGCTGATCGTTGACATCATTTCCCCCAGTGGCGCTCTGGAGTCTGGCAGCATCCGCAGACCGGCCGGCCTGTATAAGCTCGCTGCCTGTGGAGGAAAAAGCCTTATGTCCTTACTCCTGCCTGCATACATAGGAGCTGTTTAAATGTTTGCATTTGCACGATTTGGTGAAGTTGTCAGTTGTATTTGTATTTAGTTTTTGTTCAATAAATAAGTGTTATTTGTAATTATGTGATTTTATTCTTTGAATGTTTTTGTTTGTGTGATTTAGGAACATTTCCTCTGCATATGTATCGTATCTCTTATATCACTTCCTGTGATGTCACGTATATGTAATTCATTATGCAAATTACCACATTAGCAAATTAGTATTTTTTTTATCAAGAAAGGTGACAACCCTAGATCTACTGAACATGATCTGCCTAATGCCATCACCCAGAATAACACAGGAGAATTTGACATTTATTTTATATGAGTTTTACATGTATCTCTTTATATTACTTTTGTAGACCTCAGCCACATTATTACAAAAATCTTCTGACCTTTCTCTTTACCATTGGGGAAGTTAACAAAGAAATTGAATCTGTACGTAATTTTTCTGTGGGATATCATATATTTGATTCATGCTCTGATGAAAAAAAGGCTGTAAAAAGCGTTCTGCAGATATTATCGGGGCCGGGAAAGACCGTCCCTAATTACTCCTGTACTGAACAAGGAAAAGTGGCTGGATTTATCGGGGATCATCATTCCAGTCCAACATTGGCCATAGCCCAGATACTGAAGCTTTATGGGTACGCACAGGTGAGTAAAACTATTTTGTTTTTTAAATAAATATAATTGACCTGACACAAAGTTATTGCAGTATTTGTTTAAAGAAATACTCCAGCCATTAAATGTTTGTATTAATGCATCCAGAAACACAGAATTTGACAATAGCGAAGACCCCTTTAGCCCATCCTTATTGCCATGAACACAGGTCTAAGCACCTGTCTGCAGAGTATCTCTTGTCCTGAAGCTGTAGGCGGCTCACTCCTTTTCATTACAAGCAGCTTCCACTTTTACTGGATGCATCTACAAAGGAACTTATCACAGTTAAACTGGTAGCAGTGGCTCCCATATCCCTGTAGTCACCAGGAGGCTGGTGTGCTGACTTTATATAGGAGCACTTCTCTTATCTAAGAGCACTTCTGCTACGATTTAGTTGCCTGCTTCTGAACTTCAAATACCCCTGTCTTAAAGTGGCGATCGCCTGCAAATTATAGGATTCCTGAATGCTTGTAAACTCATTTTTAGTTTGAAACCATGAATACTGTATGCTACAGTGGTTGTTCAGTCCTGCATGGGGGGGACAAATGATTTGGGCCCATAGTCTTCAGGAAAATGATGATCTAGTAAAGCACCGGAAGTTAAGCACTAACTAGAAGGCCCAGATCAAGAGGGAAATCCTATTTTAGGGGATATAAGAGATGGCAGGATGGCCGGTTTGTGTTGGATTAGTGAGGATCTTCAGGGGGTGATAGCTTTGGGGAAGGCTACTTAAGGGGGTTCCCCCACATCATTATAATTTTATCTTCCCTTAGTTGTTTTCGTGTGCTGTTTCTGGCTCTCCAAGCCATGTTTAGTTCACCATGGCTTCCAGGAATTTAGATAGGATGTTGGCATCCCTCAGGTGCACTGCTATGAAGAATGGAGAGGCATGGCTGCAAAAAAATTAAGCGATCTTACTGGGGATGTTCCCTCCACAGCTACTCACAGCACAGCTGCCTCACTATCTACTCACAGGCCCTGAAGCACCAGGACTTCCAGGCCTTCTATCAAGCTTATTCCTGAACCTGCTGCATCTTCACAGATAACCATAACAGGGCCCCCAACGATGAGGAATAGGAAGCCCAAAGACCCCCCATCCGGGCCCCTGCCTTACATGCCCGCATCCCCTCGATCTGCTCAGCTTGTTGATGACCAGGAGGCTGAGAAACCTCACCCTGTCTGCCATCCAGGCCCTCCTTCCCTCTCCTCCTGCTTCAGGCCTAGTTTCCTGTTTTCTAGGCGAGTCACCCTGCTTTCCTATCCTTCCTTGGCCCCTTCTCTGGCGTTCTTGGATTAGAAGAACTAGATGCGGCTTTGCGCTTGTAGGGGATGGTTCCCCGGGTCAGCACTGTGACGGAAGGTCCTGTACCTCGACTGGGCACACCCGTCAGATCAGTGCTTCCTTCCCGAGACTTTGGCGATTAACCTTCCCAGGGCTAGACAGAACTAGTGCTAGAGACAGAGATAAAGCGGGACTTTGCCAGAATGGAGCCGTGCTGTGTAGCTGAAGCAGCGCTGATGCTGTCCTGAAAAGTATTATAGCAGCCCACCCCAAGCATCAGACAAAACCAATGTTGAGATGAAAACAAAAGAACACTTTATTGTGAAAACACGCAGCCTTACATACAAACTCTATCAGATAAGGAGATAATCCTATCACCACAAACAATACCCTGCCCCAGGACTGGCCATCGGGTACACCGGGCATTTGCCCGGTGGGCCGGGCGAACCAGGGCCGGATTGACATAGGGGCTGATGGAGCTGAAGCTCCAGGCCCTTACCTTAAAATAGGCACAGTCAGGACCGGACTGACTGGGCATTTTCGGCCTCAACGGACGCATTAACGCAGGGCATAAGGGGCACCTGTCCCTTAAGCCCGCAGCAACTGCGACCGGGCCCGCCACTCTAGGGGGCCGGGCAGCCCCCACCAGGGCCGGCCTTAGGGGTGTGTGGCCGCACAGGGCTTAAATTAAAACATCAGGGTTTTTTTTTTTTTTTCACTTTATTTCACATCCTCCATGTTAAATGAAGGGTTTTTTTTACTTTATTTAACATGAAGGATTTTAAATAAAGTAAAAAAAAACCCCAATGTTTTAATTTAAGCCCTGTGCGGCCGCACACACCTAAGGTCGGCCCTGGTGGGGGCTGCCCGGCCCCCTAGAAAGGTGGGCCCGGTCGCAGTTGCTGCTTACTCCGGCAACAAGGTAAGAAGGGTCAGGGAGGGAGGGGGGTACAGTGAGAGGGGGGAGAGGGGATAGATGGTGAGAGGGGGTACATATTGAGAAGTGGGGAAGGGAGTACATAGTGATAAGGGGGAACATAGTAAGAAGAGGAGGGGTAGATGGGGAGAGGGGGTAGTGTGAATGTGTACATAGTTAGTTACATAGTTATATAGGCTGAAAAAAGACCTGCGTCCATCAAGTTCAGCCTTTCCTATATCTGTTAATTTGTTGCTGTTGATCCAAAAGAAGGCAAAACCCCCTCACCAGTTTCGCTATTTCCAATTTTGCACTAACCAGGGAAAAAAATTCCTTCTTGACCCCAAAATGGCAGTCAGATTTCTCCTTGGATCGATAAGCTGTTTCCCCATAATTAAAGATTATATCCCTGAATATTATGATTTTCCAAGTATCCATCCAGTTGCTGTTTAAAAGTCTGTACAGACTTTGATAAAACCACCTCTGCAGGCAGGGAATTCCACATCCTTATTGTCCTTACTGTAAAAAACCCTTTCCTCTGCCTTAGACTAAATCTCCTTTCTTCCAGTCTAAACGCGTGACCACGTGTCCTATGCATAGTCCTGTTTATGAACAGATTTCCACACAATGGTTTGTATTGGCCCCCAATATATTTATATAATGAATGAATGAATGAGTGTACGAGAATGAAAGAATGAATAAATGTGTGGATGAATTGTGTGAATGTGTATGAGAATTAATGAATTCATGTGTGGATGAATTGCTTGAATGATTTGTGAGACTGCATTAATGAATGTGTTAATGATTTGTGTGAATGAGTGAGTAAGTGTTCGTGTCTATCATGAATGTTTAAGTGATTTGGGGAAATGCAAAGATGGTAAATGAAGGGTGGGCTTTAACAATAAATAAATAAATAAAAATAAATGGGCTGCTTAGTCTTAAATGCCCTGGCCTATTTTTTGTCCCAGTCCGGGCCTGCCCTGCCCAGACAGCCCGGTGCCACAATCAGGCCACAAAGCACAGCAATGCCCATATAACCGTAAGCCTTTGTTTTCAGGGTGATACCAAGGGAGTGGCAGCGGGACAGTCCTGAAATCAACCCGAGCGGAAGCTCCATAGCCGCGGCTGTTAAACCCAGTCAACAAAAGATGCTTAAAAACGGCGTTCCCAGCAACATGTGTTGGGGCTCCCTCTCCAAACCACCCCTTATCTGAGCCCCAACACATGTTGTGTATTTGTGCAAAAGAGCCCTCTTGTGGGGCGAGGGGCATCCGAGATACTTAGGGTTGAAAAGTCCAGCAGGCACTCCTGCCAATCCCAACAAACAGTTCCAGAGAATTACGGCTAAGTGCCGGTCAGGTACAGTGCAAGGGGAATAAAGATCCAGTGGATCCAGGTGACACAAGGGTGAGATTATACTCTTGGGCACAGCCAAAATAGGCAAACACAACTGTAGATAGGGGTTAAAAGTCCTCTGCAGCCCTGGTTCCGTGACAAGCACCCTACCCAGTGACTTTCTAGATGGTCTTCTCTCTTCCTTGCTGAAGAAATTGTAGTCAAGATGGCCGCCGTTCAATTTGCAGGTATCGAGTCACGTGTTGTGCAGGACAGTCATTATTCCAATGCTCCTTCAGTTGTCTATTTATCCTTCTTCTCCTTTTCTTTAGCCACCTCACTCTAATTCCACTATAATGCTAGGGATAGCAGGGGGGTTCCGGGTATTTTGGAGTCAGTACCTTCTCAGGGTAATTTTAATTGATTTTGGTCAGGCTTTAAACACTTTATGGAGCAATGTCAGGGAGTTGGGAATTCTGTAGTTCTCAGTGGGAGGGCTGGACTTGGCTATTGTGGTGCCTCCTGCTTAATTAGTCCAACCCCTACTCCCCTACTGCTAAGCCCCCACCCGTGTCAGCAACTGTAAAGCCTGTACCTTCTTTTACCTCGGGTGTGAAGGCAACCGACAAGGATACAGTCTCGCTTGCCGACTTGGGCGACGCTGATTGATTTGTCAAAAAACCTCCTGCATCCTTTTAAAGCTTGCCGTACCAAAAAATCTTGGTAGTCAGAAGAATCCCTTTCAAGCTGGGGCCAGCACATCCACTACCAGGAGGGCATTGGCTGTGGGAAAACATGGATAATGTTGCCAATTTAACCAGAGCCAGTGTATGTGGGGAAACCTGTGCAATTTCCAGCACAAGTGTTGCTACGGTTCCCACCCTCTTAACAAATCCTTAAAAAAATGAAAAAGGGAAAAGCCTAGTGTCGCTGGATAATAAAGGAGAAGATAAAAAAAGAAGAAGATGGTGCCCTGGCTGAGGTGGTGTATGGATGGGGCTTCTGGTGATCTACTGAAGTCTGGTTTTGAAGTACGGCGTTGCCTGGTTCCGCATCTTCACCTAACAACGTTTTCTATTAGTTCGTTCTGATTATTAATGCATATGGACAACACATCCTTATCCCATTTTCAGTTTATTAGACCTTTCCAACCCTAACTTGCACACTTTCTGATTTTGGCAACTGAGGCTTCAAGATGGGGGCTACCCGACGAGTTGGTTCGGAGGATTGGTCGTTGGGATTCTGTCAGGATCTGCTCTAATGTATCCCGTAACCTGGTGTAATGTGTGCATTATTAAAAAAAAAAACCCAAAAACATGTGCATTGAAAATATCTAAAAAAATAAA
Organism: Spea bombifrons; assembly: GCF_027358695.1. NCBI lineage: Eukaryota > Metazoa > Chordata > Amphibia > Anura > Pelobatidae > Spea > Spea bombifrons. The sequence goes on along the minus strand of NC_071087.1, from coordinate 4,143,018 downwards.
AAATATATCAATCAAAAAAAATAAAGAAGAAACATGGAGCGATGCTTAAACAGTGTACCTGGCTTATGACGTAATGGGTTTTCGAGTTTTTTTCTTGACTGTAAAGTGCAACATTGCTTTATGACATTTTCTTGCGATAAATACACATCAAAGTTTTCTTTTTATTGTCCTGGTGGTTAATTGGTATTCAGGGTTCTTTCGTATATCGTATCCCAGGCTTCTCTCCTAGATCTTTCTGTGATGTTCTTGGCTTATGACGGGGCACTCGTACGTGTACTGGGCAGCGAGACGAAAGGCTGTTTTGACTCCAATTTGGGCACCGTCACAATGATGTCCATATGAGAGGTTTTGCATCCTAAAGATAGAGTGATGTTAGTAATACCTAGCTGTGAAAAAAATGCTAATAACTGCTGGTTAGGGTTTTGTTTAAGGTCTGGAGTGAACTATGAGATTGCCAGATTTCAGATTAAGTAAATTTAGCATGTAAATCTTCTGAAGCCTTGGAGAGCCGAATAGTGGCTGAGGATGCTAAACTGGGACCTCCCCTGGGTTAAGAATTTTTACAAAAGATCATTGCATTTGTTAGATCTTTGTTAGATCAGCTTTGATCAACTGTTTTTTTCGTTAGATCTACTCTAAAATAGGCAATATTAACAAACTTTTTCAGGGGGGGCTAACCCGTAGCCAGCCTCAACTCAACAAAAATTTCAACAAAATGTTACTGATTATGATAGCTCTGCATTAGATCAGGTTTGATCAGACAAAATTTTTGTTAGATCTAGTCTAATTACTGAGATATTGCATATTTAATGAGGGGGGCATATTTTGATATATTTTAGATATTCGTTAGATCCGGTTAGATCAACTGTTTTTTTTCGTTAGATCTATCACGCAGGAGGCGGTATTCACAATCCTATTTCGTGTGCGGGGGATGGGTATACATACGAGTTGGCCCCCCCTCAACTGAAATTTGGATATTTTTTTTATGGATTTTGGTAGATATTCGTTAGATCCAGTTAGATCAACTGTTTTTTTCGTTAGATCTATCACGCAGGAGGCGGTATTCACAATCCTATTTTGTGTGCGGGGGGGGATAGGTTTTATTTCCTAAATGCTTTATTTCCTATCTTTTAGCTTTGTATAGTGCTTCCAGGGCCAGCCTTAGGTGTTCAGGTGCCCTGTGCGGACCACCCCGAACTCCACGTAACAGAGGTAGAGCTCAGCGGGACATAAATTCCAAATTTCAGTTGGAGGGGCAACCCATATGTATTGCTATCCCCCGTACACAAAATAGGATTGTGAATACCGCCTCCTGTGTGATAGATCTAACGAAAAAAACAGTTCATCTAACCGGATCTTAACGAATATCTACCAAAATCCCCCCCAAAAAATCCAAATTTCAGTTGAGGGGGGCCAGCCCATATGTATACCCACCCCCGGCACACAAAATAGGATTGTGAATACCGCCTCCTGTGTGATAGATCTAACGAAAAAAACGGTTGATCTAACCGGATCTAACGAATATCTACCAAAATCCATAAAAAAATTCCAAATTTCAGTTGAGGGGGGGCCAGCTCATATGTATACCCACCCCCGGCACACAAAATAGGATTGTGAATACCGCCTCCTGCGTGATAGATCTAACGGAAAAAAACAGTTGATCTAACCGGATCTAACGAATATCATTTGTCTGATCAAACCTGATCTAACGCAGAGCTATCATAATCAGTAACATTTTGTTGAAATTTTTGTTGAGGGGGGGCTGGCTACGGGTTAGCCCCCCCTGAAAAACGATTGTTAATATTGCCTATTTTAGAGTAGATCTAACGAAAAAAACAGTTGATCAAAGCTGATCTAACAAAGATCTAACAAATGCAATGATCTTTTGTAAAAATTCTTAATATGGGGGGATAACCCGGGGGAGGTAAGCTGGGTGATAGACAGTAGGGGAAGTACCAAGGGAGAGCAGTTAACGCCAGAGCAGCAACAGGACATATTAAATTTGTTTTGCCTTTTTTTGTTAGCTTTATGATGACACAGGACTAGTACATATTTAGTTTCACATAAAATCAGAAACTGAACCAGGGGTAAAGGTCTCTCCCAGGCTACAGTAGAAAATGAATTGTCCTAATGGAGCTTTGGGAGATGTTGAAACCAGCTGTAATGACTAGTGTAGTCCCTTAGTTCTTGTATCTAACCCATATGGAAAGGTGCGATTTCTCAAGTGGAGTTACTCATATTAACCCTTTAAGGACAATGGGCGGTCCCTAAACCCATTGAAAACAATGCATTTTGTGCCCGTACATGTACGGGCTTTGTCATTAAAGGCTTAAGACCGGGTGAAGCTTGTATTAACAGTGGAAATAAATAAAGGATATTGACAAATTCCATTGGACAAACAGTCCAAATATAAGCCTTTGTGGCATCTATGGGGATCTACCAATTTGTCAAGATGCCGTTTGTGATATATTGGGTATCGGCAATTTTCCACAGATTAATGGATAGGGTATTGAGGCCACACATTAGATATGCAGTTGCAAATACAGATTATACACTTATTTTTGGTAAGCACTGGATATCCCATATAATCAGTTAAAAGCAGAATTTACGAGTGCATTTTAGGAATGGCTGAAATAAAATACCTTGGGTATGCTGTTGGACGAAGCCAAATAAAACCTCTTATGCTGCTAAAATGACTGGCCACAACAAAGGACACTAATCCTAGAATAACACAATAATACAAAGCCTGCCAACCTTTCTCCGTTGACATTCTGCATAGCTCCGGCAAAGACCAAGCCAATGCAGGCTTTCTGTCACGAATCATAGGTGACTGTCGGGCTTCAGCAGCATTTTGCTTTGAGCCACTTGCTAACCCGGGAAGGAATTTAACAGGGTCTGTTCCCGTGGCTGGGACCTATCGGCCAACAAACAAGTTAATCTGTTTGTAAAACAACTGGTGCCTTATTAACATACCTGGGAACTGCCAGGCCTAGGCTCCCCATCGCTCTCCCTCTTCGACAAGTCAGATAAAAGTGGGCTGATTTCATCAGACAGGACCAATAACACCAGTGGGTTGGGCTCATGGCGTTTCAGGCAGGCTAGCCCCAACTATTTCTATGGGCAAATAGTGAGCATGTCTAAATGCCGCTCCTGAGACCTTTAGATATGAGGCCATGGGCCAAAGAAGCAGTGCTTCACCTGAAGTCTCTGGGTTCCCAGGTATGCTTATTAAGGACTTTTAAAAACCAATACAGCTAGAGTAGGTGGTTTTCTTTTTTTTGACAGAACAAGAGTGTGCTGCTGTTACAAGAATGCTTAATGTAAGCTCTTAATTTCTTTATGTTAGGCAACTAATTTATCAGTCTCCACCACTGGGCACAATCACCTACATATATATTTATACTTCTTGTTTGTTTCAGATCAGCTATGGTGCCACTGATCCAATACTTGCCGATAGACATGATTATCCACATTTCTTTCGAACAGTTAAAAATGATCATGTTAATTATTTTATTATTTCCAAGTTAATGAAATATTTTGGCTGGACCTGGGTTGGAATTTTAGCCTCTGATGATGACAATGGAGAGAAAGAAACTCAAGTGTTAACAAAATATTTAAAAGATGATGGCATTTGTGTGGCCTTTGTACTAAAAATGATTAAAAGCTTTGACTATATTGTTAAGACATCTAAAAATATGATTCATGCTTTAAAACAATCCACAGCTCGAGTCATAACATTTTGTGGAACGTATTCTCTATTTGTTTCAATAACTCTAGAACGCATAGAAGAAGGTCTCATCGATAAAACTCATATCCTTGGCCCTAATTTGGCCTTAAAAACTTTCCTTCTAAGAATTATGCCCTACGTTTTTAATGGAAGTTTAACAGTTGAACCATTATCCCGAAATATTCCAGGCCTGAGAGAATTCACAGATAATTTTCATCCTCTGAGATTCCCTGAAGACAAGTTACTTGAAGAAATTTGGATGTTGCATTTTCATTGTTTCTCAGGTGACCCTGAAAAGAAGAAATATTATGAGTCTACTCTGAATATCTCTCTTTCACGCTGCACTTGGAAGCGACATATCTCAGAAATACGTGACATTTTGTCAGACGGAGAAAGCAGCCAAGTGGATCATGCTGTGAATGCCATGGGAAGTGTCATATTCTATATGTTCAACACCCAATTGAGAAAATATCCAATAGATAAAATTCGCATGTCTAATTATAAACACCAGGTAACTTAATGCATGCACAATTTCTAGAGTGTATTACATTTTCAAGGATAGTTTTTAATTCAGATTAAATATTAGATAATTTATTGAAAAAAACTTTCAAACTACATTTGGGTATGTTACAATACCTCATTACCTCCTCTTGATTGCCTTCTTCTGTTGGCTCAGAAGAAGGGTTTCCCGGTAGGGGGCTCCTTCACAGAGCTGCAAGCACAATTTGCAGGCTGCAGACACAAGGTCATTTTTTTTAAACATGTATTGGAGCTAGGATTGGTAAATACCCCGACTGTGGTTAACTGAGGCATGTCTAGGCATTCAGCAACACCGAGATCAGCATCAGGGGCCATGTCTGGCCCCTCCCCTGGGCATAAATGTCCACCATACCCACCCTGGGGGCAGAGTGGCATATCGGGGAGGCAGAGTGGCATATAGGGGTATAAGGCATTTCTGGGGGGGCAGATGTGCATAACTGGGGACAGGTTGGCAAATAAAAGGAAATAAAAACAAAAAATGCATTTTTCTCAACCATAGTTTTTATTAAATATGAAAAAATAGTTTACATGTGAATTAATATTTACTAGTAAAACTTTTTTTTCCTATAGGGTAGTCTTATATTTAGGCTTTCTTTTTTTTCCTAAATTAATATTCAAATGTATTGCCATAAAAGTTTTGAATTTTCATGAGGTAAATAGTTCCAGCAACCTATGTGTAGCAAACAGACTCCTACCACTACACGCTGAGTCAGACATTGATGGTAGTGCAGCATAACCCGTGTTAATATGCACTAAGCCAGACATTTGACTCTGACCCTAAAACAGCCTGAGTTATCTTTGCTGGAGGCAGATTCTATGTCTTTTGAATGTAAATATGCAGCCTCTTATACGAGCGCTTCCTCTTGTACAACTTCTGTCTTGCAAGAAGTCTTCTATACAGTGTTTCATCTTGCACTCCGCACTCAAGCCTGTCCCTTAGCAAGGATTCTAGACTTTTGCCAAATTTGCAATTTTCAGTATCAAAACTCTGAGATCCAATAACACTAAGTAACACAGCTCTTGTCTGAATAGCATCGACCACCTTATTAGCCTCCAGGAAAAACATTAATCGCTCAGCATATGAGTCCCATGAGTATTGGTTAGCCAGGTCAAATCCCTCCATGTGTCCCGGAGAAACCATGCTGTGTTGCTCCACTATGTAGCTTGATGAATTGACCTCCGGCTGTAACCACTTCCTGGCGAGATGTATCAAATCAAACATCTGTGACCATACGGCTTTTCCTGGGCTGTACATCCAGGCGCGGATAGCTTCTGTAATTCCCATACGTGCCAGGATCTCCAATTTTAGCTTGTTGTAATCCCTTGCTTGGTCTGGTTCCAGATCGTAGTATGCCTTTTGGGGTTCTCCACTTAGAAACGGTGCTATTAAGCTTGCCCATTCAGCCACAGGCCAGCCTTTTGCAGATAGTTACTTGCTCTGATTACCTTGGGACCTTGCAGTCCTTCTGCGGTGTCCCTGGTAAGCCTCTCAGATAGGACCTGGATCTCTTGCTGCATGGCACGAGTGGCATTTTGCTGCTCCTCTCTGAGCATTTGATGAGCTTCAGCTTGAGCTAATGCGGCTTGCCTGATCATAGCCTCTGTGTTTTCTTTCTGGGCTAGCACCAGTTGCTGTAGTGCAGCGATATTCTCCTGCTGTATAGTATTAGTCTCAGCTGCCCTTTTGTTTGTTTCTTGCTGCACTGTGGTGCACTGGATAAGTGCTTTAATGACATCCTCCATTTTCTTTAGTCTCTTTTGCACCTTACCGACTTGTTCGTGTGTTACCCGCAATCTCCACCATATGTGACACAATACCCCTTCACTTTGGGACTCTGTCCGGGAATATTTACTCACACACAGTCTACCTGGCTGCAGAGACGGCTCAGACACGAGGAGGGTAAAATAAAAGGCTGGGCCTGTTTTATTTCGTCACCACAGGCATTACAGAAAATAAATAAATCAAAACAAAAAGCCTTGCTCTCGTGAGCACTAACTAATACAGGGTTCTCCAACCTAACTGCAGTTGGGCGGCTTGTCCGTTCCAACAAACAAAATAACAAAATTGCATGTAATATTGGCAGCACCGGGGCATTTTTTGGAGCTAAATGATCAGAGCAGTTTTAGTGTTTTTTCTATGTCTTTATTCAACAGAGTTTGCTCATTAACTCATGTAATGCACCCCTTGAAATATATATATTGGGGTTTTTTTCAGAACAAGTAGGGCTTTCTTTTAAAATAATAATAATATATATAAAACCATCATCTAGTATGAAAAATATCTTAAAATGTGTATGTGGGGGGTTAGGGAAAAAAGGAAAGACGTTCACCTATAAAATCTATATATAACTAATGCAAATAGGGAAAAAAACCTTCAGGATTTATTTATGATTGAAAAAAAACACTTTTACACTTCATTTGGGTAAATTACATTAAAAATTCATAAAATGTGTTTTTAGTGTAGTAATAATAATAGTTATAATTAGACAGTAGTAGCAGAATGAGTTGGGTGGTTCTGCCACTTTGCAGATATCTGGCAGACCTCACCTTGATTATTATATACAGTTTTGGAGACCCCAATCTCCTGAACTATGTTGATATTCTGGAGGGAATTCAGAAAAGGGCGACGAAAATGGAGAATAGTATGGAGGATAAACAAAGATAATATATATACACATTAGTAGGTATAACTTGGGTGGTTTATTTCCAAAATAATCTTTAAGAATATTTGCTGCTGTCAGTTTAATAACTATGATAATTACATTTATCCTGCTTATTAATTGTGTCCTGTTCTCAATTACTGGCTTATTCTGATTTGGAAAAAAGTAAAACTTATTTTTTATTTGTAAGCAGGTATTGTACCTTTTATAATGCATGATATCTGTATTTTTTTTAAGATACCTCAGCATTTGAGACAACTTAAAATAGAGAGAGATAATTTTGTATTTGAATTTTTTAACGAGGATGGAGAAATGAACTTATTCTATATGTCTAAGAACTGGCTGGCATGGATGGAAAAAAGAAGCTTGGAGGCCCCTACGATTTTAACATTTAATCCACAAAATGTCATATACGAGATACTTAACATTGACAAGAATAGAATTATCTGGAAGAATCATCCAAAGGTTTGAAATAATTCTGTTAATAATGACTTAGATCTCTCTCATTTCCCAAATCATCCATTTCATAGTTACATGCACTTAAAAAAACTTTTTATTGTGTTTACTAGACTTGTGCACATGGACCTAAAACGATTTGGACTCATTTTTGTTTGGTTTTTGGTCCATTCATTTTCAAACAGATTTTGTTTCGTGCCTTTTCGGTTCAGGGGAAATTCCATGTCATACACCCTCATTCACACACACGCACATTGCAGATCCGCAGATCTTTCTGCAATTTTCTGGCCTCTTGGAGAACTTCCACAAAAGGGTGGAGCTACAGGGACGGCCTCTCCCCAATCCTCCAATTGGGTGAGGGGGTGTGCGCGAAGGCTCTGCTCTTTTGTGGAAAAGCTCTGGGATGCCTGGATAATGCAGCGGGGAGAAGAAAGAAGACCAGAATACAAAAGACAGAGTAGAAGAAGTACAAGAAGAGGCAAGAGCTACAGAAAAGGAGACAAGGACAAGGAAGCGGTTGGCGTAGAAGGTTGGGAGAGGGAGACGTTGGGAATGAGTGCGATAAGGCATGAGAGTATGTTAGACCATGAGAGAGTGAACAAAAACAATTAAATGTTTTTGTTTGATTTGTTGGGTTCCCTTTATTTTCTGACATCTGTACAAATTAGTGAAATTGACAAATTTTGCTAAAATTTCCATGTATACAAACCAGAACTCACAAATCTGGTATTTATAGCTTGAAATAAGCAACATGTACAGAATGTGAATCTTTTAATATATATATATGGAAAGAGAAAGTGTGCATTCTGTAGTTGTGTATGTTAGATAGACATATCATTTAAGAGGTTTCAACTTTATCTAGAAAAGCTAAATGGTTTTCTTTTTTTTTTTGTAGCCCCCAAAATCTCAATGCTCAGAAAACTGTCTTCCTGGATACAGAAAAGTCATGGGGTCTAGCATCCATTCCTGCTGCTATGACTGTGTGAGATGCTCAGAGGGAGAAATCTCCAATATAACTGGTATAGCACATATATGTATAGGTAGTAGCGAATGGTCACATTATAGAATGATATAACATTTTGTCATCTAGTCCCTACCACTGCTATTACCTCTCTGGAAATCCCACCAAACCACAAAGCAGATGATATAGGGGTTTCCTTTGTCCTGGTATTTAAAATATAGTTTGGGAGAATGTAGCAGGAGAAAAAGGAAGTGTTTTTGGAGGGACTGAAATCTTTACTCCAATAGGTGGCCAGTAGTTCACCCTTGCAGCTCGAGCTTAATTTGAGTCCAGGGCCCTAGGAATGGTGAGGTGAGAGAGGCACTCACTTCGGGCGCCGCTGCGAGGGGCGCACAGCCACCACATCAGCAGCTGCAGCTTGCAGGACTGGTTGGGGAGATCATGGATCTCCCTACCCAGCCCAACATTAAGGTAGAACGTGTGAGTGAGCTACCCGTCGTTATGTATGTCGCTACAGGGAGGCAAGGAGAAATCTGATTGCCATTTGGAATCAAGAAGGAATCTTTTCCCATTGTAAGCACAATTCAAAATTGCTGACATAAAGGTTTTTTTTGCCATCTTTTGGATCAGCAGTGGTTAACAAGGAATAGGAAAAACTTTGAGCTTGATGGAAGTCTTCTCCACCTAAACTTCTATAAACTACTATAAACTTCTATAAGGGGGACAATTGCCCCCCTAGATTATTCCTTGCCCCCCTTTTGCCCCTCCCACCGAATTTGGAGGACCCCTGCTGCAGGACCAATTGGCACACATGGGCACACTGGACAGTTGCCCAAGGACCTCGCGTTCTAGGGGCCCCGTGGTAAATCACATTGCTGCCAGCAATGTGGTTCTCCATGAAGCCCCTATAAAGACAGTAGCATATCTATAGGGGAGGAGGCAAGCTCTTATCCAGCTGGTGAAAGCACACCTAGCTTGAAGCTGGAACAACAGATCGCGGTAAGGTGTGACCCTGTTAGCCAGCAGCCATTTGGGCATTTGTCCAGTGTGCCACGTGGCCAGCCTGGGCCTGGTAGGAAATGTGTGTTTGTGGGGGGGAGGTGCTATTTATCGATAGGTAGGAAAAGAAACTGTAAAGACTTACCTTCCACGCCAGTCCCACTCTTTGGCTGCTCCCACAACGCATCATCCTCAGGCGGCTTCCCGGACTGCTGCTAGATCTTCCCAGGTAGTGAATACACAGTCTGCTCCCGCTACCCTTCGGCCTTGCGGCAAATCAGTACCACAGCGCCACTGTATGGTCAAAACCTGATATCTTATGAACTCGGGTGACCCCTACCCTCAGGAAACACCTAAATCTCTCCCCATTTAAGCCTAGGTTACCCTTGGTTGGTGTATCTATGATTTGCTTGTACGTGCTTACTGAGACTGATTTCTTCGCTCTGACCCGGCTTGTTGACCTTGCTCCTGTTCCTCTGATTTGGCTCCTGGTTTCTGAACGTCTGCTATTGACTCGGCTAGTTGACTTTGCTTCTGGATTTTGATTTGGCTTATTTCCCTTTCCTGGTTTGACCCGACTATTCTCTAGTAACCAAACAATTCCTAGTTTTACCAACAACTGCATCCCAGCTGCCATAAGTAGCTTCAGGGATGAAATCCAGCATACTTTTGGCCATACAAGAGTGTGGGGACCAGGTCTTCCTCCCCATGCTGCACAATATTTCCAGAGCATGCTACTGAAGATAATTTCCTTGCATATAGGCCAAATAGTTATTTTTTAGCATTTTTACAGAGCAACCATTGTTATGATCCTATTCATTTACTTTAAAGGTTGTCATACCCTTCTGAACATTAATATTTAATCTTTATATATATATATTAAGTTGACCTGTGGTATTCATGAAAACATTTTATTTTACAGATAGTGAAAACTGCATACAATGCTCCAAGAGTGAATGGCCAAATAGGAATCAAGATCAGTGTATTCCCAAACAATTTGAGTTTCTTTCTTACACTGAAGATGTGATTGCTCTAGTACTGATGTCACTCTCAGCTTTCTTCACCCTGGTCACAGCTTTAATACTGGGAATATTTACTTGCTATCGTTATACCCCAATTGTAAAAGCCAATAATCGGAACCTCAGTTTCGTTCTCTTGGTATCCATCATGTTGAGCTTCCTCTGCGTGTTTCTGTTCCTCGGTCGTCCTGTGGATATAACCTGCATGCTGCGTCAAACTGGTTTTGGAGTCATCTTCTCAGTAGCTGTGTCTTCTGTGTTGGCCAAGACTATCATGGTTTGCATCGCTTTCAGGGCCACAAAGCCAGGCAGTGACTGGAAAAAATGGCTTGATGCTAAACTGTCAAATTCTATAGTTGTGTTATGTTCATCTGTCCAAGTTATTATTAATATTAATTGGTTGGCTATTTCTCCCCCATTTCAGGAGCTGGACATGGACTCTTACCATAGCAAGATTGTTGTTCAGTGTAATGAAGGCTCGGTTGTTGCCTTCTACTGTGTCTTGGGTTATATGGGGCTTCTGGCAGCTCTTAGTTTTATTATAGCTTTTTTAGCCAGGACATTACCAGAAAGTTTTAATGAGGCCAAATACATCACCTTCAGCATGCTGGTGTTCTGCAGCGTTTGGATTGCGATGATCCCGGCCTATGTGAGCACCAAAGGCAAATACATGGTGGCCGTAGAGATTTTTGCCATATTGACCTCCAGCGCTGGACTGTTAGGCTGTATATTTTTGCCAAAATGTTACATTATTTTATTTAGACGAGAAATGAATACAAAAACATACCTGCTTGGAAACAGTAATAAATAATTGTTTACCTAACGATCCCAGGATGGGCCAAAGTAACTGGGGTTTCTTTAACCAATGAGCACATGGATCAATTGCTCCAGGTCCCTGGAATTGTAGGTGGTCCTGAGTCCTCATCCCATAGTAGATTTACTCGATTTGTAGTAGCCTGCTCAGACTCTGAGCTCTGGATCAATGTCAAGGTCTGACTGATACCAGCAGACCAGCTCTACAGTGGGTATGGATATTAGACATGTGAGAAAAAGCTTTTTTTTGGTTCTTTTTGGCCTATTTGTTTTTAGACAATGAATTCTGTTTACTGCTCATTCATTTTGGATGAAAATCGGGGGGGGCTTTTTAAATTTGGGAGACAAAATTGCCTCTCAATCTTTCACTTAATGACTCTCTCACACTCTCATTCACTCTCTTTCTCACTCTGAATGGCTCCCTACCTTCTCTACTGGAAGCTCACCATTTTTTCAGAAGTTCATGGAAGGTTATCTTTGGCAAAATGGTTGGAGCTTCCAAAACACCCCTTCATCTAATCCTAATCCAATGGGGGGGGGGCATTACCGGAAGCTTTGACATTTGCAGAAGTACACTGAGATATGGATGAAGACAGGAGAATAAGTAGACATGGAGAGGTCAATGGAGAAGGTTGGGAGACATTCAGAGAGAGTGAGAGTGTGAAAGAATGTGGATGAGAGTGAATGAGCCCACAAAATACAAATGAAAATTCAGAGCTTTTTGCTTTGTTTCCGTTTGTTTCGTGGGGGGGTTTTGCCTCATTTTTAGAGATTAATACGAATTGACAAAATATGGAAATTTCGTTAAATTTGCAATTTGTATGGATCTGAATGCATATGTTTAATGGATATTATCTGAATACTCCAGTCAGAGCTGGCTCCTCTATCCCAGTGTACATCTGCACACAGGCTGGAAGAGTGGCTTTGAGGCACAGAGTGTGCTCTGATTGGCTGTTCAGCTTCCTTCTCCTTTACTGCTCTCCCTTTCTTTCACTCGATGCTACATAGGTTTATGTGCCCAGCCACAGGCTGCTCAGGAGCTTGCACGCTGCTAAGGATAGGCCTGAGGCCTAGTTTTCTATACCTCTGTGTTGTGTGATATACAATATGCCATTATACATTACTAATATTAACAGGGCAACCTTTACCAATAGTCCTGGTCACTTTTACAACAGCTTGGTTAGGGGACAGGCACCTCGGACTCAGATAGGGGACAGGCTCCTCGGACTCAGATAGGGAACCGGACACACGGCTGGCAGGTCCTCAGACAGGGAACCGGACACACGGCTGGGCACTGGACACACGATTTGGCACAGGGCAGGGAGTCCTCAGACAGGCCACACAACAGGGCCCAAGTCCAGGCAGAGCAGACATAGTCAGAACAAGCCGGGTCAACATGAGCAGTGGAAGAACCAAATCAGGAACCATGGGACGAGGTCAGAAGCAAGCCAGGTCACAACGGGTTAATTGAAAACAGAATGCTGCTAGCAGAAAAACAGGGCCAGATAAACTGCAATGCAAAGACCCTTAATGGAGGAGTAAGCAGGTATTTAAGGGGGAGGGCTGCACCCAGGTAAGTAGATACAGCTGGTCAGGTCGATAGCCCACACAGTGAGGTCAAGGGTGGCATGGTCCAAGTGTCCTGCAGTGCATTGGGAAATGACCAAATCCCCAATGCAATGGTGGTCCCCTATAAGAAACACACACAAAATGATTGTCTGTACCTCCTCCTAATCAGCTTTTAGTTCAATAAAGACAACAATAAAGAAACTGAGAAATATTCAGTTATAGAGTGTAATTTCAAAAGCAATACAATTCAAACTCTAATCTGTTGTTATAAACAGCTCGCAATGCACAGACCGGACTTCTCAGGGCAATCAGGACAGAAATAGGATGTGTTCTACCGCTATCATTTAGCATAACGTACTCTGTATCGCTTTTGTGCTGTACCGGTGCGTACCTAAAACATGTGGAAAGAGGTCTATTAGGAATTACAGGTATGTCCTGATTTTGTTGCAACGGCAGCAACATCTCTGCGCTGCTACACAAGAGATGAAGCTGTCTGGGCTCTGGAAAAAGAAAACTCACTCTTAGTAGAGGAGGGATAATGGACTGGGACTTTTTTCAGGCTTTGGACCCCTTATTTCCAGTGAAGAGTAATGTAAAGACTATAGCATACAAAGGCATTTTAGACAATTGCATGCTCTGCGGCACCAGTTTGGGGAACGTCCTTTCCTGTCCCAGCATGACTGCACCCCATAAAGACAAGTTAACACCGTCGAACAATGTTGGTGTCACGGAAGCCTCTGTGCCATGGGCTCCTGGAGGGGACTGAGTGCCAGCCTCCTTCCTACAGACTATTGGCCCTAATACGTAGGGCCACATCTCCCAAAGTACCAGAGACTTTAAAGACTGCATTTTGGGAGGGGGTTTATGTGTGGTGTTACTCTCCATCGGATCAGAGACCTCTTGTGTACTGATAACCTGGATCTGATAACTAGCAGGCTTCAGTCAGAAGTCAGGGAGATGCCTGTGTTTACCATCCTGTCCACAGACTACAATAGCGACCCCCTACTGGGCTGAGGTGGACTGAGTGCAAATACTGAGCCGTGTGCAAAGGAGGACCTGATGGGGAACTTTCTGTGGCTTGTTGTGTCTATTGCATGTAAATTACCCCTTGTACTGTTTAAACACCCCTGTGTTTCCAAATAAACTGGGTTCCTGTTGTCACCTCAACATGAGTGCTGTCTGATGATTGGGTGGGCTGCTATGATCCTTTATTGTCATTTTCAGGACAATAGTCACATTGTGTAGCTAAGCTTCGGCTAGCCACAGGGCCAACGGAGCTCCGGTGCAGAGACATCGCCCTTACTCTCTACAACGCTTGTTCTGTCTGGCATTGAAGGGGTTAATCATTGGTGTCCCGGCAGGAGGAAGTAACGTTTGGCCGAAGTACACAGTCAGGGTACAGGGCGTCCTGTCACAGCTGGGATAACCTGAAATGCAGCTTCTTGTCTAACATCAGTGTCTGACCTCATTAATGGTCTTTTAGCTGTAAATAGGTGTGATGGTCAGGTGTCCACATCTTTTTGGTCCTATAGCCTAAACTCTTGTATTTCTGAAAAACAAAAGTTGGAGACAATTATTAAAACAATGTTAAGAAAATAAACTAATTCAAAATGATTATTGTGATTCTGATGATACTGGTGATATTATTACTCTCCTATATTCTCAATGCTGTACTTAAAGAACATGATGAAACCGCTCTCCCAAACCACAGATGTGTCGAGCTAAATTCAGGTTCCATTGAAGTGCATTAAACTGCGATGTATAAAAGCAGGAGCATTCGCTAAGATTCAATCCACTGATCTAAATATGCAGCAGCTGTCTGTGCCGTATGTCATACCGTATCCTTCTGGAACCCATGGAGACCATTTGATTTACTGCATAACATTGATATGCATTATTTTATGTAGAAGGACGGCACTCCATCACATTAAAGCAATATGGTGTGTTTTAATCCTGTGTCTGACACCAGTGACGTCTCAAATCCAGACTTCTTCTCCGGCCTGTGATCTGAGAATTAGAAAATGCATTGAGGATTACGAATATTTTCAAGATGGAGATGTTATAATCGGAGGGGTGCTTTCTGTCAATCACGCTTTGAATGAGTATGTAGAAGAATATGGAATTAAGCATCAGATGATGTGTATGCGGTAAGTTTCTCTCCCGTTGTCTTATTCTTTCCCTTTAGTCCTTCGTGTATTTTTTGACACTTTCTTCAGGATTCTATCCAAATCAAACCCTCTGTTGCTCTCTGGAAGCGCCAGGTAAATCATTCCTGATATATTTCTCTTATGCGTCTCTTTTTCTTACCCTCCACTTGATCCTTGCACAAAAATTGCTCAGCAATCCTTCTCGCCATCTCCTATGTCCCGAACACTTTAACGCGCTATATGACTCTGTGAATACAATCTAACATTTGGTTTTTTTTTATTAAATAAATTGTTCCCATTGTTGTCAAAGCAGCAAACCTGTACTTTAGTAGTTTAGTATCAGTACTAAACCTGATACCAGAATTGGCCAGATTTCAAGAAGTAATAGACTGGCAATGTTCCTGCACTGGTTTTAAGTAGACTTGGGCAAAGAGTGAATGAGTGAGCGAATAAATGATGGTGTGAATGAATGTGTGAATTAGTGAGTGACTGTAAAAGTGTATCATAGATGTATAATTAATTTGTGGAAAGGTAAAGATGGCACAAGCGGCGTGTTTATGGGTTATGGGTCAAAGATGGCACAGGCGGCATGTTTATGGGACAAAGCTGGGCTGTTTAACCCCTTCGTGACAAAGGCTGATTTGACTTTTTGTACCCTTCATGACAATGGCCGTTTTAACATTTCTGCGCTGCTTGTGTTTAGCTGTAATTTTCTTCTTTCCCGTTTA
Organism: Spea bombifrons; assembly: GCF_027358695.1. Taxonomy (NCBI): domain Eukaryota; kingdom Metazoa; phylum Chordata; class Amphibia; order Anura; family Pelobatidae; genus Spea; species Spea bombifrons. The sequence continues at coordinate 4,127,399 of NC_071087.1, read as the reverse complement.
CTGTACCCATACAAGTTATATATTGTTTTTTTTCAGGACAAGAAGGGCTTTCTTTAGATGACATTGTTTTGATTGTATCATATTATTTACTATTAAAAAAAGGATAAAATATGGTGAAAAATTTGGAAAAAAAATGACTTTTTCTAACTTTTAGTTGAAAAATCTTTTACTCATCTATAAAAGGTAATGAAAAAACCTGCTAAATAGATTCTACTATTCGTCCTGAGTTTAGAAATACCCAATCTTTTTATGTTTTTTTTCTTTTTTCTGCACGTTATGGGGCAATAAGTACAGGTCGTGTTTTGCTATTTCAAAACCATTTTTTCCAAATCTGGTAATTCTTCCCCCCCATGTGCCACTTCGGGTATCTTTGGAGCCGGCCAATGCAATTTACTCCATCAAATCATATATTTTTAAAAACTAGACACCTCAAGGTATTTCAAATGCTGGTATTTTAACTCTTTGCCTGCTCTAATTCTACCACCAGTCTTTGTCAAACCTTGTGGTAGTCATTTTTTTGCATTTTTTTTCACACACATTTTACTTCAGGTATGAATTAACAGGTTCTGGTATATGTCACTATCATAAAACACTCCAGTATGTACAGCGATACCCCACATGAATTGGTTTTGCTTGGCTGTTTGGGGGGAAAAGGGCCACATGTGGGGCATGCGCATTTTTCAATGTTGAACTTTGGCATTTGGGGATCCACTGCCCATGCTCTATTTGGTACATCTTTGAGCCGGGTCATTTCAGTGTGCCCAATAAAACCATATATCTTTGAAAACTAGACAACCCAGAATATTTCAAATGCTGGTATTTTAACTCTTTGCATGCACACATTTTACCACCAGCATTTTTTCAAAGTTTACAGTAGTATTTTTTGTGTATATTTTTCCACACACACATACTTTACGTATTAAATTACAGCTCCTGGTATATGTCGCTGCCACGCGACACCCCAATATGTGTTCAGCAACATCTCCTGAGTACAGTGATACCCCACATGCATGGGTTTGTCAGTTTTTTGGGGAACTAAAAGACCATTTGGGACGTTAATTGGGACATTGTTAAACCCGGCCAATTCAATTTACCCCATCAAATCATAAATTTTTTGAAAGTAGACACCCCATGGGCACTTAATATGCCAGAATTTTAACTCTTTCCATGCGAGAATTGTTTTAAGCTAATGTGCTAATTTTAGGACTTGCTCACAAATTTTTTAAATATATATTTTAATATTTTTTGCCTTTTTTTAAAAATGTTTACATGTTTACTGAGTGTTTGGTGTTGCTGAATGCCTCCTGATCGAGGCATGTCAGCAACACCACTTTTAAAATGGGCGTCCGCCGTCTAACAGTGTATGGCGAATATTGAAGCCCCGGGGAGGGGCCAGACATGGCCCCTGATGCTGATCACGGTGTTGCTGAATGCCTCGATGTCAAGGCATTACAGCAACATGACGGTCCTGGCACGTCAATTGTTGTTAACCCTTCGTTTCCGGGTGACGTGCCCAGACTGTCAATTGTCATTAAGGGGTTAAGGACAAAGATGGCAAGTTCTATGTGTCTAATTTGGGGGGGTGTCAGATTCTATGTAGGCAGTGTGGACGGGTAATTAAGGGTGTTTTATCTATACCTTTAATGGTGAGTTTTTATGTGACTTCCAGTTGATCTGTACCTGCAAAGCTGGGTTTGTGTGCTATTCTCAGGGCCGGCCCTACAATGGAGCCGAGTGGGGCAATTGTTCCAGGCTGCACTTTTGAAGGGGCAGCACTTTAGAGCCCTCTAGCTCGGTCTCGGTGCCGGCTTGTAATGCTGAGCACCGGAAGTGATGTCAATTTCCGGCGCTCAGCATTACAAGCCGGCACCGTGGCAGAGCAGGGAGACTCGCCGCAGGACTGTGTAAAGGTAAGTACAAAGGGGGGGGGATAGATAATGGCGTCGGCAAAGTTTAAAATGTTGCCCCCCCCGGCGTCGGCAGTGGGGGGGGCGGCATTTTAAACTTCGCCCCAGGCGGCATTAACTCTTGCGCCGGCCCTGGTTATTCTGTTGATCCATACCTGCTATTCTATGTTTTCATACATTATTTATATATACCTGCAAATACAGGGTTTGTATGTCTGATTTAGTTGGTCAATACCTGCAGTGCTGTTTCCATGTGTTGTTTGTTTGCTCTATACCCTCAGTGCTGAGTTTACAGCCCATGGCCATTTCGCATGCCAATATTATAACTTCTTCCATTCTTCCATGTGAGAATTGTTTGAAGATAAAGGGCTACGATTAGGACCTGCTCATTTTCTATTATTATTTTTTTGTTTTAATTTATTTTACTAATCACGTTGTGAAAGCTGGACTCCATTGACTTGCATGGTACCTGTATTCAACCTGCAAGTGGAGCCATCCCTCACAGTGGCCTTTGGCGTTAGGAGTTAAGGGTCTGTAAAAGCGACTCTATTGGCTGCCACCAGGGAGCTTGTCTGACATCAACCAATGAAGAGCAGCATTGGTTGATACAAGAGGAGGTTCCTGCTGATGACCAATAGATAGAGTTGCTTTAAAATCCTGGCACCAATGCTTCTACATATTTTTAACAAGTTAACCCCATATTAACCCGTTAAAAATACATACACGAATAATCGCCCGAAACGAGCAAGGAAACGGGCGTATATTCATGGGATATGAAGGGTTTTTTTAACACGAAGACTTAACACGAAAACTTGGCTGGTGTCCAAGTCTAATAATAACAGTAATACATAGACTGTCCTGGCTCACGTACACTTGTATATAGACATCCAAACTCACAAACACATGTACATAGATGTCCAGGCTCACATACACTTATACCTAGAAATTCATGCTCACATACATACAAACATACATACCCCATTCATAGCTCTAAAACACACCACTAACCTTGTTTCATTGATTAGACTCCAGGTTTGACAATTGGTTGATGCCAGGGGAGGACCCTGCAGGCCACCAATAGACTCACTCGCACGGCCTTTTTAACTCCTGACGGCGAACCTACTGAATTCCCCTTCCGTTAACCCCTGCAATGCTGCGGAGATAAGGTAGGCTAGATGGGGAAGGGACCATGGAGATTAGTAGACGAGGACTAACACGAAGATTCTTTGTGTTGTGTGTCGTCTTCGTGTACGTTTTACCGCCACTATATTCTATCATACGTTTATTCGAAACGAAAACGCACTCTTCGTGTTCGTTTTCATGTTCGGCCGAAGATGAATGCACAAGTTTAGTTGCCACACGGCCGGTATTTCACCAGCACAGCCGGCATTTAGAGCATCCTGCCGGACATGGTATTTTAAAAATACAGGTATTTTTTGCAGGGGCAGACCGGCAGGGTGATTGGCAGGAGGGGGAGCGCCCATAGCAGCGCTATGTCTATGCGCCGGTGCCGCTTTGTGGCTGAGCCTGAGGCTGATCGTTGAGGCTGATCATGACATCACTTCCCCCAGTGGCGCTCTGGAGTGTGGCAGCATCCGCAGACCGGCCGGCCTGTATAAGCTCGCTGCCCGTGGAGGAAAAAGCCTTATGTCCTTACTCCTGCCTGCATACATAGGAGCTGTTTAAATGTTTGGTGAAGTTGTCAGTTGTATTTGTATTTAGTTTTTGTTCAATAAATAAGTGTTATTTATAATTATGTGATTTTATTCTTTGAATGTTTTTGTTTGTGTGATTTAGGAAAATTTCCTCTGCATATGTATCGTATCTCTTATATCACTTCCTGTGATGTCATGTATATGTAATTAATTATGCAAATTAGCACATTAGCAAATTAGTATTTTTTTATCAAGAAAGGTGACAACCCTAGATCTACTGCAGATGTTCTGCCTAATGCCATCACCCAGAATAACACAGGAGAATTTGACATTTATTTTATATGAGTTTTACATGTATCTCTTTATATTACTTTTGTAGACCTCAGCCACATTATTACAAAAATCTTCTGACCTTTCTCTTTACCATTGGGGTAATTAACAAAGAAATTGAATCTGTACGTAATTTTTCTGTGGGATATCATATATTTGACTCATGCTCTGATGAAAAAAAGGCTGTAAAAAGTGTTCTGCAGATATTATCGGGGCCGGGAAAGACCGTCCCTAATTACTCCTGTACTGAACAAGGAAAAGTGGCTGGATTTATTGGGGATCATCATTCCAGTCCAACATTGGCCATAGCCCAGATACTGAAGCTTTATGGGTACGCACAGGTGAGTAAAACTATTTTGTTTTTTAAATAAATATAATTGACCTGACACAAAGTTATTGCAGTATTTGTTTAAAGAAATACTCCAGCCATTAAATGTATTAATGCATCCAGAAACACAGAATTTGACAATAGATAAGACCCCTTTAGCCCATCCTTATTGCCATGAACACAGGTCTAAGCACCTGTCTGCAGAGTATCTCTTGTCCTGAAGCTGTAGGCGGCTCACTCCTTTTCATTACAAGCAGCTTCCACTTTTACTGGATGCATCTACAAGGAACTTGTCACAGTTAAACTGGGATTGAACTGATGATACGTGATACAGGAGCCACTGCCATATCCCTGTAGTCACCAGGAGGCTGGTGTGCTGACTTTATATAGGAGTACTTCTCTTATCTAAGAGCACTTCTGCTACAAATTAGTTGCCTGCTTCTGAACTTCAAGTACCCCTGTCTTAAAGTGGTGATCGCCTGCAAATTATGGGATTCCTGAATGCTTGTAAACTCATTTTTAGTTTGAAACCATGAATGCCGTATGCTACAGTGGTTGTTCAGTCCTGCATGGGGGGGGGACTAATGATTTGGGCCCATAGTCTTCAGGAAAATGATGATCCAGTAAAGCACTGGAAGTTAAGCATTAACTAGAAGGGCTCGATGACTAGATCAAGGGGGGAATCCTATTTTAGGGGATATAAGGGGTTTATTAAGGGATGGCCGGTTGGTGTTGGATTAGTGAGGATCTTTAGGGGGTGATAGCTTTGGGAAGGCTCCCCCACATCATTATCATTTTATCTTCCCATGGTTGTTTTCATGTGCTGTTTCTGGCTCTCCAAGCCATGTTTAGTTCACTATGGCTTCCAGGAATTTAGATAGGATGTTGGCATCCATCAGGTGCACTGCTATGAAGAATGGAGAGGCATGGCTGCAAAAAAATTAGGAGATCTTACTGGGGATGTTCCCTCCACAGCTACTCACAGGCCCTGAAGCACCAGGACTTCCAGGCCTCCTATCAATCTTATTCCTGAACCTGCTGCATCTTCACAGATAACCATAACAGGGCCCCAGATGATGAGGAATAGGAAGGCCAAAGACCCCGCATCCCCTCGATCTGCTCAGCTTGTTGATGACCAGGAGGCTGAGAAACCTCACCCTGTCTGCCATCCAGGCCCTCCTTCCCTCTCCTCCTGCTTCAGGCCTAGTTTCCTGTTTTCTAGGCGAGTCACCCTGCTTTCCTATCCTTCCTTGGCCCCTTCTCTGGCGTTCTTGCATTAGGAGACCCAGATGCGGCTTTGCGCTTGTACGGGATGGTTCCCCAGGTCAGCACTGTGACGGGAGGTCCTGTACCTCGACTGGGTACACCCGTCAGATCAGTGCTTCCTTCCCGAGACTTTGGCGATTAACCTTCCCAGGGCTAGACAGAACTAGTGCTAGAGACAGAGATAAAGCGGGACTTTGCCAGAATGGAGCCGTGCTGTGTAGCTGATACAGCGCTGATGCTGTCCTGAAAAGTATTAAAGCAGCCCACCCCAAGCATCAGACAATACCAATGTTGAGATGAAAACAAAAGAACACTTTATTGTGAAAACATGCAGCCTTACATACAAACTCTATCAGATGAGGAGATAATCCCATCACCACAAACAATACCCTGCCCCAGGCCCAGACTGGCCATCGGGCACACCGGGCGGCTCAGGGCCAGATTGACGTAGGGGCTGATGGAGCTGAAGCTCCAGACCCCTACCTTAAAATAGGCACCGTCAGGACCGGACTGACTGGGCATATTCAGCCTCTACTGCCGCATTAACGCAGGGCATAAAGGGGCACCTGCTCCTTAAGCCCGCAGCAACTGCGACCGGGCCCGCCACTCTAGGGGGCCGGGCAGCCCCCACCAGGGCCGTCCTTAGGGGTGTGTGGCCGCACAGGGCTTAAATTTTTTTTTTACTTTATTTCACATCCTCCATGTTAAAGTTTTTTTACTTTATTTAACATGGAGGATTTTAAATAAAGTTAAAAAAAAACCCAATGTTTTAATTTAAGCCCTGTGTGGCCACACACCCCTAAGGTCGGCCCTGGTGGGGGCTGCCCGGCCCCCTAGAGTGGTGGGCCCGGTCGCAGTTGCTGCTTACTCCGGCAACAAGGTAAGAAGGGTGAGGGAGGGAGGGAGGGGGGTGCAGTGAGAGGGGGGAGAGGGGATAGATGGTGAGAGGGGGAACATATTGAGAAGTGGAGAAGGGGGTACATAGTGATAAGGGGGAACATAGAAGGGGAGGGGTAGATGGGGAGAGGGGGTAGTGTGAATGTGTACGATAATGAAAGAATAAATAAATGTGTGGATGAATTGTGTGAATGCGTGTGAGAATTAATGAATTCATGTGTGGATGAATTACTTGAATGATTTGTGAGACTGCATTAATGAACGTGTTAATGATTTGTGTGAATGAGTGAGTACGTTTTTGTGTCTATCATGAATGTTTAAGTGATTTGGGGAAATGCAAAGATGGTACATGAGGGGTGGGCTTTAACAATAAATAAATAAATAAATAAATAAAAATGGGCTGCTTAGTCTTAAATGCCCGGGCCTATTTTTTGTCCCAGTCGGGGCCTGCCCTGCCCAGACAGCCCGGTGCCACAAGCAGGCCACAAAGCACAGCAATGCCCATATAACCGTAAGCCTTTGTTTTCAGGGTGATGCCAAGGTAGTGGCAGCGGGACAGTCCTGAAAGCAACCGAGTGGAAGCTCCATAGCCGCGGCTGCTAAACCCGGTCAACAAAAGATTTTTAAAAACGGCGTTCCCAGCAACATGTGTTTGGGCTCCCTCTCCAAACCACCCCTTATCTAAGCCCCAACACATGTTGTGTATTTGTGCAAAAGAGCCCTCTGGTGGGGCGAGGGGCATCCGAGATACGTAGGGTTAAAAGGTCCAGCAGGCACTCCTGCCAATCCTAGCCAACAAACAGTTCCAGAGAATTACGGCTAAGTGCCGGTCAGGTACAGTGCAAGGGGAATAAAGATCCAGTGGGTCTGGGTGACACAAGGGTGAAATTATACTCTTGGGCACAGCCAAAATAGGCAAACACAACTGTAGATAGGGTTAAAAGTCCTCTGCAGCCCTGGTTCCGTGACAAGCACTCTACCCAGTGACTTTCTAGATGGTCTTCTCTCCTCCTTGCTGAAGAAATTGTAGTCAAGATGGCCGCCGTTCAACTTGCAGGTATCGAGTCACGCGTTGCGCGGCACAGTCATTATTCCAATGCTCCTCCAGTTGTCAGCCTGTGGGTGAGTCTATTTCTCCTTCTCCTTTTCTTTAGCCACCTCACTCTAATTCCACTATAATGGAAGGGATAGCAGGGGGGGGTTGCGGGTATTTTGGAGTGAGTACCTTCTCAGGGTAATTTTAATTGATTTTGGTCAGGCTTTAAACACTTTATGGAGCAATGTCAGGGAGTTGGGAATTCTACTAGATATGTTTTTTATTAGTTCGGTCTGATTATTAATGCATAAGGACAACACATCCTTATCCCATTTTCAGTTTATTAGACTTTTTCAACCCAACCTTACATACTTTCTGATTTTGGCAACTGAGGCTTCAAGATGGGGGTTACCCGACGAGTTGGTTCGGAGGATTGGTCGTTGGGATTCTGTCAGGATCTGCTCTAATGTATCCCGTAACCTGGTGTAATGTGTGCAGTATTTAAAAAAAAAAAAAAAAACTTTTGCATTGAAAATATATAAAAAAATTAAAAATATAGAACAAAAAGAAGAAACATGGAGCGATGCTTAAACAGTGTACCTGGCTTATGACGTAATGGGTTTTCGAGTTTTTTTCTTGACTGTAAAGTGCAACATTGCTTTATGACATTTTCTTGCGATATATACACATCAAAGTTTTCTTTTTATTGTCCTGGTGGTCAATTGGTATTCAGGGTTCTTTCGTATATTGTATCCTAGGCTTCTCTCCTAGATCTTTCTGTGATGTTTTTGGCTTGGATCCTGGGACACTCGTATGTGTACTGGGCAGCGAGATGAAAGGCTGTTTTGACTCCAATTTGTGGGCACCTTCACAATGATGTCCATATGAGGGGTTTTGCATCCTAAAGATAGAGTGATGTTATTAATACCTAGCTGTGAAAAAAATGCTAATAACTGCTGGTTAGGGTTTTGTTTAAGGTGTGGAGTGATCTATGAGATTGCCAGGTTTCAGATTAAGTACATTTAGCATGTAAATCTTCTGAAGCCTTGGAGAGCCGAATAGTGGCTGAGGATGCTGAGCTGGGTGATAGACAGTAGGGGAAGTACCAAGGGAGAGCAGCAACAGGACATATTAAATTTGTTTTGCCTTTTTTGTTAGCTTTATGATGACACAGGACTAGTACATATTTAGTTTCAAATAAAATCAGAAACTGAACCAGGGGTAAAGGTCTCTCACAGGCTACAGTAGAAAATGAATTGTCCTAATGGAGCTTTGGGAGATGTTGAAACCAGCTGTAATGACTAGTGTAGTCCCTTAGTTCTTGTATCTAACCCATATGGGAAGGTGCGATTTCTCAAGTGGATGAGATACTCATATTAACCCTTTAAGGACAATGGGCGGTCCCTAAACCCATTGAAAACAATGCATTTTGTGCCCGTACATGTCATTAAGGGGTTAAGACTGGGTGAAGCTTGTTGCTGTATTAACAGTGGAAATAAATAAAGGATATTGACAAATTCCATTGGACAAACAGTCCAAATATAAGCCTTTGTGGCATCTATGGGGATCTACCAATTTGTCAAGATGCCGTTTGAGATACATTGGGTATCGGCAATTTTCCACAGATTAATGGATAGGGTATTGAGGCCACACATTAGATATGCAGTTGCAAATACAGATTATACACTTATTTTTGGTAAGCACTGGATATCCCATATAATCAGTTAAAAGCAGAACTTATAAGTGCATTTTAGGAATGGCTGAAATAAAATACCTTGGGTATGCTGTTGGACGAAGCCAAATAAAACCTCGTATGCTGCTAAAATGACTGGCCACAACAAAGGACACTAATCCTAGAATAACACAATAATAAAAAGCCTGCCAACCTTTCTCTGTTGACATTCTGCATAGCTCCGGCAAAGACCAAGCCAATGCAGACTTTCTGTCACGAATCATAGGTGACTGTCGGGCTTCAGCAGCATTTTGCTTTGAGCCACTTGCTAACCCGGGAAGGAATTTAACAGGGTCTGTTCCCGTGGCTGGGACCTATCGGCCAACAAACAAGTTAATCTGTTTGTAAAATAACTGATGCCTTATTAACATACCTGGGAACTGCCAGGCCCAGGCTCCCCATCGCTCTCCCTCTTCGACAAGTCAGATAAAAGTGGGCTGCTTTCATCAGACAGGACCAATAACACCAGTGGGTTGGGCCCATGGCGTTTCAGGCAGGCTAGCCCCAACTATTTCTATGGGCAAATAGTGAGCATGTCTAAATGCCGCTCCTGAGACCTTTAGATTTCATGCCATGGGCCAAAGAAGCAGTGCTTCACCTGAAGTCTCTGGGTTCCCAGGTATGCTTATTAAGGACTTTTAAAAACCAATACAGCTAGAGTAGGTGGTTTTCTTTTTTTGACAGAACAAGAGTGTGCTGCTGTTACAAGAATGCTTAATGTAAGCTCTTAATTTCTTTATTTTTAGGCAACTAACTTGTCAGTCTCCACCACTGGGCACCATCACCTACATATATATTTATACTTCTTGTTTGTTTCAGATCAGCTATGGTGCCACTGATCCAAAACTCGGCGACAGACATGATTATCCACATTTTTTTCGAACAGTTAAAAATGATCATGTTAATTATTTTACTATTTCCAAGTTAATGAAATATTTTGGCTGGACCTGGGTTGGAATTTTAGCCTCTGATGATGACAATGGAGAGAAAGAAACTCAAGTGTTAACAAAATATTTAAAAGATGATGGCATTTGTGTGGCCTTTGTACAAAAAATTATTAATAGCGTTGACTATATTGTTAAGACAGCTAAAAATATGATTCATGCTTTAAAACAATCCACAGCTCGAGTCATAACATTTTGTGGAACGTATTCTCTATTTGTTTCATTTGCTCTAGAACGCATAAAAGAAGGTCTCGTCGATAAAACTCATATCCTTGGCCCTAATTTGGCCTTAAAAACTTTCCTTCTAAGACTTATGCCCTACGTTTTTAATGGAAGTTTAACAGTTGAACCATTATCTCGAAATATTCCAGGCCTGAGAGAATTCACAGATAATTTTCATCCTCTGAGATTCCCTGAAGACAAGTTACTTGAAGAAATTTGGATGTTCCATTTTCATTGTTTCTCAGGTGACCCTGAAAAGAAGAAATATTATGAGTCTACTCTGAATATCTCTCTTTCACGCTGCACTTGGAAGCAACATATCTCAGAAATACCTGACATTTTGTCAGAAGGAGAAAGCAGCCAAGTGGATCATGCTGTGAATGCCATGGGAAGTGCCATATTCTATATGTACAACACCCAATTGAGAAAATATCCAATAGATAAAATTCGCATGTCTAATTATAAACACCAGGTAACTTAATGCATGCACAATTTTTTAGTTCAGATTAAATATTAGATAATTTATTGAAAAAAAACTTTCAAACTACATTTGGGTATGTTACAATACCTCATTACCTCCTCTTGATTGCCTTCTTCTGTTGTCTTAGAAGAAGGGTTTCCTGGTAGGGGGCTCCTTCACAGAGCTGCAAACACAATTTGCAGGCTGCAAACACAAGGTAATTTTTTTTAACATGTATTGGAGCTAGGATTGGTAAATACCCCGACTGAGGTTAACTGAGGCATGTCTAGGCATTCAGCAACACCGAGAGCAGCATCAGGGGCCATGTCTGGCCCCTCCCCTGGGCATAAACATCCACCATACCCACCCTGGGGGCAGAGTGGCATATCGGGGAGGCAGAGTGGCATATAGGGGTATAAGGCATTTCTGGGGGCAGATGTGCATAACTGGGGACAGGTTGGCAAATAAAAGGAAATAAAAACAAGAAATGGCAACATGGGGGCACATAGCCCTTAATGTTGCATGAGGGTTTTGGGCGAGGGGTTAATTGTGCAGGTAAGGGTTAATAGGGTGGGTAGTGGTTAATAGCTTGAGTGCATTTTATTTCAGCTGCGCTTGCTAGCTAGGTGAGCTGCTGATTGGCTATGGGTCGCGCGAGAGATTCTGGCGGGAAGGGTTGATATAAATAGCGCTGCGCAGGTAAAATTGTTTGCACAAATCTGAGGTAACTAGCCAGCTTGTGTTGTGTTGGACTGAGCTTCCCACCCTCCCTTCCCCTATATTAAAAAAATATATTATATTATTTTCTTGTCGTGGCTTTATTGAGGGTATGGGTCACCTGCCCATTAGTGGGGGGTGGACAGCTTTTCAATTTTGGTTGTAAGTCTGGCTAGTAGGGCTGACTTAATGGTTAATTTATTATGTGTGAAGTTATGGTTAATAAACGGTTATTTTTAAAGCCTCCATAAAATACCACGGCCTTTTTATATCCAAGTTCATTTGTCTGTGTGTTTATTTAAGGTTATTCGCACATACACCACTCATGCATTTTTTTTCAACCATAGTTTTTATTAAATATGAAAAAGCAGTTTACATGTGAATTAATATTTACTAGTAAAACTTTTTTCCTATAGGGTAGTCTTATATTCAGGCTTTTTCTTTTTTTCCTAAATTGATATTAAATGTTTGGGGAGTTGCCATAAAAGTTTTGAATTTTCATGAGGTAAATAAATTTCAGACACAATTGTATCCAGCAACCTATGTGTAGCAAATAAAAACAAAAAATGCATTTTTCTCAACCATAGTTTTTATTAAATATGAAAAAATAGTTTACATGTGAATTAATATTTACTAGTAAAACTTTTGCCATAAAAGTTTTGAATTTTCATGAGGTAAATAGTTCCAGCAACCTATGTGAAGCAAACAGACTCCTACCACTACACGCTGAGTCAGACATTGATGGTAGTGCAGCATAACCCGTGTTAATATGCAATAAGCCAGACATTGATGTGGCCTCTGACCCTAAAACATGCCCCTGGCATATAAGGGTATAAGGCATTTCTGGAGGGTTCGTCCCACCCCTTTTACCAGGGGCATATCATGGGACATAGTGGCATAAAGGGGGTTAAAAGGCATATCATGGGGCAGAGTGGCATATAGGGGGTTAAAAGGCATATCATGGGGCAGAGTGGCATATAGGAGGGTATAAGGCATTTATGGGGACAGAGTGGCAAGCCTGGGGGCAGATGTGCATAACTGGAAGGGGCAGGTTGGCAAATAAAAGGAAATAAAACAGAAAAAATATTTTTTCTCAATCATAGCTTTTCTTAAATATCGGGTATGTATAACGGGTGCGTGTGGGTACAAGAGCTCGACCACGAGATAAACTATATGGGGCTGCTCTCCAAATGTTTCCAGGGCTGCTTTTCATTCCCAGTCCGGCCCTGTTCACTAACGCCTTCCAATTACAGCAATACCCCGCATGCATGAATAAGTCATGTTTCTTACACATTGTGGAGTCAAAACTGGAACATGCAAACTTGGAATTTTGACAGGCACAGTAAAGGTCAATATCAATTTAACCCCATAAAACTATATATTCCCTGAAAGTACAAAGCCCAAGGACCTCAAAGTCACCTCCTTATTTTTCAGTTTAGTGAAAGTACATAGGGGTTAGCTGATAGCATAAGGGGTAACTGTAGGATCCTGTTGGTGGGTAAATATAGGTATGGTTATATGTTAGGTTACAGTACTGTATAGTGTTAGTGATGATGATGATCAGATTAGGTCCCTGGCTATTGATGTAAGACTGATCAGGGGGTGGAATCGGGTGATTGTGCTGGGCATTTTTTGGTATGACACACAAAGTATGTCACGGAACCAATGAGCCTAATGGGAATTAGGTAAAAAAGGAAAGACATTCACCTATAAAAACTATATATAACTAATGCAAATGGAAAAAAAACACTTTAATTTAATTTATTAAGGTATTTGTCTTGATTTTGGAAACACTTGGTATTTTCTTTTTTTTGGCATTTACAGTGTTAAATATGAATGACGCGCAACGCTGTTTCTAAACAAGATTTCTTTAAAATGTGGTATGTTGGGAGTTGCGCCCCAATAGAGGCCAGAAAAAGAAAAACTGCTGACCAAAAGTATATATTTTTTGAAAGCTGACATCCCTAAGTATTTTATTAGGGGCATGTTAATACCTTTTTTTAACCATTTTACCGCCAATCTTTTTATGCCTCCTATGTCTCGTTAACCTAAAACAGTGGGCCCTTTTGAATTTTACACTTCATTTGGGTAAATTACATAAAAAATTCACAAAATGTGTTTTTAGTGTAGTAATAATAATGGTTATAATTAGGCATTAGTAGCAGAAAGAGTGGGGTGGTTCTGCCACTTTGCAGATATCTGGCAGACCTCGCCTTGATTATTATATACAGTTTTGGAGACCCCAATCTCCTGAACTATGTTGATATTCTGGAGGGAATTCAGAAAAAGGGCGACGAAAATGGAGAATGGTATGGAGGATAAACAACATCAGCAAAGATAATATATATATATACATACATTAGTAGGTATAACTTGGGTGGTTTATTTCCAAAATAATCTTCAAGAATATTTTCTGCTGTTAGTTTAATAACTATGATAATTACATTTATCCTGCTTATTAATTGTGTCCTGTTCTCAATTACTAGCTTATTCTGATTTGGAAAAAAGTAAAACTTATTTTTTATTTGTAAGCAGGTATTGTACCTTTTATAATGCATGATATCTGTATTTTTTTAAGATACCTCAGTATTTGAGACAACTTAAAATGGAGAAAGATAATTTTGTATTTGAATTTTTTAACGAGGATGGAGAAATGAACTTATTCTATATGTCTAAGAACTGGGTCGTATGGATGGAAAACAGAAGCTTGGAGGACCGTACGATTTTAACATTTAATCCACAAAATGTCATATACGAGATACTTAACATTGACAAGAATAGAATTATCTGGAAGAATCATCCAAAGGTTTGAAATAATTCTGTTAATAATGACTTAGATCTCTCTCATTTGCCAAATCATCCATTTCATAGTTACATGCACTAAAAAACCCTTTTTATTGTGTTTACTAGACTTGTGCACATGGACCTAAAACGATTTGGACTCATTTTTGTTTGGTTTTTGGTCCATTCATTTTCAAACAACAGATTTTGTTTCCTGCCTTTTCGGTTCGGGGGAAATTTCATGTCATACACCCTCATTCACACACACGCACATTGCAGATCCGCAGATCTTTCTGCATTTTTCTGGCCTCTTGGAGAACTTCCACAAAAGGGTGGAGCTACAGGGACGGCCTCTCCCCAATCCTCCAATTGGGTGAGGGAGTGTGCGCGAAGGCTCTGCTCTTTTGTGGAAAAGCTCTGGGATGCCTGGATAATGCAGCGGGGAGAAGAAAGAAGACCAGAATACAAAATACAGAGGAGGAGAAGTACAAGAAGAGGCAAGAGCTACAGAAAAGGAGACAAGGACAAGGAAGCGGTTGGCGTAGAAGGTTGGGAGAGGGAGACGTTGGGATTGAGTGCGATAAGGCATGAGAGTATGTTAGACCATGAGAGAGTGAACAAAAACAATTAAATGTTTTCGTTTGATTTGTTGGGTTCCCTTTATTTTCTGACATCTGTACAAATTAGTGAAATTTACAAATTTTGTTAAAATTTACATGTATACAAACCAGAATGCACAAATCTGGTATTTATAGCTTGAAATATGCAACATATACAGAATGTGAATCTTTTAATATATATATGGAAAGAGAAAGTGTGCATTCTGTAGTTGTGTATGTTAGATAGACATATAATTTAAGAGGTTTCAACTTTATCTACAAAAGCTAAATGGTTTTCTTTTTTTTTTGTAGCCTCCAAAATCTCAATGCTCAGAAAACTGTCTTCCTGGATACAGAAAAGTCATGGGGTCTAGCATCCATTCCTGCTGCTATGACTGTGCGAGATGCTCAGAGGGAGAAATCTCCAATATAACTGGTATAGCACATATATGTATAGGTAGTAGCGAATGGTCACATTATAGAATAATATAACATTTTGTCATCTAGTCCTAACTGTTATTACCTCTCTGGAAATCCCAATAACCACAAAGCAGATGATATAGGGGTTTCCTTTGTCCTGGTATTTAAAATATAGTTTGGGAGAATGTAGCAGGAGAAAAAGGAAGTGTTTTTGGAGGGACTGAAATCTTTACTCCAATAGGTGGCCAGTAGTTCACCCTTGCAGCTCGAGCTTAATTTGAGTCCAGGGCCATAGGAATGGTGAGGTGAGAGAGGCACTCACTTCGGGCGTCACTGCGAGGGGCGCACAGCCACCACATCAGCAGCTGCAGCCTGCAGGACTGGTTGGGGAGATCATGGATCTCCCTACCCAGCCCAGCATTAAGGTAGAACGTGTGAGTGAGCTACCTGTCGGTATGTATGTCGCTACAGGGAGGCAAGGAGAAATCTGATTGCCATTTGGAATCAAGAAGGAATCTTTTCCCATTGTAAGCACAATTCAAAATTGCTGCAGGTTTTTTTGCCTTCTTTTGGATCAGCAGTGGTTAACAAGGAATAGGAAAAACTTTGAGCTTGATGGAAGTCTTTTCTCAACCTAAACTTCTATAAACTACTATAAACGTCTATAAGGGGGACAATTGCCCCCCCCCTAGATTATGCCTTGCCCCCCTTTTGCCCCTCCCACCGAATTTGGAGGCCCCCTGCTGCAGGACCAATTGGCACATTGCCATCTAAACGCATGGGTACACTGGACAGTTGCCCAAGGACCTTGCGTTCTAGGGGCCCCGTGGTAAATCACATTGCTGCCAGCAATGTGGTTCTCCATGAAGCCCCTATAAAGACAGTAGCATATCTATAGGGGAGGAGGCAAGCTCTTATCCAGCTGGTGGAAGCACACCTAGCTTGAAGCTGGAGCAACAGATCGCGGTAAGGTGTGACACTGTTAGCCAGCAGCCATTTGGGCATTTGTCCAGTGTGCCACTTGGCCAGTCTGGGCCTGGTAGGAAGTGTGTTTTTGTGGGGGGGGGTTATTTATCGATAGGTTATTACGTGCTTACTGAGACTGATTTCTTCGCTCTGACCCGGCTTGTTGACCTTGCTCCTGTTCCGCTGATTTGGCTCCTGGTTTCTGAACGTCTGGTATTGACTCGGCTAGTTGACTTTGCTTCTGGATTTTGATTTGGCTTTCCCTTTCCTGGTTTGACCCGACTATTCTCTAGTAACCAAACAATTCCTAGTTTTACCAACAACTGGATCCCAGCTGCCATAAATAGCTTCAGGGATGAAATTCAGCATACTTTTGGCCATACAAGAGTGTGGGGACCAGGTCTTCCTCCCCATGCTGCACAATATTTCCAGAGCATGCTACTGAAGATAATTTCCTTGCATATAGGCCAAATAGTTATTTTTTAGCATTTTTACAGAGCAACCATTGTTATGATCCTATTCATTTACTTAAAAGGTTGTCATGCGCTCTGAATATTAATATTTAACTTTTATATATATATATATATATATATATATATATTAAGTTGACCTGTGGTATTCATGAAAACATTTTATTTTACAGACAGTGAAAACTGCATACAATGCTCCAAGAGTCAATGGCCAAATAGGAATCAAGATCAGTGTATTCCCAAACAATTTGAGTTTCTTTCTTACACTCAAGATGTGATTGCTCTAGTACTGATGTCACTCTCGGCTTTCTTTACCCTGGTCACAGCTTTAATACTGGGAATATTTACTTGCTATCGTTATACCCCAATTGTAAAAGCCAATAATCGGAACCTCAGTTTCGTTCTCTTGGTCTCCATCATGTTGAGCTTCCTCTGCGTGTTTCTGTTCCTCGGTCGTCCTGTGGACATAACCTGCATGCTGCGTCAAACTGCTTTTGGAGTCATCTTCTCAGTAGCTGTGTCTTCTGTGTTGGCCAAGACCATCATGGTTTGCATTGCGTTCAGGGCCACAAAGCCAGGCAGTGAGTGGAAAAAATGGCTTGATGCTAAACTGTCAAATTCTATAGTTGTGTTATGTTCATCTGTCCAAGTTATTATTAATATTGCTTGGTTGGCTATTTCTCCCCCATTTGAGGAGTTGGACATGGACTCTTACCATAGCAAGATTGTCGTTCAGTGTAATGAAGGCTCGGTTGTTGCCTTCTACTGTGTCCTGGGTTATATGGGGCTTCTGGCAGCTCTTAGTTTTATTATAGCTTTTTTAGCCAGGACATTACCAGAAAGTTTTAATGAGGCCAAATACATCACCTTCAGCATGCTGGTGTTCTGCAGCGTTTGGATCGCAATGATCCCAGCCTATGTGAGCACCAAAGGCAAATACATGGTGGCAGTAGAGATTTTTGCCATATTGACCTCCAGCGCTGGACTGTTAGGCTGTATATTTTTGCCAAAATGTTACATTGTTTTATTTAGACCAGAAATTAATACAAAAACATACCTGCTTGGAAATAGCAATAGATAATCTTCTATATAAGTATCTGATTACTACTATAGAACCAAGCGTAGATTGATCAAGGAACACATGGAGCAATTGCCCTAGAGTGATAGGTAGTAGATCATCTAGTAGATTTGCTTGATTTGTAGTATCCTAAGCTGCTGCTCTACTGCCACAACCTGCGCAGGCTGTGAGCTCAGGGTTAATATGAGGGGCTGTCAGATACCAGCAGAGCCTCCTCCTTATTCCCTTTCTTCACTCTCAGTCTTTCCCACCATGTTACATGGGCTTGTATGCCCAGTCATAGGCTGCACAGGAGGTATTACCCTGCTAAAGACAGGCCTGAGTCATGGGAGCAGTGTTGCGGCACGTCTAACTCTCGCCCACTTTCCCTCCAACAATGGCGCTTTTCCGGCAAAGTCAGCGGGACTGCCCACAATGTCAGCCGGACTGCCCACAGGCATCAACAGGACCTCCTTGGACCTTGCTTCTTAAAATATTCCTTTCCCTTTTCACAACTTTCTTATTTTTGTTCCCATATTGCCAATTCTATTCCTATTTTATTTGATTGAAAAAGTAATGAATAAGAACATTTAGCCACTTCCTACTTGCCTACCATTTTGCAGTACAAACAAAAGGCTCTCCCTGGTGCTCCAGTCTTGGATATGAGTTCACAGGTTACCGAACGTTTTCTGTAACTCCCCTTCTTCATCTTATTTCTCCATAAAGACAACAATAAAGAATTAGGGGAATAAGCCGAGAAATGTTTACTTAAAGATATTACCGTATTTGCTCGATTATAAGACAAGGTTTTTTTCAGTGCAAATGCTCTGAAAAATACCCTTTGTCTTATAATCGAGGTCGTCCTCTAATCAGGCCTCAAAAAAATGTCCACTGGGGCCAGGCTGCTTACCGTTGCTTTGGTCGTGAGCAGCGTCTCCTGTGCTAGCAGCAGGAGAACAGGAAGTCGGCATATGACTCTGCCCCCTCCTTCCTCTTGGGGCGGGGCCAGAGAAGTTGCTCACACCGCCGGGCCTCTGCAGAAGTCTGCGAGTGGGTGATCTGCAGTTCAGTTAAGGAGGTGGGGGAGGGTTTATGAGCAAGTATGTGTGATTAATGGAATAAATGAGTATATAAATGTTTGTGAATGAGTGTGTGTGATAGCATGGATGTGATCATGGGGCAGAGTGGCAAATAGGGGGGTATAAAGCATTTCTGGGGGCAGAGTGGCAAGCCTGGGGGCAGATGTGCATAACTGGGGGCAAATAAAAGGAAATAAAAAGAAAAAATATTTTTCTCAATCATAGCTTTTATTAAATATGAAAAAATAGTTTACATGAATTAATATTTACTAGTAAAACTTTTTTCCTATAGGGTAGTCTTATATTCAGGATTTTTCTTTTTTTCCTAAATTAATATTTAGATTTTGGGGTGTCGTCTTATAATCAGGGTCGTTTAATAATTGAGCAAATACGGTAATTTATAGACGTGCAATTTCAAAAGCAATACAATTAAAATTGTGGAATATTAAGATGTGATGATGAATAAGTGATAAGAGGTTAAATGCTTTCTGCATTTTGGAAAATAAAGTCAAAGCTTGGGAGGAATTAGGTTATGTTTCAATTACCCATACTATTCCTTTAGATTGTAAGCTCTCAAGCAGGGCCCTCAAAAGGTTAGATGGCAAACTTAATCCCTTCATGACAAACCCCATACACAATGCAATGCATTAACGACAAAGCCCTTACATGTATAGCTGCTGTTAAATACCTGCATCAGGAAGCAAACTGATGACCATTTCTCCTGTCTACCTAAATCATTTGCCATTTGGCTTCTCCCTCCAGGAACATCTTCTTACATAAAGCTACGAATTCACTTTTGGGTTAACATTTGTCCAATTGTCATGGAGATAATTTATCTTATCTTAAGAGTTGTCAGCTCTCCCAGGAGAGACAACATAATTGTTAGTTTAAATCAGAGAGAGGTCTCCTTGATTTGTACTTTAGCTACCAGAAGACCCCTGGGACTCAAATCCCAGTATGAGGTATCCATCCTGTTATTTGGAAAAATAGAATTTGTAGTATGTCATTGGTTTCATTTTAATTATTCCATTAATGTATCAAATTACGAAATATTAAACTATATTATATATTATAATATGCTTTACGCATTTTTATTTATGTATTTTTGGGGGCAATATTATATAGTTCCACTCAAACTTAACCCCTTAATGACAAGACTATTCTTACTTGTAGTGCATTTTGGGACAAAGGCAACATCTTGTCCTGAGTTTAAAAATACCCTATGTTTTTATGGTTTTTTGCATTTTTTCTGCACGTTATGGGGCAATAAGTACCAGTAGCGTTTTGCTATTTCAAAACCATTTTTCCCCCAAAGCTGGTCATTCTGCCCCATGTGCTATTTCAGGTATCTTTGAAGCCGGCCAATACAATTTACCCCATCAAACCATATATTTTTGAAAACTAGACACCTCAAGGTATTTCAAATGCTCGTATTTTAAACCCTTTCCATGCACTAATTTTACCAACAGCCTTTGTCAAAGTTTATGGTAGTAAATCTTTTTTGAATTTTTTTCATACACGTACTTCAGGTATGAATTTACCACTCCTGCTATATGTCCGTGTCAAACAACACCCCGAAATGTGTTCAGTAACATCTCCTGATGTGATACTCCACGTCCATGGTTTCTTTGGGTTATTCGGGAGGTAAAAGGCCACCTTTTTGAGGTGCATATTTTTTTGCCATTTAGACATCTGGTCAGTCTGTGCCCACATCCCATATTTGGGACATCTTTGAAGCCGGCCAAGTATTTTATCCGCTACCAATCCACAAGATGTCTGGCTCCCAGGTGTCTTTTATACAGGTAAAGAGCTGCTCAAGGATGTCGGGGACAAGATTGTAGACCTACACAAGGCTGGAATGGGCTACAAGACCATCACCAAGCAGCTTGGTGAAAAGGTGACAATAGCTGGTGCGATTATTCGCAAATGGAAGAAACACAAAATAACTGTCAATCTCCCTCGGTCTGGGGCCCCATGCAATATCTCACCTTGTGGAGTTTCAATGATCATGAGAACGGGGAGGAATCAGCCCGGAACTACACGAGAGGATCTTGTCAATGATCTCAAGGCAGCTGGGACCAACTCAACTCAGCGTGTTTGGAGGAGGAGGAATGCTGCCTATGACCCCAAGAACACCATCTCCACCATCAAACATGGAGGTGGAAACATTATGCTTTGGGGGTGTTTTTCTGCTAAGGGGACAGGACAACTCCACCGCATCAAAGGGACAATGGATGGGGCCATGTACCATCAAATCTTGGGTGAGAACCTCCTTCCCTCAGCCAGGGCATTGAAAATGGGTCGTGGATGGGTATTCCACCATGACAATGACCCAAAAGACATGGCCAAGGCAATAAAGGAGTGGCTCAAGAAGAAGCACATTAAGGTCCTGGAGTGGCCTAGCCAGTCTCCAGACCTTAAGCCCATAGAAAATCGGTGGAAGAAGCTGCAGGTTCGAGTTGCCAAATGTCAGCCTTGAAACCTTAATGACTTGGAGAGGATCTGCAAAGAGGAGTGGGACAAAATCCCTCCTGAGATGTGTGCAAACCTGGTAGCCAACTACGTCTGACCTCTGTGATTGCCAACAAGGGTTTTGCCACCAAGTATTAAGTCATGTTTTGCAAAGTAAAACAAAGTCGCTGGTACGGACATTTAACTGACACAGCGGGGACACCACTGGTCTCCCCGCTGCAACAGTTAAATGCCCGCAATCATTAATTCTGTCGAACTTGCAAACACACACTTTTTTTTCTATTTATTTGGGGGGTTTTTTTTGTATTAAACTGTTAGACGAAAGGATCATGGGAATATATTTTATTTGAATAAATGCAAATAAGCACACTGCTGCAAATGGCTAATATATCTTCGGGCAGAATGCTGCCATCTATCGGTAAGATACATTGAGTAGCATAATAACTTTGGATTTCAAGCATATGGAACAATGCTACTCAATGTATAACCAATAGAGGGCAGCATTCTGTCCGAACATATATATTAGCCATAAATGCTAGTTTGCGTATTTGCATTTATTCAAATAAAATATATTCCCATGATCCTTTCGTCTAACAGTTTAATACAAATAGAAAAAAAGTTTGGAAGTTCGACAGAATTAATGTCCGCGAGTGTGGACATTTAACTGTTGCAGCGGGGAGACCAGCGGATCATGGGAATAGATTTTATTTTAATAATTAATAAATGAAAATGAGCACACTACCATATATGGCTAATATATCTTCGGACAGAATGCTGCCATCTATTGGTACAATACATTGAGTAGCATAATAACTTTGGATTTCAAGCATATGGAACAATGCTACTCAATGTAGAATCTAGTTATCAGGTTTTTTCATTAGTTTTTGCAGATGAGTAAAATATTTTTTTTAAAGTGAGAAAAAGTCATTTTTTAACCATATATCACCATATATTTTAAAAAAATTTTATAGTAAGTTAGATGATATGATAAAAATAATGGATCTAAAGAATATCTAAAGAAAGCCCTGTTTGTCCTGCAAAAAACAATATATAATGTGTGTGGGAGCACAAAATGAGAACGAAGAAAATTACAGCTAAACAGCAACACTGAAAATGTTAAAAGAGCCTTTGTCCCAAAATGTACTACTAGAAAGAAACAGTCTTATCATTAAGGGGTTAAAGATAGTGCCCAGAGTTTAGGTCAGTGTAGATAGGGCAGAAGGGGTTTGAGGGCAGGGTTGGTGATAGTGAATGATGGGAGGCTATAAAACGAAGAGCTTTACTCATATCAGCCCTTTTTGGATATATCTGCCATAGGGGGGTTTGTTTGGATTGGTAATGAGATCTGGAGCAGAGCAGGTTGTAACCACCATACAGCATTTCTCAGAGGAGAAGAGCCCTGTAGCTTGAGGTTGTCAAGAGGAGAGCTCTACTCAAGGGTCCAAAGGAAGGTGGTATACAAAGTTATTAAGAGAGCAGTGGTTCATCCCAATCCGTAATGCCTGAAGCTGATGGCATGGTTTCTGAGGACCATGGAGAAGTTCCTGAGGAGAAGAGGACCTTCTAGTTCAGCAAGGTCTCTATGGTAAAATTGGGTTTTGGTCTACCTTTACTGGTTGCCCTTTCTAACTATGGTTGTGTTGAATGACAGAGAAGGGGTCAATGTCCAGCAAACAATCCTATTAACAATTCAAAATGTAATAAACCTGAAAAATCCCCACTAATGAAACTTAGACTAAGCACTCCAAACTCTCCTGCTAGCACTAACACTAACCATTACATTCCCTACTTAATATCCCTAACCCTTACACTTCAGTATATTCAGAAAGTGAAGGTAAAACCATTAGGCAAATTATTTAACCAGTCACTATGGATCTAGTTCCTGAAGATGGTAGTACAAATACAGAGCAGTAGGTTTTACATGAATAGTGGGGGGATTTATTGAAACCCTGCTAAAGGAATGCATCGTTGAAATATATAATATTGTGTTAAAATAGTGTAATGGATTACACAATGGTTGAGTGACAGGAGACAGAATGTGATGTTACAGAAAGAAGCTCTTTTTGCCCACAATACAAAGTTCTGCAACAGGATAAACATTTCCGGTGGAATTATCCAAATCAAAATGATTTACTTGCGTTATAAGAATGGTGGAGAGCGTGGCAGCTGCAGTTCAATGTTAACACTTTCCAGCCCTATGTCGGAATATACCAGACAAAATATTTCACTGCTTGTGGTCCTATGGCGGTTGCCCACTAGGTGTCCCTATTATAGAAAAAAATATTTCACAGCTTGTGGTTCAATGTTGGATTTCCTAGTGACCACTAGATGTCGCTATTATAAGGAAAAATCCGCCATATTATTATTACGGAGTGACTCTGAATGTGATTTTAGTGATGAAGATGATTATAAAAAAGTTTCATACAATATTGAGGCTAACATAATATATGGTTTTAGAATAGTTTTTATTAATTCCTGATAACTACAAAGCAAATATAACTGTTTAGTATACAAATTCAAATGTTTCTTAACGAAAATTAAATTGGACCTGCTTGGCGTACTTAGTGAAAATTTATTGGACCGCCAAGGGTTAATACTTTTTGTAAAATGTACTTTGCTAAAAATCCATGGGCAAAATGTAACATTAGGGGTGGTACTGTCAGTACCAACAGAGGCCGCACATTTTCCCCCATAATTTAAATCTTTAAAGCGGGGGTGCGGCCTATAATCGGTTTAGCATTTTTAACTTCTCCAGGATGTCCGGATCAGAAGACTGCACAGCGCTTTTCAGTAGTGCAGTACAGTGCGGTGCCCCGGCAACGCGAGCAAAAACTTTAGTTCCACCCTGATTCTTGATTCTCAACGTTGATGTAGATGAGGCAGACTGGTGCAGGATGTGGAGATCACGTCTGCCCCATCTACATTAACGCTGCAAAACTAAAGTTTAGGTAAGGAGGGTGGGAGCCTCCTACCATACATTAAATGTAAAAACATTGCAAAATGTCTTTAAAATAGCACCAAACTATAAGGGTGCGGCCCATAATCGGATGCAAGCTATATTCGAGCCAATACGGTAATAAAATGGCGGGAAATGTAAGCAGGCTGCTGGGTTGTATAGCGAGAGGCATTAGAAGCAGAGAGCGGAGGTGGTCATCCCACTTTACAGATCCCTGGTCGGACTTCACTTAAGTGCAAATCTCAAGCTTGGAGTAGAAAAGAGACAGAGGGGGATGGGATAGAAACACAAAGTACAGGAGGAAAGTTTGTATCAAAGGAGCAGAAATTTTAGAACAAAGAGGACATAATCCAAAACTAGAGAGTCAGAGGCTTAGATGGAATATAAGGAAGCGTCACACACGTACACACCTTTTGGTGATGCAAGACTGCTCTGATAAAAAAGATTCAAGCTGAAAGAGATTTATTTTACAAAAGCACTTATAGCACCCTGTTTGGCTTGGCTTACGTTATTTTTATTCATAACCTCGTTACACAGCACTATGAATCCACACAATGTATACATCCCACAAACCAATTGTTACATAAATGATCGTTTATGATTAATTAAAGTGGCATTTAGTCACGGCAAGCCATTAACCAGCTGAATAATTTATTTTGGTTGAGTGATTTTTAACCCCTTAAGGACAATGGGCGGTCCCTAAACCCATTGAAAACAATGCATTTTGAGCCCGTACATGTACGGGCTTGTTAATAAGGGGTTAAATTTAGAAATAAAATGGCCATTTGAATAGGGAAGATCCATGGACACTATAGACAAGCAGAAGATTCTGATTATCCACTAAGATGAATCGTAATAAGAAAGTGGAAGGTGAGGCTCTCATGATGGGGGACTTCTGGTTCAGCCAAAAAGAAATTCTAAATTCTTCAAAGGTGTTATTTCTTAAGAATTTAGTGGGGACACCAACGAGGGAGTAGGTCATGCTAGATGTATTATTCACACATGTAAACTTTGAATGTAGTAGGAGAGTATTTCTGCACCAGTGAGTATCGTAAGTAAGGCTTAATATATGGACGAAGGCCTTGTTACACCACAGTAGGCGGATATTTCTAAAATGGATATTTAGATATTTAGAAAATGCATAAGCCCATAGACAGAATAAATTGTCCTCGTTCCAGGATATCAGCTCAAGAGACATCATGATTGCAACTAATGATATATGTTTTATTACTAGGTTGAGATTACCCTCTCAAGAGTATATTATTATTCATTTATGAAAAAGGGGATATTTTCTTAAATGATGGATCAGTCGAAAATAAATTGACTCTAAATTTTTACATCCCAAAATTCAACTCTATAAGCTTGTTGGCAGATGAACCGTCCTACGCATATCTGGGAACTCTCCAGGTGCGCTCCCACTGACGTAAGGAGGAACTCCCACCGACGTCACAGGACCACCCGCTGACGTCAGTGGGCAGTCCAGGCCGCGTCCCGCAAGGGGTAGCCAGAGAGACGAAGATCCCAGGAATGGTGATAACTACTTGGCTCGGTGATGTATTACGGTATTGACATTTGACACTATAGCATTGAGTGCTGTGATATTGATTGCTTAACTCGTTTTACACACACATATATAGATATCATTTTACAAACAACTATTTCCTATCTGCTGTTCTAAGAGTTCTATATTAAAGTTTTGCTTGATCAAATTGTTGTGTGTTGTGCTGTCATTCCGTATTCTCATTGATTGGGCGAAACACATGGCAAGTCATTTTTATATATTTTCCTCCCATTTCTTTTTTTGATTGTTATTGTTTTATGCGGTGCTGTTCTGCATCAAACACGTGAGTGCATCCAGTCCAAAGCAGTTTTACTATTCATGTTTTAAGGAAACATTGAACATGATGTACAAAATATTGAAGAATAACTATGTAATGCCAATAACGTTGACTAGAGCTGTATCACATTTTGCCTCCTTCATGATATCTGCAAAATACTGCACCTCACCAGAAGCAGACCCTATTCGCTGATCACCAGACCACTAATCATTGAAATAGCCAGTAAGTAAAGCTCATCAAGCCAAGTGTTACATACAAATGGAATTTATTTTTTGACTAAAGGAAAGTTTGAGAAATTCCTCACTCATCTCACTTTATAATCCATATCTTGTTATGGCTTGGTTGAGGAATATAGTTGGAAACTGTCCTATTATGGGTGTTTCCCAAAGTACAGATAACAACTATGAACAGATACAAGTGTTTTAGTTCAGGGGATACTTATAAAAATTATGATTTACTTTTCTCTAGCAAATATCTTCTACTATTTAGCTCAGGTTTAAATAACAAAAAATAGCATCTGGGAAAGAATATACAGCCGAGTATCCCAGCACTTGAGGCCAATATGGCAAAAATCTCTACGGCCACCATATATTTGCCTTTAGTGCTCAGATAGGCCGGGATCATCGCAATCCAAACGCTGCAGAACACCAACATGCTGAAGGTGATGTATTTGGCTTCATTAAAACTGTCCGGTAATGTCCTGGCTAAAAAAGCTATAATAAAACTAACAGCTGCGAGAAACCCCATATAACCCAGGACACAGTAGAAGAAAACAACCGAGCCTTCATTACACTGAATGATGATCTTTCCAGGATAAGATTGCATGTCAAACTCTTGATACGGTGGAAAAGTGGACAACCAAATAATATTAATTAGAACTTGGACAGAGGAACAAATCAAGACAACAGAATTGGACACTTTAACCCCAACCCATTTTCTCCAGGAGCTGCCTGGTTTAGTGGCTTTGAAAGCAATACAAACCATGATGGTCTTGGCCAACACTGAAGAAACAGCTACTGAGAAGATGACTCCAAAAGAGGTCTGGCGTAGAAAGCAGGTTATATCCACAGGACGACCGAGAAACAGAAACACACAGAGGAAGCTCAGCAAGATGGAGACCAGGAGGAGGAAGCTGAGTGTCCGGTTATTAGCTCTAACAATGGGGGTGTCCCGGTATAAAATAAACATCCTTAATATAAGGATAGTTATAGCAGAAAATAACATAGTTACTAATGAAAAAACTGGAGCCATAAAATCCTCTGTATAGGACAGAAAGTCGTATGTTTTTGGAATACACTTCACTTTTTTCTTATCCGGCCATTCACTCTCTGGACACTTGTGGCAATTATCGCTGTCTGTAACAAAGAAATACAAATATTGTTAAAAATGTTAAAATGTTAGATGTCAGTCCAGATCAACAGTCAGATAATAATCAGTCCGGAAGAACAATGGCAGGCAGCAAAGGATCACAAAAGGTTAACAAGCCAAGGTCATGGAGTAGGAGACAATCAGAATAATCTGGATAGCAAACCAATGTCAAAATCCGGTAGCTCAAACGAGGTCAAGCAGGATCAAGTAAAGAGCTCTAGCAAGGACACAAGGGGATGGTGACTGTATAGAAACAGATAACATAGCTTGGCCACATTCAAGGAAGCCATGAAGGGTGAATTGGGTTTATACAGGGAAATCGACTCAAGACTCCTTCCTCAAGCAGAAGGACTCCACCTCCAGTCACTCCAGACTGCCAGGAACACTCCTTCTACAGCTGTACTACTGGGTAATACTAATGTTTGTATGTTTTCAGCGTTGTGGCACCAGTTTGGAAAAGGCCTTTTCCTGTTCCAGCATGACTGTGCCCCTCAGCCCAAAGCAAGACTTGGTTTGATGAGTTTAGTGTGACGGAACTTGAGTGGTCTGCACAGAGTCCTGTCATTAAGTTCACATAGTTTGAGCCCAGGCATTCCCAGCTGCTTTTGCTTTCTGCCAACCTGGGCCTTATAATAGTAATCATACTAATATGAAATACCTACCAACCCACCCACTATGCTTATTCCTTTCTAAGTAATATCCTGTAATATCATCTAATCATGTGAAATGAAAGCATTTCAAGGGACAAAAGCATTTCAGGATAATTCCAACATATCATATCCCAGTACTAAGCAATAAGGAAAGTGGCAACGGGGGGGGGTTCCTTGCAGGCAGCTTCGGCCTACTGAAGTGCAAAGGGGTGTTGCTAACAGCAATATTAAGCATTTTTGGAAAGGAAGGGTTTTGTATTAGGTATTTCAGGAGATATCCATTTACTTGGTTGCCGTTGAGAATTCATCAAAATTTACTATGATAAAAAGGTTTTGTAGCCGTTGAGAAAACAGGAGAAAAGTATAGTTGGTCTATCTGTTGGTTTGCGGTAGAGTGACGTCTGAATGGACTTGTTCCTTATGTAGATGGTAGTGTCCAGGAACTGGATGTTAGTGCGGGAGTAGCTCAGTTTCAGGTTTATAGTGGGATGAAAGGCATTATAGCCTTCATGAAATCCGAGGAGTTCCTCTTCGCTACCAGTCCAGGTGATTAGTATATCGCCGATGTAGCGGAGATATCAACCTATCTGAAACACAACAGCTTCCATCCCAGACATACCAAAAACTCAATCATATACAGTCAAGCTATTCGATATAACCGCATCTGTTCGGATCCTATGGACAGAGATAAACACCTCCAGAATCTCAGGGAGGAATTCATCAACCATGGGTACAGTACAAAAATCACAGACTCACAAATACAGAAAGCCATCAATATCCCCAGAGAAAACCTTCAGCTACCAGCAGCCACAAAAAAGAGATCGAGTACCATTAGTGGTCACCTATAATCCACAAATGGAAGCCCTGCGCAAGATCTAAAGGAACTACAAGAAATCTTGCACACTGATGAAAGACTTTGGACGATATTCCCACATCCCCCACTGCTCTCATTCAAACAGACTCCCAATCTCAGACAATGTATAGTGAGGAGCACCCTTCACAGACAAACAGCAAATGGTACCTCTCCCTGCCAACAAAAGAGATGCGAGACCTGTGCACACATCCTTCCCACAGATGAAATACAGATACCAGGCTCACACTTACACCACAAAACCAATGGCTGCTTTACGTGCAAATCATCTAACGTGGTGCACCTCATCATGTGTGCTAAATGCCCAACAGCGATGTACGTGGGGGAAACAGGCCAAGCATTACACAAACGGTTTAATTCCCACAGACAGACCATCAAACAGAAAACAATAGATACACCTGTTGGAGAACACTTCTGTCAGCCTGGACACAGCATTCAGGATGTGAAGCTGTCAGTACTGATGGGATCGTTCCGCACCCAGAGGGAGAGAAAGATATGGGAGATCAAACAAATATACCGGTTTAATACCCGACTCACCGGCCTCAACAAAGACAGAGAATTCCTCTCCCATTATAACATTACAAACCATTAATCCTCTCACAATTCGAATTAACTACAAACAACTTATTCCTGGGAACATTTGACACCTTCATGGATCTGGCATATGTCAAATGGTTTTACGGCCCCTCTAACCAGGGAGTGAACTGACCAAGGATGCTTTGATTGAACCATATCTGTCCATTGGATCTCTGCTAGTCCAGCTAATTCACTGCTGAACAAATTCCCCGATACCTCTGTGTTTATCTAAAGTCTTTGTTAATTGTGTAAATTGTGCTTTTGTATTTAGAAAAGTCTGTGTTAGCTTCATTAATGCCCGAGGAAGGGGCCTAACAACTTGGTCTCGAAAGCTCGCAATTAAACTCTCAGTTAGCCAATAAATGGTATCATTTTAACTATACTTTTCTCAAAATTTACTAAGAAGCTCAATTATTTTGAAGAGCACTTTTTAAGTGATATCATTTTGATGAATATGGTGTACCTTTTATAACCTTGTATTAATGAAACATGAAATGCTAATCATTTTATTTAACTAGAAATTCGCACATCTAACTATATTTCACATGCTTATACCTGTCACATTAGAGATTTCTCCCTCTGAACACGGGATACAATCGTAGCAGCAGGTGTGATAGCTTTCACCAGGGGCTTTTCTGGATCCTGGAGGGCAATAATCATTACACTGAGCCTGGGGAATCTGGAGCAAAAATCAGGATTCTTATTTGTAAATTATTGTACATTTGACAGAAGTCAGATTGTTTCTAATAAATTAGTAAAGGGAACTCAAAGGCGAATCTCCTGTGCCAAAATATATCTTTAAATCCCTTTTAGCTGGTAAATCCGAATGCAGGATTACGTCACAATCCAGAAATAATACGCACAGGATGCAGAAAAATGCAAATAACGTAATCTAAGAATTATTTGATTTAATTTCCCCCAAAACACATTTGGCTTTTTTTATGTGTTTCTACTAATATAGTATACATACCTTTTACACAGATTATGCAAATTTACAGAATTTTGGCAATTAGTATGAAGCCATGAAAATGAGGCCATACCTTCCACAAAGCAGATGAAAATGGAGAAAAATGCTCAGAATTGTCACCTGACAACTGAAATTAATTTCCCGGTGCCCACATTCACACTAATTCACTCTCACTCTCTCCTACTCTCATTCTCGTACACTCTCTCACGCTCTCTAAATGGTTCCCTACCTTTTCTGCCAACCACTTCCAGAAGTATTTTAATAATTATTTTGACACATAAGAGCCTGCTCTGTTGCCATATCAGTCTTTCTTCGTCCTATGTGGTCTGGCATTGTTTGGCACTGATTGGCTGCTTAAAGCTGCTTGAGGCAGCCAATCACTGACAGCGAAGTTCTTCTTTTGAAATAAATAGGAATGTTTGCTGCACATGCACACGGGGGTCTGAACTGGAGTTTGGATGGTGGTAAGTATATCACATGCAGTGAGATGTGTTCCAGAGAGTACATCCAGGAATAAGGATACTGTTATTTGGGATAAACAAATGTGTCCCCTAAGAAATATCGATGAAAAAACGTTTTTCTATGGACAAAAACAGGATGGACAATAGCATGGATACTCCAACAATCATCATTCAATAAAACCATATTAAAAAGTAGAGTTGTGGATTTGGATGAATTGCAATTTTAACAAAATTTGCATATTTAGGCAATGAAACAACTGAAAACAAAGCAAAAAGTTTACATTTTTCTTTTGAATTCCGTTGGTTCTGTCACACTCATTCTCCCGCTCTTTCATTCAAGTTCTCTCACTTTCATTCACTCTCCCTCTCTCCCTACCTCCTTGCCTACCATATGCGTGCCCTCGTTTCCGTGCCACACAGCTCTGCTTCTTACCTTGTATTTTCTTTTTCTTCTGTATTTTTTCTGTCTTTTTGCTACTCCAAAGGCTTTGATCTTCTATCTCTTATTCGTGGACAGGGGGACCGGGACATGACCTCCTGGTTAACTTCAGCAAAATGGCCAGCCCAGATGTGTTCCCAAAAGTTCCACCAATTTGCAGAAGTTCCTGAGAAGTTATCTTCGGGCAAAAGTGTGGAGCATCTGGGCACACTCTCTCTCCTCCAATTGGGGGGGTGTACCTGGAAGCTCTGCCATTTTGTGGAAATTCACAGGTAGTTAGCAATGGGCAACGTTGTCTGAAGATGAATGGACCAAAAATGAAAACAAAAATTTGTCCAAATAGTTTTTCGGCCCTTTTACACAAGTCTATTATACAGAAACCTACTGCCAATCTCTACTGGACCCTATGTTATGGTATAATCTGTGTAACTCAGTATCACTATAAATTCATTGTTCAGTTATAAGGCGACTGATGTCCACATGATGTCATGCTAGTCCCCACAGCCCAGAGGAGAAAAGATCATAGAACATAGTGGTGCTCACCAATATAAAGTGCTTCTTGTTGCCCTTCTCTGCTTTTTCCTACTTTACATTTTACAGCGTCAGCA
The DNA here is from genome assembly GCF_027358695.1 of Spea bombifrons. NCBI lineage: Eukaryota > Metazoa > Chordata > Amphibia > Anura > Pelobatidae > Spea > Spea bombifrons. The sequence continues at coordinate 4,095,327 of NC_071087.1, read as the reverse complement.
TATAAGACAGAATGGAAAGTTAACAATAACATGAACATTGACACTATATATTAAGATACCATGAAAAGAGAGACCAGTTCTTGGTAGCTTACTGTCTATTAGGAAGGGAATGAGAAAGAAGGTTAGGGACTGCTTGAGTGAAGCTGATTCCAATTTTGTGAAGGTCGTGTGGAGAAGTCAGTGAGCGGCCTTGAAGATAGGGGTAGATGTTTTTTTTTTAATTTGTGAGTATCAAGAACACAGATAAAGTTTTACAGTGCAGGACTCCACCTGTATTCCTGTTATCTCACTAGAAGAAGAAAGAAATGTTTTCAAAATAGGACCCCTCGTCCCATAGCAATAGTGGTCGAGTCCAACCCATTGGTGGAAATAATCGTACTGGGATGATCATACAGCCGGCGGATTAGAGTGAGAAATGTCTGACCAAAGTGTTGGCGCTTAATAACTCTAAACAAGTATGACCTGGTCAAGTGCCTTTTTCCGTGTCAAGACTCAGAGTGTTACACAAGTTAGGTGGTTGGGTTTGAGCCACCAATGTGGCTAATTCCCTTCACCGAATGTTTGCCACACAAGAATCCCAGTTGTTGAGGGCATAAGATGTCGAACAAAACCCCTTGTAGCCGGTTAACATGTATTGTCAGAAAAAATGTAAAAAATTTAATAAAAGCGCTTATACTCAAAAGGACACAAGCATCAAAACCAATACTCAAGGCAGTCTCCGTTAAACAAACCCAAAATACAAGAAAGCAATAAAAAACAAGTGAGAGTAGGTGAGCTGTAAATAGTTAATAAAAAAATTAGTTTTTTAACACCACAGTGAGACATAATGAAAAAATATACTCATGTATATATATATATATATACATATATATATATATATTTCCACGGATTTGATTGATTTGGTTATTTATATGAAAAACAATATAAACCATATATAGCGCAACATATAACTAGAAATAATATAAGATCACAACCCAAAGAATCAAGTTTACTTAAACGATAAATGAAGGTTTTAATATATGGTACAAAAACAATAAATGGTAAGATATCAGACGAAGTGTATTTTGTTGTAAAAAACTCTCCGAAGACGACAATATATAAAGTTGTTTGGGTAGTCAATCGGTGTATTTCTCCTCACGAAGACAGTATAGAAGACGGCAGTATACGAAGCTGCTCGAGGATTTAAACAGCGTTTCTCTCCTCAGTTAAAAAAAAAACGCCGTGATGATTTCCGGGTTTCGTGTGTGCCGTGTTCACACCAACGGAGTCTCCAAAGGTCCAAACAAATAAAGCACAACGCGTTTCGCCAGTCTAATCGGCTTCATCAGGTGCATTCCAGTCCAGGTAAGTGTTTTTTATACAACATACAGTGATGTCATTAACCACTTAATTGGAATTTATAATATTGGTAATATTAACCCCGTTTTATTCGTTACTATGGATGAAGAACATGTTAGATAAATATATATGGTATAAGCTATTATATATATCATTAAATAAGAATAGAATATATATATATATTTATAAAAAGATATTAAAATATTATTAGAAAAAATCTCTAAAAAAGTTTATACATATAAAGATATATATATATACCGTATTGGCTCGGATATAGGCCGCCCCCGTATATAGGCCGCACCCTAAAAGTTTGGTGCTTTTTTAAAGAAAAAGTTTTTTTTCTTTAAAAAAGCACCAAAAAAAACATGCTGCCACTCTGTCCCCCCCCCCGAGATACGCTGCCACTGTCCTCCCTCCCCGCGATACGCTGCCGCTGTCCTCCCTCCCCGCGATCCGCTGTCCTCCCTCCCCGCGATCCGCTGCCCTCCCTCCCCGAGATCCGCTGCCGCTGTCCTCCCTCCCCGAGATACGCTGCCGCTGTCCTCCCTCCCCGCGATCCGCTGCCGCTGTCCTCCCTCCCCGCGATACGCTGCCGCTGTCCTCCCTCCACGCGATACGCTGCCGCTGTCCTCCCTCCCCGCGATACGCTGCCGCTGTCCTCCCTCCCCGCGATCCGCTGCCCTCCCTCCCCGAGATCCGCTGCCGCTGTCCTCCCTCCCCGAGATACGCTGCCGCTGTCCTCCCTCCCCGCGATCCGCTGCCGCTGTCCTCCCTCCCCGCGATACGCTGCCGCTGTCCTCCCTCCCCGCGATACGCTGCCGCTGTCCTCCCTCCCCGCGATACGCTGCCGCTGTCCTCCCTCCCCGCGATACGCTGCCGCTGTCCTCCTCTGCCCCCCCTCCTCGACTTACCGGAGCAGACTCCCGGGTGTCTTGCGGGGCCGGCGAGGGACATCTACGCAATACGCGTATGCAACTTCCGGTACCGGAAGTTGCATGCGCGTATTGCGTAAATGTCTCCCGCCGGCCCCGCAAGACACCCGGGAGTCTGCTCCGGTAAGTCGGGGGTGGGCAGAGGTAAAACGCTTAGATAACCTCCCGTGCCGGCACCCCCCCCCCCCCCGTGGGAAGTGCTGGCAGGGGAGGCTGTCTGAGCGTATCAGGGAGTAGGATGCAGGTCCCCTGCACCGCTGCGGGGGATCTGTATCTTAACCCCGCTGCCTGCCCGGCGCCCGGGACTGCATGTCCCGGGCGTCGGGCGCTAGACCCCGAATATAGGCCGCACCCCCACTTTAAAAACTTAAAGTGGGGGAAAAAAGTGCGGCCTATATTCGAGCCAATACGGTATATATATATATATATATCAAAAATGTATAGTCTTAAATATTAAAAAAGTTTATACATTTATTTATTTAAAATTGTATAACATTAACTTCATCCATTTACAAATATATAAAAATATAACAAACATATATATTTCATAAAACCATAATTGTAAAAAATGAATTGATAGATATTAATATATAAAAACTGGGACAATAGAATAGATTATAATAATAAATATAATGCCAATATATGTTTCTATTGTAGCAATAAATAAACAATATAAATTATAAATTATGTTTTTATTTTAAAAGGTCACACCTACAAGAAAGAAAAAATAAAATGTAAATTACTTTGGGAGGTATATATATTTAAGTATAATATTTATAAAACGTTAAATAGATCAAATTCAATATTAAGAACTTTTGGGGTTAAAGTTTGTAGATTATAAGCCCATTTAATTTCTTTTTGGCTTTATTAAATTTTAACCCCTCCAATATTTAGTGATTTTTTCAATACCTACAAAGTCTAAACCTGTGGGATCTTTATTATGTACTTCTATAAAGTGGGCAGATATGCAATGAAGCATATATCCTCTTCTGATATTACCAATATGTTAATTTATTCGAGTTAAAATTTTTCTCGTAGTGCGCCCAACATATTGTATCCCAGAGGGACAGGTTAATAAATATATAACATTAGTAGATTGAGAAGTTATAACTTCTTTCATTTCATACTTTTTTATTTGTTATATTGGATTTAAATTCTGTAACTTTCTTACTGTTCATTTTGTTTCTAGTTTTACAGGCTTGACATTTTCCACAATAAATCAAATTACCAAGAAAGTGTGTCAGTTTTTTATCTTCCTTAATATAACTTTTTACTAATTTTTGTCTTAAATTATGTGCTCCTCTAAAAACAATATTAGGAGAAGGAGTAAGTATCTTAGTTAGAGCTTTATCCTTCAAAAGTATAGACCAATGGGTTTGTATTATTTTTCGTAATTGTTTATGACTAGTGTTAAAATAAAAAATCATCGGGATTTTTTCGCTTATGTCTCTATCTTTTTTTATTTTCTTTGTTCCGAGAGATTGCCTATCAGTTCGTTTAACTTCATTGAATAGATGTTTTCATTGTTTTTCACTGTGGTGTTAAAAAACACATTTTTGAATTAATTATTTACGGCTCACCTACTCTCACTTGTTTTTTATTGCTAACATGTAGTGTCACCAAACTTTTCATATGATGGAGTTATCGGCCAATGAGAGCAAATTTGGGTCGGATATCTATCTCTCTTTTTTTTTTATTCATATTTTTTGTATTTCAAAGAGGGGGAACAGAAGAAAGAAAAAGGGAGGGGGTACAAGGAAAGAATACACAATAACCAGGAGGTATCTCCATACAGGGAGCGTAGAAGCCAGGCAGGGGTCCTCAAATCGTGTGCAGTCCCTCAGCATAGCATGCTTCCGAGGCTGGGACCGGAAAAAGCTGCACAGTTGGGCGTAGCGGAACCTGTCCATTAGGGAAGGAGGCAAGTGGGCAGACAATTGAGTTAAGGGCTTAAGATATCTCTCTTTTTTTATTAATATGGTTCTAGCCACTGTGCGATTACCACTTGTAGAGCTATCATGTAAGACACTATTGAACAGTGAGGTTAAGATAGGTGCCAGGTGCAATTTTAGGATCTTATAGAACTCAGCAGGGTATCCATCAGTGCCGGGGCCTTGTTATTGTGTAATCTGGATATAACAGACCGGACCTCATCCTCCGTGACATTTGCCTCCAAAATATCCCGTTGGGCTGGGCTGGGCTTTGGACAAGTCAGCTTTATCTATCCCCAAATTAAAATCGCTATGGGTGGCTTATAGAGCTTAGTAAAATAGATATTAATCTTAGATATTAATTTTCAAGATTGTCTATTTGAAAGCTAATTCTTAGGTTGTGATTTTCTGTATATGGAAACAACATAAAATGACTGCTTCTTCATCTACTGAGAGGATGATTTCAATATTCTGGAGGCTTCAGTAAAAATAAAAAATAAAGTGTGCATCGACTAGACTTGGGCATCGCAAAAGTCTTCGCATTCGTCTTTGTGAAAAAAAAAGAAAACTCTGTATTCCACGAATATTCACCCATTCCTGTGTTTTTTTTCTGAAGAATATTTGTGTAGGTTTTTCGTGTCCTTTTTTCCTTCATTTTTTGCCGGTTTTCTAGCAGGGGTTAATACGGGGTTAACACGGCAAATGTACGCAGCAGCTTTGGCACAAAGGATTTCTGCCATTGTTTGATGCCAGAGGAGGTCCCTGCCGGCGACCAGTGGAATTGCTCTTACAGACATTTACTTCCTGACGCTGAAACTTGGCCTGGGGAGGCTCCAGGAGTTAAAGGTCCGTAAGAGCAACCCTTCATTGCCAAAGGATGATCATTGAAGCCAAAGGAGCTCCCTGCCGGCTACCAATAGAGTCACTCTTACAGACCTTTAACACCTGATGCTGAAACTTGGCCTGGGGAGACCATTGGTCTCCCGGGTCCAGGGGTTAAAGGTCCGTATGAGCGACTCTATTGGTCGCCGGCAGGGACCTCCTCTGGCATCAATCAAGAAAGGGCAGCTTCATTGGTTGATGCCAGTGAGCAACTGAAGAAAAAGAGCACAACTAAAGAGGGCACATTATTGTTAAGGGCTTGGTGGGTAAAGGTCAGGAAATAAAAGATGGTGCAAGCTTGTTTGAGCAGGGACCTTCTTGTTTGTTGTTTCTTTAAGTTAGCTTGTATGTCCTGTTTACTCATTGTGCAGTGCTGTGGAATATGATGGTGCTATATAAAAAATATTTGTGGAGAGTATGAGAAGGAAATGAAGAGATTAGCACAATGGGGCAGCAGATAAAGAGCGTTGGGACATTTAGGGACTCTGGTGTAAAAGCTTTGTTATAATATTACTTACTTTTTGGTTTTTCCATTTTATTGATTGTAGACTAACATGGAGCTGCTTGTCCTCAGGAAGTAATGTGTTTAAAGAGCCCACCACACGTTTCTTTATGATAGATTGATTTCCTTTGCTTGTCACAAGTGTGTTAAAAAGATAATATTTGCTAGGCACTTCTCCTCTTTCATTAAAGAATATTTCAGTTTCACTAAAGTCACGGTAATGCAACCTTTTTATATATTCATGCAGCTATAACGGGAAAATTAATTGTGTAAGAAACATAGACTCAATTAATAATAATAATTACAGGCATACCTCACTTTAAGGACAGTCACTTTAACGACACTCGTGAGTAAGGACATAGTTGCAGCACAACCATTCCCCTGTTTATGTACTTTCACTTCGCAAGAACAGACACAAAACAGCATGACGCCAGCACGTTAGTTCATCTGTCGTGCATCTTTTTGTGCGTCTTGTGCTTTGTGGTGGAACGACCTGACGATTCCAGTGCAGAACATGCATTGATATGTGACATAAGTAATGCTTCACTTTAAGTACATTTTCATTTTACATACGGGCTCTGGACCCCATTGTGTATATGTTAATGTGGGGTATGCCTGTATCAACTAGATCACCATATAAACCTTTCTTAAAAAGTAAAATTCTCACCATAACTGAAAGGACAGAGGATGTACTATGATCTTCATGTGTCATTTTTGCCCCCCCCTCCGCCTAGCGAAAACAGAATTTGACTACAGATAACAACTATTTGGTCCATCTACCTACATCTAAGGCTTCAAACTTATAGTTGAAGCTCTGTTTTTGTTATGTTTATTTAGTCTTAAGACTTTACTTTCCTACTGATGAATACATTAGTTGTGACTGACGCAAGACAGTACCAAAATTAATATTATTTTCCAGGGTTACCTTGATGCTCAACTGGTAAATCTGATGCCTCTGTTGCTCAAGCAGAGATCCTGGCAACGGCAGTGCCTCTACCTAGGTGGCCACGTAATATGCATATGTGATAGTATACCTAGCTAGGTCACAGTTAAACTCGTATGGGATTCTTGCATGGAAAGAGTTAAAATACTGCCATTTGAAACAACAATGGGTGTCTAGTTTTAAAAATATATGACATAATGGGGTAGATCGAATTGGCCTGGGCATAAGTACAAACTGACCAGGTGTCAAAATTCCAAAAAATGCACACCTCCCTAATGTGGCCTTTTAGCCCCCAGACAACCCAACAAACCTATACATGGGTGACATCACTGTACTCAGCAGATGTTGCAGAATACATATTGGGGTGTTCTTTCACAGTGACATACACCTGGAGCTGTAAATTCATACAGTACAGTGAAGTACAGTGTGTCTGAAAAAAATCACACACAAAAATACAACCGCAAGCATTAATAAAAGGCTGATGTTAAAATTAGTGCATGGAAAGGGTTAAAATACCAGCACTTGAAATACCTTGGAGAATCTAGTTTTCAAAAACATAAGGTTTGTTAAATTGACTTGTCTGGGTTAAAAAATGTGTCAAATAACACTTGGAGGGAGAATGACCATATGTCAAAATTCCAATTTAAAAAATGCGTGCCAGCCAAATGTGGCCTTTAAGCCCCAAATAACCCGACAAACCCATGCATGGGTATCACTGTACTCAGGAGATGTTATTAGGGTGTTTGACACTGACATATTCCAGGAGCGATAAACTCATATCAAAAGTAAAATGTGTGTGAAAAATGCAAAAAAATACTACCACAAAGTTTGACTGGTAATAGAATTAGTGCATGGAAGGAGTTAAAATGTTAGCATTTCAAATACCTTGGGGTGTCTCGTTCTCAAACATATGGTTTCATGGGGTAAATTGAATTCAAATAGGTCCCAAATGGGAAATGGGGGCAGTATGATCAGATTTTGAAATAGCAATTTGCTACTTGTAGTTATTGCCCTTGCAAACAAACCCAAAACATTGGGCGTTTTTAAATTAGGACACATATTAGAATCTGTTTTGCAGGTTTTTTCATTAGCTTTTGTAGATGAGTAGAAACTATTTTCAAATAAGAAAAAGTCCTTTTTTAATTATTCACCATATCTTATGTTTTTTTCTCCCCGTAAATTTGATGATAGAATTAAAATGATGGTATCCAAAGCCCTTCTTGTCCAAACAATATATACCTTGTGTGGATACCGCAAATAATAAAGAAGAAAATTATAGCTTAACATGAGCGCTGCAGAAATGTTAAAACAGCCATTGTCGTGAAGGGTGCAAAAAAACCCAGCTTTGTCCTTAAGGGGTTACTGTATTATCGTTTTTAAACATTATCTTTGCTAGTATAGGGTGTAGATTCCTAATTTGTGTGTTGGTTGTTAGGCTATATCTCTTCTAAATACTATGTGCATCTATATTTCGCTGCTTAACCCCTTTGTGACAATGGCTGTTTTAACATTTCTGCGGTGCTCGTGTTTAGCTGTAATTTTCTTCTTTCCCGTTTACTTAACCCACACAAGTTATAGATTGTTTTTTTCAGGACAAGAAGGGCTTTCTTTAGATTTCAGTATTTTGATTGTATCATATCATTTACTATTAAAAAAAGTATACAATATGGAGTTTTTCAGACTTTTACTTGAAAAATCTTTTACTCATCTATAAAAGCTAATGAAAAAACCTGCTAAATAGATTCTACTGTTTGTCCTGAATTTAGAAATACCTAATGTTTGTATTTTTTTCCTTTTTTATTTTTGCACGTTATGGGGCAATAAGTACAGGTAGCGTTTTGCTATTTGAAAACCATTTTTCCAAATCTGGTAATTCTCCCCCCCATGTGCTGTTTCGGATATCTTTGAAGCCGGCCAATGCAATTTACCCCATCAAACCATATGTTTTTGAAGACTAGACACCCCAGGTATTTTAACTCTTTCCATGCACAAATTCTACTACCAGCCTTTGTCAAAGTTTGCAGTAGTGTTTTTTGTGTGTATTTTTACCCACATAGCTACTTTATGTATGAATTTACAGCTCCTGGTATAGGTCACTGTCACACAACACCCCAATATGTGTTCAGCAACATCTCCAGAGTACAGTGAGACATGTGCATTTTTTTACATTTAAGTTTGTGAGGCTTTTTTGTTCATTTTGGTTTTGCGGTTTGTGCTCGCCATTTTATAAACACAGCAGTTACTGTGAAACTTTTGCACCAGATCTCATCCAAACTATTCATAATTCCTCCAAAACCATAACGTGTAACATATAACTTAATAGTATATTCACCTTGTTTTGATATTCATAATTCAGCAAATCTTTTTCAGGACGATTGAAACGCCGGTTCATATTGTGTAAAGCACGAGCCAGGGCATTAACCGCAGTGTAAGTCAGATAAGGGATGGAATCAGTTTTGTAACTAATCAGATCTATAATATTCTGTTTTCCAGTGCAGTTATTTGCAGTAAAATTATATAGACATTGGAAAAAATCACTTTTGTGCCGATTTGACGTTAGACAATGAAACTCTAATAGCCAAATATCTTCCTGCAGGGGATCAGTCACGTCGTTGGATAGCTGGACAGTTTCCATAAATGTTTGCAAGCCTAGAATTTCCGTAACGAGGGCTGAAAAACTTAAACCGCTGCTAAAAGGTATGCCTGTTTTTATACTAAAAGTTAAAACATACGACCATGAAGATGTATAGATAAGTGTTATATTTTGCAGCATTTGCGCAGATTTGTTGTTAAGAAAGGCGTAAACACAATTCAGATGACATGTACCGATCGCTATTATAACCTGTGATGTTGATTTCTTAATGATATCCAGATCCTTGTGGTTTTCTTGCAGTGTGTCTGAGATTTTGATGATGAACTCAATGCAGATCCCGCGCCCGGTGATCACTTGGCTCAGCTCCCGGAGCTGCGTCTCTCCACTCTGATCTCTTGTTGTCATTATTCCAACCCAATTCCAATCAAAATATTTCAGCAGCTTTACAATGGCTTCATAATAAGTCAGATCATTTTGTGTTGTGCGGAAAAAGTATGGATAAAGAATTCTGTCACTGAGCAGCGGGTCGGTGGCCCCATAGCTGATCTAGAAAAGAACAAGAAGAACAAGAAAAACAAGAAAAAATATTGAAACATATCTCACATAATCAAATTATATGCTAATGTTTCTTTTTAAAAGTATATCACATTATTAGAAATCGTTGAAAGTGTATATCACTTAATAATTTGTGTTATCACTGCTATGTCTTAAGTAAGAAAGGAATAGATACAAAACATGTTGTATAAATGTGTAATTTAATATTAAGAAGGAATGAGGGTAGAGCTTAATGAACAAGGCTCTTGGGTCTATGCACTGGAAAGTTGCATGGTCGGTTGAGTTAGGGGTTAACTGGTTTACTGACCAGACTTTGGAAGGGTTGCATGCCCTCAAACGTTTACACCGGGAACAAAAACTTGCATATTCTTCAAAATTTGAGTGTGTGACTTTTTTTTACCATGGAACACAGTGAAGACAGTCATTATCAAGCGGAGAAAATATGGCACAACAGAGACATTACCAAGAACTGGACATCCCTCCAAAATTGATTAAAAGATGGTCAGGGAGGCTTACAAGAGGCCTGCTGCAACATTAAAGGAACTGCAGGAATTTCTGGCAAGTACTGGCTGTGTGCGACATGTGACAAGAATCTCCCGTATTCTTTATATGAATGGGCTATGGGGTAGGGTGGCAAGATGGAAGCCTTTTCTTACAAAGAAAAACATCCAAGCCCGTTTGCAAAAACAAACATCAAGTCCCCCAAAAGCCAGTGGGAAAATGTGTTATGGTCTGATGAAACCAAGGTTGAACTTTTTTGCCATAATTCAAAAAAGGTATGTTTGGCGCAAAAACAACACTGCACATCACCCAAAGAACACCATACCCACAGTGAAGCATGGTAAGGGCAGCATCGTGCCGTGGGGCTGTTTTTCTTCAGCTGGAACCGGGACCTTAGTCAGGGTGGAGAGAATTATGAATATTTCCAAATACCATGCAATTTTGGCACAAAACCTTCAGGCGTCCGTTAGGAAGCTGAAGATGAAGTTCACCTTTCAGCACAACAACGACCCAAAGCATACATCCAAATCGACAAAATCCACCAGAAGAAGATAAACGTTTTGGAATGGCCCAGACCGGAAACTGTGGGGTTATCTGAAGAGGGCTGCGCACAGGAGATGTCATCACATATATCGGGCATATATTGCCACGTCAAGATGCGTTATGCTAAGAGACTCCTACCCAAAAAGACTGATTGCTGTAATAAAATCAAAAAGGTGCTTCAACAAAGTATTAGTTTAAGGGTCTGCACACTTATCCAACCAGGTTATTGTGAGGTTTTTTTTTTATTCCCCCCCCCCAAAGATTTCAGTTTGTTTTGCAATTTAATTATTGCATAATATAACTTGTGTGGGTACAGTAAATAAGAAAGGGGTTAAAGGAGGAGGGCAAAGGTGCAGACTAAAAATCAATAGTGTAAACATAAATTTGGGATGTGGACTGAGGTGGCTCTCTACAAAAGACATTTCAATAAATCCAGACACACTTAAAAAATACATTTCATATAACGTATTTACATGTATAGATCCATATGCTGTTTTTGAAGCACTGTTTTTGATCTCTACATGTGAATAATAACAGCACTGGAATTAAGAAATTCATGCAGGGGCTGCATTAAGGTGCATGTATTGGTCATATATTCAATGGTCAATGAATAAATGTAGCCAGGAGGTACCTGCAAATGGGCCAAAAACTATTAGGACAAAATTTTCAGTTTGTTTTTTGGCCCCATTTGGTCTTCTGACGATGCGGAAGTGAAAGCAGTCAACAGAGATGGTAGGGAAACATTTAGAGAACATATGAGAACATATATTGGGGGGTCTAGCATAGTTTTGTGGCTTTGAAAAAATCAAATGAGCAGGTGCAAATCCGGGAGAAGCAGAAATGAATGCGAAGTAAAATTAAAAAGGAAAAACTTTATTCGTATCCTTAGACAGAAACAGAGACAAAATGATTCTGCAGGATCAGACCTCATGCTTGATGCGTTTTGCACCTACCTGCTTACTCCAAAGCTGTCTGACTTGTGGGTAAAGTAACACCCTTTAAATACTTAAGCTTAACCAATCAAGTTGATTTAAAATTAAAAAAATGTGTTATAATCAATACAAAACGATATATACGCGTGTGTTTTTTTAACCCTTTAGACTACATCAATCAATGTGATAGTTTTCAAATATATGCCAATAAATAAGACAAGTCATCCTGTTTATTTCGCTTAGTGCAGATAAACAGTAAATAAATATCAATAATTCATTCTTCAATACATTTCAATAAATATCAAAAGTCAACTCATTCATAAATAAATGAAAATGGTAGTACCGTTTCACAAAAAACAGTAGCAAAGGAGCCAACTACAGACCAATAGATTTTATGTGAATAGTGGGTGAAATTAAATGAAATCTGCTAAAATAAGGGATTGTTGAGATATATAATATTGTGATTGTTAGAATAGTATAATGGATAACACAATGGTTGAGTGACAAGAGATAGAAGCTTGTGGTTAATGTTGAATTGTTACTGAAGGGTTATGTTATTGTGTTATTACAACATGTATGTCTTTTTTGCCCTTAATACAAAGGTCTGCAACAGAATAAACATTTCGGGTGGAATAAGCCAAACTGAAACTATTTAATTATGTTATAAAAATGACAGTTGCAGTTCAATATAAATACCTCATCCAACCATGTCTTTATGGACCTTGCTTTGTGCACCACTATATAGACAAAAATACACACCTAATTATTGAAATCAGCGTTTTGGCCTCTTACTTCCAATGAATGGGAACCTTAACCCCTCCCGGACCGGGACATACCTGGTACTTCCTGATCAGATGTCACCAACAGAGCGGGACGTACCAGGTACGTCATCTCAAAAAGAAATGCCCCCACGTTGCCACAATCATGGTGATCGTGGCGGCGCTGCTGTTGCTGTCTGTCTGGGTGTCTGAGCAGACAGCACAGCCACCCAGAGCCTGCCCCCGAGCCTTAGATCACTCCCACAGAGTAATTTTGTCGGCTCAAAATCCGCTTTTCATAAAATGATCGCGGCATTGAAAGGGTTAACGCTGCATTGACGCTCTCATGGAGTGAACAGGCAGCTTCAGGCAAGTGTAAGGACCTGCCACAACACTCCCCTGCTGCCTGATCGCTCCATAAGATCACGGCATTCCAGGGGTTAATACCCATTTTGTATGGGGCTCTGCTGCTGGTGGTCTGCCAGGAAGCCGGCCAGGCAGACCAGCAACAGCAAAAACGAGCCCCCACAAGTCCTTTGAGCAGTCCTGTAGGTTAAGTGTTAAAATGCCCCAAGTAAAATACTTTGGGATGTCATATTTCAAAAAATATATACTTTTGTTGGGCAGTTTTTCTTTTTCCAGCCTCTATTGGGGCGCAACTCCCAACATACCACATTTAAAAAAAATCTTGTTTAGAAACAGCGATGCGCGTCATTCATATTTAACCCTATAAGTGCCAAAATAAATGAAAATACCAGGCATATGAGGTGTTTCCAAAAACAGGACAAATACCCAAATACATTTTTGGAGTTTTTTTTCCCATTTGCACTGTTGCAAGTTTTTATAGGTGAAACTGTGAAAATATTTACTTTTTTTCCTAATTTCCCCCACATTTTTAGATATTTTTCATACTTAATGATGGTTTATATATATAATTATTATTTCAATAGAAAGCCCTACTTGTGCTAAAAAAACAATAAATGATTTGTGTGGGTGCACTAATTGATAAGAGAGAAATTACAGTTAAAGAAAGACATAGCAAAAACACAAAAACGGCTCCGGTCTTTTAGTGCCACCTTAGTATCAAAATCCCGGTCCCGAAGGGGTTAATGCTCCAGCACCAAGACATTTCAGACAATGCTATGCTTCCAACTTTGTGAGAACAGTTTGGGGAATGCCCTTGTCTATTCCAGCATGACTGTGCCCCAGTGCGCAAAGCAAGGCCCATAAAGACATGTTTGGTGTGGAAGAACTTGACCGGCCTCACAGAGCCCTGACCTCAACCCCATTGAACACCTTCTTGTCCAACATCAGTGTCTGACCTCACAAATTCTCTACTGGATGAACGGGCAAAAATTCCCACAGAAACACCCAAAATCTTGTGGAAAGCCTTCCCAGAAGAGTGACAGTTGTTATAGCTGCAAAAAGGGGACCAACTACATACTAATGTTTATGTATTTAGAATACGACATCAAAAATCTTTCTGTTGGTGTAATAGTCAGGTGTCCCAATACTTTTGTCCATATAGTGTGTATGCCATTTACCTGCGTGTATCCATATAGACCGAGAACCTGTGCCGCTGCAATGCTCGTGGCAGAGTAACGATCTCCTAGAAATCCAGCTATTTTACTCTTCTTCTGGCAGGAATAATTCGGAGCTTCTCTCCTTCTGCCAGATAATATCCCCAGGACATTCTTTACAGATTTCTGGCTATCTCCACATGAATCAAATACATGATATCCCAGGGTGACATTGGGCAAAATATCTGGGTTCCGATTTATCTCATCAACAGCAAAGAAAAAGGTCATGAGAGTTCCGTATTCTTTATCATTCAAACTGTGGGAAGAGAGAGAAAACTTATATTAATTAAAAAGTTTTATGTGGAAATGGATTGCTTAATAACAAAGCTGAATCATTTATTTTGTTAAAATAACAAACATTGACTTAGTTAATTTAATAAGGGCTTTGTAGAAGCAGCAGGCTGAGGAAGGGCATCTCCAGCATCTCCTGGCAGGCTGTACCTGTGATGGTCCGGGAGCTGGGAGAGGACAGCAGGGGCTCCACCATGTGTCTGAACTTCAGATTATTTGTAAGTCATTTTTATACAGTTTAATAGTGTATGGAAATTATGCAACGCTGTAGAGTTTAAATCTGTGCCATCAAGGGCTGCCAACGGGTCCCCATTTTTGGATATCCTAGCTTGAGTGCAGGCACCTCAACTAAAATTCATTAAAATACCTAATTTCAAGGTAAGGATATACAGTATCCAAGGCCCTAACAGTACTGGTTAAAACAAAATAAAAATGTCTGCTTTTTAAAATAAATTATACTTGATTAGGAGAGTCCCTCAAATGTTATCCCTTTTTCTGTAATCTTACTTAAATCTGTCTCGGAATAGAAATATTATGTAAATATTGAAAGATGTTTTCCAAAATGATGAAGTGCTCTGTGTATTGGTTACAGCAATCAGAGGAAAACGTGTGATAAATGATAACTAATCACAAGTAAACATTCTATACCACTTCTAAATCATGACATCACAACATGTAACTTATAGAAAATACTTACTATGCACATAAAGAATACTCTTTAACATTATTGTTATCATACATTTTTTTTATTCCAGTATTCACAGTAAACAGCCCACCGATGATAATAGCGCCATCCTGGTAATATTCATACTCAAAAGCAGTACTTTTCATCTTGAGTTGACATCCAGGGTGTGATTTCCGAGTTTCGGATGTTCCAGGCACCAGCCACAAAATAACCAGAAAGAAAATAGCTGCAAACTCCCGAGGAATAGCTCTGGACAGACGCTGCTCCATCACAGCCGGCGCCGTTCTCTGTATGTAAAATCCGCGGCAGCTCTGCAGGTTCACAATATATCAGCGTTCAGCCGATTCTATATTAAACCAGGCAGCTGTGGCTTTTATAAATACTCCAAGATATAGATGTATTCGTTAAGGTTTATTCCGTACACAAGCTTCATAAATTCCCAGTACAAGCGTAAATAAACAATGTTTTAATTGTTGGGGCTCTGAGGTTTTCTTTTAACTTCAGATTCAGATATTCTTATAATCATTTAGTAAAAGAAATTCTACAGTAGGTAATATTTAGCTGATTGGTAACATTTTTGGCGACAATATGCTAATTTATAACATAACAGTTAGGAATTTTGGAACATAGGACAGGAATGTTCATACTTGAGAACCTGAGCAAAAACTTTTCTTTAAAAAAAAAAAAAAGTACAGAAAATAGCACTTCTTCAAAAATGTTCTTAGAAGCCCCAGCGGAAGTACCGGGCAGCAATGGATGTTATCTACGCATATGGCGCAAACAGCCAACAGACACAGAGTGGCATATATGGGATATAAATCATATCTGGGGGGGCTAGGTATGCATAACTGGGGGGCAGGTTGGCCAATAAAAGAAAATAAAAACAAGAAATACAGTTTTCTCAATTATAGTTTTTATTAAATATGAACAAATAGCTTACATGTTAATTTATATTTATTAGAGACAGATGAGTGCAAACCAGAAGAATGTTGCAGTAGTCAAGACGGGAAATGAAAAGTGGAGTGGAGATGGAAGGGGGGAAGATAATGAGTTCAGTTGTAGAATGATTACGTTTCAGGGAGCGTTGTGACATCCATGAAGTAATAGTCTGTAGTAGCAAATTAATCAAGAAGAAGGTGGTGATCAACAGAATCAATACCACCTGATATGCCTTCTGTGACGGGACCGACCTGTACCCCAACTGGGTACTCCCACCAATCTTTGCTTCCTCCTGCCGGGACACCAACAATTAACCCCTTCAGCGCCAGGCAGAACCAGCGTTGTAGATAGAAGGGGGGCGTCGCTGTACCGGAGCTGCGTTGGCACTGTGGCTATCCAAAGCTTAGCTACACAGCATGGCTATTGTCCTGAAAGGACAATAAAGGATCGTAGCAGCCCACCCCAAGCATCAGGCAACACTCATGTTGAGGTGAAAACAGGACTCCCCTTATTAAAACCAAATACAGAGCTATATATACACAAGTAAGAAATGGGGCAAGACAAATATCACATGATCTAATTACCATGCCAGGAAGGAAGTAATTAGATCAAATCCTGCAACACACTATCCGGGGGAAGGACAGGATGACATGAGGCATAAATACCGTATTTGCTCGATTATAAGACGACCCCGATTATAAGACGACCCCCCAAAATCAAAATATTAATTTAGGAAAAAAACAAAAAGCCTGAATATAAGACGACCCTATAGGAAAAAAAGTTTTACCAGTAAATATTAATTCATGTAAATATATTTTTTAAATTTCCTTTTATTTGCCAACCTGCCCCCCCCCAGTTATGCCACTCTGCCCCCAGAAATGCTTTATACCCCCCCTATTTGCCACTCTGCCCCATGATATGCCTTATACCCCTATATGCCACTCTGGCATATAGGGGGTTAAAAGGCATATCATGGGGCTGAGTGGCATATAGGGGGTTAAAATGCATTTCTGGAGGTATATATGCATATCATGGGGCTGAGTGGCATATAGGGGGTTAAAATGCATTTCTGGAGGTCCAGAAATGCATTTTAACCCCCTATATGCCACTCAGCCCCATGATATGCCTTTTAACCCAGCATGTACTGGCTGCCTTGGCTTGATAGGAGTGTGATTGCTGCTAACAGCAATCACACTCCTATCAAGCCAAGGCAGCCAGTACATGCTGGAACCTGGGGATGATAGTAGTGGGATTACAGCCTCCCTATGCCATGCTACAACCCCCACCCCCCTTACACATCCATGCTATCACACACAAACACACATTCACAAACATTTAAATACTCATTCATTCCATTAATCACACATACTTCACACATTAATCACACATACTTACCCAAAAACCCTCCCCCACCCCCTTACCTGAACTGCAGATCTCTCACTCGAAGACTTCTGCAGGGGACCGGCTGTACCAGCAACTTCTCTGGCCCCGCCCCCAGAGGAGGGAGGGGGAGATAGAGTTCTGTGAGGAAGCTACAAGCTTCCTGTCCTCCTGCTTCTAACGGAAGAGACGCTGCTCGCGACCGGTAAGCAGCATGGCCCCAGCCATTTTTTTGGGGTCTGATTAGAAGACGACCCCGATTATAAGACGAGGGGTATTTTTCAGAGCATTTGCTCTGGAAAAAAACTCGTCTTATAATCGAGCAAATACGGTAATTACATTAATTGGGGACGTAGACGTGGAATGACGATAGACATATAATTGGCTTGAGACAGACAATGGGCAGGACACATGGATAACAGGAACCCGCAGGATTAACAGCTACCTGTTGCGTAATTGATAATTAGGTATGCAGCAGTGACACCTAGTCATACCCACAGGGGGTCTTAAGACAAGCACTAACTCACAAAATGACAGTGGAAACACTTCACACATAGACAATCAACAATGCAAAGACATATAGCCTTCTTCCTACAACAGGATGTCCAGCTGATGTTACAGTTTTGAGACTCTGAGTCATAAAACATGGGGAAAATCAGCAGAAACTGAACCCCTGTATCCACACACAGAAGTCTCTACAAGGCCTGGGCCCATAGTCGATAGGGAGGAGGCTGGTTCTCAGGCCTCTCCAGGGGCCCCAGTGATGGAGGGTTCTGTCACATCTCTCCCCCTTCCAAATAGGACTGACCCAGGAGGAGACCCCAAACAGGTTGACTCCGTAGTCAGTTAGTTCACTTAGCCCATCAATGCCCTCCCAATACTGGTGCCCCAAATAATCTGCCCCTCCAAGAGCAGTACTCCCCCGCCCAACCTCGGACTCTCCAGAAAAATACAGCTGCCGCTGGAGAGAAGTCCCTACAGCACCTTCTCTCTAGAATCTTCCAAGCCACTGGGTAGTGATGATGCCTGCATCTTCTCCCTGGTGCTCCTGTTGCCGCTGGGGTAATGGGTTAGCAGCGCCATCTCCCAGGTCATCCGTCCGCCGCTGGGGAGAAGGAACGACACCCTCGGGTCCCTGAACTGGGATCTGCCCTACAGATATGCCTTACACCTTCCAATATGCCATACACCACTCTGCCTCCCCCATATATCACTCTGCCTCCTCTCCACCGATACACCACTCTGCCTCCTCTCCCCCATGCACCACTCTGCCTCCCCTCCCCCATACATCACTCTGCATTCTCCCCAATACACGATTCTGACCCCCGCCACTCCCTGGTGTCTAGTGGGTGCAAAAGGTGAACCTCCTCTGCTGGCTGACATTTTCACTGGAGCTTCTATGACTGAAGGGATGAAAGAAGGTGCGTCTCATTTTAATGGTGACAGATCCGCTGGTCTGATCTAATGAGTAACAGGACGGACGCGTTTAGTGGGACAGAAAATATCGTATTCCGTGTTTAGAGTGTTTGTTCCGCGGAGCACTATCAGGGATGTCATTCATATCATTTTAACGCTATGTCTGTCTTTACATTTTACTTTTTGATCTACTGCCAGAGACCAATAGCCGGATTCCGGAGATTTCCTGCTCTCACCAATCATGTGTTTTACCCGTCATTCTCATTAACGTCTCTCAGTAGAAATCGGCTAAAATAACACATAGCCCACTGTGAGATTCTATGAATAAAAGTCCCCGTATAATCTGCATCCGTGTGATTCTTATATGTCGCGAGTCATCTGTGTTGAAGAAGAGATTTCCATTCTGGGATTTTACTGGGCTCCATCCATCCAAGGGTAACTAGAAAATGTGGACTCGAGATGATGGGAGAGCCGCCAGGGCCACCATCACGAGTCTTAGGGGGCATCCTTCAAGGCCTGGTCACCTGATGTTAAATAGAGTCATATGACCGCAGGCCCTAGCAGCACCTCTGGGGGTATTAGAAGGAAGGGAGTCACTTGGGAATATTGGCTGATATTATTATTTATTGATTTATATAGCGCCATCATATTCCACAGCGTTGTACAATGCGGACATTATAAGTAGCATCACATAACAATTAGAGTTAGAAAAGCAAAGGGTAAAGAGGGTCCTGCGCACAGGAGCTTACAATCTAGAAAGTTCCAATGTTACTGGGAAACCTGTAGCTCCATCAGCGATCATCTCATTAGAATAGAAATGTTTTATTTCTCGTCAGGTACAGGAAATGTCAGGGAACCGGTCAAGGTGAGAAAGCTGATGCTGCACCAACGAGACACCATTGTCTCCATTCCACCGGAAAGTGAGTCTTAACAGACCAGCCCTGAACATGGAACAGAGATAACGGATGGCCCTTCTCTGACATCTTTGAAGGAACATCTGAGGTTGTCCTGTATGAGGACTTCACCAAACAAGGAGAGAAATGCGGCACCAGAAGGATGACAGACGCGATACCGTGGGACGCCATCGTTCCCATTTCATCATCGAGTAGCGACTCCTCTGAAGTTGAAGCAGAGAGAGAGACCCATTCTAGCCGTGTAATGGACACTCTCGCTTCGGAGTCCAGTAGTGAAGATGACCCCCCCAGGGGCACCGCGTGCGATATGTGTGGACGTCCTGGAGCAGCTATGTACGTGGTCACTGAAGCCCGTATATATAACATCTATTGGGACTGAGCTCATTAACCCCTTAAGGACTCTTTTACACTATTTACTATGTCTGTTTAGTTGTAATTTCCCTCGTTCTCAGTTAGAAATTATAATCATAAATGTGAGACATTATTTTGTGTAAATAAAAATATGTCGTGGCGTGGTCGGCCATCTAGGAAGATGGACGCCTGAGTGAGGTGCTCTGCCACGAACCCGGCCTTATTAGCAATCTTTAGCCATCCTGCACCATGTGCAGAAATAAAAAGCTATCAGACGACTCAGAGACTCCTAGAGGCAAAGGAAAGTCTACATCTGCATCGCTACAAGACTTTTTTCAGACGCCGAGAGACCTTACCTCGCAGCTCCCTGAAGGCCCTGAGGCCTCTTCACCGGCCAGCTCGTCGGGTACTGACGGTAGCGGGCAGAGTAGGGGTGATATCACCTCCGCGGATCTCCCAGGCCGGGAGTCCGTGCACCGACTCTTCTCTTCCGCTCCGTGGAAGGAGGATTTTAGCACCCTCATCACGGAGCTCAAGCACGCGGTGAAGGAGGAGGTGGCGTCCCTGCGAGCAGACCTACTGGGCCTGGAGAAGCGGATCACCGCTCAGGAACAAGAATCCACAAGACTGACCCGAAATGTCACCCAGGTGGCTAAAATCTCTAAACAACACGCTCTGTATCTGGCGGATTACCGACGCCGGCTTGAAGATCTCGATAACGGGCAGACGGCATAACGTCAGGGTCCGAGGCCTACCTGAAGCTCGGCCCCAGGTGGGTGAAGATGTGTTCCAGATTCTTACCATGCTGTTTAATTCGCTCCTCAATCGCCCCAGTGATGCCGTGGTTGGCATTGACAGAGCTCACAGAGCCCTGCGACCGCGTGGCCCGCTCTCGGCCCCTCCACGGGATATCATATGTCACCTTGTGGATTACCAGTTGAAGGAATCCATTATGAAACGCGCGAGGGAGGTAGGCTCCTGGCTCTACGACGGCCATGAGATATCTTTCTACCACAATGTTTCTGACCTGACCCTACAAGCCCGGCGGATACTGCGACCGTTAACGAGAGAGCTCCAGCGACGGGAATTGCGTTATAGCTGGGGTTACCCTTTCAGTCTCAATGTGCGCATTGATAACATTGTTCACTCTCTCCGATATCATCATGAGCTACCAGAGTTCTTGGAGGCGCTCGGACTTTCTGACCTGCACGTCGCTGATTGGGGATTACCTGAGCTTCCTCTACCTGGGAGACCGATGGATCATCTGCCGCGTCACCGCCGTCGTGAGGCGTCTCGACCTCGGGGACTACGACCGGATCCTCTCCCTACTACTTCGCGCCAAGACGCCGAAGTTCGCAGTGGACTTCTGCGGGAAGAATAGTGACTGTTCCGGGCAGTGAGTAGTCTCATGTAGCCACCACAAGACGCTTACTTGCTAGCTCTTGGATCGTTCATTTCGTTGACTTTCTTGTTTGGGTTCTTCCCATTTGCTTATTTGTTTTTGATATACACGACACTTACCGTTTCTCACACATTACACTTATCTTTTACATTTTTACATGTACTCTCACGTAATGTTTGCTCTGACGATGGATGTGGCATTTTTCAAAATTTTCACATTTAAGTTTGTGAGGCTTTTTTGTTCATTTTGGTTTTGTGGTTTGTGCTCGCCATTTTTTAAACACAGCAGTTACTGTGAAACTTTTGCACCAGATCTCATAACCATAACGTGTAACATATAACTTAATAGTATATTCACCTTGTTTTGATATTCATAATTCAGCAAATCTTTTTCAGGACGATTGAAAGGCTGGTTCATATTGTGTAAAGCACGAGCCAGGGCATTAACCGCAGTGTAAGTCAGATAAGGGATGGAATCAGTTTTGTAACTAATCAGATCTATAATATTCTGTTTTCCAGTGCAGTTATTTGCAGTAAAATTATATAGACATTGGAAAAAATCACTTTTGTGCCGATTTGACGTTAGACAATGAAACTCTAATAGCCAAATATCTTCCTGCAGGGGATCAGTCACGTCATTGGATAGCTCGACAGTTTCCATAAATGTTTGCAAGCCTAGAATTTCCGTAACGAGGGCTGAAAAACTTAAACCGCTGCTAAAAGGTATGCCTGTTTTTATACTAAAAGTTAAAACATACGACCATGAAGATGTATAGATAAGTGTTATATTTTGCAGCATTTGCGCAGATTTGTTGTTAAGAAAGGGGTAAACACAATTCAGATGACATGTACCGATCGCTATTATAACCTGTGATGTTGATTTCTTAATGATATCCAGATCCTTGTGGTTTTCTTGCAGTGTGTCTGAGATTTTGATGATGAACTCAATGCAGATCCCGCGCCCAGTGATCACTTGGCTCAGCTCCCGGAGCTGCGTCTCTCCACTCTGATTTCTTGTTGTCATTATTCCAACCCAATTCCAATCAAAATATTTCAGCAGCTTTACAATGGCTTCATAATAAGTCAGATCATTTTGTGTTGTGCGGAAAAAGTATGGATAAAGAATTCTGTCACTGAGCAGAGGGTCGGTGGCCCCATAGCTGATCTAGAAAAGAACAAGAAGAACAAGAAAAACAAGAAAAAATACTGAAACATATCTCACATAATCAAATTATATGCTTATGTTTCTTTTTAAAAGTATATCACATTATTAGAAATCATAGAAAGTGTATATCACTTAATAATTTGTGTTATCACTGCTATGTCTTAAGTAAGAAAGGAATAGATACAAAACATGTTGTATAAATGTGTAATTTAATATTAAGAATGAATGAGGGTAGAGCTTAATGAACAAGGCTCTATGCACTGGAAAGTTGCATGGTCGGTTGAGTTAGGGGTTAACTGGTTTACTGACCAGACTTTGGAAGGGTTGCATGCCCTCAAACGTTTACACCGGGAACAAAAACTTGCATATTCTTCAAAATTTGAGTGTGTGACTTTTCAATTTGTGAGCCCGTCCAGTGACCACCTGCGAAGCTATTAATCTTTGGCCATGGAGGATATTTTTGGCCATGAAGAATAGCTTCATAATAATTCAGAGCATTTTGTATTGTCCTGAAAAAGTATGGATAAAGAATTCTATCACAAAATCTGAGTCCCTTGATTTTTTTCCCACTTGAATCCGAGTTACTTTTTGCAAGTGCTTACATGTGTTGCTTATAGTCAAATTGTGGTTTGGACTAGAGCCCTGCGCGGGACTACTTTTTTAATCCCGCCCGCTCCCGCTGATTTTTTGCCCAATCCTGCCCGCTCCCGCAATGTGGGTGTTCCAATTCAAAGCTTTAAATATACCATGGAACACAGCGAAGACAGTTATCATCAAGTGGAGGAAATATGGCAGAACAGAGACATTACCAAGAACTGGACATCCCTCCAAAATTGATGAAAAGATGAGAAGAAAACTGGTCAGGGAGGCTTACAAGAGGCCTACTGCAACATTAACCCCTTAATGACAACATGTACGGGCTCAAAATGCATTGTTTTCAATGGGTTTTGGGACCGCCCATTGTCCTTAAGGGGTTAAAGGAACTAAAGGAATTTCTGGTACGTACTGGCTGTGTGCGACATGTGACAACAGTCTCCCGTATTCTTCAAATGAATGGTCTATGAGGTAGGGTGGCAAGATGGAAGCCTTTTCTTACAAAGAAAAACATCCAAGCCCGGCTGAAGTTTGCAAAAACAAACATCAAGTCCCCCAAAAGCAGGCGGGAAAATGTGTTATGGTCTGATGAAACCAAGGTTGAACTTTTTGCCCATAATTCCAGAAGGTATGTTTGGCGCAAAAACAACACTGCACATCACCCAAAGAACACCATACCCACAGTGAAGCATGGTAAGGGCAGCATCGTGCCTTGGGGCTGTTTTTCTTCAGCTGGAACCGGGGCCTTAGTCAGGGTGGAGGGAATTATGAATAGTTCCAAATACCAGGCAATTTTGGCACAAAACCTTCAGGCGTCTATTAGGAATCTGAAGATGAAGTTCACCTTTCAGCACAACGACGACCCAAAGCACACATCCAAAAAATCCACCGGAAGAAGATTTACGTTTTGGAATGGCCCAGCCAGAGCTCAGGCCTGAATCCAATTGAACATCTGTGGGGTGATCTGAAGAGGGCTGCGCACAGGAGATCATCACATATATAGGGCATATATTGCCCCCCCCAAAGATTTCAGTTTGTTTTGCAATTTAATTGTTCACGCTATCGTTAACTGTAGCTAGATAGGGGAACTGTAGTGGAAAAAGGTAAAACCAGAGATAAGGAGCTCCGAAGCCTGCATGGGGCCTGACAGGTACTTAAAGAAAGACCTTCCTGTCTTGAAAAAATATATAACTTGTGTGGGTACAGTAAATAAGAAAGGGGTTAAAGGAGGAGGGCAAAGGTGCAGACCAAAAACCAATAGTGTAAACATAAATTTGGGGTGTGGACAGAGGTGGCTCTCTACAAAAGACCTCTTACTAAATCCAGACACACTTAAAAAATAAATTTCATATAACGTATTTACATGTATAGATCCACATGCGATGCAGCTTTTGAAGCACCGGGCTGAGGTAATTGTCATAGCGGAGATATACTTCTATGGGCTGATGAAAATCCTGGAAATATAGTTTAGCATGAAGATCTCTAAATGTGAATAATACCAGCACTGGAATAAAGAAATGAATGCAGGGGCTGCATTAAGGTGCATGTATTGGTCATATATTCAATGGTCAATGAATAAATGTAGCCAGTAGGTATCTGCAAACGGGCCAAAAACTATTAGGACATTTTTAATTTGGGAAAGAAATTTGTTCCCGGTGACCACATTCAGTCTCATTCTCTCTCATGCGCTATGAATGTTTCCCACGGAGAGAAAGAAGATGAAGAACAAGACGATGTGGAAGTGAAAGCAGTCGGCAGAGATGGTAGGGAAACATTTAGAGAACATATGAGAGAGAGTGAATGAGAAAGTGAAAGTGTGAGGGAAATTTCGGATTTGGGGGGGTCTAGCATAGTTTTGTGGCTTTGAAATTCAACAAATCAAATGAGCAGGTGCAAATTGGGGAGAAGCAGAAATGAATGTAAAGTAAAATTAAAAAAGGAAAAACTTTATTTGTATCCTTAGACAGCAACAGAGACAAAATGCTTCTGCAGGATCAGACCTAATACTTGAAGCGTTTCACACCTACGTGCTAATTCCCACAGAAACAGTCAAAATCTTGTGGAAAGCCTTCCCAGAAGAGTGACAGTTGTTATAGCTGCAAAGAGGGGACCAACTACATATTAATGTTTATGTATTTAGAATATGACGTCCAAAATGTTTCTGTTATGTGTAACAGTCGGGTGTCCCAATACTTTTGTCCATTTAGTGTGTATGCCACTTACCTGCGTGTATCCATATAGACCGAGAACCTGTGCCGCTGCAATGCTCGTGGCAGAGTAACGATCTCCTAGAAAGCCAGCTATTTTACTCTTTTTCTGGCAGGAATAATTCGGAGCTTCTCTCCATTCTCCATTCTCCATTCTTTACAGATTTCTGGCTATCTCCACATGAATCAAATGCATGATAGCCCAGGGTGACATTGGGCAAAATATCTGGGTTCCGATTTATCTCATCAACAGCAAAGAAAAAGGTCAGGAGAGTTGCGTATTCTTTATTATTCAAACTGTGGGAAGAGACAGAAAACTTATATTAATTAATCCATGTTCTTGGGAAATGGATTGCTTCATAACAAAGCTGAATCATGTATTTTGTTAAAATAATAGAAATATTATGTAAATATTAAAAGATGTTTTCCAAAAAGATGAAGTGCTCTGTGTATGATTACTGATCACAAGTAAACACTCTATACTGCTTCTAAATCATGACATTAAAACATGTAACGTATAGAAAATATACACTTACTATGCACATAAAGAATACTCTTTAACATCATTGTCATCATACATTTTTTTGTATTCCAGTATTCACAGTAAACAGCCCACCGATGATAATATCGCCATCCTGGTAATATTCATACTCAAAAGCAGTACTTTTCATCTTGAGTTGACATCCAGGTTGTGATTTCCGAGTTTTGGATGTTCCAGGCACCAGCCACAAAATAACCAAGAAGAAAATAGCTGCAGACTCCCGAGGAATAGCTCTGGACAGGCGCTGCTCCATCACAGCCGGCGCCGTTCTCTGTGTGTAAAATCCGAGGCAGCTCTGCAGGTTCACAATATATCAGCATTCAGGTCATTCTATATTAAACCAGGCAGCTGTGGCTTTTATAAATACTCCAAGATATAGATGTATTCGTTAAGGTTTATTCCGTACACAAGCTTCATAATTCCCAGTGCAAGCATAAATAAACGATGTTTTAATTGTTGGGGCTCTGAGGTTTTCTTTTAACTTCAGATACAGATATTCTTATAATCATTTAGTAAAAGAAATTCTACAGTAGGTAATATTTAGCTGATTGGTAACATTATTGGCGACAATATGCTCATTTATAACATAAAAGTTAGGAATTTTGGAACATAGGACAGGAATGTTCATACTTGAGAACCTGAGCAAAAACTTTTCTTTAAAAAAAAAAAAAAAGTACAGAAAATAGCACTTCTTCAAAAATGTTCTTAGAAGCCCCAGCGGAAGTACCAGGCAGCAATGGATGTTATCTACGCATATGGCGCAAACAGCCAACAGACACAGAGTGGCATATATGGGATATAAATCATATCTGGGGGGGCTAGGTATGCATAACTGGGGGCAGGTTGGCCAATAAAAGAAAATAAAAACAAGAAATACAGTTTTCTCAATTATAGTTTTTATTAAATATGAACAAATAGCTTACATGTTAATTTATATTTATTAGAGACAGATGAATGCCAACCAGAAGAATGTTGCAGTAGTCAAGACGGGAAATGAAAAGTGGAGTGGAGATGGAAGGGGGGAAGATAATGAGTTCAGTTTTAGAATGATTATGTTTCAGGGAGCGTTGTGACATCCATGAAGTAATAGTCTGTAGTAGCAAATTAATCAAGAAGAAGGTGGTGATCAACAGAATCAATACCACCTGATATGCTTTCTGTGACGGGACCGACCTGTACCCCGACTGGGTACTCCCACCAATCTTTGCTTCCTCCTGCCGGGACACCAACAATTAACCCCTTCAGCGCCAGGCAGAACCAGCGTTGTAGATAGAAGGGGGGGCGTCGCTGTACCGGAGCTGCGTTGGCACTGTGGCTATCCGAAGCTTAGCTACACTGCGTGGCTATTGTCCTGAAAGGACAATAAAGGATCATTGCAGCCCACCCCAAGCATCAGGCAACACTCATGTTGAGGTGAAAACAGGACTCCTTTATTAAAACCAAATACAGAGCTATATATACACAAGTAAGAAATGGGGCAAGACAAATATCACATGATCTAATTACCATGTCAGGAAGGAAGTAATTAGATCAAATCCTGCAACACACTATCCGGGGGAAGGACAGGATGACATGAGGCATAAATAATTACATTAATTGGGGACGTAGACATGGAATGACGATAGACATATAATTGGCTTGAGACAGACAATGGCCAGGACACATGGATAACAGGAACCCACAGGATTAACAGCTACCTGTTGTGTAATTGATAATTAGGTATGCAGCAGTGACACCTAGTCATA
Source organism: Spea bombifrons (assembly GCF_027358695.1). Lineage (NCBI taxonomy): Eukaryota > Metazoa > Chordata > Amphibia > Anura > Pelobatidae > Spea > Spea bombifrons. The sequence goes on along the minus strand of NC_071087.1, from coordinate 4,067,708 downwards.
CCTACAGGGGGTCTTAAGACAAGCACTAACTCACAAAATGACAGGGGAAACACTTCACACATAGACAATCAACAATGCAAAGACATACAGCCTTCTTCCTACAACAGGATGTCCAGCTGACGTTACAGTTTTGAGACTCTGAGTCGTAAAACATGGGGAAAATCAGCAGAAACTGAACCCCTGTATTCACACACAGAAGTCTCTACAAGGCCTGGGCCCATAGTCGATAGGGAGGAGGCTGGCTCTCAGGCCTCTCCAGGGGCCCCAGTGATGGAGGATTCTGTCACATCTCTCCCCTTCCAAATAGGACTGACCCAGGAGGAGACCCCAAACAGGTTGACTCCGTAGTCAGTTAGTTCACTTAGCCCATCAATGCCCTCCCAATACTGGTGCCCCAAATAATCTGCCCCTCCAAGAGCAGTACTCCCCCACCCAACCTCGGACTCTCCAGAAAAATACAACTGCCGCTGGAGAGAAGTCCCTACAGCACCTTCTCTCTAGAATCTTCCAAGCCACTGGGTAGTGATGATGCCTGCATCTTCTCCCTGGTGCTCCTGTTGCCGCTGGGGTAATGGGTTAGCAGCGCCATCTCCCAGGTCATCCGTCCGCCGCTGGGGAGAAGGAACGACACCCTCGGGTCCCTGAACTGGGATCTGCCCTACAGATATGCCTTACACCTTCCAATATGCCATACGCCACTCTGCCTCCCCCATACATCACTCTGCCTCCTCTCCACCGATACACCACTCTGCCTCCTCTCCCCCATGCACCACTCTGCCTCCCCTCCCCCATACATCACTCTGCATTCTCCCCAATACACGATTCTGACCCCCGCCACTCCCTGGTGTCTAGTGGGTGCAAAAGGTGAACCTCCTCTGCTGGCTGACATTTTCACTGGAGCTTCTATGACTGAAGGGATGAAAGAAGGTGCGTGTCATTTTAATGGTGACAGATCCGCTGGTCTGATCTAATGAGTAACAGGACGGACGCGTTTAGTGGGACAGAAAATATCGTATTCCGTGTTTAGAGTGTTTGTTCCGCGGAGCACTATCAGGGATGTCATTCATATCATTTTAACGCTATGTCTGTCTTTAAATTTTACTTTTTGATCTACTGCCAGAGACCAATAGCCGAATTCCGGAGATTTCCTGCTCTCACCAATCATGTGTTTTACCCGTCATTCTCATTAACGTCTCTCAGTAGAAATCGGCTAAAATAACACATAGCCCACTGTGAGATTCTATTAATAAAAGTCCCCGTATAATCTGCATCCGTGTGATTCTTATATGTCGCGAGTCATCTGTGTTGAAGAAGAGATTTCCATTCTGGGATTTTACTGGGCTCCATCCATCCAAGGGTAACTAGAAAATGTGGACTCGAGATGATGGGAGAGCCGCCAGGGCCACCATCACGAGTCTTAGGGGGCATCCTTCAAGGCCTGGTCACCTGATGTTAAATAGAGTCATATGACCGCAGGCCCTCGCAGCACCTCTGGGGGTATTAGAAGGAAGGGAGTCACTTGGGAATATTGGCTGATATTATTATTTATTGATTTATATAGCGCCATCATATTCCACAGCGTTGTACAATGCGTAGACAGCACATTATAAGTAGCATCTCATAACAATTAGAGTTAGAAAAGCAAAGGGTAAAGAGGGTCCTGCGCACAAGAGCTTACAATCTAGAAAGTTCCAATGTTACTGGGAAACCTGTAGCTCCATCAGCGATCATCTCATTAGAATAGAAATGTTTTATTTCTAGTCAGGTCCAGAAAATGTCAGGGAACCGGTCAAGGTGAGAAAGCTGATGCTGCACCAACGAGACACCATTGTCTCCATTCCACCGGAAAGTGAGTCTTAACAGACCAGCCCTGAACATGGAACAGAGATAACGGATGGCCCTTCTCTGACATCTTTGAAGGAACATCTGAGGTTGTCCTGTATGAGGACTTCACCAAACAAGGAGAGAAATGCGGCACCAGAAGGATGACAGACGCGATACCGTGGGACGCCATCGTTCCCATTTCATCATCGAGTAGCGACTCCTCTGAAGTTGAAGCAGAGAGAGAGACCCATTCTAGCCGTGTAATGGACACTCTCGCTTCGGAGTCCAGTAGTGAAGATGACCCCCCCAGGGGCACCGCGTGCGATATGTGTGGACGTCCTGGAGCAGCTATGTACGTGGTCACTGAAGCCCGTATATATAACATCTATTGGGACTGAGCTCATTAACCCCTTAAGGACTCTTTTACACTATTTACTATGTCTGTTTAGTTGTAATTTCCCTCGTTCTCAGTTAGAAATTATAATCATAAATGTGAGACATTATTTTGTGTAAATAAAAAAATGTCGGGGCGTGGTCGGCCATCTAGGAAGATGGACGCTTGAGTGAGGTGCTCTGCCACGAACCCGGCCTTATTAGCAATCTTTAGCCATCCTGCACCATGGGCAGAAATAAAAAGCTACCAGACGACTCAGAGACTCCTAGAGGCAAAGGAAAGTCTACATCTGCATCGCTACAAGACTTTTTTCAGACGCCGAGAGACCTTACCTCGCAGCTCCCTGAAGGCCCTGAGGCCTCTTCACCGGCCAGCTTGTCGGGTACTGACGGTAGCGGGCAGAGTAGGTGATATCACCCCTCCGTGGATCTCCCAGGCCGGGAGTCCGTGCACCGACTCTTCTCTTCCGCTCCGTGGAAGGAGGATTTTAGCACCCTCATCACGGAGCTTAAGCACGCGGTGAAGGAGGAGGTGGCGTCCCTGCGAGCAGACCTACTGGGCCTGGAGAAGCGGATCACCGCTCAGGAACAAGAATCCACAAGACTGACCCGAAATGTCACCCAGGTGGCTAAAATCTCTAAACAACACGCTCTGTATCTGGCGGATTACCGACGCCGGCTTGAAGATCTCGATAACGGGCAGACGGCATAACGTCAGGGTCCGAGGCCTACCTGAAGCTCGGCCCCAGGTGGGTGAAGATGTGTTCCAGATTCTTACCACGCTGTTTAATTCGCTCCTCAATCGCCCCAGTGATGCCGTGGTTGGCATTGACAGAGCTCACAGAGCCCTGCGACCGCGTAGCCCGCTCTCGGCCCCTCCACGGGATATCATATGTCACCAACTGTGCCTGTGAGCCGCTGCTACTGTTGTCCTGCATACGGCTTTCTAGGCTGTCCCAGGTAGCGCAAACAAAACGCATACACATAGCATCACAGAGGATAGCATCACATTCCATTACTACATTAATACTGCATTTAACACTACTGTGCTGCTACTTCACATTCACGGTCTACCAGCTTATAATGCACACAGCATGAGCTAATGCTCGCGGGACTTTTGGCGGCCCGCGGCGCTTCCTAATGGATGAGTGGGCCATTTGATTAAGCAGCTAATGGCAGTTGCTGCTATTTCTATACAATATATTCCCAGCTCCGCACAAGGGGTTTATATATATTTTTTATTTATTTATTTTTATTTTATTGCTCGCATTATGGGGGACGCTCTCACACATATTGTTGGTTCCTACTCCACTCGACGCATTGCGCTCTGCCATTCAATTGTTACTATGTATCTCTGATTGCTTTGGTCTTTGATTTGTTTTAACATGGTAACTACTGCAATCGATCACTGATGTTTCTGTTTATTTTGTTCTTATGAAGTCGTTCTGTTTTCTCCTGTACTCTGCTTTTGCGGGACCTGTATGCTGCTCCGGGCTGGGGTGTGGCGGCGCCCGAGTTATTGTTCTTTACCTACCGGTTCCTCTCGAGTTCCGGTTCCACGTACTCCCTCTTGGGCGGTTGGCCCTTGCCCCTTCATCGGGAGTGCCTTAATATATTGGGGTGGCACGTTCCATTACCCAATAGACACTCCACGTGTTTTCTTCCCCCCTCTCTTCTCTTTTCTCCCCCACACTTCCTTCCTCCTACCTCTACCCTTTTCCCCTTTCTCCCCCCTCCCCCCTTTTTTATTTTTTTCTTTTATTTTTTTTCTTTTTCTCTTTTCTCTCTTAGTTCCCTACGGCGTCTGTGTCGACGCGGCAGCCTCGCTTCCTACCCAGGGACCTCACTGTTATTTCCTTTAATGTGAAGGGTTTGAATATCCCTGAAAAGCGTTCCCATTTGTTGAGGGATCTGAGACACTATAAAGCCTCCGCTGTGTTTCTCCAGGAAACCCATTTTAAGGCCTCCCGGTCACCCCGGTTACTGAATAGGGACTACCCGATAGGGTTTTTTAGCAACAATGCCGCCACCAAGTCCAAAGGCATGGCCATTCTCTTTGATAAACATACTCCCTTTCTTGAGAAGGCCTGCTTAACTGACCAGAATGGTAGATACGTCTTTGTTAAGGGCACCATAGCTGGCCTCATGTATACCTTCGCGAATATTTATCACCCCAATAGACAACAACATCGATATCTTTCTAGATATTTTGTTCTTATGAAGTCGTTCTGTTTTCTCCTGTACTCTGCTTTTGCGGGACCTGTATGCTGCTCCGGGCTGGGGTGTGGCGGCGCCCGAGTTATTGTTCTTTACCTACCGGTTCCTCTCGAGTTCCGGTTCCACGTACTCCCTCTTGGGCGGTTGGCCCTTGCCCCTTCATCGGGAGTGCCTTAATATATTGGGGTGGGTGTCCTATTGCTTGGCGGTGATTTTAACGTTGCTTTGGAACCCGGGGTGGATACTTCCGTAGGGCACTCCTGCACTCCCCCTCATGTCTCCCGTAAAATTAAAACTTTATTGCATGATCTCCAGCTAGTGGACTGTTGGAGAGCATTGCACCCTAGTAATAGGGATTATAGTTTCTTCTCACACCCTAAGGGGCTCTATACTAGAATTGACTTTTTCTTCCATACTATCATCTCTCTAGTCTGCGGGCAGCTCGTTACGGCCTGATCACCTGGTGGGATCATGCACCTTTGGTGTTGTCATTGACTTCGACACTCACTAGACTGTCCTCTACGACATGGCGACTGAATGAAACGCTTCTCGCTGACACGGTGGTTCTCGCTGACATGACAACCCTTTTAACTAATTATTTCTCTGAAAACTCCTCGACTGACGTTTCCCCCTTGACGGTCTCGGAGGCCCACAAATGTGTGGTTCGCGGGCATCTAATAAGGGTGGGGGCTGAGAAAAAGAGGGCCCATGCGGCTGTTCTTGCGAAATTATATCAGGAAATAGCGCCCTTGGAATGTGCCCACAAGGAGAGTTTGTCGGATGTCGCCTTTCAGCGTTTAGTTGTATTGCGCAAGGAATTATCCTCTCTTCTTATTGTGCCGTCACGTCGTTCCTTTATGACACTGAAAGCGCTGTATTATGAACACGGTGATAAGCCCGGCAAGTTCTTGGCTCGTGCGCTGCGTGCTCGTCGTAGGCAATTCTATATCCCTCGGATTAAACCTACTTCGGGTCCTCCTTATCGACTCCCTCAGGAGATAATGGGTGCCTTCACTAAATACTACTCGGATCTGTATAACCTTTCTAAACAGGTTCCGTCCCATGCGCCAGCCTTACATCACTACCTTTCTAGAAATATAAAGCGTAAGTTGTCAGCCGTGGAGGCAACCTCCATGGAAGCCCCCATCACTTTATCTGAATTAGGTGCGGCGATTAAGGACTCCAAGCTGGGGAAGTGTCCTGGCCCTGATGGGCTCTCTTTGGTTTACTATAAGAAGATGTTAGAGGTACTGGGTCCGCAGCTGGTGCTTTCTCTTAATTCCATATTAGATGGTGGCACTATCCACCCACATACGCTTATGGCCACATGTTATGACAGAGATCTCACGAGCTTTGAACTCCTTTGTACTAGAGCCTCCCTGCCTGCTCATGGGATCTCGCTTCTGTATCAGCTCTTATTACAGGCACACTCTGTCGTTCCATTGCGCTTCCAAGGCTACTGGGAACGCGTTTTACGACTTACTCTTGATCAACGTGACTGGGACAAGATTTTCCTTCTCACCCATAAATGCTCCCGTAGCACGAAACTTCAGGAACTTTCCTATAAGTTTCTGTCGTGTTGGTATCAGACTCCTGAGGTTCTCCATAACATTTTTCCTGACTTGCCTGATACGTGTTGGAGATGCGGGGCCGCTGTGGGAACCTTCTTACATTTGTGGTGGGAGTGCCCGAGGATAGCGCCATTCTGGGAACAAATCCATGCAATCCTGCCAAAATTCACGGATTGCCCAATCCCATTTTTGCCTGAAACGTTCCTTTTGCACCACACTGCTAGTTCGGTTTCGAGTTATAAGAAGTCAGTCATACCTCATCTCCTGAATGCTACAAAATCATTGATCCCGCTGCATTGGAAAAGTCCTCTCCCCCCTCTTTCCGGGAATGGATTTTAAAGGTGGAACAAATTAGGGCATTGGAGGAGTTGGCTATGGCGTCTGCAGATCGGCAGGAACAGTATGGGAAAATTTGGTTCTATTGGCTGTCCTATGTGGAGAGCACGGAAGTGCGGGGTCTTCTTGGTCGCTGAGGGGCAGGCTGCGGTGTTGATCGGGGTGCCATGGTCCCATTTTTTTTTTTATTATTTTCTTCTTTTTCTCTCTTCCTTTTCTCTCCCTTAGTCTCTCTCTTATGTCTTCCTCCTTTTATCCTGATTATCGCCCCCTGTTCCGGTTTTTCTTCCCTACCCTCCTTGTGTTTCTGTCTTCCCTGTCCATCCCCTCCCCCCTTTTTCGGCCCCATTTGAACGTTTGGTGGTATTGTGTACACGCACTGTTGCCGGGGGATTTGCGATACCTTTCACACCGTACATGGGCAATCTACCAGTGTTACAACTGGCCCCTTCTGCGGCACTAATGCTCCACTATCCCGGGTACGCGATGCTGTATTGCCTGCCGACGTTATTGTACTGCTCTGTAACGTATTTTGCTTTACGAGCTTTATTCTGTACTGATTATTGTCGGATTTAATATACCCCGCTGCGACGGGATTGCTGTTTCTCCCTCCCCATCCTGCCCCTCCCTTTTCCCCATTCCCTTACTCCCCTGCCTACTGTTTTCTTTCACATGAAAAAACTCAATAAATCTTTATTTGAAAAAAAAATGTCTAAAAAACATTTTTTGTGCATCAATTTTTTAAAATTCTGTATTTTTTCCAAATTTTGCATTAGGGGCTCTAACTTCAATAGTGCTACAGAAATCCAGACAACTTCATAAACCATATATTACTGAAAAAAAGACATTGTGACACTTTTAAAGTGGCCAGATTATCACCAATCTCTGCCGAAGGCATCGACTTTCCTGTTTTTCACGAATTCTTTACAATTTTCTTCATTGAGGCGTCTCAATTTTCTAAGTTTAATATTTCTAAGTTTAATGATTTTGTTGGCAAAACACCCAAAAGTCTTTATTGATTGAAGCAATTAAGCGTTTCATTATTGAATCATTCATACTTCAATTTTATATTTCATTTATTCAACCAAACTTAGCAAACAAAATACACAGAATTTTTTACTAATTAATTCAATTACATGTTTAATTATTTTATTAGTAATTAGAAATACACCAGATTTAAATTTCAGTTATTTTATTATTATAGTTTATTTCTATAGCAGTGCTTCTTACAATACATTCATAGGCCTCTGACCAGGGGCGACTCTAAGAACAATATATGGGGGGCGCAAATAAGAGACCACAGTTAAAACTGGGGGGCAGTAATAAGTTCTACCACTAAATTATGCCATTGAAAAAACTACATAAATATATATATATATATATATATATATATATATATATATATATAAAGTCCAAAGTGTACAATTGCACACCAACCTTAATTTCTCTGCCCGGTGCCTGGTAACTGGAGCAGTCATGTATATAAATTCCAAAATTAGTTACCAGCACTCCTGGGACTTGGTTTCAATAAATCTCTCAAAACTCTGTGTTATAAGTCAACGTTTCAGTCTTTTATTTTCAGACTTTCATCAGGACATAACAGAGACATAGCGTGTCTAACATTTATAATATGTGTAATTACAATCATTAGGAACAGAACTTACTGCACCTGAAGTGTTCACAATCACCAAGCTCGGCGTGTATCTCAACAATGTGCACATGCACGTGACGTCATGGCAACGTTTACTAGAATTAACCAAATAGTTGGTCTAATATAAATCTGTGCCGATACGGAGATCTAAGTGAAATGCCCGTGTATTATTCGTGTCTAGTGATATGATGCCTTATTAGAAAACTAGGCTCATATATATATATATATAGGTACTGTGAAGTTTTAACCTCCGGACAAAACATAAAATTAATTGGCAATATTGAATATAACAAAGTACGTAGCTACTCCACATAGGGGTAGAAATAACCTGTATAATATCAAATCATGGTAGTAACAGGTAGGTATAAATAGTGTAAGAACAAATAATAATAACATAAAAAGTGACTCTATAAATAGTAAATCTATCATTTATAATACTGTGAAAAAAATGTGCAAACCTGAGCAAACATACATTTATACCTGATAAAGTCTACTAGCTTATGGCTATAGACATTCACGTTTTAATTATAATATACCCAATAACCATCCCCAATTAAAATTATGTACTCACTGACATAGTGTATAGTTGCAGTGATTGTATCCACCAAGCATATACTCTTTGTGGATCAAAAAGGGATATAAACCATAAATCACTCACCCCTTTAAAGGGACAGTAGTCTTATCTGGTACCCTCATATTTACCATAGCCTTAAGCCAATCTGATATCTTAGCATTCTAGCTATCAATACCACTTCTCAAAGTATTCGAGTGGTTATTCACTTCACACACTTAACTGAACAGTAGTTTCACTTTACATGTATTTAAAAATCACATATCAAATAAATAAGGAAAATGTCAATTTGTCATTCAGCCCTGCTGGGGCCATAGTTTCCGATTGTTCAATCCAAAATGTCTCTCGCTGTCCCAGGAGTGCTGGTAACTAATTTTGGAATTTATATACATGACTGCTCCAGTTACCAGGCACCGGGCAGAGAAATTAAGGTTGGTGTGCAATTGTACACTTTGGACTTTGTATTGATTTGGAGTAGCAGCTCCTTATACAATTAGCACCCCCGTATTGAGTTATTAATTTAAATTCAGGACTGAACTGCACACATATTGTATATTTGCATTGAGAAATATCTACTTTGTAACTATTTCATGCATGAACATTCCTGTGGACCCTGTGCAACTAATTGAGCCAGATGGAAGACTTTATGCAACGGGCTGGTGCGCTTGCCACACAAGCTGATACACTGTATTTCACAAAAGATGAAGCACAAAAAATATTATGGAATATTATGAGTTTGGAACTACCGATTGACACCAGTAGCAAAGATGTGGGGACACAATTATTACGGCTAAAGAACAAAGAAATAGACTTGGACAAGCCCAAGTATGTAAAGATGGGACTGCAGTACTTAAGAAATGTTCCCTGGAAACATCTATTGTCTTCTCTTCGCTTCATAGCGATTGACCATGTCCCCGAGTCTCAAACAGGGGGTGACAGAGGTAAAACCTTATTACAGCGAGAGACATTTTGGATTGAACAATCGGAAACTATGGCCCCAGCAGGGCTGAATGACAAATTGACATTTTCCTTATTTATTTGATATGTGATTTTTAAATACATGTAAAGTGAAACTACTGTTCAGTTAAGTGTGTGAAGTGAATAACCACTCGAATACTTTGAGAAGTGGTATTGATAGCTAGAATGCTAAGATATCAGATTGGCTTAAGGCTATGGTAAATATGAGGGTACCAGATAAGACTACTGTCCCTTTAAAGGGGTGAGTGATTTATGGTTTATATCCCTTTTTGATCCACAAAGAGTATATGCTTGGTGGATACAATCACTGCAACTATACACTATGTCAGTGAGTACATAATTTTAATTGGGGATGGTTATTGGGTATATTATAATTAAAACGTGAATGTCTATAGCCATAAGCTAGTAGACTTTATCAGGTATAAATGTATGTTGGCTCAGGTTTGCACATTTTTTTCACAGTATTATAAATGATAGATTTACTATTTATAGAGTCACTTTTTATGTTATTATTATTTGTTCTTACACTATTTATACCTACCTGTTACTACCATGATTTGATATTATACAGGTTATTTCTACCCCTATGTGGAGTAGCTACGTACTTTGTTATATTCAATATTGCCAATTAATTTTATGTTTTGTCCGGAGGTTAAAACTTCACAGTACCTATATATATATATATATGAGCCTAGTTTTCTAATAAGGCATCATATCACTAGACACGAATAATACACGGGCATTTCACTTAGATCTCCGTATCGGCACAGATTTATATTAGACCAACTATTTGGTTAATTCTAGTAAACGTTGCCATGACGTCACGTGCATGTGCACATTGTTGAGATACACGCCGAGCTTGGTGATTGTGAACACTTCAGGTGCAGTAAGTTCTGTTCCTAATGATTGTAATTACACATATTATAAATGTTAGACACGCTATGTCTCTGTTATGTCCTGATGAAAGTCTGAAAATAAAAGACTGAAACGTTGACTTATAACACAGAGTTTTGAGAGATTTATTGAAACCAAGTCCCAGGAGTGCTGGTAACTAATTTTGGAATTTATATATATATATATATATATATACCGGCGTATTGTGGTATGCAGTGATACCTTTTTTTTGGATTAACATAATACTTAAAAGACCAGCTCTCAAAAGATTCCCTCTCTTCCTCAGGTATTGCTTTAGACCTGAGAAAGAAAAAGTATCAAATGCTTTTCTTTATAGCTTACAAATAAGTGTAGAGAAAGAGCGGTACGCTCTCGCACCGCCTGGTTGTTATTAGCAGAGCCATAGCTAGCCACCTCAGCTATACATATATAAATACATACAAAATGCAAAAACAGGCGTTCAAAGAGATGGTATATTTATATTCATTCCCTTTCATTATATTCTTCCAAAACGTAATTCTTATTAAAGTTTTATCTGGAAGGGAAATATATAAGATCATAATTTAGTTAAAATTTCACCATTCTAAACTTATACAATCATCCATCTCAATAGTAATAATAAGATAGGTGTCTCCTAAATTTGTATGGGTATTTTTGTCTATTTATTCCTTCTCTTTCTTAGTCTCTAAATTTGCATGGGTTTTTCATGGTTTCCAAATGTTCACATGTTTCTTACATTTAGCTATACTTGGGTAATATCCCTCCTCCATTTTACATTGGAATTGGATTTGAGCATGTATCTCATCCCGAGATATTTTGCCCCTCTTTTTCCAATTTCTAGCTAATTTCTCTGTAATTTATGAAATTTAGAAGTGATTTATAATAGTCTTCAAAACATTTAGCTATTTGCGAAGAATTTAAAAATTTAATTTCGTTTCCAACTATTATTTTTTTAATCACACTCCGTTCATATTTTAATTTTTTTGTTAAATATCTACTTACTCGGTTATTGCCATAATACCACCTCTGTTTCATTCTTAAGAGTCCCCTATCTACTTTCTCTTGTAGTTTTACATTAATTTCTGTCCTTATTTTATTAAGTTCTATTGTATTTACTATATTAAGATTGTCCCTATTTAATCTTTCTTTTTTTAGCTAAAATAATATATAAATCCTCTAAATGTTGACCCCTTTTCCTCTTAATATTTGAGGCTGTTTTTATTAAACATATGACATTTGAATGTATTCCATAATATTAAATTGGTGACCTCCCCGTTATTATTCGTTTCCATAAATAAATTAGCTTGTTTCTTCAAATCATCTACAATCTCTTCCTTGTTTAATAATGATTCATCTAATCTCCATTTCTGATTCATTCTATAATATTGATTATTCTTGAATTCAATAAATAAATGATTTGTCCTATATTTGAACTTATTATTGAACTTAAATTATCTAATTCCGTTAATATATAATCAATTCTAGAATACGACATATGTGGCTGCGGGAAAAAAAGGTAAAATCTATTTCTTTAGGATGGAGGTCTCCATATATCATACAATGAGTTATTTTCTATAAAAGAGCTCATATGTCTTGCTTCTGTTTTTATATAGGGATCTAGAGTTAATATTGTAGATTTTTTTTTCTTTTTTAGGATCTATAATACAATTAAAGTCCCCCCCATATATAATATTCCTTTTTTTCTTTGTTGCACTCTTTTGTAGATTTTTTTCATGAAATTAGAGTGGTTCTTATTAGGTGCATATATGTTCACCAATGTATATAATATATCATTAATTTTACAAATTAAAATTTGTGATCTACCTTGATTATCGTCTTCATGATATAAAAGTTCAAATTTAACATTGCTAGAAACTATAATTGTAACCCCTCTTTTTTTTACGTTCCCCTCTAAGTTAGAGAAAAATATTTCTAGGAAGAGTCTGTATCTCCATAATTTTTGTGGATTTATTGTTCAATGAATTTCCTGAATTAAAGCAATATTTACCTTTTCTTGGATTAACATATTAAACAAATGATTCCTTTTTTGTGGCGAATTTAACCCTCGCGCATTTATTGAGACTAATTTCAACGATGTACCAATTTTAATGTTTTCTTATAGGTTTTTGGAGATATCTTATTATTATTTTCTTTTTTAAAACCATTTAAACCATTCATTCTACACAAAAAACATATAAATGTCGATTTTAAGAAACTCTTTCTCAACATCCATCCTGTTCTTAATACAGGAATTTTCTGGCGTGGGGGTGAGATAAAAAATACATTTTCTATAGCCGCTACATAATAGTCCCCCTCTATCCCCCCAACCCAATACAGGGGGGGGGGGTTTAGAAGAGCGAGAGGGAATAACAAGTAATAGGGGTGGGTATAGAAATCGTAAAGTATTGATGTTTTAATCCTGCATCATTATAATCAGTGGGTTTTAAGTTTTACTTGGAGTTTTAGTTTATACTTATCTTTATAAGTTTTTCGATCTTGACTCATACTAAAATCCCTTGATAATAACCTTATATTAATATCATCATTTACCTATAATATTTTCCATATATTGTCATTAATATCCTGTACCGTCATTCATTACTTCTTGCTTATGAGGAGTTACTCAAAAATAACAAAGTATGTATCAGGATTTTATACCGTTCACATTTCCTCCAAATATAGTACATTATACATTTACTTTTTTCTCCTTTTTCTCTTTTATTTTCTTCCTTTCCTTTTCTCCTCTTTTTTTCCCTTAAGAGTTTCATAATATTAAATGAATCATCTTTGTATAAAGTGCATAATGCTTATACCACGTAGTCGTTAACAGGAGACTCCAATTAATATTCTAGTACTAAATACAAATCTAAGAGCATCACTTCTTATATTTACATTTAAATTAAATATAAAATGATATCAATGTATTGAAGCGTACCAGCAAATTCTAAATTATAATATCAAGTACCAATTTTGGAAAAGAAAAAAGTAACCAATAGAGAAAAAATAAATATATATATATATATGTATATTTCTACCTTGATTATGTGTAAAAGTGTGATTTGTGCAATAAGGTTACTAAACCTTTTATCTATTTTTATAAGATTAAATTAAATTAGTAGATAATTACTGTGATATTTAGTGTTTTTTAAATTGCAACATATATTTAGTGTAATAAATATTAATATTATGATAAATAATGCATGTGATATGTAGTATTATGCATTCCTAATGTAATAATGTTTTATATCAAACAAAAAAAAACCCTAGTCCAGTGAAAATTGTGATAATATTAATCACTTAATTAATAATACATGTGTAAAAATGTGTAAATAACTGTGAAAAAGAAAAAATTATACACTCGCCCTTCTTTTAAAAATCCCCATTGTCTAAATTTCTTCTCTTCCGGTTTCTACATTTTTGATATACACTGAAGTGCCTTCATATTCCATTTTAATACTAACCGGAAATCCCCATTTATATTCTATATTTTTTTGTCTCAATATTGCAGTCAATTCTTTCAATTTTTTCCTTTCTTTTCGTATTGTTGATGATAAATCCGGGTAAAATTTTACATTTTTGAATTTATCAGACAGTGTTGTTTGCTCCATAATCCTTTATTGAAATGTTCTTTTATGTGTGAGCTTGTGAATCTCACAAGTACGTCTCTTGGGAGGTCTTGACTTATTTGGCTCGGTTTTTTAATTTTATAGTATAGTTCCATTGGTGTATACTTGAATGTTTGATTATTTATGATATCTTGTATTAATTCCATTAAGTAAAATTCTAGTTGTTCTTGAGATATTGAGTCCGCTATTCCTCTTATTCTTATGTTGTTTATGCGATTTTTATCTTCTTGGTCATTTATTTTAGTTTCCAGAAGTCTAACTTTCACATTTAATTGATTGCTTTCTACCTGTAAGATCTTTTGTTCTTCTTTTATTTTAACTGTCATATCGTCTTGCGTTTTCAATAATTCAGATATTTTAGCGACATCTTCTTTGATCTGGTGGCTGCTTTCTTCAATATCCATTTTGATTTTTTTATATAAATGATTAATTAATTAAGATAGTGACTCCTCCTCTTGAGCTGATTCTTTCCCCAGCTGGAGAGATTCTCTACGGTCATCTAATGTTAATCTTCTGTTAATTGGAGTGATGTCTGTGTTATATGTGTTATAGGAGAATAGTAATCATTTATCGGTTTATTTTTTTCTTGTTTTTTTTTCTTGAATTATTCTCTCTTTCTCCTTTTCTTTTTTTTCGACCCATAGCTTTTTTTTTTACTCTTCTTGGTTAAATTTATTTTTGTAAGTTATCTTCTAGCAGTTAGATTGTCTACCTGTTTCTTAATCAATTTGGTCTGGATATATTTCTGTTATAGAAAAATATCATCATTACTAATCTTATAATGATATCAATTTTATTCAAATAGTTTAAAAGGACCAGAAGCAAGATCATTATGATAGTTCTAAATAAATACATTTGCTTAATATTCCTTAGTAAGTAGATTATTAAATGCATCCTCAGTCAACAATTGATTCACTTCAAATATTGTCTTTTGGTTCTAATCACTCTTAATCAATTATCATATCCATACTTCCATTTCCTACACCCGTCTCCTTTCAAATTTCCTTTAGCTTGTATGTCAAACGGCTATATTTTAGTACTTGTGGGTGCTTACGGGTACAAAGATTTAATATCCAATACCTTCATCCCTCTCATCCATTTATTCCGTTTGCTCATTAGTTCTCTTAACACATCCACCATTATTATATTTTCATTTCAAATGTATATTTCATCAGCCATCATTAAATACATTCCATTTCACTCTTTATATTCCCGCCATTCTAGAGCCACTTTATCTGCATAATGTTCAATTTATGTTCCATATATTATTCATATATTACTCATACTGACCACTTTATCACAAGTATTAACATGTTCCTCATGTTACTCGCGGTTAGCAGGAGATTTGATGGCACTCAATGGCGTTTAATAGCGTTGTATATTTCTGTTCGTTTGTTATCCGCAGAGTGTCCAATGTTTTAATGGCGTCGTCTGCCTAAGATGGAGGAGAGGGGAGGGGAGTGGTTTTATATCCAATATCCTTGTGCCGTGGCTCACAGCCCCGGCACGACCTCCTTCAGCCGCCGCATCAACAGGTCATTCCTCCACCTCCACGCTCAGCAACCGTCCTCGCGTCTTCACGTCATCACTCTTATGCAGCGACACAATGAAATGTTCATGGAGCAATCGTGGAAAGTGATCTCTCAGAAAACCTTCCATATTGTGACCCTCCAGCATTTCCTATTCCTAGTATCAGGTTAAAAATAGGCTTTCAAGAAATATTTTTAGAGCAGGTATAGCTTTCTCAACATTTGTTTTTTTCCCAGTGGAACTTCCCCTTTAGGGTGCGATCCGGAAAGTGCGTTGCCGTGATTAGTGAAGAGATTTTAAAAAAGATAGGCACATTTTCTGGCAACGTAAAAGCGTGGGAGCTTGTGGTGGGCACAACTTTTTATTTGAGTTATAAACCCATAAAACCAGCCAACATATCCCACCATGACGTGCGGGAAATGGTTGCCAGGCTGTGAGTTCTTTAGTAAAATGTGTCCAAAAGTTTTTAAAAAAAAACAAAAAAAAACTTTATTGGGCAGAGTTAACGTGCAATATGACATCACTCAAATCCAGTACAAATGAACAGAAAAATAATGGTACATTGCCACGGAGACTGAGGACAATAACTGTGTCCTGCGTTCTATGTTGGAAAAAAAACACGAAACCCTCCCCATTTCACACAGCTGAAGAAACTTTAACTCCTATATGAGCAGAGATTTTACAACAAAAGAGCAGAGCGGAGTATGACGGCGATATATAAATAATAACACACATTGTACAGCGCTGAGGAGAATGACGGCGATATATAAATAATAATAACACACATTGTACATCGCTGCGGAATATGATGGCGATATAAAAATAATAATAACACATTGTACAGCGCTGCGGAGTATGACGGCGATATATAAATAATAACACACATTGTACAGCACTGCGGAGTATGACGGCGATATATAAATAATAATAACACACATTGTACAGTGCTGCGGAGTATGACGGCGATATATAAATAATAATAACACACTTTGTACAGCGCTGCGGAGTATGACGGCGATATATAAATAACAATAACACACATTGTACAGCGCTGTGGTGTATGATGGCGATATATAAATAATAACACACATTGTACAGCGCTGTGGAGTATGACGGTGATATATAAATAATAATATCACACATTGTACAGCGCTGCGGAGTATGGCGGCGATATATAAATAATAATAATAACACATTGTACAGCGTTGCGGAGTATGACGGCGATATATAAATAATAACACACATTGTACAGCGCTGCGGAGTATGACGGCGATATATAAATAATAATAACACTCATTGTACAGCGCTGTGGAGAATGACGGCGATATATAAATAATAATAACACACATTGTACAGCGCTGCGGAGTATGACGGCGATATATAAATAATAATAACACATTGTACAGCGCTGCGGAGTATGACGACGATATATAAATAATAATAACACACATTGTACAGCGCTGCGGAGTATGACGGCGATATATAAATAATAATAACACATTGTACAGCGCTGCGGAGTATGGCGGCGATATATAAATAATAATAACACACATTGTACAGCGCTGTGGAGTATGACGGCGGTATATAAATAATAATAACACACATTGTACAGCGCTGTGGAGTATGACGGCGGTATATAAATAATAATAACACACATTGCACAGGGCTGCGGAGTATGACGGCGATACATAAATAATAATAACACACATTGTACAGCGCTGCGGAGTATGACGGCGATATATAAATAATAATAACACACATTGTACAGCGCTGTGGAGTATGACGGCGGTATATAAATAATAATAACACACATTGCACAGGGCTGCGGAGTATGACGGCGATATATAAATAATAATAACACACATTGTACAGCGCTGCGGAGTATGATGGCAAAATATAAATAAAAACACTCATTGTACAGCGCTGCGGAGTATGACGGCGATATATAAATAATAATAACACACATTGTACAGCGCTGCGGAGTATGACGGCGATATACAAATAATAATAACACACATTGTACAGCGCTGCGGAGTATGACGGCGATATACAAATAATAATAACACACATTGTACAGCGCTGCGGAGTATGACGGCGGTATATAAATAATAATAACACACATTGTACAGCGCTGTGGAGTATGACGGCGGTATATAAATAATAATAACACACATTGCACAGGGCTGCGGAGTATGACGGCGATATATAAATAATAATAACACACATTGTACAGCGCTGCGGAGTATGATGGCAAAATATAAATAAAAACACTCATTGTACAGCGCTGCGGAGTATGACGGCGATATATAAATAATAATAACACACATTGTACAGCGCTGCGGAGTATGACGGCGATATACAAATAATAATAACACACATTGTACAGCGCTGCGGAGTATGACGGCGATATACAAATAATAATAACACACATTGTACAGCGCTGCGGAGTATGACGGCGATATACAAATAATAATAACACACATTGTACAGCGCTGCGGAGTATGACGGCGATATACAAATAATAATAACACACATTGTACAGCGCTGCGGAGTATGACGGCGATATACAAATAATAATAACACACATTGTACAGCGCTGCGGAGTATGACGGCGATATATAAATAATAATAACACACATTGTACAGCGCTGCGGAGTATGACGGCGATATATAAATAATAATAACACACATTGTACAGCGCTGCAGAGTATGACGGCGATATATAAATAATAATAACACACATTGTACAGCGCTGCGGAGTATGATGGTGATATATAATTAATAATAACACACATTGTACAGCGCTGTGGAGTATGATGGTGATATATAAATAATAACACACATTGTACAGCGCTGCGGAGTATCACAGCGATATATAAATAATAATAACACACATTGTACAGCGCTGCGGAGTATGACGGCGATATATAAATAATAATAATAACACATTGTACAGCGCTGCGGAGTATGACGGCGATATATAAATAATAATAACACACATTGTACAGTGCTGCGGAGTATGACGGCGATATATAAATAATAACACATTGTACAGTGCTGCAGTGTATGACGGCGATATATAAATAATAATAACACACATTGTACAGCGCTGTGGAGTATGACGGTGATATATAAATAATAACACACATTGTACAGTGCTGCAGAGTATGACGGCGATATATAAATAATAACACACATTGTACAGCGCTGCGGGGTATGACGGCGATATATAAATAATAATAACACACATTGTACAGCGCTGCGGAGAATGATGGCGATATAGAAATAATAATAATAACACACATTGTACAGCGCTGCAGAGTATGACGGCGATATATAAATAATAACACACATTGCACAGCGCTGCGCAGTATGATGGCGATATATAAAAAAAAACCACACATTGTACAGCGCTGTGAAGTATGATGGCGATATATCAATAATAATAAAACTAACACATTGTACAGCGCTGCGGAGTATGACGGCGATATATAAATAATAATAACACTCATTGTACAGCACTGCGGAGTATGACGGTGATATATAAATAATATACATTGTACAGCGTTGCGGTGTATGATGGCGATATATAAATAATAATAACACACATTGTACAGCGCTGTGGAATATGACGGTGATATATAAATAAAGAAAAACATAGTGTACAGCGCTGCGGAGTATGATGGTGATATAAATAATAACACACATTGTACAGCGCTGCGGAGTATGATGGTGATATAAATAATAACACACATTGTACGGCGCTGCGGAGTATGTCGGCGATATATAAATAATAATAATACACGTACAGCGCAGCGGAGTATGACGGCGATATATAAATAATAATAACACACATTGTACAGCGCTGCGGAGTATGACAGCGATATATAAATAAAGAAAAACATAGTGTACAGCGCTGCGGAGTATGATGGTGATATAAATAATAACACACATTGTACAGCGCTGCGGAGTATGTCGGCGATATATAAATAATAATAATACACGTACAGCGCAGCGGAGTATGACGGCGATATATAAATAATAATAACACATTGTACAGCGCTGCGGAGTATGACGGTGATATAAATAATAACACACATTGTACAGCGCTGCGGAGTATGTCGGCGATATATAAATAATAATAATACACGTACAGCGCAGCGGAGTATGACGGCGATATATAAATAATAATAACACACATTGTACAGCGCTGCAGAGTATGACGGCGATATATAAATAATAACACACATTGTACAGCGCTGCGGGGTATGACGGCAATATATAAATAATAATAATAACACATTGTACAGCGCTGCGGAGTATGACGGCGATATATAAATAATAATAACACACATTGTACAGTGCTGCGGAGTATGACGGCGATATATAAATAATAACACATTGTACAGTGCTGCAGTGTATGACGGCGATATATAAATAATAATAACACACATTGTACAGCGCTGTGGAGTATGACGGTGATATATAAATAATAACACACATTGTACAGTGCTGCAGAGTATGACGGCGATATATAAATAATAACACACATTGTACAGCGCTGCGGGGTATGACGGCGATATATAAATAATAATAACACACATTGTACAGCGCTGCGGAGAATGATGGCGATATAGAAATAATAATAATAACACACATTGTACAGCGCTGCAGAGTATGACGGCGATATATAAATAATAACACACATTGCACAGCGCTGCGCAGTATGATGGCGATATATAAAAAAAAACCACACATTGTACAGCGCTGTGAAGTATGATGGCGATATATCAATAATAATAAAACTAACACATTGTACAGCGCTGCGGAGTATGACGGCGATATATAAATAATAATAACACTCATTGTACAGCACTGCGGAGTATGACGGTGATATATAAATAATATACATTGTACAGCGTTGCGGTGTATGATGGCGATATATAAATAATAATAACACACATTGTACAGCGCTGTGGAATATGACGGTGATATATAAATAAAGAAAAACATAGTGTACAGCGCTGCGGAGTATGATGGTGATATAAATAATAACACACATTGTACAGCGCTGCGGAGTATGATGGTGATATAAATAATAACACACATTGTACAGCGCTGCGGAGTATGTCGGCGATATATAAATAATAATAATACACGTACAGCGCAGCGGAGTATGACGGCGATATATAAATAATAATAACACACATTGTACAGCGCTGCGGAGTATGACAGCGATATATAAATAAAGAAAAACATAGTGTACAGCGCTGCGGAGTATGATGGTGATATAAATAATAACACACATTGTACAGCGCTGCGGAGTATGTCGGCGATATATAAATAATAATAATACACGTACAGCGCAGCGGAGTATGACGGCGATATATAAATAATAATAACACATTGTACAGCGCTGCGGAGTATGACGGTGATATAAATAATAACACACATTGTACAGCGCTGCGGAGTATGTCGGCGATATATAAATAATAATAATACACGTACAGCGCAGCGGAGTATGACGGCGATATATAAATAATAATAACACACATTGTACAGCGCTGCAGAGTATGACGGCGATATATAAATAATAACACACATTGTACAGCGCTGCGGGGTATGACGGCAATATATAAATAATAATAACACACATTGTACAGCGCTGCAGAGTATGACGCCGATATATAAATAATAACACACATTGCACAGCGCTGCGCAGTATGATGTCGAAATATAAAAAAAATAACACACATTGTACAGCGCTGTGGAGTATGATGGCGATATATAAATAATAATAACACGCATTGTACAGCGCTGCGGAGTGTGACGGCGATATATAAATAATAATAACACACATTGTACGGCGCTGCGGAGTATGATGGTGATATAAATAATAACACACATTGTACAGCGCTGCGGAGTATGTCGGCGATATATAAATAATAATAATACACGTACAGCGCAGCGGAGTATGACGGCGATATA
Organism: Spea bombifrons; assembly: GCF_027358695.1. NCBI lineage: Eukaryota > Metazoa > Chordata > Amphibia > Anura > Pelobatidae > Spea > Spea bombifrons. The sequence goes on along the minus strand of NC_071087.1, from coordinate 4,046,129 downwards.
TAAATAATAATAACACACATTGTACAGCGCTGCAGAGTATGACGGCGATATATAAATAATAACACACATTGTACAGCGCTGCGGGGTATGACGGCAATATATAAATAATAATAACACACATTGTACAGCGCTGCAGAGTATGACGCCGATATATAAATAATAACACACATTGCACAGCGCTGCGCAGTATGATGGCGATATATAAAAAAAATAACACACATTGTACAGCGCTGTGGAGTATGAAGGCGATATATAAATAATAATAACACGCATTGTACAGCGCTGCGGAGTGTGACGGCGATATATAAATAATAATAACACACATTGTACGGCGCTGCGGAGTATGACGGCGATATATAAATAATAATAACACACATTGTACAGCGCTGCGGAGTATGACGGCGATATATAAATAATAATAACACTCATTGTACAGCGCTGCGGAGTATGACGGCGATATATAAATAATAATAACACACATTGTACAGCGCTGTGGAGTATGATGGCGATATATAAATAATAACACACATTGTACAGCGCTGTGGAGTATGACGGTGATATATAAATAATAATAATAACACATTGTACAGCGTTGCAGAGTATGACGGCGATATATAAATAATAATAATAACACACATTGTACAGCGCTGCGGAGTATGACGGCGATATATAAATAATAATACCACACATTGTACAGCGCTGCGGAATATGATGGCGATATATAAATAATAATAACACACATTGTACAGCGCTGCGGAGTATGACGGCGATATATAAATAAGAATAATAACACACATTGTACAGCGCTGCGGAGTGTGACGGCGATATATAAATAATAATAACACACATTGTAAAGCGCAGCCGAGTTTGACGGCGATATATAAATAATAATAACACACATTGTACAGCGCTGCGGAGTATGACGGCGATATATAAATAATAATAACACACATTGTACAGCGCTGCGGAGTATGACGGCGATATATAAATAATAATAACACACATTGTACAGCGCTGCGGAGTATGATGGCGATATATAAATAATAATAACACACGTGCAGCGCAGCGGAGTATGACGGCGATATATAAATAATAATAACACAGTGTACAGCGCTGCGGAGTATGACGGCGATATAAATAATAATAACACACATTGTACAGCGCTGCGGAGTATGACGGCGATATATAAATAATAATAACACACATTGTACAGCACTGCGGAGTATGACGGCGATATATAAATAATAACACACATTGTACAGCGCTGCAGAGTATGACGGCGATATATAAATAATAACACACATTGCACAGCGCTGCGCAGTATGATGGCGATATATAAAAAAATTAACACACATTGTACAGCGCTGTGGAGTATGATGGCGATATATCAATAATAATAATACTAACACATTGTACAGCGCTGCGGAGTATGACGGCGATATATAAATAATAATAACACACATTGTACAGCACTGCGGAGTATGACGGTGATATATAAATAATATACATTGTACAGCGCCACGGAGTATGACAGCGATATAGAAATATTAATAACACACATTGTACAGCGCTGCGGAGTATGACGGCGATATATAAATAATAATAACACACATTGTACAGCGCTGTGGAGTATGATGGCGATATATAAATAATAACACATTGTACAGCGCTGTGGAGTATGACGGTGATATATAAATAATAATAACACATTGTACAGCGTTGCAGAGTATGACGGCGATATATCAATAATAATAACACACATTGTACAGCGCTGTGGAGTATGACGGTGATATATAAATAATAATAATAACACACATTGTACAGCGCTGCGGAGTATGACGGCGATATATGAATAATAATAACACATTGTACAGCGCTGCAGAGTATGACGGCGATATATAAATAATAATAACACTCATTGTACAGCGCTGCGGAGTATGACGGCGATATATAAATAATAATAATAACACACATTGTACAGCGCTGCGGAGTATGACGGCGATATATAAATAATAATAACACACATTGTACAGCGCTGCGGAGTATGACGGCGATATATAAATAATAACAACAAACATTGTACAGCGCTGCGGAGTATGATGGCGATATATAAAAAAAATAACACACACTGTACAGCGCTGTGGAGTATGATGGCGATATATAAATAATAATAACACACATTGTACAGCGCTGCGGAGTATGACGGTGATATATAAATAATAATAACACTCATTGTACAGCGCTGCGGAGCATGACAGCGATATATAAATAATAATAACACACATTGTACAGCACTGCGGAGTATGACGGCGATATATAAATAATAACACACATTGTACAGCACTGCGGAGTATGACGGTGATATATAAATAATATACATTGTACAGTGCTGCGGTGTATGATGGCGATATATAATTAATAATAACACACATTGTACAGCGCTGCGGAGTATGCCGGCGATATATAAATAAAGAAAAACATAGTGTACAGCGCTGCGGAGTATGACGGCGATATATAAATAGTAATAACACACATTGTACAGCGCTGCGGTGTATGATGGCGATATATAAATAACAATAACACACATTGTACAGTGCTGCAGAGTCTGACGGCGATATATAAATAATAATAACACACATTGTACAGCGCTGCGGAGTATGACGGTGATATATAAATAATAATAACACACATTGTACAGCGCTGCGGAGTATGACAGCGATATATAAATAATAATAACACACATTGTACATGCACATGTATGAACACAAAGCCACCTGCATTCACAGAGTGACCTCCACAAAATGGCTGCCAGCTCCTGGGCTGACAGACCCATGCATGTGGTGCACATTTAGGGGTCGTTTAGTGGGGGGTTGGAGGGAATTTGGGACAGTGTAGTGTTTTATTTCTTTAGTCCTGATGAGCGTATTTAGTGTTAGGTTGGTTTGGGTTAATTTTAAAATTTTACTTTGAATTAAGGAAGGTTGCCACACTTTGCTAGGTGTGCTTAATGACAGTTCCTCAAACATACACCGTGTACATCTTTATGTGTGTATGCTAAATAAAAGAAAATTAAAAACACAAATTAACATCCACCACACTATTTGCACCTGTGCCTATCTGTCCTGTATATATATATATATATATAAATAAATATATATATCTCTATATATAAATCTATATATATAGATATATAAATAATAATAACAGACATTGGACAGCGCTGCGGAGTATGACGGTGATATATAAATAATAATAACACACATTGTACAGCGCTGCAGAGTATGATGGCGATATATAAATAATAATAACACACGTACAGCGCAGCGGAGTATGACGGCGATATATAAATAATAATAACACACATTGTACAGCGCTGCGGAGTATGACAGCGATATATAAATAATAATAACACACATTGTACAGCGCTGCGGGGTATGACGGCGATATATAAATAATAATAACACACATTGTACAGCACTACAGAGTATGACGGCGATATATAAATAATAACACACATTGCACAGCGCTGCGCAGTATGATGGCGATATATAAAAAAAATTACACACATTGTACAGCGCTGTGGAGTATGATGGCGATATATCAATAATAATAATACTAACACATTGTACAGCGCTGCGGAGTATGACGGCGATATATAAATAATAATAACACTCATTGTACAGCGCTGCGGAGTATGACGGCGATCTATAAATAATAATAACACTCATTGTACAGCGCCGCGGAGAATGACGGCGATATATAAATAATAATAACACACATTGTACAGCGCCATGGAGTATGATGGCGATATATAAATATTAATAACACACATTGTACAGCGCTGCGGAGTATGACGGCGATATATAAATAATAATAACACACATTGTACAGCGCTGCGGAGTATGACGGTGATATATAAATAATAATAACACACATTGTACAGCGCTGCGGAGTATGACGGCGATATATAAATAACAATAACACATTGTACAGCGCTGCGGAGTATGAAGTCGATATATAAATAATAATAACACATTGTACAACGCTGCGGAGTATGATGGCGATATATAAATAATAATAAATAATAATTACACACATTGCACAGCACTGCGGAGTATGGAGGCGATATATAAATAATAATAACACACATTGTACAGCGCTGCAGAGTATGACGTTGATATATATATAGAACATAATAATAACATTAATAGAACATTTTTCCATAAATTGTTGGATCTCTGCCTTCTTCGGTTTAATGATAGAGCCGTGCAGAATGCAGATGTATGAGTACACAGGGGCAGAATGCACATGTATGAACACATGGGGCAGAATGTACATGTATGAGCACACAGGGGCAGAATGCACATGTCTGAGCACACAGGGGCAGAATGCACATGTATGAGCACACAGGAGCAGAATGCACATGTATGAGCACACGGGCAGAATGCACATGTATGAGCACACAGGGGCAGAATGCACATGTATGAGCACACATGGGCAGAATGCGCATGTATGAGCACACATGGGCAGAATGCACATGTATGAACACACAGGGGCAGAATGCACATGTATGAGCACACAGGGGCAGAATGCACATGTATGAGCACACAGGGGCAGAATGCACATGTATGAGCACACAGCAACCTGCATTCACAGAGTGACCTCCACAAAATGGCTGCCAGCTCCTGGGCTGACAGACCCATGCATGTGGTGCACATTTAAAGACAGTGATTTAGGGGTAGTTTAGTGGGGGGTTGGAGGGAATTTGGGACAGTGTAGTGTTTTATTTCTTTAGTCCTGATTAGCGTATTTAGTGTTAGGTTGGTTTGGGTTAATTTTAAAATTTTACTTTGAATTAAGGAAGGTTGCCACACTTTGCTAGATGTGCTTAATGACAGTTCCTCAAACATACACCGTGTACATCTTTATGTGTGTATGCTAAATAAAAGAAAATTAAAAACACAAATTAACATCCACCACACTATTTGCACCTGTGCCTATCTGTCCTGTATATATATATATATATATATATAAATAAATATATATATATCTATATATATATAAATCTATATATATAGATATATAAATAATAATAACAGACATTGGACAGCGCTGCGGAGTATGACGGCGATATATAAATAATAATAACACATTGTACAGCGCTGCGGAGTATGACAGCGATATATAAATAATAATAACACACATTGGACAGCGCTGCGGAGTATGACGGTGATATATAAATAATAATAACACACATTGTACAGCGCTGCGGAGTATGACAGCGATATATAAATAATAATAACACACATTGTACAGCGCTGCGGAGTATGACGGCGATATATAAATAATAAAACACACATTGTACAGTGCTGCGAAGTATGACGGCGATATAAATAATAATAATAATACACTTTGTACAGCGCTGCGGAGTATGACGACAATATGTAAATAATAACAACACACATTGTACAGCGCTGCTGAGTATGACGGTGATATATAAATAATAATAACACATTTACAGGGCTGCGGAGTATGACGGCGCAATATAAAGAATAATAATAACACACATTGTACGGCGCTGCGGAGTATGACGGCGATATATAAATAACAATAATAACACATTGTACAGCGATGCGGAGTATGACAGCGATATATAAATAATAATAACACACATTGTACAGCGCTGCGGAGTATGACGGCGATATATAAATAATAACACACATTGTACAGCGCTGCGCAGTATGATGGCGATATATAAAAAAAATTACACACATTGTACAGCGCTGTGGAGTATGATGGCGATATATCAATAATAATAATACTAACACATTGTACAGCGCTGCGGAGTATGACGGCGATATATAAATAATAATAACACTCATTGTACAGCGCTGCGGAGTATGACGGCGATCTATAAATAATAATAACACTCATTGTACAGCGCCGCGGAGAATGACGGCGACATATAAATAATAATAACACACATTGTACAGCGCCATGGAGTATGATGGCGATATATAAATATTAATAACACACATTGTACAGCGCTGCGGAGTATGACGGCGATATATAAATAATAATAACACACATTGTACAGCGCTGCGGAGTATGACGGTGATATATAAATAATAATAACACACATTGTACAGCGCTGCGGAGTATGACGGTGATATATAAATAATAATAACACATTGTACAGCGCTGCAGAGTATGACGGTGATATATAAATAATAATAACACATTGTACAGCGCTGCGGAGTATGACGGCGATATATAAATAACAATAACACATTGTACAGCGCTGCGGAGTATGAAGTCGATATATAAATAATAATAACACACATTGTACAACGCTGTTCTATTAACATTAATAGAACATTTTTCCATAAATTGTTGGATCTCTGCCTTCTTCGGTTTAATGATAGAGCCGTGCAGAATGCACATGTATGAGTACACAGGGGCAGAATGCACATGTATGCACACATGGGGCAGAATGTACATGTATGAGCACACAGGGGCAGAATGCACATGTATGAGCACACAGGAGTAGAATGCACATGTATGAGCACACAGGGGCAGAATGCACATGTCTGAGCACACAGGGGCAGAATGCACATGTATGAGCACACAGGAGCAGAATGCACATGTATGAGCACACGGGCAGAATGCACATGTATGAGCACACAGGGGCAGAATACACATGTGTGAACACATGGGGCAGAATGCACATGTATGAGCACACATGGGCAGAATGCACATGTATGAACACACAGGGGCAGAATGCACATGTTTGAGCACACAGGGGCAGAATGCACATGTATGAACACACAGCCACCTGCATTCACAGAGTGACCTCCACAAAATGGCTGCCAGCTCCTGGGCTGACAGACCCATGCATGTGGTGCACATTTAGGGGTCGTTTAGTGGGGGGTTGGAGGGAATTTGGGACAGTGTAGTGTTTTATTTCTTTAGTCCTGATGAGCGTATTTAGTGTTAGGTTGGTTTGGGTTAATTTTAAAATTTTACTTTGAATTAAGGAAGGTTGCCACACTTTGCTAGGTGTGCTTAATGACAGTTCCTCAAACATACACCGTGTACATCTTTATGTGTGTATGCTAAATAAAAGAAAATTAAAAACACAAATTAACATCCACCACACTATTTGCACCTGTGCCTATCTGTCCTGTATATATATATATATATAAATAAATATATATATCTCTATATATAAATCTATATATATAGATATATAAATAATAATAACACACATTGGACAGCGCTGCGGAGTATGACGGCGATATATAAATAATAATAACACATTGTACAGCGCTGCGGAGTATGACAGCGATATATAAATAATAATAACACACATTGTACAGCGCTGCGGAGTATGACGGCGATATATAAATAATAATAACACACATTGTACAGCGCTGCAGAGTATGACGGCGATATATAAATAATAATAACACACATTGTACAGCGCTGCGGAGTATGACGGCGATATATAAATAATAATAATAACACACATTGTACAGCGCCGCGGAGTATGACGGCGATATATAAGTAATAATAACACACATTGTACAGCGCTGCGGAGTATGAAGGCGATATATAAATAATAATAACACACATTGTACAGCGCTGCGGAGTATGACGGCGATATATAAATAATAATAACACACATTGTACAGCGCCGCGGAGTATGACGGCGATATATAAATAATAATAACACACATTGTACAGCACTGCGGAGTATGACGGTGATATAGAAATAATAATAACACATTGTACAGCGCTGCGGAGTATGACGGCGATATATAAATAATAACACACATTGTACAGCGCTGCGGAGTATGACTGCGATATATAAATAATAACAAACGTACAGCGCTGTGGAGTATGACGGCGATATATAAATAATAATAACACACATTGTACAGCGCTGCGGAGTATGACGGCGATATATAAATAATAATAATAACACATTGTACAGCGCTGCAGAGTATGACGGCGATATATAAATAATAATAACACACATTGTACAGTGCTGCGGAGTATGACGGCGATATATAAATAATAACACACATTGTACAGCGCTGCGGAGTATGACTGCGATATATAAATAATAACAAACATTGTACAGCGCTGTGGAGTATGACGGCGATATATAAATAATAATAACACACATTGTACAGCGCTGCGGAGTATGACGGCGATATATAAATAATAATAACACACATTGTACAGCGCTGCGGCGTATGACGGCGATATACAAATAATAATAACACACATTGTACAGCGCTGAGAAGTATGACGGCGATATATGAATAATAATAACACACATTGTACAGCGCTGCGGAGTATGACGGCGATATATAAATAATAATAACACACATTGTACAGCGCTGCGGAGTATGATGGTGATATATAAATAATAATAACACACATTGTACAGCGCTGCGGAGTATGACGGCGATATATAAATAATAATAACACACATGGTACAGCGCTGCGGAGTATGACGGCGATATATAAATAATAATAACACACATTGTACAGCGCTGCGGAGTATGACGGCGATATATAAATAATAATAATACACATTGTACAGCGCTGCGGAGTATGACGGCGATATATAAATAATAACACACATTGTACAGCTCTGCGGAGTATGACGGCGATATATAAATAATAATAATAACACATTGTACAGCGTTGCAGAGTATGACGGCGATATATAAATAATAATAATAACACACATTGTACAGCGCTGCGGAGTATGACGGCGATATATAAATAATAATACCACACATTGTACAGCGCTGCGGAATATGATGGCGATATATAAATAATAATAATAACACACATTGTACAACGCTGCGGAGTATGACGGCGATATATAAATAAGAATAATAACACACATTGTACAGCGCTGCGGAGTGTGACGGCGATATATAAATAATAATAACACACATTGTAAAGCGCAGCGGAGTTTGACGGCGATATATAAATAATAATAACACACATTGTACAGCGCTGCGGAGTATGACGGCGATATATAAATAATAATAACACACATTGTACAGCGCTGCGGAGTATGACGGCGATATATAAATAATAATAACACACATTGTACAGCGCTGCGGAGTATGACGGCGATATATAAATAATAATAACACACATTGTACAGCGCTGCGGAGTATGACGGCGATATATAAATAATAATAACACACATTGTACAGCGCTGCGGAGTATGACGGCGATATATAAATAATAATAATACACATTGTACAGCGCTGCGGAGTATGACGGCGATATATAAATAATAACACACATTGTACAGCTCTGCGGAGTATGACGGCGATATATAAATAATAATAACACACATTGTACAGCGCTGTGGAGTATGACAGCGATATATAAATAATAACACACATTGTACAGCTCTGCGGAGTATGACGGCGATATATAAAAAATAATAACACATTGTACAGCGCTGCGGAGTATGACGGCAATATATAAATAATAACACACATTGTACAGCTCTGCGGAGTATGACGGGGATATATAAATAATAATAACACACATTGTACAGCGCTGCGGAGTATGACGGCGATATATAAATAATAATAACACACATTGTACAGCGCTGCGGAGTATGACGGCGATATATAAATAATAATAACACACATTGTACAGCGCTGCGGAGTATGACAGCGATATATAAATAATAATAACATTCATTGTACAGCGCTGCGGAGTATGACGGCGATATATCAATAATAATAATACACATTGTACAGCGCTGCGGAGTATGACGGCGATATATAAATAATAACACACATTGTACAGCTCTGCGGAGTATGACGGCGATATATAAATAATAATAACACACATTGTACAGCGCTACGGAGTATGACGGCGATATATAAATAATAATAACACACATTGTACAGCGCTGCGGAGTATGACGGCGATATATAAATAATAACACACATTGTACAGCGCTGCGGAGTATGACAGCGATATATAAATAATAATAACATTCATTGTACAGCGCTGCAGAGTATGACGGCGATATATAAATAATACCACACATTGTACAGCGCTGTGGAGTATGACGGCGATATATAAATAATAATAACACACATTGTACAGCGCTGCGGAGTATGACGGCGATATATAAATAATAACACACATTGTACAGCGCTGTGGAGTATGACGGCGATATATAAATAATAATAACACACATTGTACAGCGCTGCGGAGTATGACGGCGATATATAAATAATAATAACACACATTGTACAGCGCTGCGGAGTATGACGGCGATATAAATAATAATAACACACATTGTACAGCGCCGCAGAGTATGACAGCGAAATATAAATAATAATAACACACATTGTACAGCGCTGCGGAGTATGAAGGCAATATATAAATAATAATAACACACATTGTACAGCACTGCGGAGTATGACGGCGATATATAAATAATAATAACACACATTGTACAGCGCTGCGGAGTATGACGGCGATATAATAATAACACACATTGTACAGCGCTGCGGAGTATGACGGCGATATATAAATAATAATAATAACACACATTGTACAGCGCTGCGGAGTATGACGGCGATATATAAATAATGATAACACACATTGTACAGCGCTGCGGAGTATGACGGCGATATATAAATAATAATAATAACACATTGTACAGTGCTGTGGAGAATGACGGCGATATATAAGTAATTATAACAACACACATTGTACAGCGCTGCGGAGTATGATGGCGATATATAAATAATAATAACACATGTTGTACAGCGCTAAGAAGTATGAAGGCAATATATAAATAATAATAACACACATTGTACAGCACTGCGGAGTATGACGGCGATATATAAATAATAATAACACACATTGTACAGCGCTGCGGAGTATGACGGCGATATATAAATAATAACACACATTGTACAGCGCAGCGGAGTATGACTGCGATATATATATAATAACAAACATTGTACAGCGCTGCGGAGTATGACGGCGATATATAAATAATAATAACACACATTGTACAGCGCTGCAGAGTATGACGGCGATATATAAATAATAATAACACACATTGTACAGCGCTTCGGAGTATGAGGGCAATATACAAATAATAATAACACACATTGTACAGCGCTGAGAAGTATGACGGCGATATATAAATACTAATAACACATTGTACTGCGCTGCGGAGTATGACGGCGATATATAAATAATAACACACATTGTACAGCGCTGCGGAGTATGATGGCGATATATAAATAATAACACACATTGTACAGCGCTGCGGAGTATGACAGCGATATATAAATAATAACACACACTGTACAGCGCTGCGGTGTATGACGGCGATATATAAATAATAATAACACATTGTACAGCGCTGCAGAGTATGACGGCGATATATAAATAATAATAACACACATTGTACAGCGCTGCGGAGTATGACGGCGATATATAAATAATAATAACACACATTGTACAGCGCTGCGGAGTATGACGGCGATATATAAATAATAATAACACACATTGTACAGCGCTGCGGAGTATGACAGCGATATATAAATAATAATAACATTCATTGTACAGCGCTGCGGAGTATGACGGCGATATATAAATAATAATAATACACATTGTACAGCGCTGCGGAGTATGACGGCGATATATAAATAATAACACACATTGTACAGCTCTGCGGAGTATGACGGCGATATATAAATAATAATAACACACATTGTACAGCGCTGTGGAGTATGACAGCGATATATAAATAATAACACACATTGTACAGCTCTGCGGAGTATGACGGCGATATATAAATAATAATAATACACATTGTACAGCGCTGCGGAGTATGACGGCGATATATAAATAATAATAACACACATTGTACAGCGCTACGGAGTATGACGGCGATATATAAATAATAATAACACACATTGTACAGCGCTGCGGAGTATGACGGCGATATATAAATAATAACACACATTGTACAGCGCTGTGGAGTATGACGGCGATATATAAATAATAATAACACACATTGTACAGCGCTGCAGAGTATGACGGCGATATATAAATAATAACACACATTGTACAGCGCTGTGGAGTATGACGGCGATATATAAATAATAATAACACACATTGTACAGCGCTGCGGAGTATGACGGCGATATATAAATAATAATAACACACATTGTACAGCGCTGCGGAGTATGACGGCGATATAAATAATAATAACACACATTGTACAGCGCTGCGGAGTATGACGGCGATATATAAATAATAATAACACACATTGTACAGCGCCGCAGAGTATGACAGCGAAATATAAATAATAATAACACACATTGTACAGCGCTGCGGAGTATGAAGGCGATATATAAATAATAATAACACACATTGTACAGCGCTGCGGAGTATGACGGCGATATATAAATAATAATAACAGACATTGTACAGCGCTGCGGAGTATGACGGCGATATATAAATAATAATAACACACATTGTACAGCGCTGCGGAGTATGACGGCGATATATAAATAATAATAATAACACACATTGTACAGCGCTGCGGAGTATGACGGCGATATATAAATAATAATAACACACATTGTACAGCGCTGCGGAGTATGACGGCGATATATAAATAATAATAATAACACATTGTACAGCGCTGTGGAGTATGACGGCGATATATAAATAATAATAATAACACATTGTACAGCGCTGTGGAGTATGACGGCGATATATAAGTAATTATAATAACACACATTGTACAGCGCTGCGGAGTATGATGGCGATATATAAATAATAATAACACACATTGTACAGCGCTAAGAAGTATGACGGCGATATATAAATAATAATAACACATTGTACAGCGCTGCGGAGTATGACGGCGATATATAAATAATAACACACATTGTACAGCGCAGCGGAGTATGACTGCGATATATATATAATAACAAACATTGTACAGCGCTGCGGAGTATGACGGCGATATATAAATAATAATAACACACATTGTACAGCGCTGCAGAGTATGACGGCGATATATAAATAATAATAACACACATTGTACAGCGCTTCGGAGTATGACGGCAATATACAAATAATAATAACACACATTGTACAGCGCTGAGAAGTATGACGGCGATATATAAATAATAATAACACATTGTACAGCGCTGCGGAGTATGACGGCGATATATAAATAATAACACACATTGTACAGCGCTGCGGAGTATGATGGCGATATATAAATAATAACACACATTGTACAGCGCTGCGGAGTATGACGGCGATATATAAATAATAATAACACACATTGTACAGCACTGCGGAGTATGACGGCGATATATAAATAATAATAATAACACACATTGTACAGCTCTGCGGAGTATGACGGCGATATATAAATAATAATAACACACATTGTACAGCGCTGCGGAGTATGACGGCGATATATAAATAATAATAACACACATTGTACAGCGCTGCGGAGTATGACGGCGATATATAAATAATAATAATAACACACATTGTACAGCGCTGCGGAGTATGACGGCGATATATAAATAATAATAACACACATTGTACAGCGCTGCGGAGTATGACAGCGATATATAAATAATAATAACACACACTGTACAGCGCTGCGGTGTATGACAGCGATATATAAATAATAATAACACATTGTACAGCGCTGCAGAGTATGACGGCGATATATAAATAATAATAACACACATTGTACAGCGCCGCGGAGTATGACGGCGATATATAAGTTATAATAACACACATTGTACAGCGCTGCGGAGTATGACGGCGATATATAAATAATAATAACACACATTGTACAGCGCTGCAGAGTATGACGGCGATATATAAATAATAATAACACACATTGTACAGCGTTGCAGAGTATGACGGCGATATATAAATAATAATAATAACACATTGTACAGCGTTGCAGAGTATGACGGCGATATATAAATAATAATAACACACATTGTACAGCGCTGCGGAGTATGGCGGCGATATATAAATAATAACACACATTGTACAGCGCTGCGGAGTATGACGGCGATATATAAATAATAATAACACACATTGTACAGCGCTGCGGAGTATGACGGTAATATATAAATAATAATAACACACATTGTACAACGCTGCAGAGTATGACAGCGATATATAAATAATAACACATTGTACAGCGCTGCGGAGTATGACAGTGATATGTAAATAATAATAAAACATATGGTACAGCGCCGCAGAGTATGACGGCGATATATAAATAATAATAACACACATTGTACAGCGCTGCGGAGTATGACGGCGATATATAAATAATAATAACACACATTGTACAGCGCTGCGGAGTATAAGGGCGATATATAAGTAATTATAATAACACACATTGTACAGCGCTGCGGAGTATGACGGCGATATATAAATAATAATAACACACATTGTACAGCGCTGCGGAGTATGACGGCGATATATAAATAATAATAACACATTGTACAGCGCTGCGGAGTATGACGGCCATATATAAATAATAATAACACACATTGTACAGCTCTGCGGAGTATGACAGCGATATATAAATAATAATAACACGTTGTACAGCGCTGCGGAGTATGACGGCGATATATAAATAATAATAACACACATTGTACAACGCTGCGGAGTATGACAGCGATATATAAATAATAATAACGCACATTGTACAGCGCTGCGGACTATGATGGCGATATATAAATAATAATAACACACATTGTACAGCGCTGCGGAGTATGACGGCGATATATAAATAATAACACACATTGTACAGCTCTGAGGAGTATGACGACGATATATAAATAATAATAACACATTGTACAGCGCTGTGGAGTATGACGGCGATATATAAATAATAACACACATTGTACATCGCTGCAGAGTATGACGGCGATATATAAATAATAACACACATTGTACAGCGCTGCGGAGTATTACTGCGATATATAAATAATAATAACACACATTGTACAGCTCTGCGGAGTATGACGGCGATACATAAATAATGATAACACACATTGTACAGCGCTGCGGAGTATGACGGCGATATATAAATAATAATAACACACATTGTACAGCGCCGCAGAGTATGACGGTGATATATAAATAATAATAACACACATTGTACAGCGCCGCAGAGTATGACGGCGATATATAAATAATAATAATAACACATTGTACACCGCTGCGGAGTATGACAGCGATATATAAAAAATAATAACACACATTGTACAGCACTGCGGAGTATGACGGCGATATATAAATAACACACATTGTACAGCGCTGCGGAGTATGACGGCGATATAAATAATAAAAAAACACTGTACATCGCTGCGGAGTATGACGGCGATATATAAATAATAATAATAACACACTTTGTACAGTGCTGCAGAGTATGACGGCGATATATAAATAATAATAACACACATTGTACAGCGCTGCAGAGTATGACGGCGATATATAAATAATAATAATAACACACATTGTACAGCGCTGCAGAGTATGAGGGCGATATATCAGTAATTATAATAACATATTGTACAGCGCTGAACTCACTTTTGTTGCCAAGGTTTACATGTTAATGGCTGTGTGTTGAGTTATTTTGAGGGGTTAATGGTTGTGTGTTGAGTTATTTTGAGGGGTTAATGGCTGTGTGTTGGGTTATATTTGAGGGGTTAATGGCTGTGTGTTGGGTTATATTGAGGGGTTAATGGCTGTGTGTTGGGTTATATTTGAGGGGTTAATGGCTGTGTGTTGGGTTATAGTTGAGGGGTTAATGGCTGTGTGTTGGGTTATATTGAGGGGTTAATGGCTGTGTGTTGGGTTATTGTGAGGGGTTAATGGCTGTGTGTTGGGTTATATTTGAGGGGTTAATGGCTGTGTGTTGGGTTATTTTGAAGGGACAGTAAAGTTACTCTGTTATACAGGCTGTACACTCATTACTTTACATGGTAGCAGAGAGAATGCACATGTGTGAACACACAGGGCAGAATGCACATGTATGAGCACACAGGGGCAGAATCCACATGTATGAGCACACAGGGGCAGAATGCACATGTATGAGCACACAGGGGCAGAATGCACATGTATGAGCACACAGGGGCAGAATGCACATGTATGAGCACACAGGGGCAGAATGCACATGTATGAGCACACAGGGGCAGAATGCACATGTATGAGCACACAGGGGCAGAATGCACATGTATGAGCACACAGGGGCAGAATGCACATGTATGAGCACACAGCCACCTGCATTCAGATTCAGAGAGACCTCCACAAAATGGCTGCCAGCTCCTGTAACCTGTCTGCTCTCTGCTGCAGGCTAGTGGGCGGGGAATCCCTCAGTAACTGTCACCCTATAGCTTTCACCCTAACTTACCATGTAACCAATAAAGCAGCTTCTTACTGACAGTCTGACTGAACATCTCTTGTGACAGGGAATATAAGGCTCACTCTGCCATCATTGTTTATATGCCTTTAAGGGCTGCTGTGTGTCTGAGCATATAATCTGCTGCAGGAGAGGGCCTCTTGTAGATAGTGTGCCCCATTTGCCTACCACAACTCCCAACACACCGGATGCTTTATTCCCAATGTGCAGTGCAGGGTCTTACATAAATGACCCTGCAGCAAGCCAGTAGAAAGTGGGGCTCCTAGCCACCAGGGGCCCTGTGCCAAATGCCCACTTTTCTTCACTGTTATTTTCCCCTGGACAGACCCATGCATGTGGTGCACATTTAAACACAGTGATTGCATTTTAGGGGTAGTTTAGTGGGTGGTTGGAGGGAATTTGGGACAGTGTAGTGTAGTGTTTTATTTCTTTAGTCCTGATTAGCGTATTTAATGTTAGGTTGGTTTGGGTTAATTTTAAAATTTTATTTGGAATTAAGGAAGGTTGCCACGCTTTGCTAGGTGTGCTTAATGACAGTTCCTCAAACATACACCATGTATGTGTTTAAATGTGTATGCTAAATAAAAGAAAATGTAAAAAATCTAACATCCACAACACTATAGTGAACCTGTGCCCATCTCTCGCCCTATGCTGTATATAGACGTAAAGGATCACTAATCAGCAACCCCCAAAAATGGCCATCAATAAACGCATATAGATGTACAGTATATACGGTATATATATTATGAATAAGAAAGCCTTGGATGGTGTTGCAGTTGTGGGGTATAAATAATAATAACACATTGTACAGCGCTGTGGAGTATGACGGCGATATATAAATAATAACACACATTGTACATCGCTGCAGAGTATGACGGCGATATATAAATAATAACACACATTGTACAGCGCTGCGGAGTATGACGGCGATATATAAATAATAACACACATTGTACAGCGCTGCGGAGTATGACTGCGATATATAAATAATAATAACACACATAGTACAGCGCTGCGGAGTATGACGGCGATATATAAATAATAACACACATTGTACAGCGCTGCGGAGTATGGCGGAAATATCTAAATAATAATAATACACATTGTACAGCGCTGCGGAGTATGACAGCGATATATAAATAATGATAACACACATTGTACAGCGCTGCGGAGTATGATGGCGATATATAAATAATAATAACACACATTGTACAGCGCCGCAGAGTATGACGGCGATATATAAATAATAATAATAACACATTGTACAACGCTGCGGAGTATGAAGGCGATATATAAATAATAATAATAACACATTGTACATCGCTGCGGAGTATGACAGCGATATATAAAAAATAATAACACACATTGTACAGCACTGCGGAGTATGACGGCGATATATAAATAACACATTGTACAGTGCTGCAGAGTATGACGGCGATATATAAATAATAATAACACACATAGTACAGCGCTGCGGAGTATGACGGCGATATATAAATAATAACACACATTGTACAGCGCTGCGGAGTATGGCGGAAATATCTAAATAATAATAATACACATTGTACAGCACTGGAGTATGACAGCGATATATAAATAATGATAACACACATTGTACAGCGCTGCGGAGTATGATGGCGATATATAAATAATAATAACACACATTGTACAGCGCCGCAGAGTATGACAGCGATATATAAATAATAATAACACACATTGTACAGCGCTGCGGAGTATGAAGGCGATATATAAATAATAATAATAACACATTGTACATCGCTGCGGAGTATGACAGCGATATATAAAAAATAATAACACACATTGTACAGCACTGCGGAGTATGACGGCGATATATAAATAACACATTGTACAGTGCTGCAGAGTATGACGGCGATATATAAATAATAAAAAAACACTACAGCGCTGCGGAGTATGACGGCGATATATAAATAATAATAATAACACACTTTGTACAGCGCTGCGGAGTATGACACGATATATAAATAATAATAACACACATTGTACAGCGCTGCGGAGTATGATGGCGATATATAAATAATAATAACACACATTGTACAGCGCTGCGGAGTATGACGGCGATAAATAATAATAACACACATTGTACAGTGCTGCGGACTATGACGGCGATATATAAATAATAATAACACATTGTACAGCGCTGCGGAGTATGACGGCGATATATAAATAATAATAACACACATTGTACAGCGCTGCGGAGTATGACGGCGATATATAAGTAATTATAATAACACACATTGTATAGCGCTGCGGAGTATGACGCCGATATATAAATAATAACACACATTGTACAGCGCTGCGGAGTATGATGGCGATATATAAATAATAACACACATTGTACAGCGCTGCGGAGTATGACAGCGATATATAAATAATAATAACACACACTGTACAGCGCTGCGGAGTATGACGGCGATATATAAATAATAATAACACACATTGTACAGCGCTGCGGAGTATGACGGCGATATATAAATAATAATAACACATTGTACAGCGCTGCGGAGTATGATGGCGATATATAAATAATGACACATTGTACAGCGCTGCGGAGTATGACGGCGATATATAAATAATAATAACACACATTGTACAGCGCTGAGGAGTATGACGACGATATATAAATAATAATAACACACATTGTACAGCGCTGTGGAGTATGACGGCGATATATAAATAATAACACACATTGTACATCGCTGCAGAGTATGACGGCGATATATAAATTATAACACACATTGTACAGCGCTGCGGAGTATGACTGCGATATATAAATAATAATAACACACATTGTACAGCTCTGCGGAGTATGATGGCGATATATAAATAATAATAACACACATTGTACAGCGCTGCGGAGTATGACAGCGATATATAAATAATAATAATAACACATTGTACAGCGCTGCGGAGTATGGCGGAAATATCTAAATAATAATAGCACATTGTACAGCTTTGCGGAGTATGACAGTGATATATAAATAATAATAATACATTGTACAGCGCTGCGGAGTATGACAGCGATATATAAAAAATAATAACACACATTGTACAGCACTGCGGAGTATGACGGCGATATATAAATAATAATAACACACATTGTACAGCGCTGCGGAGTATGACGGTGATATATAAATATAATAACACACATTGTACAGCGCCGAAGAGTATGACGGAGATATATAAATAATAATAACACACATTGCACAGCGCCGCAGAGTATGACGGTGATATATAAATAATAATAACACACATTGTACAGCGCCGCAGAGTATGACGGCGATATATAAATAATAATAATAACACATTGTACAGCGCTGCGGAGTATGACAGCGATATATAAAAAATAATAACACACATTGTACAGCACTGCGGAGTATGACGGCGATATATAAATAACACACATTGTACAGCGCTGCGGATTATGACGGCGATATAAATAATAAAAAAACACTGTACATCGCTGCGGAGTATGACGGCGATATATAAATAATAATAATAACACACTTTGTACAGCGCTGCAGAGTATGACGGCGATATATAAATAATAATAACACACATTGTACAGCGCTGCAGTGTATGACGGCGATATATAAATAATAATAATAACACACATTGTACAGCGCTGCGGAGTATGAGGGCGATATATAAGTAATTATAATAACATATTGTACAGCACTGAACTCACTTTTGTTGCCAAGGTTTACATGTTAATGGCTGTGTGTTGAGTTATTTTGAGGGGTTAATGGCTGTGTGTTGAGTTATTTTGAGGGGTTAATGGCTGTGTGTTGGGTTATATTTGAGGGGTTAATGGCTGTGTGTTGGGTTATATTGAGGGGTTAATGGCTGTGTGTTGAGTTATTTTGAGGGGTTAATGGCTGTGTGTTGGGTTATATTTGAGGGGTTAATGGTTGTGTGTTGGGTTATTTTGAAGGGACAGTAAAGTTACTCTGTTATACAGGCTGTACACTCATTACTTTACATGGTAGCAGAGAGAATGCACATGTATGAACACACAGGGCAGAATGCACATGTATGAGCACACAGGGGCAGAATGCACATGTATGAGCACACAGGGGCAGAATGCACATGTATGAGCACACAGGGGCAGAATGCACATGTATGAGCACACAGGGGCAGAATGCACATGTATGAGCACACAGGGGCAGAATGCACATGTATGAGCACACAGCCACCTGCATTCAGATTCAGAGAGACCTCCACAAAATGGCTGCCAGCTCCTGTAACCTGTCTGCTCTCTGCTGCAGGCTAGTGGGCGGGGAATCCCTCAGTAACTGTCACCCTATAGCTTTCACCCTAACTTACCATGTAACCAATAAAGCAGCTTCTTACTGACAGTCTGACTGAACATCTCTTGTGACAGGGAATATAAGGCTCACTCTGCCATCATTGTTTATTTGCCTTTAAGGGCTGCTGTGTGTCTGAGCATATAATCTGCTGCAGGAGAGGGCCTCTTGTAGAAAGTGGGCCCCATTTGCCTACCACAACTCCCAGCACACCGGATGCTTTATTCCCAATGTGCAGTGCAGGGTCTTACATAAATGACACTGCAGCAAGCCAGTAGAAAGTGGGGCTCCTAGCCACCAGGGGCCCTGTGCCAAATGCCCACTTTTCTTCACTGTTATTCTCTCCTGGACAGACCCATTTATGTGGTGCACATTTAAACACAGTGATTGCATTTTAGGGGTAGTTTAGTGGGTGGTTGGAGGGAATTTGGGACAGTGTAGTGTTTTATTTCTTTAGTCCTGATTAGCGTATTTAATGTTAGGTTGGTTTGGGTTAATTTTAAAATTTTATTTGGAATTAAGGTTGCCACGCTTTTCTAGGTGTGCTTAATGACAGTTCCTCAAACATACACCATGTACGTGTTTAAATGTGTATGCTAAATAAAAGAAAATGTAAAAAATCTAACATCCACAACACTATAGTGAACCTGTGCCCATCTCTCGCCCTATGCTGTATATAGACGTAAAGGATCACTAATCAGCAACCCCCAAAAATGGCCATCAATAAACGCATATAGATGTACAGTATATATATATATATATTATGAATAAGAAAGCCTTGGATGGTGTTGCAGTTGTGGGGTATATTGAGTACTAGCGACATACACACACAGAATAACCACGCCTGGGAACTAGGGATATGCCCCGAGTCTTAGGGTATTTGCAGCAGTCTCGGGCTAAAGGGGCAGATTCTCAGGGTAACAGAGTCCTTAGCTGACTGCTTCTTATAATGTGCTGCGTTCATATATCAGATATATTATGGTTGATATGCCTGCTTGAATGCAGTTGACTCGTTTAAGTGTATCTTTAAATTAGGACAAGTCAAAGGTTTCCATGAGGACCGGTATTAGAGCTGGGTGAATGCATTAAATCTCCACAGTGGGCTATTAAAGGGTTAATGTGTGGAGTCTCCTGGTCCGTTCATACCAGATATGAGGATAACTCACTTTAATTCCAGAGAAAATGCAGCAGCCAGAAATAAAACTAAACGGCCAACAAAATAAATATCACTGCAGCGGCATGAAGATGAGCCGCTCTATAATTTGGTTGGGCCATACCACATAATGTCTAGGATGGGTGGAAACGGGCTTCTTCTTGACGCCTTGTCCGGTACATTCCCCGTTCTGGGTCAGTGTTTTTTCGAGTTTCTGGCAGTTTGCCTGAGAGTGCTGTGAATGGGTTTACAGACTGAAGCTGACCAGTGCTTGTCAGTGTCTGGCTGTGCCCAAGAATGGTCCGTATGAGTCGCCGTGAGCATGGCTGGAGAGATCAATGTGTTTGCATCAATTTGACTTAGAAATAAGTATAATTTAACGGGGAGGAATAAGATAGCTGTTTCAATGCTACAGGCAGGTGCTTTTCACGGATGAATTTTATTACATGGGTTTATAAGCAACCAACACAATAAATTCATGTTTTTGGGATTTTTTTTTTAAACATGCCTAATAAAGTTATGCAGATTTTGGTGATTTCTAATTATTTTAAATGACCTTTAAAAAGCGACCGTTGTATCAGCATACCACAAAAAACACCAAAATGAAAAAAAACCATTGAAAACAACCAAATTGGTAAAAAAAATAATATGTATTTCACTGGTATATTCAAGTAAAGTTCTGA
Organism: Spea bombifrons; assembly: GCF_027358695.1. Classification (NCBI taxonomy): domain Eukaryota; kingdom Metazoa; phylum Chordata; class Amphibia; order Anura; family Pelobatidae; genus Spea; species Spea bombifrons. Next base: position 4,023,440 of record NC_071087.1, on the reverse strand, counting down.
ATGACATCTGGGATCTATACACACAAACTCCGAAAAGCATGTCAATAATAATCAGATTAGGAACAATTTCTGTGCAAAATGCTTAAAAACTTTATGGTACCTAAACACCGCAATACTTCACATGTCAGAGAGACACAGAAATAGGACTATTCAGTGTGAGTCATTTTCACTTAAAGCGATCAGTGGGTCTGACGTTGCATCAGTCTGGCCCGGGGGGTTTCAGGCTCGCATGGAGGGGATGTAAAGACGGAGGCTCCAAGGCACAGAATGAATCGGGCCCCGAAACTCCATCCATCCTTCTCTGTCTTGACGCAGCCACTCCAGGTTTCAGGGTAGCATGTGACGAGCCAGGGGACTCCCCTAGAGATCAGGGCCCGTGGCCGCCGGGAGACTGTTACTGATCCGCCACTGCTTAGGGCAGTATAATTCCAATCTATATCATCCATGTTATGCCACCCTCATCGGACACTCCAATAACTGCCTTAGAAGTACGAGGGACAATTAAACAACTCAGACCCCACGTGGCTCCGGGACTAGATAGTATTTGAATGTGAATATGTATATTGTAGAAATTCTGCATGTCTGCCTACTACATTATTATGGTTTTTATTTATTCTATTTTAAAAAGAAAATTTACACACATAGTGACATTTCCGAAGCCAGGGAAAGATTCTACTATGTGTCCTTCAATAGACTGTCACTTTATTATTATTATTTATTGTTTTATATAGCACCATCATATTCTGTAGCGCTGTACGATGTATAGACAGGAATAATTTGAATGCTACAGTGTTGGCAAATAGAATTTACTTGATATTTAATTCATTGCGGTACTCATGATGGTATCAATAAAGGGGGGAAAATACAGATAATGTTACTTAAAAATCATGCAATAAAAAAAATCCTGTGCAATTGATGAAAAAAAGATCAATAACAGTGTTGGAAATAATATCAAACAAGCGTGGAATAGAACAGTGGGGAAGAAAAAATGTCCCAATAAAACGGATGAATGGAAAACAACAATGAAATGATCTCACATACCAACCGATCATATATATATCCCAGCCAAATTCATGTAAACCTAAAAAATACTAATAAAAACATAAAAATAATATGTAAAAACAAAAAATAGTAAATAGGGTGACTCCTATGACTGAGAAGCGCAATTTAATTTAATAGATTTTTTAGGTATTGGGATGTCCAAATGGAATAGGAAGAGCTGGAGCTCAATCCTCAGTGGGGCCTGTAAAATTCCCGCCAAGACATCAGTGGTTTATTCCTCAGAGAAATAAGTTCTCTACATTCCCACTGTAGATGCATTTGGGAGACATCTCCAGCATATATGGGTTGCAGAAATGTGACATTTTAATAGGCTGGCCGGGACCATCTTGGTAAAAGTTTCAGATATTTATACAATGAATTGTTTTCCCTAGCAGAGTCAGAGTCCAGCCATTCCTCCAAAGAGAACTCAAGTCCCAGCTCCTCCTCCCACTTTATTATTGCTTTTAATTTATCTCCATGTTTTGTTTATATAATTATTTATTTTGGAGATCAGTTTTGTCATTTTTCTAACGAGAATAAAGGATCAAGGAAAGTGTGATTAGTTACTAGTCTAGTACTCAATCTGTTGAAAGGTTCTTATTTTAAGGTCCACAGAGAAAAAAATCTCCCAATATGTTTTATTTCCACCTCACTCCACTTATTCGTGTTTAAATTCTCGATAGAATGGACAGAGTTTTCCCTGAATATGATAAATATCTTCTACAATAATATTGTTTATTCTAAGCTTTTTAAAAGCTGGGAGGTCTACCCAGTAAAGTAATATTGGGTCAATGTTATTACAGGCATCTTTTTCATATATATACCAAGAATTATTCCTAAGGTTCACATATTTCTATGCCAACATATATTTAAAAAACGTCCGGGAAGGACATACCTCATTTTCTGGTCAAGCTGGTGGATGAGATTTTAGCTTTTTTTGCCCCCCCATACTCAATTTTTGATACTTTTAATGGGATAGTTCTCATCAAATATTCTATTTTTGGCATCAAGTATGATCTTACAGCATTGTAAGGCAATAAGACACACTGGGGCAGGATTCATATTTATTTCCTGAATCACATGTGTTAGTTTCCGAACATTGTTTCCTCCTGTTCTATTTATTATAAAACCAGATTGATCTAAATATATTAACTCCGGGATGAGCACTTTGGGTCAATCTGCCAGGATCAAGGAGAATATCTTGATGTCAATGTTTAACAGAGAAATTGGGTGAAATTGGGTGATAATTTGAAACAAAGCCAGGGTGTTTATCTGGTTTAGGTATCGGGGTGATTATGGCTTGTAACATCTCAGATGGAAATGACTTTTGATCTCTTATATCGTTAAGCAGTCTGTATTAATGGAGAAATGATTGGGTCCAGTGGCTTATAGATAATCAAAAGGAATTTGCTTAGAGGACTCGATTTTATTCTTCCTAGAATGGGCTGAGATATCATCTGAACCCTTCGCAGAATTATAGGGCCTTTAATAAAATAGCCCTAATGGGAAGCTGCAGCTTCATGTTGGAGCTCTTTTTTTTAAATGGGTCCTGTTTTGGGACACAATACCTGAGGATGCCACTAATGATAAAATATGTAATTATCTATAGAAATTAACTCTCCCAAAAATTACATAAATTACATTACATTCCTGTAGCAGTGTTAATGTTCTCTTTCTTTTTAGGACCATAAAATCTAAGGGAACCGATCAAGGAGAGAAATGCGGCACCAGAAGAATGACAGACACAACACCTTGGGACGCCATCGTTCCCATTTCTTCTTCGAGTAGCGACTCCTCTGAACATCGCGTGGAGAGAGAGACCCATTCTAGCCGTCTAATGGACGATCTCGTTCTGTTCTCGTCTTCCTAGTCTAGTAGCGAAGATGATCTCCCCAAGTGCTCCATGTGTGATATATGTGGACGTTCTAGAACAGCTAATCACACGGCCAATGAAACCCGTAAATATAACATTTATTGGGACTGAGCTTATTAACCCCTTAAGGACCAGGACTCTTCCACACTATAGGACCAGAGGAGTTTTCATGTATTTACTGCGTCTGTTCAGCCGTAATTTCCCTTGTTCTAAAAACACAACATTTTTTGCAGTTGTATTTGCATATAAATTGTACACAGCTACTGCTGATGTGGGGAAATACCCAAAATATATTTATTTAATGGCCCTGATTTTGAGCCCCCTATATACTAATACTAATGTATACTATACAAGCTGTTTCATGTATATAATGAAAAAAAATATTTTATAAAGCTTTACAGGGAGAAGTGCAAAGAATGTCTTATTTTCTGATTTTTATATAATAGCCACACTAAATGACATGATTCTCTGCTTGTGTTCAGAATATTATCTGTGTTCACTAAATAAAAGAAATATGGGAGGGATGATATAGCAGGTGTGCCATGTAACGTTGCTGGAGGTGTATGGAGTGCCCGCGTGGCGAGCGGATCTCGAGGCAGAGACCCGATTAGAAGCGGAGGGCTCTGAGTGCTGAGCGGAAGCTTTCCACCAAAAGAGAAGGGAGAAGCCCCCAAAAAACCTGTCAGGACCAACAGCGTGAGGCGATCCGAGACGGGCTCAGAACTGCAGACATGGAGGGTGAAAACCTTCTATATTGTAATACAAAAGGGTAAGAAGAACCAGTAATTAAGGCTATCAACAAACGCATCAAACCCCAGACTCCGGGACCAGAAGGTTTTGGAAATGTAATTTGAATAAAACAGAGCATCAAACAAAACCATATGACGGTATATCCAAAGTGGGACTTTTCTGGATAAAACACTCAGGGCGAAGGCCATGACACCTATGGAACCAGCTAATTATCGGCCAATCTCCTTAATTAAGAATGTTTTTTTCTGTAGAAGGCAAAAGAGGAGTCTATAGCTCGTTGTCCATTGGTGACGCGGCTCCGGACGATAACCTGCGGCTCAAGACTTAACAAATCGCGTGACAGTCCTCGCAGTTTTGTCATTTTTTAACGTAAACAGAATATTTGATATTATTTGTCTTTGCATTCAAGGGCTTCTCTTTGTGATCGGATCCTCTGTTTAACGTTTACATTTTTCGAAATTAGTAATATTTTTTTATAGATACTTGGCGACCGAATTACTCGCTTTTATATAAGAAAGAAAACACAGAACAATTTGTTTTCTAGAAAATAATTCTGTAAATCAGTCATCCATGGCCGTTCCTATAAATCTTAATAATATTGTGAAGGAAAATAGAGATCCCGCCCTATTTAAATTTTACATTTCTTTTTCTAATTTATCTGCGGAGAATAAAAGAGACCTAGCTGAAGAAATAATATTTCAATGACAGGATTGAATACACCGGGTTGAGTTTATTAGAATAAATAAGACTATGGGGAGGTTAAAATGAAAAATCTATCATAGGGAGAATTGAGGAGATGAAATAATCTCCTAACAATAGGATATTCAGAATAATTTAATCCGATAAAGGTATATAGGACTCTGGACTAAATACTTAAAACATTTAGTGTCTTCTATCAAAAACGATGTAATCTTCTGTCTGAGGCTTTGGATATAGAAGGATCTTCTGATTATTATGCATGTAGATTAAATGGAGTTCTTGCTGGAAGATTAATTAATATTTTAGCTTTTGCTAATAGCAGATGCTCGCCTCTCCTGATTAGGAGATAAGGAAGCTTTTGAAAGAGTCGGGTGGGTATAAATGAGCCGGACCCTCCAAGCTGCTGGAGTTACTGGTTAGATGCCCCGAGCGATCATGTCCATGTATACCGATCCAACCGGCAGAATCATAGGAGCAAATTTATCGCTGGAGCCCTTAGCTATAAGAAATAATTGTGCAATTAAGGGATTTCTTGGTAATAGGGGAGAATGAATTATTTGTCTCTATGCGAAACAGCAAGTGGCAGCGATTTTATCCGCCACGCACAAGACCTAGTGGTAAACAGGTGCAGATGCCAGACACTCCCTGGGCCTGGTGCCCCGGTCATAAGGCAGGTTTAGTAGCCTCTGTGCTAGCAGGGGAACACCAGTGGCTTCAACGGATAATTTATTGCAGCAGTACGCATACCATGTTTGCCTGATCATACTGCAACGCCACACAATATATTTAAAAGTACCTTGATCCTGGTTACATCTCCATCATAAGGAAGAAGCACTTTGGTTACCTAACTTGGATTAAATACCAACGTTGCATAATCTTGTCATGTAATTCTATCATGTTTAGACGATGGGAAACTCTGTTAATTTCTAATAAACTAGTTATCCACTGATTTCGATCTATCTGAACTCTAAGGTCCTTTTGCCAGGATTCTAAAGCTATTATATTAATTGGGTTTTCTATCCCTTCCAACAGTAAGCAGCATTTCTTCAGGCTTTTAGTAATAATTTCTGAAGAAAACATTTCGCTGATCTGTTGTCTTTGCGGATTTTTCCAATATATATATATTAAGGAGAGCTCAAATAATGCCTAATCCTAAAAACATTAAAGAATTCTAGATTGTTAAATTTAAATTCCATAAGCTTAGAGAAGTGTTTTTATATTTTTCCAAAACATAATATCACTAATCCTTTTATTTCTGAAATTAGTCCAATTTCTAAAACTAAGCTGGAAGACATTCTTTTGTAAACACGTTTTTAGAAGGGAAATCGGTGACAGTAGTTGTGTACAATTTATCAAATGTGATAACATGTTGCTATTTACCGTATTTGCTCGATTATAAGACGACCCCGATTATAAGACGACCCCCCAAAATCAAAATATTAATTTAGGAAAAAAACAAAAAGCCTGAATATAAGACGACCCTATAGGAAAAAAGGTTTTACCAGTAAATATTAATTCATGTAAATATATTTTTTAAATTTCCTTTTATTTGCCAACCTGCCCCCCCCCAGTTATGCCACTCTGCCCCCAGAAATGCTTTATACCCCCCCTATTTGCCACTCTGCCCCATGATATGCCTTATAGGTCCAGAAATGCATTTTAACCCCCTATATGCTACTCAGCCCCATGATATGCCTTTTAACCCAGCATGTACTGGCTGCCTTGGCTTGATAGGAGTGTGATTGCTGCTAACAGCAATCACACTCCTATCAAGCCAAGGCAGCCAGTACATGCTGGAACCTGGGGATGATAGTAGTGGGATTACAGCCTCCCTATGCCATGCTACAACCCCCACCCCCCTTACACATCCATGCTATCACACACAAACACACATTCACAAACATTTAAATACTCATTCATTCCATTAATCACACATACTTCACACATTAATCACACATACTTACCCAAAAACCCTCCCCCACCCCCTTACCTGAACTGCAGATCTCTCACTCGAAGACTTCTGCAGGGGACCGGCTGTACCAGCAACTTCTCTGGCCCCGCCCCCAGAGGAGGGAGGGGGAGATAGAGTTCTGTGAGGAAGCTACAAGCTTCCTGTCCTCCTGCTTCTAACGGAAGAGACGCTGCTCGCGACCGGTAAGCAGCATGGCCCCAGCCATTTTTTTGGGGTCTGATTAGAAGACGACCCCGATTATAAGACGAGGGGTATTTTTCAGAGCATTTGCTCTGGAAAAAACCTCGTCTTATAATCGAGCAAATACGGTATATAAAATGAAGGAAGCGATAATCAAGGCTCGGAGAGAACAAATATTACAATACAAAGTGTAGCTCTCAGGCAGATGTAGAGGAGGATCCTCGCTGCAGGGGATGGAGAAAGCTCCCCCTTGTGGTCGACAGGAGACACTGCTACAGATGGAACTAAATGTAATACATGTGCAGCAAGGGCAGAGGAGACACCGGCACAGAGCAGAAGAACCAAAACCCAACGGTGGTCTGGAGCCAGGCTGAAGTCAGGAACCGATAATGAACAAACACGGGTCAGGCAGAAGAGTAGTCGGGGGAACAAAATTCAGGGCAGGTGGCAATCAGCAGTAGTCAGGAAACAAGCAGGAGTCAATACCAAAGGTTCAGAGATAATGAAAATGCTAGTGCAGTACAGAGGCACTGTCACAGGCAATGTTAGATCACAAACAGAGGGTTTAAATATCCCTCCAAGCTTCAGGATTCTCCTATTCGTGGGGTGGAGAAAAATGGATAAAGGTCCCTTTAATTTTCGTACTGAATATTCATGAGATAGCTGTCCGCGCATGCGCAGATGGCTTTGCATGACGCACGCTCTGATCTACCGATGCTCGTGAGGGTGCGCATGTAGGAACTGGGAGGACCCGCTGGCGGCTCCCGCTAACGAGACCCCACCGGACCCAGCGAACGGTAACTCGAACAGTTTCAGAATATTCCCTGATCAGACGAGGACAAAAAAGGACATTTACTCTGGGTGTAAAATTATACAACCAGAATTATAATAATAATTAAAATTTAAATGTACCGGAAAATCAAGAATCAAGCAAATGAACGGCTCAGATCAACGAGCTTATTAAAGTGCTTTACAGTTTTCTTTTTCTTCCTTAAGTGGGATAAGGTTTATCATATAAGCCCAAAACACTTATAGGCTATTTAAACGGAGGGGGTCTCTGTGTTAATATTATAGAAAAAAAATAGGTTTATTCATATAATGGGGAAGATCAAGATTTGTAGTTAATTCATTTTAAAGGAAGAAAATATTTATTTTCAAAAATAATTCAAAAATAAAATTCACAGATTTCCACTTCGATTTCAAAAACAATCAGTTACACAGAATTATTCAAATGGACTCATATGAGATTAATAACGGTGCTTTTTCTTCTTTCTTTCTTTCTCTCTCTCTTTCTCTCTTTTACCTAGGGTTCTCTGAAAATTAACTCTTTTTTATTTAAACCTAATAATTTTCTAAGAGTGCTAAGTGCTTCCATGAAAAAATCCAAGGTAGTAAATATGAAATATCAAGAAGTCGACTACAATGCAAGATATATCATGTCGATTTATGAATTAAACAGAATATTGTACACACTGGTTAATAAATATCCCCAAATAATTATCTTATTGATAAAGTTTGCCAGGGTATGTTAGTAACAGCCGGAAATTTGTGTAGCAGACATGATCAGAAATCAAGTAAAAGTGAAATTGGCACCAAGTTATATAAGAGCCTATCTCAATCTTCATTTATTATATGTATCACCCACTGGAAAGGGATTTTACTTCTTACTCTGTATCATATAATTCCTATTCTAGGATAGATATAAATGTAGGAAATATAAAGATAATAATAAAAATAATAAAATAAATAACATGGTCAGATTATTATTATCGTTAAAATAAACAATGGCCCATGAAATCATACAGGAAGTATATTATGGATATGACATTTTTGGGACCGTTCTGGAATTCCCTTACAAGCCCACAATTCTAGGTTATTTGATAAAAATGGGATCTGGAAAAAGGGAAACACTCATAACTCATAAACTGATTATTACAATCTAACGAGAAAAAACAAGTTAACTCCAAAAGCTCCAGGCCCTGATTGATTAAACATATTTTTTACTTTTAGTTGATAAACGCCATATTTGGTAAGAACTATTAAAGGCAAATATATCGATACAAAAAAATATCGAGAAAAGTCTAGGGGATAATAGACCTCCCCCCCTCCCTTTTAAATGTGGATGATAAAATGTACTCCTCTATACTAACAGATTCAAATTAATAATCCCGGATTTAATGCATCAAATAAGGTTTATTCCTAGGATATCAACCACAAATAACTAAAGATAACTGATATTCTGGACATTACATATAAAAGAAAGCCTCCACTTATAATTCTTTCACAGAAGGCGTTTGATAGAGTTAGATGGTACATCTGAAGCGTACATTAATGCCCTATAATGCGATACTTTTATTATCCTTATCATCTACAGCTAGAACCATCAGTCCTGGCATTACCTTTAAGTGGTTTAACATTTCTAATGGAACTAGACAGGGTTGTCCTTTATCTCCACTCCTATACATATTAACAATATAACCATTAGCCAGAGAGATGAGGACAAAACAAGAGAGACGGGCTGCAGATGTGGAAACTCCATATGTATGCAGATTATATTCTATTTACAATTAGTAACCCTACAAAAACAATTTTGATCTAATGAATGTCCTAAAAAATCAGACGTTGCAAGAAGGCACTACAGATTTAAATGGATGAGATAAATTATCTTGGAATTAACACTAAAATAGTTAAAGTACTTAAAAAATGTGAAATTTCTTGGCAGGGAAGGATTTAACCGTACCAGAACAAGGGTAAATCTAATTCAAATTTCCTTCTTGCAATTTGTTTTATCTAGGAAAGTGGAGGGCGTCTTGGGCCTTCCTAATATAAAAGACTTCGGAGCAACCCTCTTAAATCATCTGGCATTTATATAAAGCATGCAAAGAACCCTAAAATAACAGGGTGGAAGGATAAAATAGCAAAAGTGGCTGAAGCACGTGAAATAACATTACTAACTGAAAATTTTAATTTACAAACTTGGAAAGATAAAGGCATCATTTATATCTCAGATGTCGTCAAAGAAGATAAATGCAGCCCCTTTAACCAGCTGCAAATAAAGTTCAGAATGAATTAACGGATATTTTTAATTCTATGAGAGTCAAAGGGTTTTCCAATAATAATTTAATGAAGAGAAAAATGAGATTCAAATGGAAGCGTATTTGGTAACATAGTAGAAAACACGAGAGCCAAATATTCCTTAGAAATAGTGATAAATATCTTTAAAAAGAGATATTTATAGAGAAAAAAATCTCAGAATGGGATTTCTCAGTTAAAGTTGAGAAAAGTAAACATTGTTTAAATTTGGTAGAAATGTTTTATAAATGATTAAATAGATGGTTTCATGTCCCAAATAGAACCGCAGTAGAGATATTTGCTTGAGACGCCAATTAGAACGAGGATCCCGCATTCATATATGGTGGCGTTGTAAAGAAATTACATGGAAAATAGTTTTTTTCTCACAATGAAGTAATTCAAAGGAATTTGCTTAGAGGACTCATCTGCATCAATATGATTATTCCTAGAATGGGCTGATATATCATCTGAACCCTTAGTGATAATAACTGACAGAATTATAAAATAGCCAGAAAGCAGAAAACGCAAAGAGGAGGACTCTGCGCCATCCTGATCAGTGTTTTCATGTGCGTTCTGATATTTGGTATGATCAGAGCCACCATTAGAAGGAGAGAGGATACATAGGGAGACGGGGGTGGAGAGGGTAGATAGAGAGAAGGGGAAGATAGGTAAAAGAGAAAATAAAAATAATGCAGAGGAGGACTCTGCCATCCTGATCAGTGTTTTCATGTGCATTCTGATATTTGGTGTGATCAGAGCTGCCATTAGAAGGAGAGAGAATACATAGGGAGATGGGGGTAGAGAGGGTAGATAGAGAGACGGGGGAGGGTAGATAGTGAGGAAGGGGTAGATAGGGAGACGGGAGTGAGAAGGGGTAGATAGGGCAGAAGGGAGTAAGAAGGGGAAGACAGGGCAGAAGGGAGTGAGAAGGGGAAGATAGGTAGAAGAGAAAATGAAAACAATGCAGAGGAGGACTCTGCGCCGTCCTGATCAGTGTTTTCATGTGCGTTTTGATATTTGGTATGATCAGAGCCGCCATTAGAAAGAGAGAGGATACATAGGGAGACGGAGGTGGAGAGGGTAGAAAGAGAGACTGGAGGGGGGGTAGATGGTGAGGAAGGGGTAGATAGTGAGAGTGGAGTGAGAAGGGGTAGATAGTGGAGAAGGGAGTGAGAAGGGGTAGATAGGGCAGAAGGGAGTGATAAAGGGTAGACAGGGTGAACGGAGGGAGAAGGGGCAGATAGGGAGAAGGGGGTAGATAGCGAGGAAGGGGTAGATAGGCAGAAGGGAGTAGATAGGGCAAGAATATTGAAAGTACTTTGAAGGAACATCTGAGGTTGTCCTGTATGAGGACTTCACTCTTCACCGTAACAATCTTAATGTTCTCTTTCTTTTAAGGACCATAAAATCCAAGGGAACCAAACAAGGAGAGAAATGCGGCACCAGAAGGATGACAGACATGACACCGTGGGACACCATCGTTCCCATTTCATCATCATCGAGCAGCGACTCCTCTGAAGTTGAAGCAGAGAGAGATACCCATTCTAGCCGTCTAATGGACGCTCTCGCTCTGTTCTCGTCTTCGGAGTCCAGTAGTGAAGATGAACCCCCCAGCGGCACCGCGTGTGATATGTGTGGACGTTCTGGAGCAGCAAAGTACTTGGTCACTGAAGCCCGTAAATATAACATCTATTGGGATGAGCTAATTAACCCCTTAAGGACCAGGACTCTTTTACACTATTTACTGTGTCAGCTGTAATTTCCCTCGTTCTGTTAGAATTTATAATCATAAATGTGAGACATTATTTTGTGTAATGTAAATAAAAAAATGTGTAAAACAGTTTAATAGGAATACAACAATTTAATATTTCATTTATTTTATATGATTTTGTTGGCAAAACACCCAGAATTCTTTATTGATTGAAACAATTAAGCTTTACATTATTTAATCATTCATACTTCAATTTTATATTTCATTTATTCAACCAAGCTTAGCAGACAAAATACACAGAATTATTTTGCTAATTATTTCAATTACATGTTTAATTATTTTATTATTAATTAGAAATACATGGATTTTATATTACATTTTTAATATTATTTTACTGGCAAAACACCCAGAATTCTTTATTGATCGAAAACAATTCACTCCCACAACATAAGACAAGACAAGCAATCGATTTGATATTACCAGAAGTTACATGGCGATGTCATTTTGTTGGAGGAAACTCACCTTCGAAAATCTTCACTACATGCCTTTTGGAGTACATCTTTCCAGGATCATTACCATGCCACGCACCCCACGCAGAAAAATAATTAAGTCGGAGTTTTTTGAGAAGCAGCTTGGGATTTCAACTTGGCTACAGCAAGGCTGACAAGCTGGGTAGGTTTTTACTTCTCGCCGGGACTTTACACAATAGACCAGTTGTGATTCTTGTGTACCTTTCATCACTCTCAGGTGGACCACTTGAAGAAACTTTTTTTTTCTTCCCTTCCTTATTTATGAGTGATCGTGTTTGTCTGATATCTGTGTTTTGCTTCCCTCACCCACATGGATAATGTTATAATCTTAAGGCAATTGTATGACATTTGTGTTTTATTTCACGACCGAATACTTTGTTACACATGTTGTGTGTGATCTGCTATGTCACTACACTGTAACTGATTATTTTCAATCTGCTCTTTTACAATTGCGAATAAACAGATTTAAACATAAAAAGAATATGAATGTTCTGTTTCTCGTCAGGTCCAGGAAATGTCAGGGAACCGGTCAAGGTGAGAAAGCTGATGCTGGACCAACGAGAGACTCCGCTCCACCAGACACCATTGTCTCCCTTCCAACAGAAAGTGAGTCTCCACAGACCAGCCCTGAACATGGAACGGAGATAACGGACGGCCATTCTCTGTCGGCGTCCTCACAGCCCTGTGCTGAAGATGATGTCCTAAGATGAGTCATTTAGAAAATGTGACCTAGTCCTGGAATAAACGGCCGGGTATTTACTGACATCTTTCAAGGAACATCTGAGGTTGTCCTGTATGAGGACTTCCCTCAGTCTGAAGATCCATCACTGACCTTCCCGTAACAATCTAAATGTTCTATTTCTTTTAAGGACCATAAAATCCAAGGGAACCAAACAAGGAGAGAAATGCGGCACCAGAAGGATGACAGACACGACACCGTCGGACGCCATCGTTCCCATTTCATCATCGAGTAGCGACTCCTCTGAAGTTGAAGCAGAGCAAGAGACCCATTCTAGCCGTCTAATGGACGCTCTCGCTCTTGCTTCGGAGTCCAGTAGTGAAGATGACACCCCCCCCAGGGGCACCGCGTACGATATGTGTGGACATTCTGGAGCAGCTAAGTACGAGGTTATTGAAGCCCGTAAATATAACCTCTATTGGGACGAGCTCATTAACCCCTTAAGGACCAGGACTCTTTTACACTATTTACTGTGTCTGTTCAGCTGTAATTTCCCTCGTTCTCAGTTAGAATTTATAATCATAAATGTGAGACATTATTTTGTGTAATGTAAATAAAAAAATGTGTAAAACACATTTTTTGTGCATCAATTTTTTAAAATTCTGTATTTTTTCCAAATTTAGCATTGGAGGCTCTAACTTCAATAGTGCTCACAGAAATCCAAACAACTCCATAAACCATACAGTTGGGCACCCGGCACCCCTCCAGAGACGGACAGTAATGTCCGCCGCTGGAGGAGAAGGCTCGCAAGGGAGCGGTATCGGAGGTCTTTAACAGATCTCCGGCTCCCTTGAGTGATTTTAGGCCGGGAACCGGCTCCCTTGCGAGCCTTCTCCTCCAGCGACCTAAATGGGACCTCGTCAGGTCCAGGAAATGTCAGGGAACCGGTCAAGGTGAGAAAGCTGATGCTGGACCAACGAGAGACTCCGCTCCACCAGACACCATTGTCTCCGTTCCAACAGAAAGTGAGTCTCCACAGACCAGCCCTGAACATGGAACGGAGATAACGGACGGCCATTCTCTGTCGGCGTCCTCACAGCCCTGTGCTGAAGATGATGTCCTAAGATGAGTCATTTAGAAAATGTGACCTAGTCCTGGAATAAACGGCCGGGTATTTACTGACATCTTTCAAGGAACATCTGAGGTTGTCCTGTATGAGGACTTCCCTCAGTCTGAAGATCCATCACTGACCTTCCCGTAACAATCTAAATGTTCTATTTCTTTTAAGGACCATAAAATCCAAGGGAACCAAACAAGGAGAGAAATGCGGCACCAGAAGGATGACAGACACGACACCGTCGGACGCCATCGTTCCCATTTCATCATCGAGTTGCGACTCCTCTGAAGTTGAAGCAGAGATAGAGACCCATTCTAGCCGTCTAATGGACGCTCTCGCTCTTGCTTCGGAGTCCAGTAGTGAAGATGACACCCCCCCGGGGCACCGCGTACGATATGTGTGGACGTTCTGGAGCAGCTAAGTACGAGGTTATTGAAGCCCGTAAATATAACCTCTATTGGGACGAGCTCATTAACCCCTTAAGGACCAGGACTCTTTTACACTATTTACTGTGTCTGTTCAGCTGTAATTTCCCTCGTTCTCAGTTAGAATTTATAATCATAAATGTGAGACATTATTTTGTGTAATGTAAATAAAAAAATGTGTAAAACACATTTTTTGTGCATCAATTTTTTAAAATTCTGTATTTTTTCCAAATTTAGCATTGGAGGCTCTAACTTCAATAGTGCTCACAGAAATCCAAACAACTCCATAAACCATACAGTTGGGCACCCAGCACCCCTCCAGAGACGGACAGTAATGTCCGCCGCTGGAGGAGAAGGCTCGCAAGGGAGCGGTATCGGAGGTCTTTAACACATCTCCGGCTCCCTTGAGTGATTTTAGGCCGGGAACCGGCTCCCTTGCGAGCCTTCTCCTCCAGCGACCTAAATGGGACCTCGTCAGGTCCAGGAAATGTCAGGGAACCGGTCAAGGTGAGAAAGCTGATGCTGGACCAACGAGAGACTCCGCTCCACCAGACACCATTGTCTCCGTTCCAACAGAAAGTGAGTCTCCACAGACCAGCCCTGAACATGGAACGGAGATAACGGACGGCCATTCTCTGTCGGCGTCCTCACAGCCCTGTGCTGAAGATGATGTCCTAAGATGAGTCATTTAGAAAATGTGACCTAGTCCTGGAATAAACGGCCGGGTATTTACTGACATTTTTCAAGGAACATCTGAGGTTGTCCTGTATGAGGACTTCCCTCAGTCTGAAGATCCATCACTGACCTTCCCGTAACAATCTAAATGTTCTATTTCTTTTAAGGACCATAAAATCCAAGGGAACCAAACAAGGAGAGAAATGCGGCACCAGAAGGATGACAGACACGACACCGTCGGACGCCATCGTTCCCATTTCATCATCGAGTTGCGACTCCTCTGAAGTTGAAGCAGAGAGAGATACCCATTCTAGCCGTCTAATGGACGCTCTCGCTCTTGCTTCGGAGTCCAGTAGTGAAGATGACACCCCCCCCAGGGGCACCGCGTACGATATGTGTGGACATTCTGGAGCAGCTAAGTACGAGGTTATTGAAGCCCGTAAATATAACCTCTATTGGGACGAGCTCATTAACCCCTTAAGGACCAGGACTCTTTTACACTATTTACTGTGTCTGTTCAGCTGTAATTTCCCTCGTTCTCAGTTAGAATTTATAATCATAAATGTGAGACATTATTTTGTGTAATGTAAATAAAAAAATGTGTAAAACACATTTTTTGTGCATCCATTTTTTAAAATTCTGTATTTTTTCCAAATTTAGCATTGGAGGCTCTAACTTCAATAGTGCTCACAGAAATCCAAACAACTCCATAAACCATACAGTTGGGCACCCGGCACCCCTCCAGAGACGGACAGTAATGTCCGCCGCTGGAGGAGAAGGCTCGCAAGGGAGCGGTATCGGAGGTCTTTAACAGATCTCCGGCTCCCTTGAGTGATTTTAGGCCGGGAACCGGCTCCCTTGCGAGCCTTCTCCTCCAGCGACCTAAATGGGACCTCGTCAGGTCCAGGAAATGTCAGGGAACCGGTCAAGGTGAGAAAGCTGATGCTGGACCAACGAGAGACTCCGCTCCACCAGACACCATTGTCTCCGTTCCAACAGAAAGTGAGTCTCCACAGACCAGCCCTGAACATGGAACGGAGATAACGGACGGCCATTCTCTGTCGGCGTCCTCACAGCCCTGTGCTGAAGATGATGTCCTAAGATGAGTCATTTAGAAAATGTGACCTAGTCCTGGAATAAACGGCCGGGTATTTACTGACATCTTTCAAGGAACATCTGAGGTTGTCCTGTATGAGGACTTCCCTCAGTCTGAAGATCCATCACTGACCTTCCCGTAACAATCTAAATGTTCTATTTCTTTTAAGGACCATAAAATCCAAGGGAACCAAACAAGGAGAGAAATGCGGCACCAGAAGGATGACAGACACGACACCGTCGGACGCCATCGTTCCCATTTCATCATCGAGTTGCGACTCCTCTGAAGTTGAAGCAGAGAGAGAGACCCATTCTAGCCGTCTAATGGACGCTCTCGCTCTTGCTTCGGAGTCCAGTAGTGAAGATGACACCCCCCCGGGGCACCGCGTACGATATGTGTGGACGTTCTGGAGCAGCTAAGTACGAGGTTATTGAAGCCCGTAAATATAACCTCTATTGGGACGAGCTCATTAACCCCTTAAGGACCAGGACTCTTTTACACTATTTACTGTGTCTGTTCAGCTGTAATTTCCCTCGTTCTCAGTTAGAATTTATAATCATAAATGTGAGACATTATTTTGTGTAATGTAAATAAAAAAATGTGTAAAACACATTTTTTGTGCATCAATTTTTTAAAATTCTGTATTTTTTCCAAATTTAGCATTGGAGGCTCTAACTTCAATAGTGCTCACAGAAATCCAAACAACTCCATAAACCATACAGTTGGGCACCCGGCACCCCTCCAGAGACGGACAGTAATGTCCGCCGCTGGAGGAGAAGGCTCGCAAGGGAGCGGTATCGGAGGTCTTTAACAGATCTCCGGCTCCCTTGAGTGATTTTAGGCCGGGAACCGGCTCCCTTGCGAGCCTTCTCCTCCAGCGACCTAAATGGGACCTCGTCAGGTCCAGGAAATGTCAGGGAACCGGTCAAGGTGAGAAAGCTGATGCTGGACCAACGAGAGACTCCGCTCCACCAGACACCATTGTCTCCGTTCCAACAGAAAGTGAGTCTCCACAGACCAGCCCTGAACATGGAACGGAGATAACGGACGGCCATTCTCTGTCGGCGTCCTCACAGCCCTGTGCTGAAGATGATGTCCTAAGATGAGTCATTTAGAAAATGTGACCTAGTCCTGGAATAAACGGCCGGGTATTTACTGACATCTTTCAAGGAACATCTGAGGTTGTCCTGTATGAGGACTTCCCTCAGTCTGAAGATCCATCACTGACCTTCCCGTAACAATCTAAATGTTCTATTTCTTTTAAGGACCATAAAATCCAAGGGAACCAAACAAGGAGAGAAATGCGGCACCAGAAGGATGACAGACACGACACCGTCGGACGCCATCGTTCCCATTTCATCATCGAGTTGCGACTCCTCTGAAGTTGAAGCAGAGAGAGAGACCCATTCTAGCCGTCTAATGGACGCTCTCGCTCTTGCTTCGGAGTCCAGTAGTGAAGATGACACCCCCCCGGGGCACCGCGTACGATATGTGTGGACGTTCTGGAGCAGCTAAGTACGAGGTTATTGAAGCCCGTAAATATAACCTCTATTGGGACGAGCTCATTAACCCCTTAAGGACCAGGACTCTTTTACACTATTTACTGTGTCTGTTCAGCTGTAATTTCCCTCGTTCTCAGTTAGAATTTATAATCATAAATGTGAGACATTATTTTGTGTAATGTAAATAAAAAAATGTGTAAAACACATTTTTTGTGCATCAATTTTTTAAAATTCTGTATTTTTTCCAAATTTAGCATTGGAGGCTCTAACTTCAATAGTGCTCACAGAAATCCAAACAACTCCATAAACCATACAGTTGGGCACCCGGCACCCCTCCAGAGACGGACAGTAATGTCCGCCGCTGGAGGAGAAGGCTCGCAAGGGAGCGGTATCGGAGGTCTTTAACAGATCTCCGGCTCCCTTGAGTGATTTTAGGCCGGGAACCGGCTCCCTTGCGAGCCTTCTCCTCCAGCGACCTAAATGGGACCTCGTCAGGTCCAGGAAATGTCAGGGAACCGGTCAAGGTGAGAAAGCTGATGCTGGACCAACGAGAGACTCCGCTCCACCAGACACCATTGTCTCCGTTCCAACAGAAAGTGAGTCTCCACAGACCAGCCCTGAACATGGAACGGAGATAACGGACGGCCATTCTCTGTCGGCGTCCTCACAGCCCTGTGCTGAAGATGATGTCCTAAGATGAGTCATTTAGAAAATGTGACCTAGTCCTGGAATAAACGGCCGGGTATTTACTGACATCTTTCAAGGAACATCTGAGGTTGTCCTGTATGAGGACTTCCCTCAGTCTGAAGATCCATCACTGACCTTCCCGTAACAATCTAAATGTTCTATTTCTTTTAAGGACCATAAAATCCAAGGGAACCAAACAAGGAGAGAAATGCGGCACCAGAAGGATGACAGACACGACACCGTCGGACGCCATCGTTCCCATTTCATCATCGAGTTGCGACTCCTCTGAAGTTGAAGCAGAGAGAGAGACCCATTCTAGCCGTCTAATGGACGCTCTCGCTCTTGCTTCGGAGTCCAGTAGTGAAGATGACACCCCCCCGGGGCACCGCGTACGATATGTGTGGACGTTCTGGAGCAGCTAAGTACGAGGTTATTGAAGCCCGTAAATATAACCTCTATTGGGACGAGCTCATTAACCCCTTAAGGACCAGGACTCTTTTACACTATTTACTGTGTCTGTTCAGCTGTAATTTCCCTCGTTCTCAGTTAGAATTTATAATCATAAATGTGAGACATTATTTTGTGTAATGTAAATAAAAAAATGTGTAAAACACATTTTTTGTGCATCAATTTTTTAAAATTCTGTATTTTTTCCAAATTTAGCATTGGAGGCTCTAACTTCAATAGTGCTCACAGAAATCCAAACAACTCCATAAACCATACAGTTGGGCACCCGGCACCCCTCCAGAGACGGACAGTAATGTCCGCCGCTGGAGGAGAAGGCTCGCAAGGGAGCGGTATCGGAGGTCTTTAACAGATCTCCGGCTCCCTTGAGTGATTTTAGGCCGGGAACCGGCTCCCTTGCGAGCCTTCTCCTCCAGCGACCTAAATGGGACCTCGTCAGGTCCAGGAAATGTCAGGGAACCGGTCAAGGTGAGAAAGCTGATGCTGGACCAACGAGAGACTCCGCTCCACCAGACACCATTGTCTCCGTTCCAACAGAAAGTGAGTCTCCACAGACCAGCCCTGAACATGGAACGGAGATAACGGACGGCCATTCTCTGTCGGCGTCCTCACAGCCCTGTGCTGAAGATGATGTCCTAAGATGAGTCATTTAGAAAATGTGACCTAGTCCTGGAATAAACGGCCGGGTATTTACTGACATCTTTCAAGGAACATCTGAGGTTGTCCTGTATGAGGACTTCCCTCAGTCTGAAGATCCATCACTGACCTTCCCGTAACAATCTAAATGTTCTATTTCTTTTAAGGACCATAAAATCCAAGGGAACCAAACAAGGAGAGAAATGCGGCACCAGAAGGATGACAGACACGACACCGTCGGACGCCATCGTTCCCATTTCATCATCGAGTTGCGACTCCTCTGAAGTTGAAGCAGAGAGAGAGACCCATTCTAGCCGTCTAATGGACGCTCTCGCTCTTGCTTCGGAGTCCAGTAGTGAAGATGACACCCCCCCGGGGCACCGCGTACGATATGTGTGGACGTTCTGGAGCAGCTAAGTACGAGGTTATTGAAGCCCGTAAATATAACCTCTATTGGGACGAGCTCATTAACCCCTTAAGGACCAGGACTCTTTTACACTATTTACTGTGTCTGTTCAGCTGTAATTTCCCTCGTTCTCAGTTAGAATTTATAATCATAAATGTGAGACATTATTTTGTGTAATGTAAATAAAAAAATGTGTAAAACACATTTTTTGTGCATCAATTTTTTAAAATTCTGTATTTTTTCCAAATTTAGCATTGGAGGCTCTAACTTCAATAGTGCTCACAGAAATCCAAACAACTCCATAAACCATACAGTTGGGCACCCGGCACCCCTCCAGAGACGGACAGTAATGTCCGCCGCTGGAGGAGAAGGCTCGCAAGGGAGCGGTATCGGAGGTCTTTAACAGATCTCCGGCTCCCTTGAGTGATTTTAGGCCGGGAACCGGCTCCCTTGCGAGCCTTCTCCTCCAGCGACCTAAATGGGACCTCGTCAGGTCCAGGAAATGTCAGGGAACCGGTCAAGGTGAGAAAGCTGATGCTGGACCAACGAGAGACTCCGCTCCACCAGACACCATTGTCTCCGTTCCAACAGAAAGTGAGTCTCCACAGACCAGCCCTGAACATGGAACGGAGATAACGGACGGCCATTCTCTGTCGGCGTCCTCACAGCCCTGTGCTGAAGATGATGTCCTAAGATGAGTCATTTAGAAAATGTGACCTAGTCCTGGAATAAACGGCCGGGTATTTACTGACATCTTTCAAGGAACATCTGAGGTTGTCCTGTATGAGGACTTCCCTCAGTCTGAAGATCCATCACTGACCTTCCCGTAACAATCTAAATGTTCTATTTCTTTTAAGGACCATAAAATCCAAGGGAACCAAACAAGGAGAGAAATGCGGCACCAGAAGGATGACAGACACGACACCGTCGGACGCCATCGTTCCCATTTCATCATCGAGTTGCGACTCCTCTGAAGTTGAAGCAGAGATAGAGACCCATTCTAGCCGTCTAATGGACGCTCTCGCTCTTGCTTCGGAGTCCAGTAGTGAAGATGACACCCCCCCGGGGCACCGCGTACGATATGTGTGGACGTTCTGGAGCAGCTAAGTACGAGGTTATTGAAGCCCGTAAATATAACCTCTATTGGGACGAGCTCATTAACCCCTTAAGGACCAGGACTCTTTTACACTATTTACTGTGTCTGTTCAGCTGTAATTTCCCTCGTTCTCAGTTAGAATTTATAATCATAAATGTGAGACATTATTTTGTGTAATGTAAATAAAAAAATGTGTAAAACACATTTTTTGTGCATCAATTTTTTAAAATTCTGTATTTTTTCCAAATTTAGCATTGGAGGCTCTAACTTCAATAGTGCTCACAGAAATCCAAACAACTCCATAAACCATACAGTTGGGCACCCAGCACCCCTCCAGAGACGGACAGTAATGTCCGCCGCTGGAGGAGAAGGCTCGCAAGGGAGCGGTATCGGAGGTCTTTAACACATCTCCGGCTCCCTTGAGTGATTTTAGGCCGGGAACCGGCTCCCTTGCGAGCCTTCTCCTCCAGCGACCTAAATGGGACCTCGTCAGGTCCAGGAAATGTCAGGGAACCGGTCAAGGTGAGAAAGCTGATGCTGGACCAACGAGAGACTCCGCTCCACCAGACACCATTGTCTCCGTTCCAACAGAAAGTGAGTCTCCACAGACCAGCCCTGAACATGGAACGGAGATAACGGACGGCCATTCTCTGTCGGCGTCCTCACAGCCCTGTGCTGAAGATGATGTCCTAAGATGAGTCATTTAGAAAATGTGACCTAGTCCTGGAATAAACGGCCGGGTATTTACTGACATTTTTCAAGGAACATCTGAGGTTGTCCTGTATGAGGACTTCCCTCAGTCTGAAGATCCATCACTGACCTTCCCGTAACAATCTAAATGTTCTATTTCTTTTAAGGACCATAAAATCCAAGGGAACCAAACAAGGAGAGAAATGCGGCACCAGAAGGATGACAGACACGACACCGTCGGACGCCATCGTTCCCATTTCATCATCGAGTTGCGACTCCTCTGAAGTTGAAGCAGAGAGAGATACCCATTCTAGCCGTCTAATGGACGCTCTCGCTCTTGCTTCGGAGTCCAGTAGTGAAGATGACACCCCCCCCAGGGGCACCGCGTACGATATGTGTGGACATTCTGGAGCAGCTAAGTACGAGGTTATTGAAGCCCGTAAATATAACCTCTATTGGGACGAGCTCATTAACCCCTTAAGGACCAGGACTCTTTTACACTATTTACTGTGTCTGTTCAGCTGTAATTTCCCTCGTTCTCAGTTAGAATTTATAATCATAAATGTGAGACATTATTTTGTGTAATGTAAATAAAAAAATGTGTAAAACACATTTTTTGTGCATCCATTTTTTAAAATTCTGTATTTTTTCCAAATTTAGCATTGGAGGCTCTAACTTCAATAGTGCTCACAGAAATCCAAACAACTCCATAAACCATACAGTTGGGCACCCGGCACCCCTCCAGAGACGGACAGTAATGTCCGCCGCTGGAGGAGAAGGCTCGCAAGGGAGCGGTATCGGAGGTCTTTAACAGATCTCCGGCTCCCTTGAGTGATTTTAGGCCGGGAACCGGCTCCCTTGCGAGCCTTCTCCTCCAGCGACCTAAATGGGACCTCGTCAGGTCCAGGAAATGTCAGGGAACCGGTCAAGGTGAGAAAGCTGATGCTGGACCAACGAGAGACTCCGCTCCACCAGACACCATTGTCTCCGTTCCAACAGAAAGTGAGTCTCCACAGACCAGCCCTGAACATGGAACGGAGATAACGGACGGCCATTCTCTGTCGGCGTCCTCACAGCCCTGTGCTGAAGATGATGTCCTAAGATGAGTCATTTAGAAAATGTGACCTAGTCCTGGAATAAACGGCCGGGTATTTACTGACATCTTTCAAGGAACATCTGAGGTTGTCCTGTATGAGGACTTCCCTCAGTCTGAAGATCCATCACTGACCTTCCCGTAACAATCTAAATGTTCTATTTCTTTTAAGGACCATAAAATCCAAGGGAACCAAACAAGGAGAGAAATGCGGCACCAGAAGGATGACAGACACGACACCGTCGGACGCCATCGTTCCCATTTCATCATCGAGTTGCGACTCCTCTGAAGTTGAAGCAGAGAGAGAGACCCATTCTAGCCGTCTAATGGACGCTCTCGCTCTTGCTTCGGAGTCCAGTAGTGAAGATGACACCCCCCCGGGGCACCGCGTACGATATGTGTGGACGTTCTGGAGCAGCTAAGTACGAGGTTATTGAAGCCCGTAAATATAACCTCTATTGGGACGAGCTCATTAACCCCTTAAGGACCAGGACTCTTTTACACTATTTACTGTGTCTGTTCAGCTGTAATTTCCCTCGTTCTCAGTTAGAATTTATAATCATAAATGTGAGACATTATTTTGTGTAATGTAAATAAAAAAATGTGTAAAACACATTTTTTGTGCATCAATTTTTTAAAATTCTGTATTTTTTCCAAATTTAGCATTGGAGGCTCTAACTTCAATAGTGCTCACAGAAATCCAAACAACTCCATAAACCATACAGTTGGGCACCCGGCACCCCTCCAGAGACGGACAGTAATGTCCGCCGCTGGAGGAGAAGGCTCGCAAGGGAGCGGTATCGGAGGTCTTTAACAGATCTCCGGCTCCCTTGAGTGATTTTAGGCCGGGAACCGGCTCCCTTGCGAGCCTTCTCCTCCAGCGACCTAAATGGGACCTCGTCAGGTCCAGGAAATGTCAGGGAACCGGTCAAGGTGAGAAAGCTGATGCTGGACCAACGAGAGACTCCGCTCCACCAGACACCATTGTCTCCGTTCCAACAGAAAGTGAGTCTCCACAGACCAGCCCTGAACATGGAACGGAGATAACGGACGGCCATTCTCTGTCGGCGTCCTCACAGCCCTGTGCTGAAGATGATGTCCTAAGATGAGTCATTTAGAAAATGTGACCTAGTCCTGGAATAAACGGCCGGGTATTTACTGACATCTTTCAAGGAACATCTGAGGTTGTCCTGTATGAGGACTTCCCTCAGTCTGAAGATCCATCACTGACCTTCCCGTAACAATCTAAATGTTCTATTTCTTTTAAGGACCATAAAATCCAAGGGAACCAAACAAGGAGAGAAATGCGGCACCAGAAGGATGACAGACACGACACCGTCGGACGCCATCGTTCCCATTTCATCATCGAGTTGCGACTCCTCTGAAGTTGAAGCAGAGAGAGAGACCCATTCTAGCCGTCTAATGGACGCTCTCGCTCTTGCTTCGGAGTCCAGTAGTGAAGATGACACCCCCCCGGGGCACCGCGTACGATATGTGTGGACGTTCTGGAGCAGCTAAGTACGAGGTTATTGAAGCCCGTAAATATAACCTCTATTGGGACGAGCTCATTAACCCCTTAAGGACCAGGACTCTTTTACACTATTTACTGTGTCTGTTCAGCTGTAATTTCCTTCGTTCTCAGTTAGAATTTATAATCATAAATGTGAGACATTATTTTGTGTAATGTAAATAAAAAAATGTGTAAAACACATTTTTTGTGCATCAATTTTTTAAAATTCTGTATTTTTTCCAAATTTAGCATTGGAGGCTCTAACTTCAATAGTGCTCACAGAAATCCAAACAACTCCATAAACCATACAGTTGGGCACCCGGCACCCCTCCAGAGACGGACAGTAATGTCCGCCGCTGGAGGAGAAGGCTCGCAAGGGAGCGGTATCGGAGGTCTTTAACAGATCTCCGGCTCCCTTGAGTGATTTTAGGCCGGGAACCGGCTCCCTTGCGAGCCTTCTCCTCCAGCGACCTAAATGGGACCTCGTCAGGTCCAGGAAATGTCAGGGAACCGGTCAAGGTGAGAAAGCTGATGCTGGACCAACGAGAGACTCCGCTCCACCAGACACCATTGTCTCCGTTCCAACAGAAAGTGAGTCTCCACAGACCAGCCCTGAACATGGAACGGAGATAACGGACGGCCATTCTCTGTCGGCGTCCTCACAGCCCTGTGCTGAAGATGATGTCCTAAGATGAGTCATTTAGAAAATGTGACCTAGTCCTGGAATAAACGGCCGGGTATTTACTGACATCTTTCAAGGAACATCTGAGGTTGTCCTGTATGAGGACTTCCCTCAGTCTGAAGATCCATCACTGACCTTCCCGTAACAATCTAAATGTTCTATTTCTTTTAAGGACCATAAAATCCAAGGGAACCAAACAAGGAGAGAAATGCGGCACCAGAAGGATGACAGACACGACACCGTCGGACGCCATCGTTCCCATTTCATCATCGAGTTGCGACTCCTCTGAAGTTGAAGCAGAGAGAGAGACCCATTCTAGCCGTCTAATGGACGCTCTCGCTCTTGCTTCGGAGTCCAGTAGTGAAGATGACACCCCCCCGGGGCACCGCGTACGATATGTGTGGACGTTCTGGAGCAGCTAAGTACGAGGTTATTGAAGCCCGTAAATATAACCTCTATTGGGACGAGCTCATTAACCCCTTAAGGACCAGGACTCTTTTACACTATTTACTGTGTCTGTTCAGCTGTAATTTCCCTCGTTCTCAGTTAGAATTTATAATCATAAATGTGAGACATTATTTTGTGTAATGTAAATAAAAAAATGTGTAAAACACATTTTTTGTGCATCAATTTTTTAAAATTCTGTATTTTTTCCAAATTTAGCATTGGAGGCTCTAACTTCAATAGTGCTCACAGAAATCCAAACAACTCCATAAACCATACAGTTGGGCACCCGGCACCCCTCCAGAGACGGACAGTAATGTCCGCCGCTGGAGGAGAAGGCTCGCAAGGGAGCGGTATCGGAGGTCTTTAACAGATCTCCGGCTCCCTTGAGTGATTTTAGGCCGGGAACCGGCTCCCTTGCGAGCCTTCTCCTCCAGCGACCTAAATGGGACCTCGTCAGGTCCAGGAAATGTCAGGGAACCGGTCAAGGTGAGAAAGCTGATGCTGGACCAACGAGAGACTCCGCTCCACCAGACACCATTGTCTCCGTTCCAACAGAAAGTGAGTCTCCACAGACCAGCCCTGAACATGGAACGGAGATAACGGACGGCCATTCTCTGTCGGCGTCCTCACAGCCCTGTGCTGAAGATGATGTCCTAAGATGAGTCATTTAGAAAATGTGACCTAGTCCTGGAATAAACGGCCGGGTATTTACTGACATCTTTCAAGGAACATCTGAGGTTGTCCTGTATGAGGACTTCCCTCAGTCTGAAGATCCATCACTGACCTTCCCGTAACAATCTAAATGTTCTATTTCTTTTAAGGACCATAAAATCCAAGGGAACCAAACAAGGAGAGAAATGCGGCACCAGAAGGATGACAGACACGACACCGTCGGACGCCATCGTTCCCATTTCATCATCGAGTTGCGACTCCTCTGAAGTTGAAGCAGAGAGAGAGACCCATTCTAGCCGTCTAATGGACGCTCTCGCTCTTGCTTCGGAGTCCAGTAGTGAAGATGACACCCCCCCGGGGCACCGCGTACGATATGTGTGGACGTTCTGGAGCAGCTAAGTACGAGGTTATTGAAGCCCGTAAATATAACCTCTATTGGGACGAGCTCATTAACCCCTTAAGGACCAGGACTCTTTTACACTATTTACTGTGTCTGTTCAGCTGTAATTTCCCTCGTTCTCAGTTAGAATTTATAATCATAAATGTGAGACATTATTTTGTGTAATGTAAATAAAAAAATGTGTAAAACACATTTTTTGTGCATCAATTTTTTAAAATTCTGTATTTTTTCCAAATTTAGCATTGGAGGCTCTAACTTCAATAGTGCTCACAGAAATCCAAACAACTCCATAAACCATACAGTTGGGCACCCGGCACCCCTCCAGAGACGGACAGTAATGTCCGCCGCTGGAGGAGAAGGCTCGCAAGGGAGCGGTATCGGAGGTCTTTAACAGATCTCCGGCTCCCTTGAGTGATTTTAGGCCGGGAACCGGCTCCCTTGCGAGCCTTCTCCTCCAGCGACCTAAATGGGACCTCGTCAGGTCCAGGAAATGTCAGGGAACCGGTCAAGGTGAGAAAGCTGATGCTGGACCAACGAGAGACTCCGCTCCACCAGACACCATTGTCTCCGTTCCAACAGAAAGTGAGTCTCCACAGACCAGCCCTGAACATGGAACGGAGATAACGGACGGCCATTCTCTGTCGGCGTCCTCACAGCCCTGTGCTGAAGATGATGTCCTAAGATGAGTCATTTAGAAAATGTGACCTAGTCCTGGAATAAACGGCCGGGTATTTACTGACATCTTTCAAGGAACATCTGAGGTTGTCCTGTATGAGGACTTCCCTCAGTCTGAAGATCCATCACTGACCTTCCCGTAACAATCTAAATGTTCTATTTCTTTTAAGGACCATAAAATCCAAGGGAACCAAACAAGGAGAGAAATGCGGCACCAGAAGGATGACAGACACGACACCGTCGGACGCCATCGTTCCCATTTCATCATCGAGTTGCGACTCCTCTGAAGTTGAAGCAGAGAGAGAGACCCATTCTAGCCGTCTAATGGACGCTCTCGCTCTTGCTTCGGAGTCCAGTAGTGAAGATGACACCCCCCCGGGGCACCGCGTACGATATGTGTGGACGTTCTGGAGCAGCTAAGTACGAGGTTATTGAAGCCCGTAAATATAACCTCTATTGGGACGAGCTCATTAACCCCTTAAGGACCAGGACTCTTTTACACTATTTACTGTGTCTGTTCAGCTGTAATTTCCCTCGTTCTCAGTTAGAATTTATAATCATAAATGTGAGACATTATTTTGTGTAATGTAAATAAAAAAATGTGTAAAACACATTTTTTGTGCATCAATTTTTTAAAATTCTGTATTTTTTCCAAATTTAGCATTGGAGGCTCTAACTTCAATAGTGCTCACAGAAATCCAAACAACTCCATAAACCATACAGTTGGGCACCCGGCACCCCTCCAGAGACGGACAGTAATGTCCGCCGCTGGAGGAGAAGGCTCGCAAGGGAGCGGTATCGGAGGTCTTTAACAGATCTCCGGCTCCCTTGAGTGATTTTAGGCCGGGAACCGGCTCCCTTGCGAGCCTTCTCCTCCAGCGACCTAAATGGGACCTCGTCAGGTCCAGGAAATGTCAGGGAACCGGTCAAGGTGAGAAAGCTGATGCTGGACCAACGAGAGACTCCGCTCCACCAGACACCATTGTCTCCGTTCCAACAGAAAGTGAGTCTCCACAGACCAGCCCTGAACATGGAACGGAGATAACGGACGGCCATTCTCTGTCGGCGTCCTCACAGCCCTGTGCTGAAGATGATGTCCTAAGATGAGTCATTTAGAAAATGTGACCTAGTCCTGGAATAAACGGCCGGGTATTTACTGACATCTTTCAAGGAACATCTGAGGTTGTCCTGTATGAGGACTTCCCTCAGTCTGAAGATCCATCACTGACCTTCCCGTAACAATCTAAATGTTCTATTTCTTTTAAGGACCATAAAATCCAAGGGAACCAAACAAGGAGAGAAATGCGGCACCAGAAGGATGACAGACACGACACCGTCGGACGCCATCGTTCCCATTTCATCATCGAGTTGCGACTCCTCTGAAGTTGAAGCAGAGAGAGAGACCCATTCTAGCCGTCTAATGGACGCTCTCGCTCTTGCTTCGGAGTCCAGTAGTGAAGATGACACCCCCCCGGGGCACCGCGTACGATATGTGTGGACGTTCTGGAGCAGCTAAGTACGAGGTTATTGAAGCCCGTAAATATAACCTCTATTGGGACGAGCTCATTAACCCCTTAAGGACCAGGACTCTTTTACACTATTTACTGTGTCTGTTCAGCTGTAATTTCCCTCGTTCTCAGTTAGAATTTATAATCATAAATGTGAGACATTATTTTGTGTAATGTAAATAAAAAAATGTGTAAAACACATTTTTTGTGCATCAATTTTTTAAAATTCTGTATTTTTTCCAAATTTAGCATTGGAGGCTCTAACTTCAATAGTGCTCACAGAAATCCAAACAACTCCATAAACCATACAGTTGGGCACCCGGCACCCCTCCAGAGACGGACAGTAATGTCCGCCGCTGGAGGAGAAGGCTCGCAAGGGAGCGGTATCGGAGGTCTTTAACAGATCTCCGGCTCCCTTGAGTGATTTTAGGCCGGGAACCGGCTCCCTTGCGAGCCTTCTCCTCCAGCGACCTAAATGGGACCTCGTCAGGTCCAGGAAATGTCAGGGAACCGGTCAAGGTGAGAAAGCTGATGCTGGACCAACGAGAGACTCCGCTCCACCAGACACCATTGTCTCCGTTCCAACAGA
This sequence comes from Spea bombifrons, assembly GCF_027358695.1. NCBI lineage: Eukaryota > Metazoa > Chordata > Amphibia > Anura > Pelobatidae > Spea > Spea bombifrons. Next base: position 3,994,562 of record NC_071087.1, on the reverse strand, counting down.
AAGTGAGTCTCCACAGACCAGCCCTGAACATGGAACGGAGATAACGGACGGCCATTCTCTGTCGGCGTCCTCACAGCCCTGTGCTGAAGATGATGTCCTAAGATGAGTCATTTAGAAAATGTGACCTAGTCCTGGAATAAACGGCCGGGTATTTACTGACATCTTTCAAGGAACATCTGAGGTTGTCCTGTATGAGGACTTCCCTCAGTCTGAAGATCCATCACTGACCTTCCCGTAACAATCTAAATGTTCTATTTCTTTTAAGGACCATAAAATCCAAGGGAACCAAACAAGGAGAGAAATGCGGCACCAGAAGGATGACAGACACGACACCGTCGGACGCCATCGTTCCCATTTCATCATCGAGTTGCGACTCCTCTGAAGTTGAAGCAGAGAGAGAGACCCATTCTAGCCGTCTAATGGACGCTCTCGCTCTTGCTTCGGAGTCCAGTAGTGAAGATGACACCCCCCCGGGGCACCGCGTACGATATGTGTGGACGTTCTGGAGCAGCTAAGTACGAGGTTATTGAAGCCCGTAAATATAACCTCTATTGGGACGAGCTCATTAACCCCTTAAGGACCAGGACTCTTTTACACTATTTACTGTGTCTGTTCAGCTGTAATTTCCCTCGTTCTCAGTTAGAATTTATAATCATAAATGTGAGACATTATTTTGTGTAATGTAAATAAAAAAATGTGTAAAACACATTTTTTGTGCATCAATTTTTTAAAATTCTGTATTTTTTCCAAATTTAGCATTGGAGGCTCTAACTTCAATAGTGCTCACAGAAATCCAAACAACTCCATAAACCATACAGTTGGGCACCCGGCACCCCTCCAGAGACGGACAGTAATGTCCGCCGCTGGAGGAGAAGGCTCGCAAGGGAGCGGTATCGGAGGTCTTTAACAGATCTCCGGCTCCCTTGAGTGATTTTAGGCCGGGAACCGGCTCCCTTGCGAGCCTTCTCCTCCAGCGACCTAAATGGGACCTCGTCAGGTCCAGGAAATGTCAGGGAACCGGTCAAGGTGAGAAAGCTGATGCTGGACCAACGAGAGACTCCGCTCCACCAGACACCATTGTCTCCGTTCCAACAGAAAGTGAGTCTCCACAGACCAGCCCTGAACATGGAACGGAGATAACGGACGGCCATTCTCTGTCGGCGTCCTCACAGCCCTGTGCTGAAGATGATGTCCTAAGATGAGTCATTTAGAAAATGTGACCTAGTCCTGGAATAAACGGCCGGGTATTTACTGACATCTTTCAAGGAACATCTGAGGTTGTCCTGTATGAGGACTTCCCTCAGTCTGAAGATCCATCACTGACCTTCCCGTAACAATCTAAATGTTCTATTTCTTTTAAGGACCATAAAATCCAAGGGAACCAAACAAGGAGAGAAATGCGGCACCAGAAGGATGACAGACACGACACCGTCGGACGCCATCGTTCCCATTTCATCATCGAGTTGCGACTCCTCTGAAGTTGAAGCAGAGAGAGAGACCCATTCTAGCCGTCTAATGGACGCTCTCGCTCTTGCTTCGGAGTCCAGTAGTGAAGATGACACCCCCCCGGGGCACCGCGTACGATATGTGTGGACGTTCTGGAGCAGCTAAGTACGAGGTTATTGAAGCCCGTAAATATAACCTCTATTGGGACGAGCTCATTAACCCCTTAAGGACCAGGACTCTTTTACACTATTTACTGTGTCTGTTCAGCTGTAATTTCCCTCGTTCTCAGTTAGAATTTATAATCATAAATGTGAGACATTATTTTGTGTAATGTAAATAAAAAAATGTGTAAAACACATTTTTTGTGCATCAATTTTTTAAAATTCTGTATTTTTTCCAAATTTAGCATTGGAGGCTCTAACTTCAATAGTGCTCACAGAAATCCAAACAACTCCATAAACCATACAGTTGGGCACCCGGCACCCCTCCAGAGACGGACAGTAATGTCCGCCGCTGGAGGAGAAGGCTCGCAAGGGAGCGGTATCGGAGGTCTTTAACAGATCTCCGGCTCCCTTGAGTGATTTTAGGCCGGGAACCGGCTCCCTTGCGAGCCTTCTCCTCCAGCGACCTAAATGGGACCTCGTCAGGTCCAGGAAATGTCAGGGAACCGGTCAAGGTGAGAAAGCTGATGCTGGACCAACGAGAGACTCCGCTCCACCAGACACCATTGTCTCCGTTCCAACAGAAAGTGAGTCTCCACAGACCAGCCCTGAACATGGAACGGAGATAACGGACGGCCATTCTCTGTCGGCGTCCTCACAGCCCTGTGCTGAAGATGATGTCCTAAGATGAGTCATTTAGAAAATGTGACCTAGTCCTGGAATAAACGGCCGGGTATTTACTGACATCTTTCAAGGAACATCTGAGGTTGTCCTGTATGAGGACTTCCCTCAGTCTGAAGATCCATCACTGACCTTCCCGTAACAATCTAAATGTTCTATTTCTTTTAAGGACCATAAAATCCAAGGGAACCAAACAAGGAGAGAAATGCGGCACCAGAAGGATGACAGACACGACACCGTCGGACGCCATCGTTCCCATTTCATCATCGAGTTGCGACTCCTCTGAAGTTGAAGCAGAGAGAGAGACCCATTCTAGCCGTCTAATGGACGCTCTCGCTCTTGCTTCGGAGTCCAGTAGTGAAGATGACACCCCCCCGGGGCACCGCGTACGATATGTGTGGACGTTCTGGAGCAGCTAAGTACGAGGTTATTGAAGCCCGTAAATATAACCTGTATTGGGACGAGCTCATTAACCCCTTAAGGACCAGGACTCTTTTACACTATTTACTGTGTCTGTTCAGCTGTAATTTCCCTCGTTCTCAGTTAGAATTTATAATCATAAATGTGAGACATTATTTTGTGTAATGTAAATAAAAAAATGTGTAAAACACATTTTTTGTGCATCAATTTTTTAAAATTCTGTATTTTTTCCAAATTTAGCATTGGAGGCTCTAACTTCAATAGTGCTCACAGAAATCCAAACAACTCCATAAACCATACAGTTGGGCACCCGGCACCCCTCCAGAGACGGACAGTAATGTCCGCCGCTGGAGGAGAAGGCTCGCAAGGGAGCGGTATCGGAGGTCTTTAACAGATCTCCGGCTCCCTTGAGTGATTTTAGGCCGGGAACCGGCTCCCTTGCGAGCCTTCTCCTCCAGCGACCTAAATGGGACCTCGTCAGGTCCAGGAAATGTCAGGGAACCGGTCAAGGTGAGAAAGCTGATGCTGGACCAACGAGAGACTCCGCTCCACCAGACACCATTGTCTCCGTTCCAACAGAAAGTGAGTCTCCACAGACCAGCCCTGAACATGGAACGGAGATAACGGACGGCCATTCTCTGTCGGCGTCCTCACAGCCCTGTGCTGAAGATGATGTCCTAAGATGAGTCATTTAGAAAATGTGACCTAGTCCTGGAATAAACGGCCGGGTATTTACTGACATCTTTCAAGGAACATCTGAGGTTGTCCTGTATGAGGACTTCCCTCAGTCTGAAGATCCATCACTGACCTTCCCGTAACAATCTAAATGTTCTATTTCTTTTAAGGACCATAAAATCCAAGGGAACCAAACAAGGAGAGAAATGCGGCACCAGAAGGATGACAGACACGACACCGTCGGACGCCATCGTTCCCATTTCATCATCGAGTTGCGACTCCTCTGAAGTTGAAGCAGAGAGAGAGACCCATTCTAGCCGTCTAATGGACGCTCTCGCTCTTGCTTCGGAGTCCAGTAGTGAAGATGACACCCCCCCGGGGCACCGCGTACGATATGTGTGGACGTTCTGGAGCAGCTAAGTACGAGGTTATTGAAGCCCGTAAATATAACCTCTATTGGGACGAGCTCATTAACCCCTTAAGGACCAGGACTCTTTTACACTATTTACTGTGTCTGTTCAGCTGTAATTTCCCTCGTTCTCAGTTAGAATTTATAATCATAAATGTGAGACATTATTTTGTGTAATGTAAATAAAAAAATGTGTAAAACACATTTTTTGTGCATCAATTTTTTAAAATTCTGTATTTTTTCCAAATTTAGCATTGGAGGCTCTAACTTCAATAGTGCTCACAGAAATCCAAACAACTCCATAAACCATACAGTTGGGCACCCGGCACCCCTCCAGAGACGGACAGTAATGTCCGCCGCTGGAGGAGAAGGCTCGCAAGGGAGCGGTATCGGAGGTCTTTAACAGATCTCCGGCTCCCTTGAGTGATTTTAGGCCGGGAACCGGCTCCCTTGCGAGCCTTCTCCTCCAGCGACCTAAATGGGACCTCGTCAGGTCCAGGAAATGTCAGGGAACCGGTCAAGGTGAGAAAGCTGATGCTGGACCAACGAGAGACTCCGCTCCACCAGACACCATTGTCTCCGTTCCAACAGAAAGTGAGTCTCCACAGACCAGCCCTGAACATGGAACGGAGATAACGGACGGCCATTCTCTGTCGGCGTCCTCACAGCCCTGTGCTGAAGATGATGTCCTAAGATGAGTCATTTAGAAAATGTGACCTAGTCCTGGAATAAACGGCCGGGTATTTACTGACATCTTTCAAGGAACATCTGAGGTTGTCCTGTATGAGGACTTCCCTCAGTCTGAAGATCCATCACTGACCTTCCCGTAACAATCTAAATGTTCTATTTCTTTTAAGGACCATAAAATCCAAGGGAACCAAACAAGGAGAGAAATGCGGCACCAGAAGGATGACAGACACGACACCGTCGGACGCCATCGTTCCCATTTCATCATCGAGTTGCGACTCCTCTGAAGTTGAAGCAGAGAGAGAGACCCATTCTAGCCGTCTAATGGACGCTCTCGCTCTTGCTTCGGAGTCCAGTAGTGAAGATGACACCCCCCCGGGGCACCGCGTACGATATGTGTGGACGTTCTGGAGCAGCTAAGTACGAGGTTATTGAAGCCCGTAAATATAACCTCTATTGGGACGAGCTCATTAACCCCTTAAGGACCAGGACTCTTTTACACTATTTACTGTGTCTGTTCAGCTGTAATTTCCCTCGTTCTCAGTTAGAATTTATAATCATAAATGTGAGACATTATTTTGTGTAATGTAAATAAAAAAATGTGTAAAACACATTTTTTGTGCATCAATTTTTTAAAATTCTGTATTTTTTCCAAATTTAGCATTGGAGGCTCTAACTTCAATAGTGCTCACAGAAATCCAAACAACTCCATAAACCATACAGTTGGGCACCCGGCACCCCTCCAGAGACGGACAGTAATGTCCGCCGCTGGAGGAGAAGGCTCGCAAGGGAGCGGTATCGGAGGTCTTTAACAGATCTCCGGCTCCCTTGAGTGATTTTAGGCCGGGAACCGGCTCCCTTGCGAGCCTTCTCCTCCAGCGACCTAAATGGGACCTCGTCAGGTCCAGGAAATGTCAGGGAACCGGTCAAGGTGAGAAAGCTGATGCTGGACCAACGAGAGACTCCGCTCCACCAGACACCATTGTCTCCGTTCCAACAGAAAGTGAGTCTCCACAGACCAGCCCTGAACATGGAACGGAGATAACGGACGGCCATTCTCTGTCGGCGTCCTCACAGCCCTGTGCTGAAGATGATGTCCTAAGATGAGTCATTTAGAAAATGTGACCTAGTCCTGGAATAAACGGCCGGGTATTTACTGACATCTTTCAAGGAACATCTGAGGTTGTCCTGTATGAGGACTTCCCTCAGTCTGAAGATCCATCACTGACCTTCCCGTAACAATCTAAATGTTCTATTTCTTTTAAGGACCATAAAATCCAAGGGAACCAAACAAGGAGAGAAATGCGGCACCAGAAGGATGACAGACACGACACCGTCGGACGCCATCGTTCCCATTTCATCATCGAGTTGCGACTCCTCTGAAGTTGAAGCAGAGAGAGAGACCCATTCTAGCCGTCTAATGGACGCTCTCGCTCTTGCTTCGGAGTCCAGTAGTGAAGATGACACCCCCCCGGGGCACCGCGTACGATATGTGTGGACGTTCTGGAGCAGCTAAGTACGAGGTTATTGAAGCCCGTAAATATAACCTCTATTGGGACGAGCTCATTAACCCCTTAAGGACCAGGACTCTTTTACACTATTTACTGTGTCTGTTCAGCTGTAATTTCCCTCGTTCTCAGTTAGAATTTATAATCATAAATGTGAGACATTATTTTGTGTAATGTAAATAAAAAAATGTGTAAAACACATTTTTTGTGCATCAATTTTTTAAAATTCTGTATTTTTTCCAAATTTAGCATTGGAGGCTCTAACTTCAATAGTGCTCACAGAAATCCAAACAACTCCATAAACCATACAGTTGGGCACCCGGCACCCCTCCAGAGACGGACAGTAATGTCCGCCGCTGGAGGAGAAGGCTCGCAAGGGAGCGGTATCGGAGGTCTTTAACAGATCTCCGGCTCCCTTGAGTGATTTTAGGCCGGGAACCGGCTCCCTTGCGAGCCTTCTCCTCCAGCGACCTAAATGGGACCTCGTCAGGTCCAGGAAATGTCAGGGAACCGGTCAAGGTGAGAAAGCTGATGCTGGACCAACGAGAGACTCCGCTCCACCAGACACCATTGTCTCCGTTCCAACAGAAAGTGAGTCTCCACAGACCAGCCCTGAACATGGAACGGAGATAACGGACGGCCATTCTCTGTCGGCGTCCTCACAGCCCTGTGCTGAAGATGATGTCCTAAGATGAGTCATTTAGAAAATGTGACCTAGTCCTGGAATAAACGGCCGGGTATTTACTGACATCTTTCAAGGAACATCTGAGGTTGTCCTGTATGAGGACTTCCCTCAGTCTGAAGATCCATCACTGACCTTCCCGTAACAATCTAAATGTTCTATTTCTTTTAAGGACCATAAAATCCAAGGGAACCAAACAAGGAGAGAAATGCGGCACCAGAAGGATGACAGACACGACACCGTCGGACGCCATCGTTCCCATTTCATCATCGAGTTGCGACTCCTCTGAAGTTGAAGCAGAGAGAGAGACCCATTCTAGCCGTCTAATGGACGCTCTCGCTCTTGCTTCGGAGTCCAGTAGTGAAGATGACACCCCCCCGGGGCACCGCGTACGATATGTGTGGACGTTCTGGAGCAGCTAAGTACGAGGTTATTGAAGCCCGTAAATATAACCTCTATTGGGACGAGCTCATTAACCCCTTAAGGACCAGGACTCTTTTACACTATTTACTGTGTCTGTTCAGCTGTAATTTCCCTCGTTCTCAGTTAGAATTTATAATCATAAATGTGAGACATTATTTTGTGTAATGTAAATAAAAAAATGTGTAAAACACATTTTTTGTGCATCAATTTTTTAAAATTCTGTATTTTTTCCAAATTTAGCATTGGAGGCTCTAACTTCAATAGTGCTCACAGAAATCCAAACAACTCCATAAACCATACAGTTGGGCACCCGGCACCCCTCCAGAGACGGACAGTAATGTCCGCCGCTGGAGGAGAAGGCTCGCAAGGGAGCGGTATCGGAGGTCTTTAACAGATCTCCGGCTCCCTTGAGTGATTTTAGGCCGGGAACCGGCTCCCTTGCGAGCCTTCTCCTCCAGCGACCTAAATGGGACCTCGTCAGGTCCAGGAAATGTCAGGGAACCGGTCAAGGTGAGAAAGCTGATGCTGGACCAACGAGAGACTCCGCTCCACCAGACACCATTGTCTCCGTTCCAACAGAAAGTGAGTCTCCACAGACCAGCCCTGAACATGGAACGGAGATAACGGACGGCCATTCTCTGTCGGCGTCCTCACAGCCCTGTGCTGAAGATGATGTCCTAAGATGAGTCATTTAGAAAATGTGACCTAGTCCTGGAATAAACGGCCGGGTATTTACTGACATCTTTCAAGGAACATCTGAGGTTGTCCTGTATGAGGACTTCCCTCAGTCTGAAGATCCATCACTGACCTTCCCGTAACAATCTAAATGTTCTATTTCTTTTAAGGACCATAAAATCCAAGGGAACCAAACAAGGAGAGAAATGCGGCACCAGAAGGATGACAGACACGACACCGTCGGACGCCATCGTTCCCATTTCATCATCGAGTTGCGACTCCTCTGAAGTTGAAGCAGAGAGAGAGACCCATTCTAGCCGTCTAATGGACGCTCTCGCTCTTGCTTCGGAGTCCAGTAGTGAAGATGACACCCCCCCGGGGCACCGCGTACGATATGTGTGGACGTTCTGGAGCAGCTAAGTACGAGGTTATTGAAGCCCGTAAATATAACCTCTATTGGGACGAGCTCATTAACCCCTTAAGGACCAGGACTCTTTTACACTATTTACTGTGTCTGTTCAGCTGTAATTTCCCTCGTTCTCAGTTAGAATTTATAATCATAAATGTGAGACATTATTTTGTGTAATGTAAATAAAAAAATGTGTAAAACACATTTTTTGTGCATCAATTTTTTAAAATTCTGTATTTTTTCCAAATTTAGCATTGGAGGCTCTAACTTCAATAGTGCTCACAGAAATCCAAACAACTCCATAAACCATACAGTTGGGCACCCGGCACCCCTCCAGAGACGGACAGTAATGTCCGCCGCTGGAGGAGAAGGCTCGCAAGGGAGCGGTATCGGAGGTCTTTAACAGATCTCCGGCTCCCTTGAGTGATTTTAGGCCGGGAACCGGCTTAAAATCACTCAAGGGAGCCGGAGGTCTGTTAAAGACCTCCGATACCGCTCCCTCGCGATCCGCGCGGCAACTGCTGCTGTGAGCCGGGGTTTGTTGTCAGATCCCGGTGCACAGCACTGAAGCCGCGCCCACCGCCGCCCGTGCCCTCTGAACCGGAAGAAGACAGAAGAAGAGGAGCGAAGAGGAAGAAAAGGAGCTGACTGCTGTTAGAAGAAAAGAGGAAAGGTAGGAAATCATTCAGTGAGTGAGAGTGGATTGGTATGTGTGGAATGTGTGGATTGGTATGTGTGGAATCTGTGGATTGGTATGTGTGGATTGGTATGTGTGGAATCTGTGGATTGGTATGTGTGGAATCTGGATTGGTATGTGTGGATTGGTAAGTGTGGATTGGTATGTGTGGAATCTGTGGATTGGTATGTGTGGAATCTTTGGATTGGTATGTGTGGATTGGTATGTGTGGAATCTGTGGATTGGTATGTGTGGAATCTGGATTGGTAAGTGTGGATTGGTATGTGTGGAATCTGGATTGATATGTGTGGAATCTGTGGATTGGTATGTGTGGATTGGTATGTGTGGAATCAGGATTGGTAAATGTGGAATGTGTGGATTGGTAAGTGTGAATTGGTATGTGTGGAATCTGTGGATTGGTATGTGTGGAATCTGTGGAATGGTAAATGTGGATTGGTAAGTGTGTGAGAGTGATGGGTGTTATGCTGTACCATTTCCAATGTCTTTTTGATTATGCTCTAAAGTACATCATAAGCCCCATCACTCTATACTGTTCCATACAGTAGCAGAGCTGGGAGACAGAGGCCTTGCACCCCCACTGCAGGACTCCTGAAAGGTAAGTGAACTTCAAAGGGGGGAGAGGGTAGATAGTTAGGAGGGGGTCGATAGGGAGAAAGGAGTGAGACGGGGGGATGAGGGAGATAGGGAGAAGGGAGTCAGAAGGGGGTGAGAATGGTTAGATAGGGAGAAAGGAGGGTAGCAAGAATATTGAAATAAAGAGTCAGAATGAGAGAGCAAAAATGGATGGATTAATGTGTGGATGAATTGTGTGAATGAGTGAGAGAATTAATGAATTTGTGAGAATGCATCAATGAATATGTGTAAATAATTTGTGTAAAAGAATAATTGATTGTGTGAATGAATTGTGTGAATGAAAGTGAATTAGTGAGTGACTGTAAAAGTGTTTGTGTTAATCATAGGTGTATAGTTGATTTGTCAAAAAGGCAAAGATGGTATAAGCAGGGTGTTTATGAGACAAAAATGGCACAGGCAGGGTGTTTATGGGACAAAGATGGCACAGGTAGCGTGTTTATGGGACAAAGATGGCGTACACTCGGCTGTTTGGGAGCAATGCTGACTCATGCTGGGCTGTTTGGGGGCAAAGATGGCACGTCCTATGTGTGTGTAATTTGGGTGCTGGTCAGGTTTTATGTGGGCAATGTGGGCGCTGGATTTTTTGGAGGGTTATTAAAGAAAGCACTATTATATGTTCAGTAAATGTTATTTAAACGTATTTATTTTACTTATAAGTTATTAATTTAAATTAACTGGCAAAAAAGCTCGTCCAAAGAGAATCTTATTGTATCTTCAACATTAACTACACGTTTCTATTATAATTTCCCCCTTATTTAATTTTCTACGTTTAATAGGAATACAACAATTTAATATTTCATTTATTTTTTATGATTTTGTTGGCAAAGCACCCAGAATTCTTTATTGATTGAAACAATTAAGCTTTACATTATTTAATCATTCATACTTCAATTTTATATTTCATTTATTCAACCAAACTTAGCAGACAAAATACACAGAATTATTTTGCTAATTAATAAAATTACATGTTTATTTTATTATTAATTAGAAATACATCAGATTTAACTTTCATTTAGGATCTGGATTTAAGTGCTATAGAAGGAGGGGTATTTTTCAGAGGAAGAACTGAATGCCCTGCTGGTCTGAATGAAGTAGGCGCTTCCTTAATTCACCCTGACCAAGTTGGGTTCATACCACAAAGGGAAGCTCCGGATAATATCTGTCGTACAGTGGATCTCACTGAAATAGCTAAACTAATGAACCAACCTGCTGTGCTGCTTGTCTTAGATGTCGAAAAGGCATTCGACAGCATGGACTGGAGTGACGCGTGGGAAGTCATGGATCACTTTGGCTTTCAGGGAAGCTTTCTAACTGGAATACGTGCTCTGTATCAGAATCCTTCGGCATCAGCAGCATTAATGGGCTGGGTTTTTGAGATTTTTACAAAGAGAATTGTTTTAATTATGTTTCCAAGCTCAAAATATTCAATATTCGAGAAAGTACTTAGACTGATAAAATTTTCCAAAATTAGGAATTTTTTTTATATGGATTCCACACTGCTACTTGACGACTGGATTTCTCGCTTTTATATAAAAAAGGAAACACAGAACATATTGCAAAAATGGCCGACAAAAGGTTTCCTCACCAACTACATTTTGGGCATATAAATCAGCCAACCATGGCCGTCCTATAAATCTTGTAATATTTTAAAGAAAAATAAACTTTCAAAGAATGTTTCTTGACCTGATAAAGCCCGAAAGGCTTAAGGGTCTTTTGCAAATTGTTATGCATGCGCAGTAAATAGAATTCTTGCTGGAAACTTGTCCCGTAATTAATTAATTAACGTTAGCGGGTTAATTAATATCGTAGGTTTTGCTGATAGGAGATCCTCGCCTCTCCTGACTCTCTCAGACGCTAAGAAAGCTATTGAAAGGGTTGGGTGGGTATATACGAGCCGGACCCTCCAAGCCTCTAGAATTACTGGGTAGATGCTGCGAGTGATCATCTCCATGTATCCAACTGGCTGAATCGCAGCACCTCCCCCTTTATATTATATCGCTGGGGCCCTTAGCTTTAAGTATAAGAAATAGTTAAATAATTGTACGATGAAAGGATTTCCTGGTAATAAGGAAGAATTAATGATTTATCTCTATAACAAACAGCAAACGGCAGCGATTTTGTCCGCCACACACAAGGCCTAGCAGTGAAGTGCGGATCGGCGTCCGGTGGCTGGCGGCAATACCTCAGCGTTCTGTCGCTATCTGCGTCTCTATGCTGGTTTATATCACGCACCGTTTAAAAATGTTCCACCTCTACGTAGCGGGGAAAGAACTTAAATCCTGCGTTTCGATATTAATATTATTTTGGGCTGCACTATGTTATACGTAAGGGGTACGGTCCCATTTTTATTAACTCATTCTCTGCTGCTTCTTTAGGTTTTTAGGGCTGAAGAACCCTGTGATTCCCTCATACCCTGCAAACATTCTCCTAGGGGCATCAGGGGAGGAGAGAGGGGCATCAGTGATTTGTGGTCCCTGAGGGAGAGACTGGATAAACTAGTTAGCGCTTTTTGACAGTTATGGCTCCCAGAGCCGAGTGACATCCGCTCTCTGCGGTCTCTCACGTCACGCGCATTTGAATTAACTTGAATTTAACGCCCCGCTCATCATGGCCGCCTCCATGTATGAGGCCGGAGGATTCCCGCTGGTTGGTGGAGTTCCGTTTCATCAGCTCTGGCAAGGTACAGGTGTTTGTGGGGGGAATGTGGCGTTTTACCGGCGAGATAATACACCGGCGTTTGCAGGGTAGACGGCATCTCCCTCTCCCGAAAGCAAAGCAACACCGGGAACACCTGGAGTACTATCCCACCTGCCGAGGGTTTCACAGGACATTGGCCCGCCAGCAGGGGGTGTACTCGGTGAACTGCCCCCAGCTGTTCAGGGGTACATGGGAGACACCTCTCTGTAGGAAGGGGTGTACAGAAAGTGATCTATTGGGGGATAGCATAGGATAGACTGTTATTAGGGGGGTTCACAGATAACTGCCCCACCTGTCGTGGGGGGGTACAGAAGAAACTGTCTCACCCATTGAGTGAACGGGGTGCACTGAAAACTGCCCCACCAAATGGGGAAAGTGCAAAGCAGACGGTCCGGCTCACCTGGTATCTCACAAATAACGAGGTTTATGCTTATACATTTATCTGCTATGGAAACGTAGACTCTGACGGCAGATCAGCCCCTTTCGCCCCCATCTAGTCACCAGTTTCTCCTGCTTTAAAGAATTAAACCTTAATCAGTCGTTGGTCTCGTCTTCTCGATTCAGGAGCCGTATGTCTATCCCATGCATGTTTAACATCCTCACTGTTTTACCCTCTGCCTCTTCTGCTGGGAGGCTGTTCCACCTAACTGCCACCCTCTATTTCGGGAGAAGCCTTTGGTGTCGTCTCAGTTTCAGTGGAACGCGCTGTACAGGTATAGAGGTGAGATCTGCCTCCTGTACTTTCTTCCTGCACCAGAATGACGTTCTATCATTTGTCAGGTGTTTGCATGCCTCCCAACTGTCCCGCTTTGGACAGTCCCACTATTGCCGCTCTATCCCATTGTCCTGCCTTGCAATTAAAGTTCTTGCCCCGTTGTGTTTGGAGGGAAACATCCTTACATCGGGACCGTTGGGTGGCGTTTTAATGAAGGTCTCAGTCTGTAGCTTGCGACCACTGCCTGCGATCCCTGGAGACGGCAGAGGAGAAGACTCTCTGGGAATCTCCATGTCGTCCTACCGTACCCTGAACTCTGCGATGTACGGAACGGGCTGCACCAGCAGTGTCCTCGGTGCCAGGTCTGAAAGGCGTCCGTGCCGTAGAATATTTTCATTGAGTGCTTTAAGTTTCTTAAACTCAACATTGAACGTTCTGCGTCCTTGTCTTCAGGTGTCCTACTGCAGCACTGAATGCCTGGAAGCTGCAGCAGAGCAGTACCACCAGGTCCTGTGTCTGGGGCCATCCCGGGATAACCCTTCGCATCCCTTGAACAAGCTGGAAGAGGCCTGGCGGTAAGTAATTCATTATTTTATTTTCTCCGTTGACCAGACCATGCCGGCCGGCACACGGTACATGAATCAGCTCCTCGCGTGTCGCTTGTGAGGTTATGATGTCATTGAATTTTGACAAGACTAGCTGGTGGGAGGGGACCGGTGGGATATCCATCATAGCAGATTAGTCATTATTCCCAAATTCTACCACGTTGCTGATCTGCTGAGTGTTCTCTCCCTGTTGTAGAAATATGCACTACCCTCCAGAGACAGCCAGTATTATGCTGATGGCTAGAATGGTGGCCACCATCAAACAGGTGAGTCCCGCTTTCCCGGTATTGTTCCAGGAGGTCACGTAGGAGGCTTAAAAACATGCTTTAGTTTGATCAGCGGGGTCCGCTCTGTAAATGAGGGATGAGTGCTCTCCCGAGAGGATTAATGAGTATCGAGGGGGGGGGTCACAGGTCCTTTCTGTGGAAACTAGGGCTGAAACAACTAATCGATAAAATCGATAATAATCGATAATGAAAATCGTTGTCAACGAATTTCATCATCGATTAATTAAGCAAATGCTCTGAAAAACTCCTCTCCTTATATAATCCGACCTCAAACAGAGATCGGATTATAACACCGGAATCCAGATCCCCCGCAACGCTGCAGGGGACCTGGATTCCCCTCACTGTCGGCCGGTCTCTCACTTCCGTTTCTCTCCCCCTCCCATCTGCCTCCTCCCCCCTCCCATACATCACTCTGCCTCTCTACCCGGCACCGTTACTGACAGGAACTTTCCCTGCTGCTTCATAGAAGCATCAGTGTAAGTGAAGGTGAGTAACGGAGTCTGTCTGTGCGATGCAGACCCCCACCGGCTGACAGAGAATCATCCCCTCTGATAGCCGGTGAGGGTCTGCATCGCACAGACAGCCTCCGTTACTGCCCTTCACTTACACTGTGGCTTCTATGAAGCTGCAGTGAAAGTGCCTTCAGTAACGGAGCCGGGTAGAGAGGCAGAGCGGTGTATGGGAGGGGGGAGGAGTCAGAGGGGTGCATGGGAGCCACCCTCCAATACACCACTCTGGCTCCTCCCCCTCTCATACGCCACTCTGCCTCTCTACCCGGCTCCCTGGTGTCTTGTCAGAAACGGAGGTTCACAGGAGGCAGAGTGGAGTATGGGAGGGGGGAGGAGGCAAAGTGATGTATGGGAGGGGGAGGAGCCAACGTGATGTATGGGAGGAGGCAGAGTGGAGTATGGGAGGGGGAGGATCCAAAGTGGTGGATGGGAGGAGGCAGAGTGGAGTATGGGAGGGGGAGAAGCCAAAGTGATGTATGGGAGGGGAGGAGGCAGAGTGGTATATGAGAGGGGGAGGAGGCAAAGTGATATATGGGAGGGGAGGAGCCAAAGTGATGTATGGGCGGGGGAGGAGGCAGAGTGGTGTATGGGAGGGGGGAGGAGGCAGAGTGGAGTATGAGAGGGGGGAGGAGCCAGAGTGGTGTATGGGAGGGGAGGAGCCAGAGTGGTGTATGGAGGGGGAGGAGCCAGAGTGGTGTATGGGTGAGTTATAGTGGCGTGAATTTTTAGGGCATATAGGGGGTATAAGGCATATGGATATTAGGCATATCAGGGGGGCATAAACATATCCGGGGGTAAAAGGTATATCAGGGGGCTCAGTTGCATATCACTGGCATATAAGGAGTATAAGGCATATCAGGGGCACAGTGGCATATCAGGGGGCACAGTGGAATCTGGCATATAAGAGGTATAAGGCATATATGGGGGCAGAGTGGCAAGCTGGGGGTCAGATGTGCATAACTGGGGGCAGTTTGGTAAATAAAAAAATTTAAACAAGGCTTTTTTCTCAGTTTTTATTAAATATGAAAAATAGTTAACATATGAATTAATATTTACTAATAACTTTGTATTAAAACCTAGTTTGAGAAGCACTGTGTTTGGGTTCTTTTAGCTTTTATTATTATGTCAGTAAAATAAGAAGGTGAATAGAGAGAGGCCATTGCAATAAAGAGATGAAAGTGTAAATTGTACGTTTTTTATTGCAATTTTTCTTCAATTTAAAATAATGTATTTTTTTTATCCGATTAATCGACAAAATAATCGGCCAACTAATCGATTATTAAAATAATCATTAGTTGCAGCCCTAGTGGAAACCAAACAGAAATAACTCCATCCTAGCTGCGGTCTTTGTAGACTTTTTAGGGAGGCACAGGTTGGTTGGATTCCTACTGAGCTCACAGATGTCTGTCTTATGTCGTGACCGCGACAGACCAAGGACACAGACCGCTGGCTTCAGCTTTTCTCCCAGTTCTGCCAGCAAGACGGCCAACGAAGAGGAGGAGATCGTCCACAAGCTGCTTGGATAAGTTCAAGGTAACGGAAGCCAAAATAAATCAAATGACTTCAAATTATTATGGTGCGGCACTTTTCCATTCCGAATGGATGCTTCAGGAGATGCTCTAGAAATGGAAAGTGAGTCGGGTAGAGAGCGCTCCGAGAGCAGTTGTCTTTGCAGTGACTGTGGCAAGTTTACTCGGTTTTAGACGTGATTTCACTTTTAAATATTCTACATCCTTTTGGCTTCTAAGGGACTGCTGGACCAGCTCCGGAAGCTTTTCACGGACGCCCTGTATGAAGAGCGAGTGAGCCGGGTAAGCCTGCAGACAGCACAGAAAACGTGAGAAATACTTAAAGGGATATAACTAAATACAGGAGGGAAGCTTATTTCAGAGGATGAGAAATGTTCCAACAATATAGATGGAATGTAAGGAAGCTTTACTTTAATAAGGGAGTGTTAAAAGGGTGGAACAGCCTCCCAGCAGAAGTGGTAGAGGGGATTTAAACATGCATGGGATAGGCATATGGCTCTCGATTCTAAGGCGACATTTAGTTCTGAGTCTTTACAGAAGGAGAAACGGCCAGAACAGACGGCCCGGATGGGGCTGATTTGACTCCTTAACTCATTGTGTACTGATTGAAAGATCTTGGCGTAGTTTGGGGATCGGTGCCGTCCCCAGCTTTAGCTCCATGGGGTCGTATAGTGTCTCTGACGCGGCGTCTGTTCCTCCCCGCACAGTGGTTCACGCCAGAAGGCTTCCGCTCTCTATTTGCTTTTATCGGAACCAACGCCCGGGGAATCGGCACGGGGTCAGTACGTAAAACACTGAAAACTGCACATCGCTCTGTGCTGCGCTGGTTACCCATTGTACAGCGCTGCGGCAAATGAAGGCGCTATATAAATCAATAAATAATAATTAAGAGGGTGCCAAAATACAGAGAGGGCACTCAGCACTACACCAAGACCAGGTACAGAGAGCGTACTCACACTACTCCGAGCCCAGGTACCGAGAGTGCACTCACATTGCATCATACAAAGCGTGGTTGCTCTGTGTTCTAGGTCTGCTCTTGCCTCGTCCGCTGCGCCTCCAGCTCTCGGCCCCCGATCCGTATTCAGCGTCTGGACCATTTGGTTCTGACCGTGAAGAGTCTGGATAGAACCATCAACTTCTACACGGAGGTGCTGGGCATGGAGGTGACCACGTTCAAGGTACCACGTGGGGGGGTGGCTGGGCAACTAGGCAGGCCTGGGGGATGGTGGGGCGCAGGGGTATCTTTATAAAACCCCACTGGGGCAGGTCTGGGATTGATGCCCTGTTACTGTGAGAGGGGTACCTGATGATAAACCTAACTCAAGCAGGATATAACGGGTCTGGCCCACCCGTGGCCCTCTAGCAACCACTACACCTCAACCACCACCCCCACTGTGTAGTCTGAGCCTACTGGGAGTTGTAACCATGCAGCCAATGACAGCCATCCCCCGCCAGACCCTCTCTGCCCTCTGTGTTTCAGGAGAACCGGAAAGCTCTGTCCTTTGGGATGCAGAAGATAAATCTTCACGAAGCCGGCAAAGAGTTTGAGCCGAAGGCCCATCGTCCCTCCCCGGGCTCCGCAGACCTGTGTCTGATCACAGAGACGCCTCTCGGCGCGGTGCTGGAGCACCTGCAGGTACCTCACCCACCACCAAAATACCCCCGGCCACCGCAGCGGGGCAACCACACTCACACACCCTACCACCCAGCCTCTTTTTGGCCCCTGATATGCCCCCCTGACATGGGATGCACAGACCTGGGAACTCTCCTGGTTTTGTTGCACGCCCCACTCTCCGCCCACTTCCCCCTCCAACCACAGCGTCTTTACTCCATGTGGAACCGCCCACCAAAGTCAGCAGTACCGCACACCCACATCCATGAAAGGTTCCGGGTAGCCGGAGCTTGGATGCTCCCAGGAATGCGCATGCGCAGAAAATGCATGGTAATCTGGTTTGCACGCGTGGGATACAATTAATTGGCTTTGTGTCTTTCCCTTTAGGCATGCGGAGTGCGCGTGGAAGAAGGGCCGGTACCTCGGACGGGAGCTGTGGGGGAGATCCGATCCGCCTGACCGTAACTTAATAGAGGTGTCCAACTATGAGTATTACACGCCGCGGGCAACTGGCCGATAGAAATACACGTCCTTGTCGTGTGCGCAACCTTAATAAAACTATTTTTATACACATTGAACAATTATGATTAATAAACGGTTAATCTACATCAACAATTCCATATTTTTTAAAAGCATAATTGCAATACGTGTTTCAGCTTTGCTGCATATTAAACGCTGCAAAATCCTGTAACGTATATAGGTGAGCGCTCCCCCCACCGAGTGAGTGTACATAATATAAACAATACCAATTCATTGTAGCTTCAAAGAGATCCGAGCAGTATATTAAATTCAATCATAAAACAAGAAAAAAAGATCATAGTGTAATTCAGCTACACAAATGTATATATATCCGGTAGGCAAATTGGACCCTTACGTTTGGGGTTATTCAGGCCCGTAGATCGCGCAAAGGGATGAGCCGGAGGGGTTATTCGTCTCCCGGGTAGATTTCACTCCCCACCGTTAGATTTTTTTATATCCAAACTTCGTAATCTCAGAAAAAAAGAGAAACGAGGGAAATCTTCCCGAATTCTTGAAGCACAGATCCGGAGGCGAGAGTGATATGAAAAATTGAATACTTTAATATATAAAAAAATAATAATAATCGGAGTAGCAGCAGTTCTCAAAATCACGGCGTCCCGCGTTCATCCACTGGTGCATAGCCGAACGTATATCCACAAACAACAATCACCTCCTCCTCCACCACCTCCTCCTCCACCTCCTCCTCTTCCTCCTCCACCTCCTCCACCTCCTCCTCCTCCTCTTCCTCCTCCACCTCCACCTCCTCCTCCTCCACCTCCTCCTCTTCCTCCTCCTCCACCTCCTCCTCCTCCTCTTCCTCCTCCTCCTCCACCACCTCCTCCTCTTCCTCCTCCACCTCCTCCTCCTCTTCCTCCTCCTCCTCCTCCTCCTCCTCCTCCACATGCTTCAGTGTGTTTAAGACGATCCTTTATTATATTTTAAATTTTCAAATATAGGTATCTATCATTTATAATAATCATTAATAATGAAACGTTATGTGGTAAAGTGTATGGGAGAGTGGTTGATGGGATATATATCTCACCTGGTTTCCTCAGCCAGGCACGGTAGCAAACCCAGGAGCCCTCAGGTGAGGCTTCCTAAGCTCATTACTGGGGAGGAAGCCTTAAAAGAGAGGGCTGTTAGGTTTCCAGAGGGAGGAGAAACTGAGTGAAGGAGCAGCTACAGCCAGCGCTGCAGCCCACCAGGTATGAAGCTTTACCCCATGCAAAACATGTTACTTTGCTTTGTGCCAGACCTTGGCTTGTAGAGAGGTATCCGGATGTTTAGTTAGAGCCGGACAGGCTTAGAGTTTGTTTTGTTTATAAGGTGCTCTGTGCCTACAGCATCTAAATAAACACGCTTTACTTTTAAAACCTGTGTGAAACTGTCATTGCCGCCCCATGCGTGAGCTGTTCCCTACAGTTAACTGATATGAATTGTATAATAACACATTGTACAGCGCTGCAGAGTACGACAGCGATATATAAATAACACACATTGTACAGCGCTGCGGAGTATGACGACGATATATAAATAATTACAACACATTATACAGCGCTGCGGAGTATGACGGCGATATATAAATAATAATAATAACACATTGTACAGCGCTGTGGAGTATGACAGCGATATATAAATAATAATAACACATTGTACAGCGCTGTGGAGTATGACGGAGATATATAAATAATAATAATAACACACATTGTACAGCGCTGCGGAGTATGACGGCGATATATAAATAATAATAACACATTGTACAGCGCTGCGGAGTATGACGGCGATATATAAATAATAATAATAACACACATTGTACAACGCTGCGGAGTATGACAGCGATATATATTTATAATAATGATAATAATAACAATATTAGTAACAGTAATAGTAATAATAAAAGTTTATGCCCATATCCCACTAACACCTCCCCCCAGTGCCCATACCCCACTAACACCTTCCCCCAGTGCCCATACCCCACTAACACCTCCCCCTCTGTGCCCATATCCCACTAACACCTTCCCTCCCAGTGCCCATACCCCACTAACACCTCCCCCCCCAGTGCCCATACCCCACTAACACCTCCCCTCAAGTGCCCATACCCCACTAACACCTTCCCCCAGTGCCCATATCCCACTAACACCTTCTCTCCCAGTGCCCATATCCCACTAACACCTTCCCCCCAGTGCCCATATCCCACTAACACCTTCCCCCCCAGTGCCCATATCCCACTAACACCTTCCCCCCCAGTGCCCATACCCCACTAACACCTCCCCCCCAGTGCCCATACCCCACTAACACCTCCCCTCAAGTGCCCATACCCCACTAACACCTTCCCCCAGTGCCCATATCCCACTAACACCTTCCCCCAGTACCCATACCCCACTAACACCTTCCCCCAGTGCCCATATCCCACTAACACCTTCCCCCAGTACCCATACCCCACTAACACCTTCCCCCCAGTGCCCATACCCCACTAACACCTCCCCCCAGTGCCCATATCCCACTAACACCTTCCCCCAGTGCCCATATCCCACTAACAACTTCCCCCCAGTGCCCATATCCCACTAACACCTTCCCCCCAGTGCCCATACCCCACTAACACCTTCCCCCCAGTGCCCATACCCCACTAACACCTTCCCCCCAGTGCCCATACCCCACTAACACCTTCCCCCCAGTGCCCATATCCCACTAACACCTTCCCCCCCAGTGCCCATATCCCACTAACACAGTTTAAAACTGACCAGCACATGTTCTGATACAGGGGTTAAAACAGGTAGAGAATTTGCAGACAAAAAACTAAGAGGGTCGTAAATAGTTAATAGTGGCAAATACTGCACAGGTAAGGGGGGGGGCAGGGGGGAGCGTGTAGGAGAGAAGAAAAAAAAAAGGCACCGGTTGATCCATTTTTATGATTGTAAAAACAGAGGACTAAAACAAATCCACACCAAGTCCTCTGTTTTTACAATCATAAAAATGGATCAACGGGTGCCTTTTTTTTTTTCCCCTCTCCTACACGCTCCCCCCTGCCCCCCCTATCTGTGCAGTATTTGCCACTATTAACTATTTACGACCCTCTTGGTTTTTTGTCTGCAAATTCTCTACCTGTTTTAACCCCTGTATCAGAACATGTGCTGGTCAGTTTTAAACTGTGTTTTTCACTTGCTTGGTCAGAAATGCTGTTGATAAAGGGAGGACCCCGAAAGCTCGTCTATTATTTTAAATACTGTTATTCCAATAAAAAAGGTATTACAAGATTCTGCAGCATTCTGGTTTTTTTGCATTCTTATACACTGGACTAATACGGCTTCCCCAAACTACAGTTTCATTTTATTAAATTATTAGGAAAACAATCATTTTATTTCATATCATTCTTTATTGATTTAATCATTAATTAGAAACACTTTAATTTTATATTTCATTTATTTAACCAAATTTAGCTGACAAAACTCACTGAATTCTTTACTAATTGTTTCAATTACATGTTTCATTCCTTAATCATTAGAAATACAGCAGTTTTATAGTTGATTTATTTTCTCGCTGGTCACTATTTGGATACATTTTGTTACTTACCTTCCGATCATTCCGTGGACACATTATTAACCCTTTCATCTCTGTACATGCGGATTCTATGCACAATCTCTACGATGTATAATCATAATCCCCAGCATAGAACGTTGTCTTCTTCCTCTACCTGCTGTGTTAAACTACACAGAAACCTTCACGTATATGCAGTCTAACCTCTTGGTCATGAAGGGGTTAATACATAAACTATAAGCTCTCAGGACACAAGCTAAGCAGTTACCATGGCAATCTGTGACATCATAGGCTTCTAAACGTTCTCTGTGTTAGAGGCAACTGGCTATTGTGACGCCACAAGCGGAATGATGATGTCATAATAGCCCCACTAGTAACAAGTGAGACGCTCCGTGCAGAGCTCAGTGTGAAGCAAATCACAGCAAGCATGGGAAGCTGCAGCTCCATCTTAGCGCTTATTTCGCTGAGTTTCATCGTGTCTTCGGGGGAGAGACCTTTACCCGAAGATGAGGAGGATCGTGAAGATGAGGAGGATCGTGAAGATCAGACGGAGGCGTTTATAATGTACAGAGTGTATCTCCTCCTGATCAGTGGTTTCGCGCCCTTTCTGATATATAGTGTGATCAGTTTGATCAGAGCCGTCATTAGAAAGAACGAAAAGTAAGTTTCCATCTGAAGAAGAGACCTCTGAGGTCCCAAAAGCTTTTGTCGTCACTTTCCATCTTTTCCTCTCTTGGCTTCATAAAGGGGATGAACTGCAGCCAAAGACTCCCTGAAGCAGAAAGTTGGTCGATAGCAATAATAATATTTCCTTTCCTCGTCAGGTCCAGGAAATGTCAGGGAACCGGTGGGAAAGTTGATGCTGGACCAACGAGAGACTCTGCTCCACCAGACACCGTTGTCTCCATTCCACCGGAAAGCGAGTCTCCACAGACCGGCCCTGAACTCAGGTGAGTCTTTTATAAAATGTGACCTAGTCCCGGAATAACGGGCCGGGTGTTTACTGACATCTTTGAAGGAACGTCTGAGGTTGTCCTGTATGAGGACTTCACTCAGCCATAAACCTGAAGATCCATCACTGACCTTCCCGTAACAATCTCAATGTTCTCTTTCTCTTCAGTACCATAAAACCCAAGGGAAACAAACGAGTAGACAATTGCAGCACCAGAGGGATGACAGACGCAGACGGGACACCGTGGGACGCCATCGTTCCCATTTCGTCATCATCATCGAGCAGCGACTCCTCTGAGGTTGAAGCAGAGTCCAGTAGTGAAGATGACCCCCACAAAGTGTGTGAAATGTGTGGAAGTCCCGGAGCATCTACGTACGAGTTCACTGAAGCCCGTATATATACCATCTATTGGGACTGAGATCATTAACCCCTAATGGACCAGGACTCTGACACTACAGGACCGGAGGAGTTTTCATCTGCTTACTGCGTCTGTTCAGCCGTCATTCCCCTCGTTCTCAATTAGCATTTGTAATCATGAATGTGAGACGTTTTCTGTGACGGAAATAAAAAACATCAAAAAACTCATTTTCCGCAGTTTTCTATGTATATAAATTGTACGCGGCGACTGCCAATGGGGGAAAACCCAGAAATATATTCATTAAATCGCCCTGATTGGAAGTCCTCCCGCTTTATCACCAGGATTTTTATGAAATATTACTATTTTCCCATCACTTTTTAAAACTCTTTTTTTTTTGTATTTGGCATTGAGGGGGGCTGGAAAAACAAAAAAGTATTTTTCTCAATCATTGTTTTTATTAAATATGAAAAAATAGTTTACATGAATTAATATTTATTAGTAAAACTTTTTTCCTATAGGGTCGTCATTTTCAGGTTTTTTGTTTTTTTCCTAAATTAATGTTTAGATTTTGGGGGGGTCGTCTTATAATCGAGCAAATACGGTATAGATATATATAGGAGATATACAGTCTATCAGCATTTTGTACATCGCTATACGCCGATTATATATAACTATATATATATAAATATAAAGGAGACGCGCATTCTATCAGCATATCATACATCATTATATGCGGACTATATATACTATATATAAATATAAAGGAGACGCGCATTCTATCAGCATATCATACATCATTATATGTGGATTATATATACTATATATAAATATAAAGGAGACGCGCATTCTATCAGCATATCATACATCATTATATGCGGACTATATATACTATATATAAATATAAAGGAGACGCGCATTCTATCAGCATCTTATACATCATTATATGCGGACTATATGTACTATATATAAATATAAAGGAGACGCGCATTCTATCAGCATCTTATACATCATTATATGCGGACTATATATACTATATATAAATATAAAGGAGATGCGCATTCTATCAGCATATCATACATCATTATATGTGGATTATATATACTATATATAAATATAAAGGAGACGCGCATTCTATCAGCATATCATACATCATTATATGTGGATTATATATACTATATATAAATATAAAGGAGACGCGCATTCTATCAGCATATCATACATCATTATATGCGGACTATATATACTATATATAAATATAAAGGAGACGCGCATTCTATCAGCATCTTATACATCATTATATGCGGACTATATATACTATATATAAACATAAAGGAGACGCGCATTCTATCAGCATCTTATACATCATTATATGCGGGCTATATATACTATATATAAATATAAATGAGACGCGCATTCTATCAGCATATCATACATCATTATATGCGGACTATATATACTATATATAAATATAAAGGAGACGCGCATTCTATCAGCATCTTATACATCATTATATGTGGACTGTATATACTATATATAAATATAAAGGAGACGCGCATTCTATCAGCATCTTATACATCATTATATGCGGACTATATATACTATATATAAATATAAAGGAGACGCGCATTCTATCAGCATATCATACATCATTATATGCGGACTATATATACTATATATAAATATAAAGGAGACGCGCATTCTATCAGCATCTTATACATCATTATATGCGGACTATATATACTATATATAAACCTAAAGGAGACGCGCATTCTATCAGCATATCATACATCATTATATGCGGACTATATATACTATATATAAATATAAAGGAGACGCGCATTCTATCAGCATATCATACATCATTATATGCGGACTATATATACTATATATAAATATAAAGGAGACGCGCATTCTATCAGCATATCATACATCATTATATGTGGATTATATATACTATATATAAATATAAAGGAGACGCGCATTCTATCAGTATATCATACATCATTATATGCGGACTATATATACTATATATAAATATAAAGGAGACGCGCATTCTATCAGTATATCATACATCGTTATCTGTAGACTGCATATAAATCCGAACCGCCCCTGCGAGCCGCACATCTGGCATCCAGAACCAAATAATCAGATGTACAAAGTTACACAGATTTGGCCGACATCAGCCAAAATAATAATAATAATAATAATAATAATAATATTAATAATAATAATAAGAGTATTAGTAATAATAATTATAATAGCTATAATAATAATAATAATGATAATAATAATAGTAATAGTATTAACAATAAGAGTAATAATATTAATAATTATAATGGTAATAATAATAAAAGTAGTAATAATTATAATACTTATGATGCTCTTTTGGGCTTCCCTACCCGGTCCCTACCCTGGCTGACCATCTCTTCCTTCATGGGCTAATGGGAGTCTCCTCTGTGCATGGTCTTCTCGGAGGCCCAGTGGGAGAAGATGTCTGTTCTTGCACACCGCTGTTCGATTAGCAATAGGGACCAAGAAATGTCCTACAAACTACTCGCCCAGTGGTACCGATCCCCAGCAGCTACTGCTCGCTTCAACTCTGCTGTCTCGGATGCGTGCTGGAGATGCGGCTCTCCGCCCTGTTCCATTCTCCACCTTTGGTGGGACTGCCCACGCATACGCCCTTCCTGGTCAACTGGTCACTCGTTTTTACAGAACCTCTCCGATAACCCTATCCCCCCTTACTTTTTGCTCCTTCATCACATGCCTTACCCGATTAAATGGTACAAAGCCTCTGTGATCCGTCACTTGGTAACTGCGGCTAAGTCCCTGATCCCCTTACACTGGGGGGATCCTGCCCCCCCCACACACACACACGGTTCGGGAATGGTTTCAACGCGTTGAGAAGACCAGGACCCCTGACGAGCTGATATGTTCCGCCTCAGACGCGTCGTCTAAACACCTCGTCACCTGGGTATATGGGACGCAGCTCCCTGTTTGACACGCCGCCCGCGTGAACGTTGTGGATTCATGATGAGCTCTTCCTTCTATCCCTCTCCCCTATTGCCCCATCCACCCCCCCCTTTTTTTTTTCTTCTTCTTCTCTCTCCTCCTCTTCTTTTCCTCTCCTTCTACTCCCTTCCTTTTGGGACCGCACGCACCTATCTCTCTGCCCCACTTCTGTAACCATGTGTCACCATAGGATACACTGTTGTGCCTTGCCGTGCATGTCACGGTGGCGTTGTCCATGCGTCAAGTTCCCTGTATGTCTCTACTGGGATGCTTTTACAATTTGCCGCCGCACGCTAACTGCTGGGATCCCTCCCGTGATGCCCTGGTGTTTCCTGCTCCCCATATGGGTTGCGATCACGCATGCATACTGGTTTGGCATATAGCGGCTGTGCTTCCACTGTCTGTTCATCTCACGTGATACTGTGCGGCTGTTTGCCTGTTGCTGTTACCTCGTGAATACTGTATTGGTGACTGTGTTCCCCATTTATTTTTCCTTCCCCACTTTTTTTTTCTGTACCCCTGAAAAATGTGAAACTTCCAATAAATATTGATTTACCCTAATTATAATAGTTACAATAATGATAATAATAACAATATTAGTAACAATAATGGTAATAGTATTAATAAAAGTATTGGTAATAATAGTAACAATAATGAGTTTTAATAATAATTATAATAGTAATAATAATAAGTTTATTAGCAGTAATATTAATAATTATGATAATGATAAAGGTATTAGACAGAAATCCATAGCCCCCAGGGGTTATTACACAGAGATCCACAGCTCCGTAGGGGTATTACACAGAGATCTGCAGCCCCCAGGGGTATTACACAGAGATCTGCAGCCCCCAGGGGTATTACACAGAGATCTGCAGCCCCCAGGGGTATTACACAGAGATCCTGCTGTGAGGTTCTATGAATAAAAGTCCCGTATAATCTGCATCCGTGTGATTCTTATATGTCGCGAGTCACCTGTGTTGAAGAAGAGATTTCCATTCTGGGATTTTACTGGGCTCCATCCATCCAAGGGCAACTAGAAAATGTGGACCTGAGATGGTGGGGGAGCCACCAGGGCCACCATCACGAGTCTTAGGGGCCCATTCCAGAGTGCCGGGACCCCCTCACTAGCGAGGCAACCCCTACGTATGATCTCTTAGATCTCCTTTATCACAGCCTCCCCCCAGTGCCCATACCCCACTAACACCTTCCCCGGGTGCCCATACCCCACTAACACCATCCCCCAGTGCCCATACCCCACTAACACCTCCCCCCCAGCGCCCATACCCCACTAACACCTCCCCCCAGTGCCCATATCCCACTAACACCTTCCTACCCCAGTGCCCATATCCCACTAACACCTCCCCCCAGTGCCCATATCCCACTAACACCTTCCCCCCAGTGCCCATACCCCACTAACACCTTCCCCCCAGTGCCCATACCCCTCTAACACCTCCCCCCAGTGCCCATACCCCACTAACACCTTCCCCCAGTGCCCATATCCCACTAACATCTTCCTACCCCAGTGCCCATACCCCACTAACACCTTCCCCCCAGTGCCCATATCCCACTAACACCTTCCCCCAGTGCCCATATCCCACTAACACCTTCTCCCCAGCGCCCATACCCCACTAACACCTTCCCCCAGTGCCCATATCCCACTAACACCTCCCCCCCAGTGCCCATATCCCACTAACACCTTCCTACCCCAGTGCCCATATCCCTCTAACACCTTCCCCCCAGTGCCCATACCCCACTAACACCTCCCCCCCAGCGCCCATACCCCACTAACACCTCCCCCCAGTGCCCATATCCCACTAACACCTTCCTACCCCAGTGCCCATATCCCTCTAACACCTCCCCCCCAGTGCCCATACCCCACTAACACCTTCCCCCCAGTGCCCATACCCCTCTAACACCTCCCCCCAGTGCCCATACCCCACTAACACCTTCCCCCAGTGCCCATATCCCACTAACACCTTCCTACCCCAGTGCCCATATCCCACTAACACCTTCCCCCCAGTGCCCATATCCCACTAACACCTTCTCCCCAGTGCCCATATCCCACTAACACCTCCCCCCCAGTGCCCATATCCCACTAACACCTCCCCCCCAGTGCCCATATCCCACTAACACCTCCCCCCCAGTGCCCATACCCCACTAACACCTCCCCCCCAGTGCCCATATCCCTCTAACACCTTCCCCCCAGTGCCCATATCCCACTAACACCTTCCCCCAGTGCCCATACCCCACTAACACCTCCCCCCAGTGCCCATATCCCACTAACACCTTCCCCCCCAGTGCCCATATCCCACTAACACCTTCTCCCAGTGCCCATATCCCACTAACACCTTCCCCCCAGTGCCCATATCCCACTAACACCTTCCCCCCAGTGCCCATACCCCACTAACACCTTCCCCCAGTGCCCATACCCCACTAACACCTTCCCCCAGTGCCCATACCCCACTAACACCTTCCCCCAGTGCCCATATCCCACTAACACCTCCCCCCCAGTGCCCATACCCCACTAACACCTGTTAGATATTCAATATAGCGGTGATTATAAATATAGAAATTTTTTTTCTTTTTCCTTCGTTTTTTTTAATATATAATATTATGTGGATATATTCCATGGTGGTATATTTATATATTTAGAGGGATCTACACCCTGCAAATTTGAAGTTAAATTCATAGAATTAACGATCACATTTTTGATTACATTTTTTTTTCCCTTTCTTCTTCTATTTTTTTAGTACTTTAATTTTCACGCCGATATGTTCCGCACGGGAAACTTCTGCACTTAATGCACTTTACAATATGTGGACACATTTCACATTGATACATTTTATTTTTTTACTTTAATGTTCATGTGGATAGGTTCCGCATGCGAAATTTTTTCACTCAATTGCACATTACAATATATAAAATAATTATTATTTTTAAACGCTTTGATCACATGTGGACACACTTCACAGATTTATATTTATACAAATATTTATTTATTCATCTTATTTGTCATAAGCACTTTAACACTACGTGGAAATAGTCCACGATGATAATTTTTTCATTTAAACACAATCTTTAGATTTACCGTATTTGCTCGATTATAAGACGAGGTTTTTTTCAGAGCAAATGCTCTGAAAAATACACCTCGTCTTATAATCGGGGTCGTCTTCTAATCAGACCTCAAATAGAGGTCTGATTAGGAGACTAAGATCCAGATCCCCCGCACCGCTGCAGGGGACCTGGATCCTCCTGTCGTCGCCCCCCCCCCACACACACACACTTACCGGTGCTTCCGGAGGTGAAGTTGGCAGCGGGGGTTTGTATGCGTCCGTCGCAAATACCTTCCCCGACTGTCAGAGATCATTGTTCCAGAGTTCCTGATCTCTGACAGCCGGGGAAGGTATTTGCGACGGACGCATACAAACCCCCGCTGCCAACTCCACCTCCTTCCGGCTGCCGCGGAATGAGACGTCAACCCGCTGCCCCGGCAATACAGCAGGAAATTGGAAGCACCGGTAAGTAAGTGTGTGTGTGTGTGTGTGTGTGTGTGTGTGTGTGTGTGTGTGTGTGTGTGTGTGTGTGTGTGTGTGTGTGTGTGTGTGTGTGTGTGTGTGTGTGTGTGTGTGTGTAGGGCATTTCTGGAATGCCTTACACCCCTATATGCCACTCTGGCACTTAGGGGGTTAAAAGGCATATTATGGGGCAGAGTGGCATATAGGGAGGTATAAGGCATTTCAGGAGGCAGAGTGGCGTTAAGGGGGCATTTAATAGTGCACTCTGCCTCCTGAAATGCCTTATACCTCCCTATATGCCACTCTGCCCCATAATATGCCTTTTAACCCCCTAAATGCCAGAGTGGCATATAGGGGTATAAGGCATTTCTGGAGGCAGAGTGCTCTATATAATGCCTTTTAACTCCCTTAATGCCACTCTGCCTCCTGGAATGCCTTATACCTCCCTATATGCCACTCTGCCCCATAATATGCATTTTAACCCCCTAAATGCCAGAATGGGATATAGGGGTATAAGGCATTTCTGGAGGCAGAGTGGCACATAGGGGGTCAAAAGGCATACCATGGGGCACAGTGGCATATAGAGGGTTAAAAGGCATATCATGGGCCACAGTGCCATATTGGTGTGGCAAGCCTGGGGGCAGATGTGCGTAACTGGGGGACAGGTTGGAAAATACAATAGAAAATATAAAAGAAATAAAAACAAAAAAAAAATATTTTTCTCAATCATAGCTTTTATTAAAAAAAATAGTTTACATGAATTAACATTTACTAGTAAAACTTTTTTCCTTTGGGGTCGTCTTATATTCAGGCTTTTTCTTTTTTCCTAAGTTAATATTCAGATTTTGGGGGGTCGTCTTATAATCAGGGTCGTCTTATAATCGAGCAAATACGGTAATATTAAATATAAAACAATTTTTATAAATGTATTTATTTAATTACTGTAAGATAATTTAATGTGATCGTATTTATTATTCAATGAATTGATTCACGACAAAATTATTTTTCTCCGAGAATAAATCCGAAGATCCAACTTTGTCTATTAGATGGACTGCTTATAAAGCGGTCATAAGAGGCTATCTAATTAAGATTAAAAAAAACCAAACAAGGCAACATTTGTGAAATGTAGATCAGATTTATATATCTCTCTATATAAGATGTCAGCTATAAATAAATTAAATCCGACAGAGGATGATACGAGACAAATTAGCGAAATACGTAACTCCATAAATCAAATAGAATTAGAGAGAACTATAAAAAATATGGATAAAATGAGAACTCGCGTCTACTATAAAAATAATAAGTCAGATAAATTCATGACTAATCAACTCAAGAAAAATATTGGCAAAAATAGAATAGACAAGATAAAAAGTGGAAATAAAATATACAGATCTCCGGATGAGATCACAGAAAGATTTAGAGACGACTACAAAACACTCTATACTCTTCCTAAAATTCCTCTGGAAGAACATATTATAGATTATCTATCAAACTCCAATATGCCAACCATCTCTGAGACGCAAAAACAGACTCTCAATAGACCAATAGAGAAAACAGAAATAAATAAAGCCATAAAAAACTTAAAATATAAAACCCCTGGCCCTGATGGGTTTATAATTTTTTTTAAGTATTTAAATCCGATATAATAAATCATCTATCGGAGACTTTTAATGAAATTGCTCAGACAGGATGTTGCCCTAAAGAGATGTTGCAACCTAATGTTATACCAATTTTGAAACCAAATACCGTATTGGCTCGGATATAGGCCGCCCCCGTATTTAGGCCGCACCCTAAAAGTTTGGTGCTTTTTTAAAGAAAAAGTTTTTTTCTTTAAAAAAGCACCAAAAAAACATGTTGCCACTCTGTCCCCCCCCGAGATATGCTGCCACTGTCCTCCCTCCCCGAGATACGCTGCCGCTGTCCTCCCTCCCCGAGATACGCTGCCGCTGTCCTCCCTCCCCGAGATACGCTGCCGCTGTCCTCCTCTGCCCCCCCCCCGAGATACGCTGCCACCGTCCTCCCTCCCCGAGATATGCTGCCACTGTCCCCCCCCGAGATATGCTACCACTGTCCTCCCTCCCCGAGATATGCTGCCACTCTGTCCCCCCCCGAGATATGCTGCCACTCTGTCCCCCCCCCGAGATATACTACCACTGTCCTCCCTCCCCGAGATATGCTACCAATGTCCTCCTCTGCCCCCCCCCGACTTACCGAAGCAGACTCCCGGGTGTCTTGCGGGGCCGGCGGGGGACATCTACGCAATACGCGTATACAACGGAAGTTGTATACGCGTATTGCGTAGATGTCCCCCGCCGACCCCGCAAGACACCCGGGAGTCTGCTCCGGTAAGTCCCGGGGGAGGTGGTAAAACGCATTGTGCGGACGATGCGCTTAGACAACCTCCTGTGCCGGCACCCCCCCTTGGGAAGTGCTGGCAGGGGAGGCTGTCTGAGCGTATCGGGGAGTAGTATGCAGGTCCCCTGCACCGCTGCGGGGGATCTGTATCCTAACCCCACTGCCTGCCCGGCGCCCGGGACTGCATGTCCCGGGTGTCGGGCGCTAGACCCCGAATATAGGCCGCACCCCCACTTTAAAGACCTAAAGTGGGGGAAAAAAGTGCGGCCTATATTCGAGCCAATACGGTACATCCCCAGAACGTGTAACAAACTATCGAGCGATTTCCCCGATCAATGTAGATGTGAAGTTATATTCATCTATTCTAGCAGAAAGAATAAAATTGATTCTTAATTCCATAATTCATATAGATCAGATTGGATTTGTTCCGGGAAGAGACTCTAGCAACGATATTAGACGTCTGATAGATACCTTGGATTATGCGCAAAGGAATAACCTTTCTTTGTTGACTCTATCACTCGATGCAGAAAAAGCATGCGACAGGGTTGGATGGAGGTTTCTGAGTAATGTACTAAATGTATTTGGAATAACGGATTGGATACAGGGTGCAATAATGGCGCTATATACCGCCCCAAGCGCTAGAGTAGTATGAATAAATAAATGCTCAGAGTGGTTTAATCTTCACAACGGCACTAGACAGGGATGTCCTCTTTCCCCTATGTTGTATATTTTATCTTTGGAACCCTTTGCCACTAACATTCGTCATAATATTTACATCAAGGGGCTCCAACAATTAAAAGTTGTGTCATACGCAGATGATGTCATCATCACTCGGACGAATCCGTTAGCTTCTATTGAGGCCTTCATGCACGAGGCGGATAGATTTAGTGATGTTTCCAACTGCAAATGAAATCTAGATAAAACCGTAGCTCAATACATAAATATAGACCATCAAACCACAGATATAATCCGGAAAACTACCAGTTAGTAGATGCAAAAGACGAATACACATATCTTGGAATTATCATTCCTAAAAAAAGAAATACAATCACGGAAGTGAATTTTTTACATCTATTAAAAGATACCAATAAACTTCTTAAAGAATGGAAATCACTGAACTTTACATGGTGGGGCCGCATCAACATTCTAAAGTCCTATGTTCTTCCTAAATGGATCTATCTTTTTGGGATGATCCCGCTACCTATACCCCCTAGTTGGTTAGCAATGCGCCAAACTAGTTTTCAAAATTTCATGTGGAAGGGTAGTAAACCGAGGATAAGCAAAGACGTCTTAGCTTCTAAAATCTCTAAGGGAGGAACAGGCTTCCCATTGATCCAGCAATACCAAGAGGCCGGATTACGATTACATATCGCCAGCTCTCAACCAGTCTCAGTCACATGAAAAACTTAAATTCCATCGTACGGTCGATTCCTTCTGCCGAGATAATTTAAAAAGTTACAGGAAAGAATATGATCCTAGAGAAGATAATTCCAGTGTGGTACTCAATTAAGGAGAAAATAGGTCTTAAAGACGAAATAATTAACTCTTTGAACATCCAACTGCTTGAATCTATTATAAGGACTATTGAGGATATAATGTTAGACGGGAAGATTAAATCCTTCCCTATATTAAAGCAAGCATACAATTTTCCTAGCTCTAATATCTTTAAATATTTTAGGGTAAAAAAAATGTCTAAATAATCATCTAGACTCTTTAAGTGGAGAATTGAAAGAAGAAATTGTAAAGATTTTTCAAAAACCTTATATTGAAGAAAAAAAAGCACATGCCAGGTGTGTTAAATGTATAGCTTTAAAAGAGAATCCTCTACCAATAAACCCAAAATGGGGAAAAGATCTGAATCTTCCGATGTCACAAGAAGAACGGCACACTTTATTGGAGAAAGCCACTAAGTAGGTACATGATCTCTCTTTAATATAAACTCTTCATAAACTTTTAAACAGATGGTATTATGTTCCCGCCGTATCAGCTCGAATATATCCACACTCAAAAAATCTGAAGAATGTTACGGGTCTCACGTTCATATATGGTGGAGATGTAAACATTTGTGAAACGTTTGGGATAAAGTTTTAGATTTTCTGAAGAGAGTCAGTAATATCGATATACCTAGAACTCCTGCATCGGTTCTCCTACATAGAACTTGGCCTACTATGTCCCAATCAAAATCAGCATTTACATTACAGAGCTGCTCAGCGGCTAAAAAAATAATAATAGCTCGAGATTGGGGAAAAAAGGGGAATTACAATGGTATAAATTTGAAAAACAATTCGAGTTCCAACTTAGAATGGAACTGGGAACTCGTAGAAATAATTCTATATCACCAAAAAAGCATAAAATCTGGGAGGAATGTTTGGACATGATAAAAATATGACTGAATAGGCCTGAACTCAACAGATATATTGTAGTATATAGAGACATTTCCTTTACGAGGTTAAGAACACCAGGTAGAGAAAATGATAAAAACATATAACGTTTTCCATCGGACTATTATGTATGTATGGGTTCCCAACGTATCAGTATATAATGGGTTAAATCCTAATAGGGGAGGTTTAAACTTCACCCTCCCAATATACAGGTTATAAACTAATCCCAAGAATACAGTGAATGTGTTTTTTCTTTCTTTTGATGTCATTGGTCTTTTATTGTAATTTATTATTTGTATCGAATAATCAAATAAAGAGAATTAAAAAAAAATAGAAAAAAAGAAATACATCAGTTTAAATTTATTTTCTCGCTGGTCACTATTTGGATACATTTTGTTACTTACCTTCTGATCATTCCATGGAAACATTATTAACCCTTTCATCTCTGTACATGCGGATTCTATGCACAATCTCTACGATGTATAATCATAATCCCCAGCATAGAACGATGGCTTCTTCCTCTACCTGCTGTGTTAAACTACACAGAAACCTTCACGTATATGCAGTCTAACCTCTTGGTCATGAAGGGGTTAATACATAAACTATAAGCTCTCAGTACACAAGCTAAGCAGTTACCGTGGCAATCTGTGACATCATAGGCTTCTAAACGTTCTCTGTGTTAGAGGCAACTGGCTATTGTGACGCCACAAGCGGAATGATGATGTCATAATAGCCCCACTAGTAACAAGTGAGACGCTCCGTGCAGAGCTCAGTGTGAAGCAAATCACAGCAAACATGGGAAGCTGCAGCTCCATCTTAGCACTTATTTCGCTGAGTTTCATCGTGTCTTCGGGGGAGAGACCTTTACCCGAAGATGAGGAGGATCGTGAAGATCAGACGGAGGCGTTTATAATGTACAGAGTGTATCTCCTCCTGATCAGTGGTTTCGCGCCCTTTCTGATATATAGTGTGATCAGTTTGATCAGAGCCGTCATTAGAAAGAACGAAAAGTAAGTTTCCATCTGAAGAAGAGACCTCTGAGGTCCCAAAAGCTTTTGTCGTCACTTTCCATCTTTTTCTCTCTTGGCTTCATAAAAGGGGATCAACTGCAGCCAAAGACTCCCTGAAGCAGAAAGTTGGTCGAAAGCAATAATAATATTTCCTTTCCTCGTCAGGTCCAGGAAATGTCAGGGAACCGGTGGGAAAGTTGATGCTGGACCAACGAGAGACTCTGCTCCACCAGACACCATTGTCTCCATTCCACCGGAAAGCGAGTCTCCACAGACCGGCCCTGAACTCAGGTGAGTCTTTTATAAAATGTGACCTAGTCCCGGAATAACGGGCCGGGTGTTTACTGACATCTTTGAAGGAACGTCTGAGGTTGTCCTGTATGAGGACTTCACTCAGCCATAAACCTGAAGATCCATCACTGACCTTCCCGTAACAATCTCAATGTTCTCTTTCTCTTCAGTACCATAAAACCCAAGGGAAACAAACGAGTAGACAATTGCAGCACCAGAGGGATGACAGACGCAGACGGGACACCGTGGGACGCCATCGTTCCCATTTCGTCATCATCATCGAGCAGCGACTCCTCTGAGGTTGAAGCAGAGTCCAGTAGTGAAGATGACCCCGACAAAGTGTGTGAAATATGTGGACGTGCTGGGGCATCTACGTACGAGTACACTGAATATACAATCTATTGGGACTGAGATCATTAACCCCTAATGGACCAGGACTCTGACACTACAGGACCGGAGGAGTTTTCATCTGCTTACTGCGTCTGTTCAGCCGTCACTCCCCTCGTTCTCAATTAGCATTTGTAATCATGAATGTGAGACGTTTTCTGTGACGGAAATAAAAAACATCAAAAAACTCATTTTCCGCAGTTTTCTATGTATATAAATTGTACGCGGCGACTGCCAATGGGGGAAAACCCGGAAATATATTCATTAAATCGCCCTGATTGGAAGTCCTCCAGCTTTATCACCAGGATTTTTATGAAAAATTACTATTTTCCCATCACTTTTTAAAACTATTTTTTTTTTTTTGGCATGGGGGGGCTGTAACTTTACTAGAGACTTTCCAAAGTAGGAAAATCCTCACATTTATGAGAAATGTGCGAGGACGTCTGTCATTGAGGAGAGGGGTATCAGGGGAGAGGGGTATCCATGGGGGAGGGAGAGGGGTATCCATCGGGGGAAGAGAGAGGAGGTATCTATTGGGGGAGCAGAGAGGGGGTATCTATCGGGGGAGCAGAGGGGGGGTATCTATCGGGGAAGAGAGAGGGGGTATCTATCGGGGGAGCAGAGGGGGGGTATCTATCGGGGGAGCAGAGGGGGGGTATCTATCGGGGGAGCAGAGGGGGGGTATCTATCGGGGGAGCAGAGAGGGGGGTATCTATCGGGGGGGTACCTGTCGGGGGGGCAGGGGGGGTATCTGTCGGGGGAGCAGGGGGGGGTCTCTATCCGGGGAGCAGAGGGGGGTATCTATCGGGGGAGCAGAGGGGGGGTATCTATCGGGGGAGCAGAGGAGGGGGTATCTATCGGGGGAGCAGAGGGGGGGGTATCTATCGGGGGAGCAGAGGGGGGGGTATCTATCGGGGGGAGCAGGGGGGGTATCAGGGCTTGAGGTCCCGCACAGAGATCTGGTCACTGGGTAAAGTAAATGAAACCTTTACGGGTCCCGGAGCCGGGCGACATCCGCTCTCCGCTACTCCCTCTTCTCCCACTCAGGCGAATCAGCTGTTTCCGGGTTAGAGGTCACGCACCGACCCTCCCATCATGGCCGCCTCCATGTGCGACGTGTTCGCCTTTTGTACGAGGCCGGAGGATGCCCGCCGGTTGGCGGAGGTCCGCTTCATCAACACTGGCAAGGTACGGGCGGCATCCGGGGGAGGGGGGAAGCGTTACCGGCGAGATAATTCGCCGGGAAAAGCGTTCAGGACGCCGGCGCTTGCGGGGTAGACGGCATCTCCCGCTCCTCCGGGGACCGAGAACAAAGCAACGCCGGGAACGCCTGGAGAAAACACCCGCAGCCAATGGGAGGCGGCACACGGGATACTCTTCCACCTACCGCGGGGTTCGCGGGGCACCGGCCCGCCGGCAGGGGGTGCACTCGGGGGACTGCCCCAGCTGTTCGGAGGGTACATGGGAGAGACCCCCCCGTGGGAAGGGGGTTACAGAAAGCTGTATCTCCTATTGGGGGAGGGGCTCCAATTAGGGGTGCATAGCGTACAGACTGGTTTTGGGGGGGCGCTGATATCTTCCCCACCTGCCGTAGGGGGGTACAAAAGACACCGCAGCGCCTACTGAGTGAACGGGGAGCGCTGAAAACTGCCCCACCGAATGGGAAAAGTACAAAGCAGACAGTCCCGCTTACCTGAGAGGAGGGCAAAAAAACACCCCGCGCGCTGGGGGCAGCAAACGATGTGATCTGCCTCCGCGCGGTCCCTTCCCCCACAGAGCGAGTACAAATAAACGTCCAAAACCTGCTCCGGGTGCCTCACGAGTAACCAGGTTTATGTGCATTCATTTATCTGCTATGGAAGCTGCCGGCAGATCGGCCCCATCTGGCCCCCATCTAATCGCACCATGCCCCGGATCGCTCGCTT
Organism: Spea bombifrons; assembly: GCF_027358695.1. NCBI lineage: Eukaryota > Metazoa > Chordata > Amphibia > Anura > Pelobatidae > Spea > Spea bombifrons. The sequence continues at coordinate 3,956,863 of NC_071087.1, read as the reverse complement.
TCTTTCCTCTCCCCTCCCGCTCTGGACGCTCGGATCGCTGGACGCTCGGATGTGAAGTTCTGTGGTTTCTGCCGGTGATGGTGATGATTGTTTTTCAGGGAAAGGGACTGTTTGCCACCCGGAGTATCCGGAAAGGGGAGACGATATTTCGGGAGAAGCCTTTGGTGTCGTCTCAGTTTCAGTGGAACGCGCTGTACAGGTATAGAGGTGAGATCTGCCTCCCGTACTTTCTTCCTGCACCAGAATGACGTTCTATCATTTATCAGGTCTTTGCATGCCTCCCAACTGTCCCGCTTTGTGTGGGAGAGTCCCGCCATGCTCTACCTCGTTCCATTGGCCGCGGCCGGCTGGGGCAATTAAAGTTCTTGCCCCGTTGTGTTTGGAGGGAAACATCCTGACGTTGGGACCGTTGGGTCGCGTTTTAATGAACGTCTCGTTCTGTAGCTTGCGACCACTGCCTGCGATCCCTGGAGACGGCCGAGGAGAACGCCCAAAGACTCTCTGGGAATGTCCATGTCGTCCTGCCGTACCCTGAACTCTGCGCTGTACAGAACGGGCTGCACCAGCAGTGTCCTCGGTGCCAGGTCTGAAAGGCGGCCGTGCCGTAGAATATTTTCATTGTGCGCTTTAAGTTTCCTAAACTCAACATTGAATGTTCTGTGACCTTGTCTTCAGGTGTCCTACTGCAGCGCCGAGTGCCTGGAAGCTGCAGCAGAGCAGTACCACCAGGTCCTGTGTCTGGGGCCGTCCCGGGATAACCCTTCGCATCCCTTGAACAAGCTGGAAGAGGCCTGGCGGTAAGTTACTCGTTATTCGCTTTTCTCCGTAGATCAGACCACGCCGGCCGGTATGTGAATTAGCTCATCACATAATGCTTGTGATGTTATGATGTCATTGAGCTTTGACGAGACTAGCTGGTGGTGGGCGGGGCTCTATATTTTGGGATGTACCTCATAGCAGATTAGCCAAGTTCTACCACGTTGCTGATCTGCTGGGTGTTCTCTCCCTGTTGTAGAAATATGCACTACCCTCCAGAGACAGCCAGTATTATGCTGACGGCTAGAATGGTGGCCACCATCAAACAGGTGAGTCCTGCTTTCCCGGTGTCCTCTGTGTTGTTCCAAGAGGTCACGTAGGAGGCTTAAAAACACGCTTTAGTTTGTCAGCGGGACGAGTACTCTGGATGAGTGCTCTCTGGGGAGGAATAATGATTATCGTGGGGGGGGGGGTCACAGGTCCTTTCCGTGGAAACCAAACAGAAATAACTCCATCCTAGCCGCGGTCTTCGCGGACTACTCTTTAGGGGGGACGTGGGTCGGTTGGGTTCTCGCCGGACTCACGGGGGGGTATTTTGTCTCGTGACGGCGACAGGCCAAGGACAGAGACCGCTGGCTTCAGCTTTTCTCCCAGTTCTGCAGCAAGACGGCCAACGAAGAGGAGGAGATCGTCCACAAGCTGCTTGGAGACAAGTTCAAGGTAACGGAAGCCAAAATAAATCAAATGACCCCGGGTACTTCTGGCGTAAAGCGTTGGCTCCCCGGAGTTTTCTGGGTTTTAGACGTGATTTCCCTTTTAAATATTCTGCGTCCTCGTTTTGGCTTCTAAGGGACAGCTGGACCAGCTCCGCAAGCTTTTCACGGACGCCCTGTATGAAGAGCGAGTGAGCCGGGTAAGCCTGCAGACGGCGCTGCACGTGTGAGACTAACGTGACCATGGTTTGCCTACAAAGCGTCAGGTCGGCTGCTACCGGAAGACCTGCGGGGGGGGTGGGGGGCCGCTTGTGTGGTCTCTAGTGAGGATGCAGCATCAGCCCCGTCATGTTGTAGAAGAAATGTTACAATATAGATGGAATGTAAGGAAGCTTTACTTTAACTGCGAAGAAGTAAATAAGTGGATCAGCCTCCCAGCAGAAGTGGTAGAGGGTAATACAGTGAGGGGAGTTAAACATGCACGGTATAGACATACGGCTCCTGAATCTAACGAGATTTAGGTCTGAGTCTTTACAGCAGGAGAAACGAGCAGACTAGACGGGGCCAGATGGGGCCGATCTGCCTTCCTTAACTCTTGGCAGGCCCGGACTGGCCATCGGACACGGCACAGCACGGGCCGCGGCAGGGCCGGATTGATTTAGGGGCTGATGGAGCTGCAGCTCCAGGCCCCTACCTTAAAATAGGCCCAGTCAGGACCGGACCAATTGGGCCTATGCGGCCTCTACGGCCGCATTAACGCAGGGCATATAAGGGGCACCTGCCCCTTAAGCCCGCCGCAACTGCGACCGATTCCGCCACTCTAAGGGGCCGGGAAGCCCCCCACCAGGGCCGGCCTTACGGGTGTGCGGCTGCACAGGGTTTAAACATCTGTTTTTTTTTTTTTGTTTTTTTTGTTTTTTTTTACTTTATTTAACATCCTCCATGTTAAATAAAGTTTTTGTTAACTTTATTTAACATGGAGGATGTTAAATAAAGTAAAAAAAAACCCCGATGTTTTAATTTAAGCCCTGTGCGGCCGCAGACCCCTAAGGCCGGCCCTGGTGGGGGCTTCCCGGCCCCTTAGAGTGGCGGACCCGGTCGCAGTTGTGGCGGGCTACAGGGGCCCTGCGTTAATGCGGCCATAGAGGCCGCATAGGCCCAGTCAGTCCGGTCCTGACTGGGCCTATTTTAAGGTAGGTGCCTGGAGCTGCAGCTCCATCAACCCCTAAGTTAATCCGGCCCTGCCGCGGTCGCTGCTTGCTCCGGCAACAAGGTAAGTAGGGTGAGGGAGGGGGTGCAGTGAGAAGGGGGAGAGGGGGGTTAGATAGTGAGAAATGGGGAGAGGGGATAGATAGTGAGAGGCGGTACATATTGAGAAGTGGGGAAGGGGGTTACATAGTGAAAAGGGGGATCATAGTGAGAAGGGGCAGATAAGATGGGGAGAGGGGTAGTGTGAATGTGTATGGGAATGAATGAATGAATGTGTGGATGAATTGTGTGAATGCGTATGACAATTAATGAATTCATGTGAGGATGAATTGCTTGAATGATTTGTGAGACTGCATTAATGAATGTGTTAATGATTTGTGTGAATGAATAAATGCAAAGATGGTACATGAAGGGTGGGCTTTAACAATAAATAAATAAATAAAAATGGGCTGCTCAGGCTTAAATGCCCGGGCCTATTTTTTGTCCCAGTCCGGGCCTGACTCTTGGTGTACTGATTGAAAGATCTTGGCACGGTTCGGGGGTCTTTCGCTGGAGGGGGTCCTGTAGTGTCTCTGACGCGGCGTCTGTTCCTCCCCGCACAGTGGTTCACGCCAGAAGGCTTCCGCTCCCTGTTCGCTCTTATCGGAACCAACGGGCAGGGAATCGGCACGAGGTCAGTACGTTACTCGTTGTACAGCGCCACGACGTATGAGGGCGCCATAAAAATCAATAAATACTGAGAGCGCGTCCTTTATTCAGCGGTTTGCGCCCTCAAGCTGCCCGTTGCCCCTCTTTCAGTAGGAATGTTTGCTTCTGTTAAATGATTCCGCTGCTTGTAACACCGCTACGGAATCTGTTGGCGCTATATAAACCCGTGTCCCGTTCCTTTGCAGCTCCCTGAGCCAGTGGGTTCACGCCTGCGACGCTTTGGACCTCCCGGCCCGGGAGAGGGAGCAGCTGGACCTCCTCATAGACCAACTGTACAAAGACATAGAGAAAGGTCAGCAGCGAGGGCGATCGCCCCAATAAACTCACGGCGCACGCCCCGCGCGCTTCGTCATAAATGCCCCTGCTGGGGGAAGCTGCAGCTTCCTCGCTCAGCCCTAGCGGTAATCGCGTTGTTTTCTCCCGCCGTCACGGCTTCTCCTTGCTTTGCAGAGACCGGCGAGTTCCTGAACTGCGAGGGGTCCGGGCTGTACATGCTGCAGAGCTGCTGTGAGTCTCGCGCGTTTCGCCCTCTCCGTGAAACGCCATTTTTATTTCTTTTTGTAATTAATGATGTTTTCCGGGCTAATTTATCCAAACCCCCCCCGGCTTCCAGGTAACCACAGCTGTGTGCCGAACGCCGAGGCTTCTTTTCCGGAAAACAACTTTCTGCTTCATCTGACGGCCGTCGAGGACATCCAGCCCGGGGAGGTAGGAGCTCCGCTCCAGGCAGCAGCGGCTTTATTCACTAACTAGGAGAGGTTACCGGTGGCGGTTCTTCTTTCCTCTCCCCTTCCGCTCGCTCTCTTTCCTCTCCCCTTCCTTGTATAACGCGCAGGTCTGATTTAACTATACGTTATGCAGGGTCAGCCGAGCCCTCTGCTCCAGACGACAGTCGATCATCGTCGGCTGCCGTCCGCCGCTCTCGTGCTCGTATATCTAATAACGTATAAACCCCCCCGCTTTCAGTAAAATCTGTTTAATGCGATATGTTTCCCCTCCCCCCAGGAAATTTGCATCAGTTACCTGGACTGCTGCCAGAGAGACCGGAGCCGCCACAGTCGACACAAAATTCTCAGGTAGTGGAAACAATGCTGGGCTTACCGGCTGCCAAAAATACGGGCCTTAAAGGGACCCTCTAACCACCAAATGCCCCTTAATGCACACACTTATCAGAGTGGGCCCTCCAAACTTTCAACCCCCCCCATAATGCATTTGCCCCTCTTAATACCCGCTGTTTGCCGTGCAGGAGCCGTGTCCAAACCCCACGTTCTGCCGTGATTATTTATATTATATTTTCTGTATAATATTATTATTTATGTATAATACAGAGTTTATTTAATTCCTCTCCGTTACTTTATAAAGTCGGATTTGTGCGTTTAACCCCTTACCGCATCTGCTTGCAGGGAAAATTACCTCTTTGTTTGCTCGTGCCCCAAGTGCCTTTCCCAAGCAGATGATCCCGACGCGACGTCCGACGAGGAGGAGGAGGAAGACGCCGAGCTGGACGGCGAGGCGGACGACGCCGAGCTGGAGGACGAGATGACGGACGTGTAAAAAAGGCCAGATTCATCGAGTAATGCCCGACCTGCGTTATCAAAAAGTACAGATCCGGAGACCCGGCCAGTTGCCCGCTCCACCACTCTGGCTTTTTTTTTTCTTTTTTTTTTTTTTTTTTGTGTGAGCACCTTGGTCGAGGATTTCCCCGTTCAGCTGTCCACGTGGTACGTAGAAAACGTCGTCCCGTATGCCAGATGACCTCCGCTGCACCGGTTTGCATGTAAATGACCCACAATCCCTTCTGCGGCTTGATCACCGCATACTGTAAAGAAGCAGCTTTTTTGGACCTGTAGATGAACGTTAAGAATTTTCTGGTGTGTTTTTTTTTTTTTTGTTTTTATTACGGAGCCGCCGGCGCTAAAACTGGATTCAAGGATTTGACCGCCATCGTTACCAAGAACTCCTGTTTTTATCTATTTTTTCCCTCCCCCATCAGACTGTCCACTATTTGAGCAATACTGAGCTTCCTAACTACCGGTAATGGCTGAGTGTCATCGGAGTTGTGGTTCAACAAAGCTGTAAAGCTAACTGCTGACTTTTTTTTTCTTCTTCTAGATTCTTTTTTTTTTTTCACCTTTCAAGAAAATTTCTATTTTCAGGTGGCTGTTTTCCCCCCATTTTGTTTACATTGAAATATATTTTTGTCTTGTGAAGGGCTGTATAAGTTTACAAAGAATTCTCCTGCAGATAACGTCACGTCGAGCTTTTTTAAAGGACATTTTTTTTTTTTTTTTGTTCTTAAATTTAAAAAAAAAAAGTTGCATGGTCACATGACCCCTCCATCAGGACTTGGTGCATAAAAAAAAGAATCCAGATTGCCTCCGTGCCCCCCCCACCTCCCCTCCCCCAACTTACGGATCCATTCATTCGATTGACCTTCGTATCTTTCATAAAACCGCATCCAACAAACACCTTTTCTACAAGTCACTCCAGCACATTGACGATTTCTGCATGTGTGTAAATGTGACTGAATAAAGTTTGTTGAAAAAAAAAGTCACGCTTGTAGTAGAAATCTCATTATTGATGTATATAGCGTCGTCATACACCGTATCGCTGTACAACAGGTAAACAGGACATAACTAGTGCGTATCGTAATCCAAAGGGAAGGGATGTGGTCAAAGGAGCTTACAATCTAAATGAACTATGGAAGGACAGAAGAAGAAGAAACCTCAGAAGTCTCAGTTATGTGGCCACCTATTTTTCTATGTTGGTGCAGCAAGGCATCGGATTATTATTATTGTTTTATATAGCGCCGTCGAATTCCGTAGCGCTGTACAATGGGTAGACAGGACATAACAAGTAGCATGTAACATAACAGAGACAGCAGGTGAGGAGGGCCCGGCGCGCAGGAGCTTACAATCTTCCACCAATAATCCAATTCTTTTCCTTATTAAAACCCTAGAAATGGCGCTGTTTTAAATGTAGGGAGGTGGGAGTTTACATTAAGCTGGCTGTGTGTGATGGGACTGGTGGCCACATCACTTGTGGTGCCTGTTGGTGCCAGTGATTTGTTGGGTCATTAAGGGGTTAATTTATGTTCAGGCAGCTCCGCCCCCGGCTCCTCCCCACAAGGAAGTGAAATCCCCTTTTAATTCAGTCGGTTCCTTGCAGACAGAGTGCTGACACCATGCTGCCCCTGCGCCGACTACTCACACTCCACCGAGCCCAGGTACCAGCATGCACTCACACTCACGCTACATCAAGCCCAGGTACCGAGAGCTCACTCACACTGCACCAAGCCTAAGTACCAGAATACACTTACACTCACGCTACATCAAGCCCAGGTACCGAGAGCTCACTCACACTACGCCAAGCCCAGGTACCAGAATACACTTACACTCACGCTACATCAAGCCCAGGTACCGAGAGCTCACTCACACTACGCCAAGCCCATGTACCGAGAGCTCACTCACAGTCCACCGAACCCAGGTACCAGAGCGCACTCACACTACACTGAGCCCAGATACCAGAGCGCACACTCATGATACACTGAGCCCAGGTACCAGAGCGCACACTCATGATACACTGAGCCCAGGTACCAGAGCGCACACTCATGATACACTGAGCCCAGGTACCAGAGCACACTCACACTACATGATACAAAGCGTGGTTGCTCTGTGTTCTAGGTCTGCTCTCGCCTCGTCCGCTGCGCCTCCAGCTCTCGGCCCCCGATCCGTATTCAGCGTCTGGACCATTTGGTTCTGACCGTGAAGAGTCTGGATAGAACCATCAACTTCTACACAGAAGTGCTGGGCATGGAGGTGACCACGTTCAAGGTACCACGTGTGGGGGGGGGTGCGGCAACTAGGCAGGCCTGGGGGATGGTGGGGCACGGGGGTATCTTTATAAAACCCCACTGGGGCAGGTCTGGGATTGATGCCCTGTTACTGTGAGAGGGGTACCTGATGATAAACCTAACTGAAGCCGGATCTACCGGGTCTGGCCCACCCGCGGCCCTCTAGCAACCACTACACCTCAACCACCACCCCCACTGTGTAGTCTGAGCCTACTGGGAGTTGTAACCATGCAGCCAATGACAGCCATCCCCCGCCAGACCCTCTCTGCCCTCTGTTTCAGGGGAACCGGAAAGCTCTGTCCTTTGGGATCCAGAAGATAAATCTTCACGAAGCCGGCAAAGAGTTCGAGCCGAAGGCCCATCGTCCCTCCCCGGGCTCCGCAGACCTGTGTCTGATCACAGAGACGCCGCTCGGCGCGGTGCTGGAGCACCTGCAGGTACCTCCCCGGTACCTCCCCGGCCACCGCAGCGGGGCAACCACACTGTGCTCACACACCCTAACCAGATTCTTTGTCCAGCCTCTCTTTGGCCCCAAATCCCTGATGCCCTTTTTCCTCCCTTGATGCCTCCTTTCCTCCCTTGATGCCCTCTTTCCTCTACTGATACCGCATTTTTTCCTCCCTTGATGACCTCCTTCCCTCCCTTTGTGTCTTCCCCTGTAGGCATGCGGAGTGCACGTGGAAGAAGGGCCGGTACCTCGGACGGGAGCTGTGGGGGAGATCCGATCCGTTTATTTCCGGGACCCTGACCATAACTTAATAGAGGTGTCCAACTACGAGAAGGACTCTAAAGAGCAGCCATGAGTATTACACGCCGCGGGCAACCGGCCAATAGAAATACACGTCCTTGTCGCGTGCGCAGCTTTAATAAAAATAGTTTTATATTCACTGATTAATAAACGGTTAATTATCTCACATCAACAATTCCATTTTCTTTTTAAACCACGATTGCTATGTGTTTCAGCTCTGCTGGAAAATAGTGCGCCTCTGTTTTATCCACCCAGAGGGACTCTCTGACTAATGAATATATATTATATATAATTATGTATATATATTATTAAAAAAATATAAAAAAAAAAAAAAAAAGCTTGAATGATGTAGAATCTGCTGCAGCAGCTGCCCTCCTCCTCCTGTTTAAAGCAGCCAATCAGTGGCAGGAAAGCGCTCCCATTTAAACAAACAGGAGAGCTTTTAGCTAATGTGTGTGTGGGGGGGGGGGTCTGAGCTGACTTCTGTCCACAGCATTCGCCTTATGCAAGATTTCTATTAAAAAAAAACTTTTTCCGCCCCGGTTCAGGCCTTATTTGAACTGAATATAGCAGATCCACACCTGTTGTTTCCGAATGTCCGGTTTTATGCGCTGTTTACCCGTTGTACAGCGTTGCGGAATATGTTGGCGCTATATAAAATAACTAGCCAAGAAAAAGAACATCCATGACAATAAACACAAATATTTCATGAAATCTGCCAGAGCCAAACGTCGTACCAACTGCGGCCACTAGATGTCAGCGTGAATACATGGCAGGACATGGAGCGCCGGGGGGGGTTTGGGGCCACTACACCTGCAAGAGGACCACCAACCCGCCACACCAGCAGCTCATTGGGCTCATGCCTCTCCCTTATTCCACCCCATTTACCCTACAGGGCTCTGAGCGCTGTCTCTATAGCATCGCTACCTGGTGCCTGTGTGGCTTTCTGAGGTCAGGGATATGATGTCATACCTTGGCAGTCTGGGATGGCTGAGAGTGTTGCATCGTTCTATATTTTCCAAGATAAGCATGTAGCTCCTGAATCTAAGACGAGACCAACGACTGGTTAAGGTTGGAGGTCTCTATAATAATGCGTCTCTGGCGGTCTCCGGGGGGGGCCGTGTCTGGCAGGTGGTCTCGCTGCGTTACGTAAAGCGCCGGATACATTCTCGGCTCCTCATAAAGCGACAAATATTCACACAGAGTTCTAAATATATCACAATTTTATTCAAATCCACACAAGTTGAAGTCACCGTCACATAGAAAATATGGCTGTCGGGAAGATTCTATAGACAGAGGGTCTGACGGGCCGCCACAACACGGAACACGCCAAAGCTCCACGCGTGTCACCGCCACCTAAACAGCACGGGCAGCACAACAGGCGCGCGTTACGCACGATCGCCGGCTGGAGCTGGAACGGGGGGAGGCTACTGAGACGCGAAGGGTTAACGCGCTGATCACAGACGCACCTGGAAGCCTCCAGTCAGGGAACCACAGAATCCCCCCCAACACCACAGACAAAACCAGCCGATTCAGATGTAGAGATCTACTGAATCTGAATGTGGCCCCCGGGGGCCGCCCACCGCTATTTCATCACTAGCAGGTGTTCTGCTTACACACACCGCACTCCGATTGGTTCTAGACGGGTCTGACTTATCATACAGCCTTCCCTTTATCTGCTGACGCTTTATGGCGATGCTAATGAAGTCCGTTCCTCCATAGACTTGCATTAGCCAGAGTCCAGCTGGGTGATTATGACCGAGTCATTCTATCGTTCCCCACAGGCAGTATGATAAGGAGTCGGGGTGTTTAGCAGATCGGGGATCATACAAACGGCTGATATGCAGCTGCCTGAAAATATTATATTATGGGGCAAAAAACTACAACTGGGGTAAAAAAACACAAAAAAAACGAACAATATTTTGATTTCCAGTGGAATCCTGCAGCTCCAAACGATGATATTTAATACATTTTCACCCAAAATATGGCTCCTAGAAAACGGGTTAAAAACCGGTTTACGTTTTGTAACATTTTATAAAACCGTAGAGCGCGGAATCGTTGAGGAAGACGAGAGGAATCGGCAAAACGCGTGAGATGCGGGAGATTAACCGTCTATGGGGGGCATTTCAAAGAAAGCACTGCCGGTGTCTCCCCCGCCGACAGCTTCTACCAGAAGGTCCAGGGCGGCTGGCGGAGATCGAAGGCGGGAATGCTGCTGACGTTCACGGGGATGGAGATCACCGCCCAGGGGAGCCCGTGCTGCTCCAGGGAGCGCTGGATCATGTACCTGAAACAAAGGAGCAAATGGGCGGAGTCTGCCGGACGCCACGTGTAAAGGGTTAACGTTACAGGGCCGTCCTTCCGCCCGGATACGTACCCGTCTCTCCCGAGGAGGAACAAGGCTGGGATGTCGGCCGTCCTCCCGCTGCTGTCCTGGATCATTTCCACGTAGAAGCTGTCGTTGTCGGCAGCGTTGTCGGTGATGATGACCGCCCGGCCGCCGTGCTCCTGGATCACTTTGGTCTTGGAGAGGAAGGAGCAGCCGCTAAAGACACGCAGGAGACAGAGAGAGAGAGAGAGCTGCAGCTTCCCCCCACGGACTCGCCTATAGCGATATATAGGGGGTGAGCATCAGGAAGCCGGGCGGGAGACCCTGAGGATTACACTAAAGCCGGAGATCTATGAATGCAGTGGGACAGCAGCTTTAAACGATGCATCCCAGGCAATATCACTCAACAAAGCCGTATCTGCCGGGGGGGCCCGTGGCCCCTGAGCTGCGCAACCTCCACCCCCCGCATTAATGGTTTGCTCTTACCCCCTCTCCACCAGCGCGATCTGCCCCTGGATGAAGGCGCCGTTGCTCAGCTCTCCGCAGGCTTCCAGCGGGTCGGCGGGCACCAGGTGGATCTGGTCATACCGCTGCTTCTGATTGGTGGAGGACACACAAATAGTAGCAGGTCACCGCGCTGCTGACAGCCAATCACGCGCGTCCGTGTCAACTGGGCATCGAGGCGACCGGGCTATCAGGCTCCCTCCCAACCGGCCCCTTAACCTTACAGAGGGCCACGTCAGTCAGCACAGTCCTCCATGGTTCCCAGCTATCTGCCCCTCCCCCCGTTTAACCCCGCCGCGCCTGAACACAACGAAGGAAACCTATAAGATAATTAGGACGCCTGTCCCTGTAACGTGTCCTGGCCGTGCGTCATGGGAGTAGCAGTCCCCCAATACGAACTTACAAAAGCTCCCCCAAAATCCTTGGCCGGGGTGGTGGTGAAGATGTAGCGGATGTCCCCAGGACTCAGCACCTGGAAGTACAGGTATTCCTGGAAGCGCAGGCCTGCGGACAGAGAGAGCGGAGTCAGAAGCTGCAGCGGCAGAGTATCCTCAGTGACGGGGGGGGGGTTATACAGTCATTATAAAGTTATGGAGAGCAGCCAGGTGGCGTTACATACGTTTTACTAAGGGTAGTAGATACTTGGAACAGCCACCCAGCAGAGTGGGAGACATACGGTTCCTGAATCTAAGACGAGACCGACGACTGATTAAGGTCTTTACAGTAGTAGTAACGGGGCGACTAGACGGGGGCCGGATGGGGCCAATCTGCGGGCATCTTTAGTCACAGATGCTCCCCCACACCAGGGGGTGGCAGATCTCCAGCTGTTAAAATACAGACTAAACGCTGGCTGAGGATCATGAGCCTTGCAGTCCTGCAACCCGGCTATGAAGCTGCTTCTGGGACTGTCACGCGTGGAAGTAAAGCACATCACTCTCAGCCAGCACCTCATCCATTAAACCAGCAGAATCATAATTAGCAAATTCAGAAAACCCATAAAACGACAAAAAAATTCACCTCTTAAAATACAAAAAAATTAACTCCTCCGTTACCGTGTATTAACCCTTAATGTCTGCTATTTTACGTAAAGCCCCGCCTGGAGATTAGATTGTCAGCTTCCTGGACAAGGTTGTGTACAGGAAGCTGCACACGTGCTAAGTACCCCAGCACCCGGAGCTGCCCCGGCCCCATGCCGCCCCTGCTGGGTGTTTTCACCCCGTACCGACGCCGGGGTGGCAGAATACCTACCCAGAACTAGCAGGGAGGAGGGTAACAGGAGCAGAAACAGCAGGCAGCAGCTCCACGCACCGCCCACCATGTCTCCGCATCAGCACCAGCAGCTATACAACAGGAAGCGGTTGATCCAAGCGGCACGCCCACTGCATGCTCCTATTGGCGGGACGACAAGCCGCGCGGGCACCTAATTGGATAAATGAGACGTCAATTGCTTTTGCATACCACAATGTACCTAATAGACGGGCATAACCCGCCTAACATATGGGACAGGCAGCGCGTGATAACCCATCTTCTGTGGACTACAATTCCCATCACGTTCAGGCATCCGGCCAATAATACCAGACGTAATCCGGACGGGATTATATCAGGATGGGGAAAGTCCGGCACTCCAGCTACAGCAGGCCAAGCAGATTGTTTATGGGCAAACCCAGCTGAGCATGATGGGAGCTGTAGTCCATAACAGCTAGATGTAGATGCTCAGCAGGCACAAAAAGTTAACTGAGCATGATAGGAGTTGTAGTTCTCAGCAGCTGACAGGGTGTATAAAATGAATTGTTACTTGCTGAGCGCGGCCGCCGTACGTTAATTAGCGTTATTATTACATACAGACATCCGGTAACATGTGGGCGATGCCATCCTGCCCTGTGCCACTCCCCGCATGCTGCATCGCTACCCCCGTGCTGCGCCACCCCTGCGCACTGCGTCACTCCCCCTGCGCTGCGCCACTCCCCACGCGCCCTTCTCGCGTTATATTAAATGCTCGGGCCCCGTGTCGCACCCCGATGAAGAAAAAATACACATTAGTGGAATAGGAAAGCAGTTTAATATGTAATGAACAGGAATAAATGTATTGTATTGTATTGTAATGTAAGCAGAAAACCAAAAGCCATTTTAAGCCCCCCCCTTTAATTCATAATGCACCTTACTTATAGATATACCCCTCTGCCCCCCATATATGCTTTATAACCCCTGATATGCCCCTCTGCCCCCCCAGATATGCTTTATGCACCCTAGAAGTGCCACTCTGCCCCCCTGCTTCCTAGAAGTGTCACCCCTTCCCCTGACAATGCACCCCCTGACTCCCTGTTGTCTAGCGGGGCCGGCCAGGGGACGTCTGTGCGATGTGCCCTGCCGGGGCTTCTATGCTGGAGCACCGGAAGGTTATGTAATGCCCGTGCTCCACCATAGAGGCCCCGGCGGAAGTGCCGGCAGCGGAGGTGTTCTGCGCATATCGCACAGACGTCCACGGCTGCCGGAGAGGAGGATCCAGGTCCCCTGCAGCGCTGCTTACCCACAGCAGGGATAAGTGAATGCATGTCCCGGGCGTCGGGGGCGACACTAACCGCACATCCCTGCGCTAAACCCCGAATATAGGCTGCACCCCCACTTTAAAGACCTAAAGTGTGGGGGGGGTAGGCCTATATTCGGGCAAATACGGTATGTGGCTCAGAACAAAAGGTGGCTGCAAAGTATTGGAAACGTTCTATCTGCACATTCTTTAGCGCAAGTGAAACCTGTTTCAGATGAGACGCCATGTATGTGACACAAAACACACATAGATAACGTCTTCCTAAATACATGACGAGGACGTGTTCCTTAGCATGTGTAAATTAGTGTGTTTACCTGTGCAGGAGCGTATGTTGGGGGTAAGAATGGCACAGACAAGCCGTTTGGGGGTAAGGATGGCACATGTTGCTTGGTGAAGTTGAGGGGCCCCTGGTCACTGTTTGCACCGGGGCCCTGTGGTTTCTAGTTACGCCCTAGCTGTGACCCCCTCATACCCAGCTACATTTTGAGCTTCTAGAAAAGAGGGGCATCAGAAGAGGTCGGGGGTCTGCAACTTGAGAACTTAAGAGGGACTGGACACACTAAACAGGGACACTTGGCCAGTGTGTGTAGCACACGCTGGACACCGCCTGCTCAGATTTAGCGCTCGGGCCGCCCGGGACACGAGGAGCTCTTATAAGGTAAAGACTGTCAGTATACACCAACAAAGCGCCCGGCCGCGGCACACAGCCGACCAATAGCAACAAAGCAGCGACTCACACTGTCCAATCAACGTTTCTGATGCTGGAAACGAGGCGCGGCTATAATGTTCGGCCGTCATGGTAACCATCACATGGACACGCCCACATGGTACCGCCCAATGACAGTTAACGGCTGGCGGCGGAAAGTTCCGGAAGCTTTGGCGCAGTGTATTGTGGGAGCGGTGACAGCCGGCTTCATTGAGGAGAACTGACAGGAATCCGCCAAGATGATGGTGAGTGAGAAATCCGCCGCCATCCTCCCCGATAAATGTCCGCAGCTCTCCGGGTTCCGCTCCGCCGGCTTCCCCGCGTCTCCCTCTCTTCGTGAGCTGCTTATCGGGAGCGTGTCCCAGCAGCGGGTCGCCCTCAGCGCGATACAGTCCTCACGTGTAAACCGCTTGGGCCACACAAAGCCTCGGCATGGCCTGGATCTCTCTCCGGGGTCTGAGCCACTATGGACTGCTTTGGGGTCCCGGGTTGTTCCCGTCTCCCGTTCTTCGCCCCACGGGCTGGTCCTGGTTGACTCGGCGCTCCTGGCGGGGGTAACGTGGGGCCTCTGTGTGTCCGTATTGGGTGTGATGCAGGCCCTTGGCTGTGTATCGCGCTATAAAAGTGTGAACACAGCGCAGCTCTGGGGTAATGAGGGAAAAAGTGGAAAAAGCGGCAGAAACAGTCTGTTGGTTGCTATGGCGACTGCACCAGAATGGTTCTCTATGAATTGCACTCCATAAGTTAACGTCTGCGTCATCATACAGCTATTGTTCTGCGGTTATTATGTTTCTCTGGCAGGTTTTATGTCTCGTGACGTATCAGACATTTATGTGCGGTACCTTTACAAATACTCCTACCACGGGTGAGTCCCTTAAATATGAAGTCACGTGATCTGTGGACACCCTCAGCTTCCGAGATGGCTCAGCCAATAAAACGCCACTAATGAGCGGATGTTTCTACGCAGCCAAAATGGGTTAACTTACAATAGATTGCAAGCTCTTATGGGCAGGGTCCTCTTCTCCTTCCGAATCAGTTTGTCTGGATATGGGGTAAGAAGACAGACCTCCCAGCTTCTATGGCTTTGTGTAAACCCAGCGCCGGATCGTTCCGGAACAGGATTGCTTTAGGATAGATCTATAGGCCCGGGGTAGCGTTCTGTCGCTGCAGACTCCCGGGTTGCACGTTATTTAAGTCTTTTGTTTAGTTCTTCTGTATGTTTCTTCTTCTCTTTAAACGTTCTTGGAGGTCCGATCCACCCCGCAGCAAACAAGGTGCAATACCCCGCCGGCCAAAAATGGGGCCAACGGGAATAAAAATCATACAGAATATTTAAATTCAGAGTGCGTTGGTTTATAAACGTAGCCCAGAAAACATAAAGAAGAATGATCAGCTAACATCTCAACGCTAAAGGAGCCCAGCCGGCCCGCTGCGAGATGAACCCAATACGTAAAGAAAGGGGGGAAAGAAACGGGCCGGGAGAAGAGGTGGCGGGGAGAAACGGGACGGGAGGAGAGAAATGGGCCGAGAAACAGGAGAAGTCTCCGAAAGCTGGTTGCGGAGGTGGGGGACCAACAGCCGATCCTCCCGCTCCCCCCTATCAATCCAGTCTGTGTATGAAGGCTCTGACGCCTTCCTGCAGCACGCGGGTATCCAGCCCTTGGCTGCGCATGGATGTCTCATTCGGGGCTGTTTATCCTCTGAAAGGGGTGTTATGGAGACAGATTATTACTCGCGCCATACAGCGAGGCTGAGAGGGCTACACTTGATCTCTGTCTCCGGATGTCTCCTCCATGGCTGTATATCTGTCTCTGAGCCAGCGTGTCTCGTGTGGATGCTGGGGCGAGCGCGGCCCCCGCGTGCTGTGATTTTGGCGTTCTGCGTTTCGTTGGATTAACGGTAAATCTGGGGAATTGTTTTTTTTCAGCCCACACCGGTCATCCTGCTGAAGGAGGGAACGGACTCCTCGCAGGGGGTGCCGCAGCTCATGAGCAACATCAGCGCCTGCCAGGTGATCGCTGAAGCCGTGCGCACCACCCTCGGCCCTCGCGGGATGGACAAGCTCATTGTTGATGATAGAGGTAAGCGGGGGGTGTAACGCTGTGCAGGGAGACCTGCGTTTGTGACCTTTCTGCACTCTTATCACCTCTTCTTTATAACCGCGCGCACTGGTCTGTACCGGGGAGGAAAAATGCATCACTTGTACATTTCGAATGTGTGGAAAGAAACATGGCGCGTGCGTCGCGATCCCGTCACTCAGATTGCTGACCTCCTGTATTCTCGCAGGTAAAGCCACGATCTCCAACGATGGCGCCACCATATTGAAGCTCCTCGACGTGGTGCATCCCGCGGCCAAGACTCTGGTGGACATCGCCAAATCCCAGGATGCCGAGGTGCGTGTTTGCTGCGGCTCCGTGTTTGCCGCGTCGTTATGACGCGCGTAACGAGACACGATGTATCCTCTTGGTTGTTGTCCGAGGGCCGGCGTTCCTTGTGTTAGATTTGGTTTGTTGCTTGCAGGTTGGGGACGGCACCACCTCGGTGACTCTGCTGGCGGCCGAGTTCATGAAGCAGATCAGGTCTTACGTGGAAGAGGGGCTTCATCCTCAGATCATCATCCGCGCTTTCCGCACCGCGACCCAGCTGGTCAGTACCGGAGCGGGCAGTCTGTTTATTGTATGAGACGTGCGGGGGTTCGATATGCCTGCCTTTACAAAATCAGCAGTTTAGCAAGTTTAACCCCTTGCGGTCCTGAGCCAAAATACATCCGACAAAATATTTTTCCGCTTGTGGTTCATTGTGGGATTTCCTAGTGACCGCTAGATGTCGCTATTATAAGGAAGAATTAGCCATATTATTATTATTATTATTATTATTTATTATTAGTGAATGTGATGTTGGTGATGAAGATAAAGAAAAAAGTTTCATGCACTGAAACAATATAGACTAACATAATATGTGGTTTAGAATAGTATTTATTAATTGCTTCGTAGTTATAAGACAAAATAACTGTTCTGTATAAAAAAAGTTATTTTTTTTTTTTTTTTCCGAAAATTAAATTGTTGCTTGGTGAAAATTGACTGGACTGCAAAGGGTTGATAATATAATATATATTTATGTATGATATTGAAGCTGTCCTGCCTATAATTACGCATAATGTTACCTTCCCTGATGTGTTTTGCTGATGGTGGATTTTTATTCACCGGCTATTGCGTATTTATTGCTGCTTTAACACTGGTGTATCTCCACAAACAGGCAGTCAGTAAAATCAAAGAAATTGCAGTCACGGTGAAGAAGGAGGACAAAGAGTGAGTATCCGAGTTACTGATCCCCGGCTTCATTGTGTGGTTACGGGGGCGCATGCTGACAGTCCGGGGGGCTGTGTGTGACTCGCTATCTATACGTGCTATATGCGATTTAACCCATGCAGCTGTGATTGGCCAGACCTGTTTAGGTTTTAAATGGGAATTAACGAATGAATAATAATTAGCTGGCTGTTTATCTGCCGTGTTAAGCCAGCCATGATCTTCGTGATGCGTTAATACTACGTAGAAGCTCTGTGTCTTGTGTTTGATGGAAGCGTGTAATAATTCTCTCGGAAGAGACCGAGGTGCCTCATGCCGTCCCGTGTCTTTCCAGAGAGCAGCGGCGGCTCCTAGAGAAGTGCGCGGCGACAGCCCTGAGCTCCAAACTCATCGCCATGCAGAAAGACTTCTTTGCCAAAATGGTGGTGGATGCGGTCGTCATGCTGGATGATCTGCTGCAGCTCAAGATGATCGGGATCAAGAAGGTCCAGGGTGGGGCGTTGGAGGTGAGGTGGGCTTTGTGGCTGAAGGCTTGATTTAACCCCTGAGTATGAGCTATATGTCTAGAGACTATACGTCCGCCAGCTCTTCCGCTCTTATTATTGGAACGTTTCCTCTTGCAGGATTCCCACCTGGTGGCCGGAGTTGCCTTTAAGAAGACCTTCTCCTATGCTGGGTTTGAAATGCAGCCCAAGAAGTACGAGTCTCCAAAGATCGCTCTTTTGAACGTAGAGTTGGAATTAAAAGCAGAGAAGGATAACGCGGAGGTCCGTGTTAACAACGTGGAGGTAAGGGCTTGGCTTTCGTGCCTTCATCTAAAGTAGTTACTGTGAAGGGCCGTTTCCGGACCGGGGGCCCGCAGTTCGTCGGGGTGGAAGCCTCTTCTGGTTTTTGGGGCTCTGCGGAGGCTGCTGGTCTCTGATTGCATCCTTTCATGGCGACTGCGCATGAAAATCCTGGGGAACCTTGTCAATAGAAGTAGAAGGTCCTCTGAGCCTCCGCTGGTGTGTCCGTATCGGGCTTATACCTGTGTGGGGTTCAAAGAATGATTCCTCCTGCTTCCTCCATTAGTTTTATGGCATGGATTTAACCCCGGCGTGACATGTATAACGTGCATCGTTCTACGTGTGTGAGCTGGCACCGCTTTGCTCTAACAAGCTGCCCGTTCATTTTGTCTCAGGACTACCAAGCGATTGTGGATGCCGAGTGGAACATCTTGTATGACAAACTGGACAGGATTCACAAGTCGGGAGCTAAAGTTGTTCTCTCGAAGCTGCCTATTGGAGATGTGGCTACCCAGTACTTTGCCGACAGGGATATGTTCTGCGCTGGCAGAGTACCGGAAGAGGACCTCAAGAGGACCATGATGGTTGGTATTTCTTATTAAACTTCCGGCTTCTGTCTACTTACTTGTTCACTGTGCATAAGGTCTGCTTTATTATTATTATTATTGGGCCAACAAAAAGTATTAGCTTCCTAGACCTTAGAGGTGACGTGTGACCACGTGGACGCATGGTTTTGCCATGTTCACTGAATGCTTCAGCTGGCGTGCAGCGAGAAGCCCCCCCTCCCCGAGTTCAGATTTAAACCTGTTAAAAATAGTATTTTTATTACACTCCCTAGAACCTGAACTCCTGCCTAACCTCAAGATTGTAAGCTTGCGAGCCGAGTCTCTCCACCTAATGTATCAGTTTGTCTGTCTGTCGATTCTCGTCTTATCAGACCCCGTTGGATATTTGTCTTGTATTAAGCGCTGTGTAAATTGTTGGCGCTTTATAAATTAAAGATCATAATAATAACCTACGTGAGGATGTGCATTTCTCTGGAAACGCGTATCCTCTTTCCTTGCTGCTCTGCTTCGGTGGCTCACCGTGAGCTTCTAATCGAATTCCCCCTCCCAGCAGAAGTGAAAATAAGACATTTAAGTCCCAAGCGCACCCCTGTAATGATTGTTTGCACGCATTGGGCCATGTGCTTTATTTTAAATAGATTTCTGATCTGCTGATTGATGTTGGCTTTTATTGTCTGAGGCTAGGGTGTACATTCATTCACTCACTCACTCATTCATTCATTCCTTCACCAGGCCTGCGGCGGGTCTATCCAGACCAGTGTGAACGCCCTGACAGACGACGTGCTGGGTCAGTGCGCACTCTTTGAGGAGGCTCAGGTGGGAGGTGAAAGGTGAGCGACTGTCATGTGATTGGACGTTAAAACCGCTATGGCACACCAATCACTGAGCAGGGTATTTAGCATGTGCTTCCTTGTATGTTACGTACAAATATACTTTCATGAATAAAAAGCTTTCTACTGGACGCCAAGGCCTTTCTAATGATCCCCCTTTGAGAAAGCGCTCGGCGTCCTTCTAAAGCCGTTCATTCGGTGGCGTTTGGTGTCCTGGCAGCGGTTTCTCCAGCGAGATGTTTGTTTTTCTCTTTTTGTCCCGGGATTGAAGCCGCGTGTCTTAATCTCCATGATGAAGGCGCTTGCGGTCTGGAGCTGAGAGCGGGACTGAGCGTTTGTTCCTTGTGCTCTCTGCAGGTATAACTTCTTCACCGGATGCCCAAAAGCAAAGACCTGCACGATCCTACTGAGAGGAGGCGCGGAGCAGTTCATGGAGGAGACGGAGCGATCGCTGCACGACGCCATCATGATTGTACGGCGGGCCATCAAGGTAATTCCGGACTCGTCTCGCATGCGCGGTCGGGGTGACTGCAGACGCTGAGAGATCATCCGCTGTCACGTTTCCAGATTCACCTGTAATTCCGATGGCGAGTGTGAGATTCCCTTCATCATGAGGGTTTATTCCCAAAAGGGTGGGTTTGCAGGCAAATTGCAGTTATTACGAGGACTGAGCTGCCCCCCCCGTATGATCAGGAAAGTAAATGTGGGGAGATTCCTGCTTTCCGATCCGTGCTTCATGCAGGGCCGGTTCACCCCATGCCGGTACCAGCTGTTTCTTTGCGGTGTTGTGACGTTTAAGCCACGGTTCTCTCGCTTTATTGAATGAACCGTCTCAGCCGGAGATTTATTTACCCGCAAATATATATTCGGGGTAGAAGTATTCCCCTGTCTAGAGATGTGCGGCCAGACAGCTGATCCGAGTGGAAAACCCCCTCTCTGGTGTGACTGCGTCCCTTTATAGGCGACTAATGGTTTTGACCACATTGTAGTCGCCCCTTTAACAAACCTTTTGTGGCCCAATCAATACATTTTCACTAAGTGCGCCAAGCAGGTCCAATTTAACTTTTGGGAAAAACACATGAGTAATAAATTCTATAACTAAAACCATATATTATGTTAACAAAAAACAAGAGCTGTCTGCGCTTCTCACCCTAATAAAGTTGGCAACAAATACATAAACATAATATAAATGAGAGGTTTTGGTTATATGAATTGGCCAAAGCATAATTAAGCTCACCCGCCACGTCAAGGCACACTCTCAATAGGGTGAGAACCGACTCTCACCTCCTACATAATGGGAACACAAAGCAGTTTATACTGCTACCAAAACCTTATTAATGTGTTGGGGGAGGTGCAATTAAACCTCCTCCCTATTAACCCCTGGACAGCAAGCTGCAACCAGACTGATGAGGAGCCAACAACCTCAAATATGTGCAAACAGCGAAAAGAAAAAATGTCGGTGTGCTAAGCTAGTCACAGGCTCAAATAATACAAATGTGTAATACGAGGTTTGGTAGGCCTCATATTATACATTTGTATTATTTGAGCCTGAGACTAGCTTAGCGCACCGACATATATTATGTTAGTCTGTATTTTTTTTTAATTATCATCTTCATCACTAAATAATAAAAATATGGCTAATTCCTTATAGCGACATCTAGCGGTGACTGGGAAATCCCACAGTGGACCACAAGCTGTAAAATATTTTGTCGTGTGTGTGTGTGTATAGGACCGCAAAGGGTTAAGCCAAATCTTCCTTTCCTCCCATTTAGAATGACTCTGTCGTTGCTGGAGGAGGCGCCATAGAGATGGAGCTGTCCAAATACCTGCGCGACTACTCCAGGACCATTCCTGGCAAGCAGCAGCTCCTCATTGGCTCCTATGCCAAGGCCTTGGAAATCATCCCCCGGCAGCTGTGTGACAACGCCGGCTTCGATGCCACCAACATCCTCAACAAACTGAGAGCAAAGCATGCCCAGGTGAGTGCCCGCCGTTAACTCTTCACGCCACGCGGGGGTATTCATTGTCTTGTATATCTTGGGGGTGGAATTCATCTAGAACCCAGTGAAATCTCTTGTCTGTGCCCGTGCATGTCCTGGGAGATCCGCCCCCCCATGGCATGGCGGCTAGCGAGCTTGTGGCATTGACCGTGTCTTGGGAATGCTTTCAGGGCGGGATGTGGTACGGGGTGGACGTCAACAACGAGGACATCGCTGATAATTTCGAGGCGTGCGTCTGGGAGCCGGCCATCGTCAGGATCAATGCGCTAACCGCGGCTTCGGAAGCAGCCTGCCTCATCCTTTCCGTGGACGAAACCATCAAGAATCCGCGCTCCACCGTGGAGGGCGCTCCGGGGGGCCGTGGCAGGGGCCGGCCGCACCATCATTAAACCACGCTTGCAGCTCGTTGTCCGACCCGGTCACATTTCTTCACGTCCGTACCGGTTTAAAAGGAGGACTGTGGGTGCGGTGCCATCACCAAAGGGTTAATGGTAACACAAAGGGGTTATTAGTGGCTGTGATTATAGCAGCCGCATCAGCCAGGGCAAAAGTTTAGCGTTGTACAATTAGATCGCCAGTGTGTATAACCCTAACCGGGACTGTGCGATGAAACACATGATGGTTAGCGGGTATAACCGCCATTTCCCTTTTCATTCATAGCCGCAGCGCCCAAAACAAACGAAAGCTCTTGTCGGGTCCCTGTTACCCCCTGTAACCCGCAGATCGTCTTACTGACATCAAACAGTAGGGTCAGTCTGGCGGAGCGCAGCGCCCGCAGTCCCTCCATCCCATGCTTGGTGCGTCTGTTAGATGCCGCGAGTCCCGGTTCGAGGCAAGCGGCCGGGCTCCTTCCTGCAGGCGTTTCGCCGTTTTTGTTACTGTATTTATTTCTTCTGAACAAATCTGAATTAAATGCACTTCCCTCAGTCCGCTTTAAAGTTCTTGCTTGTTTTTTTTTTCTTTTCCTCCCCAGAATCTGACAAAATGCCCTATATATGTTTATGGTAGCCGTGGGCCAGCGAGAGGTCGCGCATGTTACAAAGGCTTGCATGAAGCCCGTAGGTGACGGCGTTAGCCCTGTCCTGGTATCTCGCCGTGGAGTCTGTTTGGCTGTCTGTCTTGGGATGGATATAAAGGGTTAATGACAAATTTCAGGGCTGTCTGTAGCAAATGTGACCTTTAACCTGGTGGAGGGGGGGGGGCGTCCCTGGAGTTACCGGAAAAGAAAATGCTAACGGGGACCATTGGCGTCCCGTTTAACGTTGATTGCTGGTGTTGACGAGGGAGCCTCGGGCTAAGCGGACCCAGTGCGGGAGTATTTGTTCCTCCCCGGCTGCTGGACCCGTTCTCCTCTCCCCATTTCGTGTTTGTGCCGCTAGACGCTGTGCGTAAGACTGGTTTTGTGAAACATTGACACGCGGAGACGTGAGGAG
The DNA here is from genome assembly GCF_027358695.1 of Spea bombifrons. Classification (NCBI taxonomy): domain Eukaryota; kingdom Metazoa; phylum Chordata; class Amphibia; order Anura; family Pelobatidae; genus Spea; species Spea bombifrons. The sequence goes on along the minus strand of NC_071087.1, from coordinate 3,933,873 downwards.
AGCACCCGGTAATCTTTATTCAACATAAACGGCTCCTATCCACAATAAATTCAGCATGGAGGGGGCTGCGCATGAGCGCACCTCATATACCCTGCACTGTACCCTTCATTTCTGGTAGTGTTTTAATAAAACATGGATTTATTTTTATTTAACCCTCTGAAAATTATTACAACTCATATCCTTAAACCTCCAGGAGCGACTTCTTGTTTTGGCTGGCACGGCTTTGTGGGAGTTGTAGTTCCTTTCGGGAGAACTTCCCCGTCTGTTCGTTTAGATGACAAACCTCTACTTCATCTTATGAGAAATGGAGAGACACAAGCGCTGCGGGGGAGGGGGGAACAACATGGAGTTAGAATCAGACGGAGCCATCGTATCAGAGGCCAAAGAACGCGGCGCGTGGACCCTGTGATCCGTTACGGGGTCTCAGCCGCGGCCCCCTCGTAAGGATCGGGGGGTTTCTATAGGAGTTCCTTGTTGGAAGTTAATAGGAGTGGAGATACTTCAGCAGCGCGAGTGCATGAATGACAGGTGTGTCGCACACCGCAGATCCAGCAGGTGGAGCCGGAGAGCGCAGCCACCGGCCAATCGCATGCAGCGAGTCCCATCTGAAACGGACCCAAGAGTGCGGGGGGGCTTAATTTTAGAGTTAATTTTTGGTGATTTTTGTATTTTACCTAAAAGATTATAAAAGAGTCTGCTTGTGTCTAGGTGAACCCCCCCCTCGGCAGGCGACGGGTGAGGGGATCGCGTCTTGTGCTGATTGCCCGACGGTATAAAAGAATTGGCAGATCTGTGCTTATTTACCCATAATAAAAAATACATTCTCGGGGGCCGGGACCTCCTGATGAATGTCTCGTTAGATGAGCCCCTCCCCCCCGTGGCGCTTTCCCTTTAAAGTAACACTTTGGTGAGGAATTATTAAAGTGCGTTGTTAATACTTTGACCAAACTTTGCCCACCGTTACCCGGGGGGGGTCGCCCGTCACGGCCCTGGGACAAAGACTGAACAAGAACTCGAGGGCCGGTTAATTAAACCCAAAATGTACTAAATATTAAAGGAAAATCACCCCAAACACCGCCGTGTCTTTCCCGTGCCGGAGAGCTGGCTGCCTAGCGCCCGGGCAAATCCACCGACCCTGCCTCAATGTGTAACGGGGGGATTTAAAGACTGATCAACAATCCCCACCAGATACAAAGACGGACACAAAGCTACCTGAGTGAGGAATAATCGGATCGGGAGTATCGGAGAGCCGGCCTGTCGGATCCGGCCGCGCATGCCTGATGTCTAATGCATGGAATCAGTAAGCGGAGTCCTCTGTCCCCTCGTGTGACGGGCAGGTGGCCTCCATACCCAGCGGCCCCGGCTTTGCTGCAGACGCGTTTCCCGTCGATATTCTAACTCACTGACCTGGGAATAAAGATCCTCCAAAGGCAGCCTCTGCTGCGATCCTTCCGTAGATCCAACGCGGAGAGATCTACACCCCAGGGGGCGCTGCGCTATTTACGAAACATACTTAGCAACGACTCCTAACGACACCAAATTCACCCGGGCTGCTTCAATAAAACCAGGCTGGGAAAGCACTGAACTCGCCCGGACGCGCAGGCTGTGAGGATAACGCGAGGAGATCGTAACGTGACATTAAAATCAGAGACCTCCCCGCTACGGTCTCCTGGAGATCCAGGCTGCTCCCACCGGATCCCCGGCCAGCCACGGCGCGCGCTCCACGTAATAAATCCGCTGAGACGATCTCAAAGACAAGTCTACCGGCCACCGGTATCAGAACGGGCTGTGCTCCTCAAACTGTCCTGACCTTTTTGGGTCCGTTGTGGGTCCATCCACGGCTATCCTTAGATGATGTTCTTGGAGGTAAAAACTCCAACGAGGAGTCGGACCCCAGCGTTCCTTATTTCTCCCCCTCGAGCACCGGGTCGGTTTATCGCCGTGCCAAAGATCAAAGATTTGGATAATTTATCATCCGAAATGGCCGGGTCGGGCTTCTCTCGCCCGGTAGGGGACAGCGCTGGTCCCGGAACCTGTCCTGCTGGAATAATCTCAGTCCTGTTCTCCTGGAACGCCTACCGACTCCCAGTATTATTTTATTACTTTTTAAATAATAATGTATATATATATTTATAATTAAAATTTATATATATATTAATATACAGATTTATACGTATATCTCACTTGACAAAAACACAAATAATAATAATAATTATGACGATGATCATGTGACGTTTTTCTCCGATGCTCGATAGAAACGTTTATATCGCTACATGTTTTTGGGGCCGCCGTGGTTGAGCTTGATGCTGCGTTTCTTGGCGACTTCTCATAACGGACGCGCAAGAGCAGAAAAGTTTCACTAAAGAACCCTGAAGTTTGGAGTCCCCGCCGTGGCTGAAGGAGGCGACTCCAGTTTCCTTCAAGCCCTTCTTGTTCTTCCGCGAGGAGGTCTGGGACGCGCTCCTAGAAGTGTGTATTTGGCAAACAGGTGGCGTTTCCCTCGGGGAGACTCGCTCGGCGGACTCGGGACGTCGGAGCCTTCCGGAGACCTCAAGATCATAAAGTGTCCGTTTCAGAAGAGCGTGGGGCTAGCAGCTTTCTTCTACTTTAATGTGTAGGATCTTGGAGAAACCAGGTCTCTTCTTCAAAGCCTGGAACATAAAATGCGTGTTAATATTATATGATAGAGCCCAACCGGCGCTGTCAACGTATAACGCAAAGCGCAGCAGCACTCGAGAACACTGCCAGAGAGAACACTGCCCTCTAGAACACTGCGCACAAGAATGCTGCCCTATAGAACACTGCGCACAAGAATGCTGCCCTCTAGAACACTGTGCACAAGAATGCTGCCCTCTAGAACACTGCGCACAAGAATGCTGCCCTCTAGAACACTGCGCACAAGAATGCTGCCCTCTAGAACACTGCGCACAAGAATGCTGCCCTCTAGAACACTGCGCTCTAGAACACTGCCCTTTGAGAAAGAGGACTTTACTAGCGGAGACGTCCCCAGTCCCACGATACACAATGTGCCTCCCCTTGCAACTCTGATTGGCTTTTGTTTGCTTAGCTAAACATTACGTTACTATGGTAACACCCCAAATAGCACATATATGTAGATATATTTACGTTTACCTGTAGTTTGTTCACCATTTCCTCAAAGAGCTTCCTGGCCTCCGGGCTGCTGGGGTCTTTAAAGTAATCCCCGATGCCCACCTGCACCACGATGGACTTCAGGGTGCGACAGACGCCTGCGAGAAAGAACCGACCCGTCAGAACCCGGCAGCCAATCAGATCCGTGTAACCCATCAGCACCCGGGGCCGGGGCTCAGGACGGGGCAACCCAAGATACGCCAGGCCGGTCCGACACAGAATGATCCCAGCATCCCTTTAGAGTGCGTCGTAAAGGTGCCGTTCCACTTACACAACACACGAGTGCCCCAGATCCGTGACTTTCATCCCATAAAAACATCGCAAAGCCTCTTAACCCCTTAAGGACAATAGGGGTTATTACTCGTAGTATATTGTGGGACAATGGCTATTTTAACATTTTTCGGTGTTCCTGTTTAGCTGTGATTTTCTTCTTTCTCATTTCGTGCTCCCACACATATTATATATTGTTTTTTTCAGGACAAACAGGGCTTTCTTTAGATACCATTAATTTTATCATATCATCTAATTTACTATAAAAAAAATGATAAAATATGGGGATTTTTTGTTAAAAAAATACTTTTTCTCACTTTTTAAACAAAAAACTTTTACTCATCTGCAAAAACGAATGAAAAAACCTGCTAAATAGATTCTACTATTTGTCCTGAGTTTAGAAATACCCAATGTTTTTATGTTTTTTTGCTTTTTTCTGCACGTTATGGGGCAATAAGTACAGGTAGCGTTTTGCTATTTCAAAACCTTTTTTTCCAAATCTGGTAATTCTTCCCCCCATGTGCCATTTCGGGTATCTTTGAAGCCGGCCAATGCAATTTACCCCATCAAGTCATATATTTTTAAAAACTAGACACCCCAAGGTATTTCACATGCTGGTAATTTAACCCTTTCCATGCACTAATTTTACCACCAGCCTTTGTGAAACTTTATGGTAGTAAATTTTTTTGTATTTTTTTCACACACGTTGTACTTCAGGTATAAATTTATCGCTCCTGGTATATGTCCGTGTCAAACAACACCCCAATATGTGTTCAGTAACATCTCCTGAGCGCAGTGATACCCCACATGCATGGGTTTGTTGGGTTATTTGGGAGGTAAAAGGCCGCCTTTGTGAGGTGTGTATTTTTTGGCCATTTAGACATCTGATCCTACTGCCCCCATGTCCCATATTTGGGACACCTTTGAACCCGGCCAATTCAATTTACCTCATCCACTCATGCATTTTTTAATACGAGACACCCTATGGGCATTTGTAATGCCAATATTTTAACTCTTTCCATGCTGGAATTTTTGTAAAGATAAAGAATTTTAGGACTTGCTTATTAATTTTTTTTTATTATTTTTTTGGTGACAGTGGGGATTTTTATATGTTACCATATTATTTTTATTTTTTAAACATTTTTTTTAATATTTTTTTTTAAAAAATTTTTTAATTTTTTTTTTTTTTTTTTTTTTTTTTTTTTTAATACTAATCACTCATTACTGAGCTGGGCTCCATTGACCTTGCATGGTTGGATGCAGTACCTGCATTCAACCTGCAGGAGGAGCTCGAGAGTTCACAAGAGGGTCTGGATAGACCCTCTATGAACTCATTTCTATTGTTGATGCCATCCTGTGAATGACGGCAACGTCATTTACAGGATGGCACTTGTGGTTGCTCTTCGGAGCAATCACAAGGCGATCGGGGTAGGGGGGTAGTGTTGCTGACATGCCTCGATATCGAGGCATGTCAGTAACACCATTTATGCTTAGGAAGCGATTCAGTTCGCTTCCTAAGCTGTTTTAGCCGGGCGCCGCCGCGATCTTTCATGATCGGTGCGGCGGCGGCCATTTTTCTTCCGGGGAGGGCTGCCAAGGGCTGCCCTCCCCGGATCCACGGTCAGCCTCACTTAGGAGGCTTCCGTGGATGCTGCAAAGCCGCCGATGCAGCTATTTAACGGCAGCCCGTACATGTACGGGCATTGTCGTTAACCCGTTGCACGGCAACCCCGTACATGTACGTGGATTGTCGTTAAGGGGTTAAGGAGCTTTTTTTAAATTTTTTTATCCCGTTTCGGCAGCAGTCGCCTAGGGGTGCCTTCGTTTATGTCATGTGACAATTAAGCATTCCCTGCAAATGTTACGAAGAGGGGGCAAGTTTTACTAAAGGATTATTTCCGGGAAGGGTCTGGACTGTGGGTAACACCAGGAACGGGGCTCCCGATAATAAACGTAATAAACATTAAATTCAGCAGACTCGGTGGAACGGCACCTTTAATTATTCACATAATGTAACTCTGACGCTTAGAACATTCACCCTACTCTTTGTTCTGATTGGCCGCGCATATTGTAACTTTTTAACTCTTTAATCTTAAGAACACCCCGTAAATGCCCCCATAAGGTCCCAGTCTCAGGCCCCGGTGTCGTGAGGGTAATATGGGCAGGAGACCCCACCGCAGGCCAATACTCACTGTTAAAATGCAGGAGGGCTTTTGGCGTCACCGGCGTGGAGGTCAGGACCAGCATCTCCAGCCCCTTCAGCCCCTCACGGCAGACCTCGGCGGCCACCTCCTGGTTGATCTCGGTGACGTGATCCAACTCCAGCACCTGCAGCCGCATGCAGTTCCGAGCTGCGGAGAGAGAGCGGCTGCCATGGAGAAACGAGAGGAACCGGCCCGCCCGCCATTTATTACACCCCGTACCGACCAATGAAGCCACCGCCGGCTGCCGGTAGGTGGGCATACCACCAAAGGGTTAATCCCCGCATGGATCCTAAACACGGTATGCATCATACATATAGCAGTGGATAGAATGGGGACCTGCTTTTTTTTTTCTCCATGAGGGGGCGCCGGGGTCGAGCTTTTGGTTAAATAAATAGATTGTAAGCTCCCTAACCTAGCAGGGTTAATGAGGGTTATTTAACGTCTGTTAATGAGAGCTTCGCCGTCCCCTATTGCAGCAGCCCTATGGAATCTGCTGGCGATATAGAAATAAATGGAGACGAGGCGACCCGATGATCCGGGAATACGGAGGAAATTCCTAATAATTCCGGTCTTAGAGGGTTCCATGAAAGGATAATTTACTGCCCTAAAGCCCCCCTCACTTGCCTAGAGAAGAGAGACCCTGCACTCCGCAGCCGGCTCCTCCAACACCAAGGGCCCGGAGGTGTGGCCAGCAGCGTCCAATCATCTGCAAGCATCGGTTACTGAACCGCGTGGGCTGTTGGCTGGAAGAGAGCACAGGGAGAGGTTACCCGGCCCACCGGACAGGGTTTAGCCGTCAGAGTCATTTTTGGGTGTTTTTATGGCAGATTCGGCCCAGCAAAATCGAAGGAACTCACCAAGGGTGCAACGGCGCCACCTGGAGGGAAATGATGTCTCTGCAGCCGGCCCCCAGAGCCCAGATCACTTCGTGCCCGACGGGGTCCGTCGAACTTCTGAAAGTTACAGGAACAAAAACCCATTTTAGGCAAAACAATAATAATAAAAGAATTCTGAGCGCTGGGAGTAACGATCTGCAGTGATTACACGGCACGGCTTGCAGCGACCGGCAGTACCTGTATGTGACAGTTTGGGGGACCGGCAGTACCTGTATGTGACGGCTTGGGGGACCGGCAGTACCTGTATGTGACGGGTTGCAGCGACCGGCAGTACCTGTATGTGACGGGTTGCAGCGACCGGCAGTACCTGTATGTGACAGCTTGGGGGACCGGCAGTACCTGTATGTGACGGCTTGGGGTGACCGGCAGTACCTGTATGTGACAGCTTGCAGTGACCGGCAGTACCTGTATGTGACAGCTTGGGGGACCGTCAGTACCTGTATGTGACGGCTTGCAGCGACCGGCGTTACCTGTATGTGACGGCTTGCGGTGACCGGCAGTGCCTGTATGTGACGGCTTGCGGTGACCGTCAGTACCTGTATGTGGCAGCTTGCGGTGACCGTCAGTACCTGTATGTGGCAGCTTGCGGTGACCGGCAGTACCTGTATGTGGCGGCTTGCGGTGACCGGCAGTACCTGTATGTGGCGGCTTGGGGTGACCGGCAGTACCTGTATGTGACGGCTTGCAGTGACCGGCAGTAGCAGCTGGCCAGCCAGAGGGACCGGTCGGTCAGGATATTGGGACAGTGAGAGATCCGCAGGATCAGAAGGTTCCCGCCTGTCGCTTTGAGCAGCGACTCCAGGCCGGCTTCGAGACATCCCCTGCAAAGAAAGGGGGCAAATACATATGGGGGGGTTCTGTGGGGGGACAGGGAACACATGGAAATATATGAGGGGGCACTACGCCAGCATACGGATTAAAGCGCAAGCTCCTGGACCAGTCCCACCGTGAGCTGGGGGTCCCCGCTCCTACCGTGTGCTTTTCATGTATTCCTCCTTGGTTTCTTTCTTTCCTCTCTGACGAGGTTTGAGGTTCTGAAGGGTCAAGGAGTGAGTCTGAGTGCACCACTGAGACAGCGTGACCAAGAACTGAAAGAGAACCGCGCAAAGATTGTCAGCTCTGAGAACGAGGCTCAGCCGGCATCTGCTCCATTTAACAAGCAAAGGAAAAGGTTTTATTTATTTTTTTGGGTTATTTTTGGTTTTATTCCTCTACCAGCAAAGGACTGTCGGTGATACCATCTACCCCCCTCCCCCGGCGGACCGGCTTTTAAGGCTAATGGCTCTGAGAATGTAAAGCGCCGTGTGATTGGTTATTGATTAGTTAATGAGATGCCGTTAAACAGACAGAATAAATGAGGAGATGTAGCGACGCCGCAGGGACGGATGTAGGAGCCACGCGGTCGGGTGACAGGCGGCTTATCTCACCTTCGGAGACACCCTCGCATTCTCCAGGAACACCCGGGTCCACACGGCCGGGTGCCGGGCCACAAACTTCCAGTCCCTGCTGACCTCCGCCGCCCGCAGCAAGGTTTTGGTATCGAGGTAGGTGAAGATGCAGAACAGGGCCGCCCGCATCTTCAGGATTTCGGGGCTGATGACCTCATTCGATCGGGATGGACTCCCCTTCTCTGGTCTCTGCATCCTCCCGTCGCAACGTCCTGGGTGCAGCAAGTGGGAGAAGGTCACCAGTGCTGCACAGCAGTCTCCTCACCGCCAGTGGCACTGGGTTCCTGAATACATCTCTCTGGACACTTCAGTTTGTGGACCTTAAGCAATGGAAATCTAGAAGCATCTCCTAGAATTCCGGACTATATTCTTGGGATATCTTTCGTTTCCATCGTGTAGGAGAAGTCATGGTACTTATTACTCCTTTCTTCCTCCACCGTATGGGCGAGAGGAGTTATGGCGGGCACCCAATCTGTACATTATCATGCTCCTCTATAGGCTGTTGCCACCATTGCTTACCTTTTGCCCGGCTGCCTCCCGACACCCTGAGCTCCGCAGAGCCGACGCTCTCGTGTTCCCAAACTTCCGCCTCAGATTCCGTGGTCCTGGATCCCACGTCCGAAATGTCCCCTTCCTCCCCCTCTGTACTGTTCCGGTAGGGCCGGCGGTGCCAGTTCTGGATAGCCTGCCTGCGAAGGCCGGAGCTCGGGGTATTGTTATTTCTTTCAAAGCTGCTCTCCAAGCCCGAGTTGTTCCTCGTGAAGCGCGGGCCGTCCGAGGCCTCGTCCGCTGCCGCTTGTTCTGCGACGTCGCTGTCGTACCCCCCTGAGCTTTGGGAGACGGTCTTCACTCTACCAGGGGCCCTGAAAAAAAATCAGAAGGACCTCTCTTTTATCTTTGGAGGACCAAGCGTGTTCTCTTTAGGGCACCTCTGACGTTTGGGGAAGATAAAGACCTCTGATGACATTTATTAACGCGTCAGCATCATAAACGAGACGGTTAAGGGATAGCTGTGTGTAGTAAAAAGATGAATAAAGAGATAAAAGAGAGACAAAGCGGCCGGTTACAGCGCTTACACTTCTGCCTCACTTCACCCTGGTCTTTACATCAGACTAGACCAGCTGAATGGTTCCTATCTGCCGTCAGATTCCACGTTTCTATGGAAACCAGAGAATTTTGGCAAACAGGCATTTGTACCATCCGCGCAACGAGAGAGCGAAGCTGCATGAGAAGGGGTGGGTGACGTGACCAGAACGACGCTCACCCAACACTCGAGGAGGTCCTTGGATTGGCGGCTGAATACGAGCTGTGGGCAGCTGAGCCTGGGCCGGGGTTCCTGTCCCGCTTTGGGGAGAGAATAGAGAAATTTTTATTTTTTAAAAGAAATTTTAATAAATTGTTATCCTGATTGCCCATCATCACCACCATCACCATCATCATCACCATCATCATCATCACTACCATCATCACCATCATGAGCATCATCACCACCATCATGAGCACCATCATCATCACCACCATCAGCATCATCACCACCATCATCAGCACCACCATCATCATCACTACCATCATCACCATCATGAGCATCATCACCACCATCATGAGCACCACCATCATCATCACCACCATCAGCATTCATCACCACCATCATCAACACCACCACCATTATCAGCATCATCATCACCACCACCATCATCACCATCATGAGCACCACCATCATCATCATCACCATTATCAGCATCATCATCAATATCATCATCACCACCACAACTACTTTTTTGGTCCAAAATCATTAACATCTACTGGAAACTCTTCCCGCCATCTCTCGTTACGTAGTACATGGGACTGGTTCATGCAGTAACTTGTGGGTCCTCCACATGGGGCATCTTATATTTCCCACCTATTTCTTGGCCCCGTAGATTGGCCATCTTGGCACTTACTTGTTCTCCTGGCCATCACCCATACCGTCCGTAGGACAGGGTTTTACCCCTCGCCACCTCCCTTCATACGCACCTGCCTGGGCTGCACCTTGTACCCGGGGACGCTGCAGCGCCCCAAGCTGCCGTTGGGGGTACTGCCACAGCTGCTGATGATCTGGAGCTGTTTCTCGGCTCTGTCGGCCCGGTCCAGGAGCTCCTCGATGAACTGCTGCAGACGCACTTTGGCGTTGGCCTCACGGCTCGCCGTCTCCTTCAGGAATAAGTCTATCTCCATCACCTCCCTGCGAGATAATAACCAAGCGTCAACGCGACGTATAACCCCATACCACGGCCCGCTCCCTCCCAGAGCACCCAATATTACCCACGACGTATAACCCCATTTCACGGCCCGCTCCCTCCCCGAGCACCCAATATTACCCACGACGTATAACCCATACCACGGCCCGCTCCCTCCCCGAGCACCCAATATTACCCACGACGTATAACCCCATACCACGGCCCGCTCCCTCCCCGAGCACCCAATATTACCCACGACGTATAACCCCATACCACGGCCCGCTCCCTCCCCGAGCACCCAATATTACCCACGACGTATAACCCCATACCACGGCCCGCTCCCTCCCCGAGCACCCAATATTACCCACGACGTATAACCCCATACCACGGCCCGCTCCCTCCCCGAGCACCCAATATTACTCACGAAGTATAACCCCATACCACGGCCCACTCCCTCCCCGAGCACCCAATATTACCCACGACGTATAACCTCATACCACGGCCCGCTCCCTCCCCGAGCACCCAATATTACCCACGACGTATAACCCCATACCACGGCCCGCTCCCTCCCCGAGCACCCAATATTACTCACGAAGTATAACCCCATACCACGGCCCACTCCCTCCCCGAGCACCCAATATTACTCACGAAGTATAACCCCATACCACGGCCCACTCCCTCCCCGAGCACCCAATATTACCCACGAAGTATAACCCCATACCACGGCCCGCTCCCTCCCCGAGCACCCAATATTACCCACGACGTATAACCTCATACCACGGCCCGCTCCCTCCCCGAGCACCCAATATTACCCACGACGTATATCCTGATACCACGGCTCGCTCCCTCCCCGAGCACCCAATATTACCCACGACGTATATCCTGATACCACGGCCCACTCCCTCCCCGAGCACCCAATATTACCCACGAAGTATAACCCCATACCACGGCCCGCTCCCTCCCCGAGCACCCAATATTACCCACGACGTATAACCTAGGGCTGCAACTAACGATTATTTTCATAATCGATTAGTTGGCCGATTATTTTGTCGATTAATCGATTAATCGGATAAAAAAATGAATGTAAATTTTTCATTTATTTAAAATAATTTAATAAACAAATGATGTTAAATACAAACAGCAGAATAAAAAAAACTTAGATAAAATGCATTTCTTGTCTTTATTTCCCAACCAGCCCCCCAATTGATGCACATTTGAGCCCAGGCTTGCCACGCTGCCTCCCAGACATGCCATGCTGCCCCCCCACATATGCCACTCCACGCTGCCTCCCACATATACCACTCCACCTCCACATATGCCACTGTGCCTGATACGCCTTATACCCCCTGATACACCACTCCATCTTCCCCAGACATGCCACGCTGCCCTCCCCACATATGCCACTCCACTCTACCCCCAGATATGCCACTGTGGCCCCAGATATGCCTTATACACCCTGATACACCACTCCCGTCCTCCCCAGACATGCCACACTGCCCTCCCCACATATGCCTTATATACTGTATATGCCTTATACACCCAGATATGTCACTCCGTCCTCCCCAGATATGCCTTATACCCCCCAGATATCTCATAGTCCCCTCATAGAGTCACAGACCCGTTCACAGTTCACAGACACCATACTTTTATAAATAAGTACAGGGTTAATCTTCGCTGCCCCCAGGATTTAGATTCCCCTTAGTTTGCCCCCCTTTACCTCTAACTGCGCCTTAAGTTAACTTTATTAAATTAATCAAATTAACCCACAGTCCTCATCATTAAATTAACCCTAAACACCCCATTAACCATAACTACCCCTAAATTAACTCTAAATACCCCATCAAAACAGCTACCCTAAATTAACCCTAAACACTCCATTAACCATAACTGCCCCTAAATTAACCCTAAACACCCCATTAACCACAGCATCCCCTAAATTAACCCTAAAGACCCTGTCAACCACAACAGCCCCTAAATTAACCCTAAACACACCATTAACCATAACTGCCTCAAATTAACCCCAAACACCCCATTAACCACAGCTGCTCCTAAATTAACCCTAAACACCCCATTAACCATAGCTGCCCCTAAATTAACCCTAAACACCCTATTAACCATAGCTGCCCCTAAACACCCCATTAACCATAGCTGCCCCTAAACACCCCATTAACCATAACTGCCCCTAAATTATCCCTAAACACCCCATTAACCATAACTGCCCCTAAATTAACCCTAAACACCCCATTAACCATAACTGCCCCTAAATTAACCCCCACCCCCCCTAACTTTCAGCAGGCCAAATATTAATTTTATACTTACAGTTAGATGAGTGTCACAGCCATGTGGTTCTGGCCTTCTGGGAGAAGGAAGGGGGCGGGGCCAGTTGTCACAGTGATTACAGGGAGGGGGAGTAAGTAGGAGCTGCTGCTGTGAGTCACTCAAACGGATTATATAATGAGGGGGATTTTTCAGAGCGTTTGCTCTGAAAAAACCCTCATTTTATAATCGATAAAAATCGATTCAACTAATCGATAATGAAATTCGTTGGCAACGAATTTCATTATCGATTATTATCGATTTTATCGATTAGTTGTTGCAGCCCTAGTATAACCCCATACCACGGCCCGCTCCCTCCCCGAGCACCCAATATTACCCACGACGTATAACCCGATACCACGGCTCGCTCCTTCCCCGAGCACCCAATATTACTCACGAAGTATAACCCCATACCACGGCCCGCTCCCTCCCCGAGCACCCAATATTACCCACGACGTATAACCCCATACCACGGCCCGCTCCCTCCCCGAGCACCCAATATTACCCACGACGTATAACCCCATACCACGGCCCGCTCCCTCCCCGAGCACCCAATATTACCCACGACGTATAACCCCATACCACGGCCCACTCCCTCCCCGAGCACCCAATATTACCCACGACGTATAACCTCATACCACGGCCCGCTCCCTCCCCGAGCACCCAATATTACCCACGACGTATAACCCCATACCACGGCCCGCTCCCTCCCCGAGCACCCAATATTACTCACGAAGTATAACCCCATACCACGGCCCACTCCCTCCCCGAGCACCCAATATTACCCACGACGTATAACCCCATACCACGGCCCGCTCCCTCCCCGAGCACCCAATATTACCCACGACGTATAACCCCATACCACGGCCCGCTCCCTCCCCGAGCACCCGATATTACCCAATCAGAAACCAATATAAACCATGTACAGCGTGAGAACGAGGCAGAACAAATAAACAGACAGAAGTGATTTTGGGGCAGATTATTCACCGATAGATAAAATACCCTCTTCACAGATTTGGAAGAATCCTTTACACAAATTATCTAGTCTGCCGGCCGTTTCTCCTGCTATAAAGACTCCGTAATCAGTCGTTGGTCTCGTTTAGATTCAGGAGCCGTGTGTCTATCCCATGCATGTTTAATCCCCTCACTGTATTACCCTCTACCACTTCTGCTGGGAGGCTGCTCCATGACTCTACCACCCTATCATGAAAATAACTTTGCTCCTCCTCTGAAATAAATTTCCCTCCCGTCCTTTATCTCTTTATGTATTTAAATGTCTCTCCCCGTCTCTCTCTTCTCTCCTCTGTCTCCCTCTTCTCTCCCCTTGGTCTCCTTTCTCCCCCATCTCTCTCTTCTCTCCCCCGTCTCACCTGTGGGGTAGAGACCCTGATTTTACGGGTAGTAAATTCATTATTTATGAATCAGTACCTTCTTTCTTCTGTATTCTTTATGAACGCAGAGGGAAGAATACAGCGCCTTGCCCTTTGGCAGTGACACGGTTAATTTCTGGATCTCCCCTGTGAGAGGGATCAATGGCCGAGCGCTGAACTGCTGAGGGCTTCAGTCTCTGCATGGCGTCTGCTTCAGCAGCTGGACAGCAACACGGCACTTCTCACTGCATCCATCCATACACACGTAAATACATACATACATATACATACATACACACATATATAATACATATACACACATATACATACACACACATCTATACATACATATATACACTCATACACATACACACATACACATACATACACATATATATACACAGACCACACATTTATACATACATATACATACACATACATACATACACACATATCTATACACACATGTACACATATACACACACCTACATACACATATATATATACACACAGAATTCATTCTCCCTGCAACTGGCTTCGGCACCTGGAAAATGGAGTTAAAGCTGCTGTTCCATCTACTCTGCTTATTTAATACTTTTATAACTAAATGCCGTGTTAAGAATGCCGCGTTGGAATGCCCCGTTAGAATGCCCCGTTAGAATGCCCCGTTGGAATGCCGCGTTGGAATGCCCCGTTAGAATGCCCTGTTAGAATGCCGCGTTGGAATGCCGCGTTGGAATGCCGCGTTAGAATGCCCCGTTAGAATGCCGCGTTGGAATGCCCTGTTGGAATGCCCCGTTGGAATGCCGCGTTGGAATGCCGCGTTGGAATGCCGCGTTGGAATGCCGCGTTAGAATGCCCCGTTAGAATGCCGCGTTGGAATGCCCTGTTGGAATGCCCCGTTGGAACGCCCCGTTGGAATGCCCCGTTGGAACGCCGCGTTGGAATGCCCCGTTGGAATGCCGCGTTGGAATGCCCCGTTGGAATGCCGCGTTGGAATGCCCCGTTGGAATGCCCCGTTGGAATGCCCCGTTAGAATGCCCCGTTGGAATGCCCCGTTAGAATCACAGTTCCTGGTCCTGCTCGATGCCCCAACCCTTCCTAGAAATGATTTTGCCCTCTGCAGAATTTTTGCTGGGAATACGTAATTTTCACGTGACAACAAAAACAAACACTGATAAGTCGTTGCCATAGAAACTGTAAAAACCTTCTTAAAATGGTCTCAGCCCATTCGCTGACGCTTCTTGTTGGAGCGCTAGCAGATTCCGTAGCGATGTCACAAAATTACAAAAAAGATTAACATTGAAAATATACGAAATTGCCCGTAATTTTATAATCACGCAGCGCGCGGCCCGTCATATCCAGCTGGCAGTACAGAGCGCTGCCGGCCGGCCGCCAGCTGGGCATCTGCCAGTCCGTACAATAAGTGTCGCTGCACAATGATAATCAATCTGCGTGGTCTACAGACCTCCTGACTGGGGTTCAATAGTTATGAATACATAAGGAAAGGAGGTTCCTCCCCCGAGGAGCTTACAGTCTACATCTCATTGGACCAGAAAATCCCAGGTGATCAGCATCAGGCGCCAAACTAAATGCAGAACCTGCTTGCTGATCGACGCCACGATTTATTACACAATTTAAACAATAATCCCGAGTATCGCCTTCTGAACAGACGCCTCTCCAAGAGAACGGCCGCCCGGCGCGAGCGGGAGAATGAGGAGAATGAGGAGAATGAAGCCTCCGCACTCCCCCAGGAATGTAGGCCATCTTTTGTTAGGCGATCAAACATTTCAGGGCATATTAACGGTATTTATATTCAGGGATTTGTAACTATCGACTTAAACTGCTTCCCACAGCTGGAGAAATGTGTCAGTCGTTGATTTGTATTTATTATTCATTCGCTTATTAAAAAGTATTTTCATTTTTTTAACAGATAATATCTGCCAAAAACGAATATTTTTTGATAAATATTATTTCCCCAAGATTTAAGCAGTTATCCCTTACCGCTGGAATATATGATTATTCCTCCCC
This sequence comes from Spea bombifrons, assembly GCF_027358695.1. Classification (NCBI taxonomy): domain Eukaryota; kingdom Metazoa; phylum Chordata; class Amphibia; order Anura; family Pelobatidae; genus Spea; species Spea bombifrons. The sequence goes on along the minus strand of NC_071087.1, from coordinate 3,917,972 downwards.
ATTATCTCTCCCCTGCTGATCAGATAATTTTAGCTCTGCCACGTTTTGTCACAGGTTTATACAATTATACTGTGACATTTAAAGAAAAAAAGGATTTAATGTGCTTTAATAAATTTTTAATTTTTATTATTATCATAAATATATTTTTAAATAAAACAAAACTTTCCCCCATGGTGTTTTCTTAATTAAATTGTGAAATGGATTATAGCGCTTATTCCTCCCCGCCCCCGCCCATGATATACCGTATTGGCTCGAATATAGGCCGCACTTTTTTCCCCCACTTTAAGTTTTTAAAGTGGGGGTGCGGCCTATATTCGGGCTCTAGCGCCCGACGCCCGGGACATGCAGTCCCGGGCGCCGGGCAGGCAGCGGGGTTAAGATACAGATCCCCCGCAGCGGTGCAGGGGACCTGCATCCTTCTCCCCGATACGCTCAGACAGCCTCCCCTGCCAGCACTTCCCACGGGGGGGGGGTGCCGGCACGGGAGGTTATCTAAGCGTTTTACCTCTGCCCCCCCCTCCTCGACTTACCGGAGCAGACTCCCGGGTGTCTTGCGGGGCCGGCGGGAGACATTTACGCAATACGCTCATGCAACTTCCGGTACCGGAAGTTGCATACGCGTATTGCGTACATGTCCCTCGCCGGCCCCGCAAGCCGCCCGGGAGTCTGCTCCGGTAAGTCGAGGAGGGGGGGGGCAGAGGAGGACAGCGGATCGCGGGGAGGGAGGACAGCGGCAGCGGATCGCGGGGAGGGAGGACAGCGGCAGCGGATCGCGGGGAGGGAGGACAGCGGCAGCGGATCGCGGGGAGGGAGGACAGCGGCAGCGGATCGCGGGGAGGGAGGACAGCGGCAGCGGATCTCGGGGAGGGAGGACAGCGGCAGCAGATCTCGGGGAGGGAGGACAGCGGCAGCGGATCTCGGGGAGGGAGAACAGTGGCAGCGGATCTCGGGGAGGGAGGACAGAGTGGCAGCATGTTTTTTGGTGCTTTTTTAAAGAAAAAAAACTTTTTCTTTAAAAAAGCACCAAACTTTTAGGGTGCGGCCTATATACGGGGGCGGCCTATATCCGAGCCAATACGGTATATATATATATACTGTATTTATATATATATATATATAACACCTTCCCCTCCCCTGCGTCACACGGCTCGGGCGACATTGCACCTCTCGCATCAGTCTGAGTTGAGTGCGAGGATCAGGTGCGGCGCGTGATTTTTGCAGCGTTAACCCCTTTAATGCCATATGATCCGGGTCTACTTTTTTTGTACAGCGCCGCAGAATATGAGCTACAAACATAGGAAGTATAACCGGATGACGTCAGTCAAACCCCACATATATATATATATATATATATATACGCATTATGATACTGATGTGATGTCACGGCGTAGCTCTGTCCACATGACATCTACGCGATGATGTCACACTCTGTACATGTAACACCCGACTCCGCGCATCTCATGGCTGATCTGAGCAATTTCTAGCAATTGACTAGATTGTAAGCTCCCGGGCGCAGGGCGCTCGTCTCCCTTTCTGCCAGTTTGGTCTCGGGAAATCCGGAGTGTCTCTTTATCCAAGTGAGTCACCCCACTCCACCCCACAGGCTGTCACATCTCATCATGTGATGGATACAGAGTCTCCAGTGTCTGATTCGTATGACACGTGTCTCTCCGGTGACATCATCGGATGAGGCCACTTCTCAGTGACAGCCGGCAGTCAGTGCAGAGACAGCACAGACTGACACCGAGCGCCGCGGACCGTCTCCTAACATCCTACAACATCTCATTGTTTACAGAGACAGCTTCGGGCGTTACATTGAATCAAAACCCGACAATCAGCGACAAAACAACACAGGAGCAGTGACGTAATGGGGAGGAATAATCACACAGTTCCTACGAACAGGAATTTAAGATGGCCGCTCTCATGGTATATTATTACTTACTGACTTTTATAGCACCGTCATACTCTGCGGTGACGTACAAAGGGGTTCTAACAGTACAGTAGGTGCGGTAAACGTATCGTGTAGGACCCGCGATAGCGGCGGATACTCCTTTAGGTGCCGCTTTCTTGCGTCGTGCGCGGCTGAGAGTACTACCTCTGTACACACGCCACTTACTGTTGCTTCTTGGTCAGCTCCTGCTCTTTCTGCACCAGATCCTGTTTGAGGGAGGCCAGCATCTCCACGCTGACGTCCACCTGGCGCGTGAGCTCCGACGCTCTGTCCTCCAACTCCTGCTTTTCCCGGCCCAGCCTGACGCTCTCCTGCTTGGCTTTCTCCAGCTCCGAGCTCTTCCTCTCCAGCTCCACCTGCAGTCGGCCCACCTGGGTGGCTATCTTTTGCTCGACCTCCTCGGTCAGCTTCTCCAGGCGTTTGTCCACCTCCAGCTTCTCAAACGCCCTCACTTTTAACCTTGCCAGGCCCTCCTCATAGGCGGCGTCCACGGCGGCCGAGGCGGCAGCTGCGGCAGCCACGGCGGCAGGCGGCGGGGAGTGAGATGCCATCGTGGTCTTGGTGAATATCTCCCCGAGGGGAATGTCTACCTCCTGCGGGTAACGCGAAGATGCTGGACTCGGGTCCTCGGGCTGGACCGCGTCCCTGGAGAACCTCTGCTCCTTTCCCTGGAACGACGTGCTCTCAAACACCTCCCTGCGGTGGGCCGGGGTAAGCAGGGCCGTCTCGCTGGTTAAGGGAAAGATGGCGGCATCGCAGATACTATTTGTCTTGGACAAGACGTAGAGCGTCTCGTACGTGTGGTTGTATTCCAGGTGGGCCCTCAGAGAAGACAGACTCCGGAAACGTTTGTGCTCCCCACACCTCGGGCAACGATAAGGAAGATCCAAAGAGGCCATCCCTCAGCCGAGCCGGGGGTGTCTATCAGGGAGCCCCAGAGAGAGCGGCTGGGTGGGAAGGATCATGGTGTGCCCGGCGGGGTACAGGGGGCAGAGCTGTAGGGGTAGCAGCAGCGCTTCTTCCTCTGCATCCACGGCTTCATCTCTGAGGCAGCTGAGCGACAGACCGACCCTCTACGCAGACCTCCAGGAGAGCCGTCTCGTGCCGGTCTCGCTCCTCACGCGGGGGTCTTCTGCAGGGACATCACTCTGAAAAGAGACGGGAACATAACGTCAAAGAGCGCAAGTACGCCGTGACGGGGAGACTCTTCTCAATATGTTATGGGAGATTTTACACGCGTGTAACTCATATTAACCCAAAGGTGTCCAACTCGGTCCTTCAGGACCATAACGTGACCAGAACCAGAAGAAGACACGGTGGGCAAATTAAACCAATCACAGCGCAGTTACCGGGAAGTGATATATATTATATATATTATATATTATATACGGCTATCCTTACCGGACCTCCTTAACCTCTCTACAAACAACGCCGGGAACATGGATGGTTTCTGGGTGGGATTACTACTCTGCCACAGGCTGCCACTTCCAAAGACTTCTGCAAGGCAAAGTAGTCCCTCTTTGGACTATGATTTCATTGCTTTTTATTTGCCAGACATGAGATACCGGGCTGCGTGCCGCCATAACGGGCTGCGTGCCGGGCTGCGTGCCGAGATACCGCGCTGCGTGCCGGGCTGCGTGCCGAGATACCGGGCTGCGTGCAGAGATACCGGGCTGCGTGCCGAGATACCGGGCTGCGTGCCGAGATATCCCACCAATCCCAGCGAGGATCTCCTCTACACCACCAGCGCTCAAAATTACCCCCCACAGGGCACTTGGTTTTTAGAATAATACCCCGTCTGCCCCTCTTGCACAAAACGTTTTATAATGAAAAACAAACAGCCCTGGATTCGGCTCCGTTGAATCGGCCCCTCGGCTCGCGCGGCTGCTGCCTGGCACTGAGTGCTAACGCCAAGCTGCCTGCCTATAAATAGAAGAGCGCAGATTAACCCCCGAACATCCAAACGCCCGGAAAAGGGGCTTTCTAATGGAATTTAGGTGGGCACTCTCCAGTGGGTGAAGTGGGTGAAGGAGTACACCGCTAATAACCGGCACTCATAGAGTTAAATGCAAAATGAACCACGATACCTTCTCCTCATATCTCCCCACAGTGTTTTTTCTGTTTTAGGAATAGAAAATTATTCCTCCCCGGACTCTACAACAGGGAAAGGGCCCAGCAAGAAGCGCTGGGTTTAACCCTTTGCACCATGAGGATTCACGCAGGGATGCTGCAAATCATGTCAGGTGATTCCTAATTCATACCTCTGAAGTGTCCCTGTTTAGCTGACCAGTCCCTATTTTGGACCCAAATGGCTGTCCCACCCAATGTCCCCCTTTCTATACACATTATCGGGGCTTTTAGGGCAGTAGAACCCTGCGATCCCCTCATACCCAGCAAACATTCTGACCTCCTAGAAAAGAGGGGCATCAGGGGAGGAGAGAGGGGCATCTGGGGAGAAGAGGGGAGCATCAGGGGAGGAGAGGGGGCATCAGGGGAGAAGAGGGGAGCATCAGGGGAGGAGAGGGGGCATCAGGGGAGAAGAGGGGGGCATCAGGGGAGGAGAGGGGGCATCAGGGGAGGAGGGGGGCATCAGGTAATTTGGGTCCTAAAGAGGGACTTGCCAAAATAAAGAGGGACAGTAGGGCGGCAGCTTTGGGTGGGAAAGTCCTGAGCGCGGCCGTCAGTCCCGGCGGCTTTATTACCGATTACGAGGAGCGCTTCGCCTGAACGCCCGCCGGATCCGTCCGTCCTGATTAGGGTTATACGAGGAGCTGTTAGCCTCGGCCAGTTGCCTAGCAACAGATGTATAGCCCGATCCCCCCGCATGCTGCCTCGCTATAAGGGCACTTGTAGCACGCTGCGTTCCCATTGGTGGATTTATTAGATGTGCGTTAACAAGCCTCCTAACCTTTCCCCTGTGAGATGGAGCGGGCGCTCGGGTACAAAGTCACCCCTTCTCCGGGGCAGATCCACTCGCCTTTATCAATTCATCGAATGTATACAACCCCTGTTAACCACAAATCAGGACTGCCCAGTGTATAAGAGGACCTTTGGTAAGTATAGGGGGGGGTTAAAAAAAATTAGCTGTCCTATGAAAGCCAGGACACTTGGTAGGTATGATGGCTGACACAGGATTATAGGAAAGGTGTTAAAGATGCCGTTCCACTGACACAAAACATTCATTGCACCTCTGTAACCTCCATCTGTATTAAAAAGAAAAAAACACAATGGGGGGCCGGAGTATTCTTCGAGAAATTGGGAATTTGGAGGGTCTCAGCTAGAAGGTTCCGGGTATTATTTTATTAACCCGTTAATCTCCAACACGTGGGCATCCCGAGGTGTCATTCTCTGCCCTATTTATTAGACTTAATCAGAATAGCGAGCGATGACAGGGGGGGGGTTAGGGGGGGATTCCCACCAGGAGATGGTTTTTTAACCCTTTCCACACCAAGGTTTTTTCCAGTAACCTACATACCCTACATTTTCTTTTGCCATTTTTAGCATTTCCATCCTTTTCTTCAAAAAAATAAAAATAAAATAAATAGGGCTTTGAAACCAAAAAAGGCAAAAAAAAAATAATTGTGAGTGCTAGTATGTGAAAAACTAAAAAAAAAAACATTTTTTGCATTTTCTTTGGACTTCTTCTGTGTTTTAGGGCCCCAGATAAACAACGACCCAATATTTCTTCGCCAACGTCCCCCGATTACAGACGCACCGCACACACAGATTTATGTTCTAGAGGGCCACGTGCATCCCTCACATAGTTTGTTTTAATATTTCTGTCTTCGGGGATGGGGGTAGTGACCGGGGGAGGGGTAACAATGTAGTGATAAGCCAATGGGATGGAAGGGTTCTTACTCTCTTGCCTGCGCTGATCACACTGGGATCAGCAGGCCGGAATCCATTGCCTTGCATTGCTGATCGCAATACCTGTGATCATCCAGCAGAGGGAGCAATCCGAGAGCCAAGTAGGGTCGGAACAGACCTCCAGTGACTTTCCGGTGACGCCGATTAGGCATTCAGTATGCGCCGTCTGACCGTGTACCGGCGGTCACATTGATCACTCGACAGGAAGCCAGCAATGCCGGCTTCTGCTGACGGGGGAACTGCGGGCTGCCAACAGACGGTCTGATCTCCCGCTGCTGTGAAACACGCATGACGTACAGGTACGGCCTACAGGTAATTTTGCCATATCTTTTGTGGACGTACCTGTACATCTAAAAGGTAATAAAGGGGTTAAGTCTTCATACAGTAAGGGGCGGTTACATATGACCAGGTGTTATCTGATTGGTTTAGACAAAGGGTATAAAAAGGGTAGAATTAGCCCGGGCCAGTGAGGCTTCAGTAACTCGCTGGTGCCCGGGGGCAAGATAGCCGCGGAGTAAAACTCCCATCACCCTGTCCAAAGTAAAATAAAGCGGTAATGATTGGATTATGTATTATTTGGCAGCTTTTATTTGACTTACAGGAGGATTAATAGGAAAACTCGCCTACCCACAATCCTCCTGGAACCAGCGCATGACATCATCTCATCACGAGGACGCAAATTCCAATTCCCTGTCATGGCGTTTTCTCCAATCTCCCTCCCGACCCTAACAAAGGCTGCCTGAACCAATCAACGACAATCAGCAACTTAATGGGGAGGAATAATCCTGCAGATCCCAACAACAGGAAGTTAAGACGGCCGCTTTCACAGGACTCGCATAACGTCGGTTTCTGATACATTTGTATTTAGTAATTGGCATTACGCATCTATCGCTATGGCAACAACGGTAATAGTGCTTTTTCCTTCCATGCATTGGTTTTGAGTAGTGCGCATGCACGCCGGGCATCCCTTCCGCACCGTTCAGACACATTGTGACAGGTGGGCCCTCGGGGGGAAGAGAGCGCGTGTGGCAGCCGGGTCTGCCAGAGCTGTGAGCACGATGGGCCGTCTCGCAGAGAAGCCTGTAGTCCAGAGCAGTGCAGCAGTGCTGGGGGTCACACGCAGCAGTGTCGGGGGCCACACGCAGAAGTCCTGGGGGCCACATGCAGCACTGCCGGGGGCCACACGCAGCAGGGGCGATTTAAATGCTCTTTAATGCGACTCAGAGCTGAGCTTCCTATTTAAAAGATAAGTTTCTCCCCAATATTCATGCCCCCCCACCTGCAGCCCCCCCGGATGTGTCCTCTTCAGATGGGCGACGGCTGTGCTGGGTTTAGGGGGTTGGGGGGGGCATGCGCAGGGGCCCGTTATTACTATAACCCCCCCAGCTGATAATATAATATATAATAATATATAATATAAATATGTTGGTCCGTTAACCCTTTCATCGCCCCGAGGCGCGGTGCTTCCATCAGGAGTAAACGGTCTCCGGGATCAAGCGGCTAACGTGGTTACACACAATAACACACTGCATCACACGTATGACATCATGTTAACGGGGGGGGTAATATCACATGGGGGAGGTGGGGGCAGTTAACTAGGGGCAAACACCACGACTCGCACAGCTCCGGCCCTCGGGTGGCCCACTGACTGTACTTTAATGCAGGGCCCTTCCATTTACAAATGCATGGGGGAGGCAATCTGCAGAATACCCCCTAGGAATCTGCCCCCTTCCCGCCCCCCCACTATACTCGGCTCCAGTTGGCTTGGCGTACGCCGGGCTGTGAGTTTGGTGACTCATACGCCGTGGCGTTGTATTCCTGCCCCCCCCGTAGTGACCGTCCTCACAATACAAACTCCAACAAGACTAGAGGGGCTGCTTTAAGCGTCTCTGTGGCCCACGGCTACCATGGCAACCACCTGGTAACCACGGTGCCGCCGTGTTAAAAGGGTTAACCCTCTCTGTGCTGCGTATCAGAGGAGCTGTCGGGCATCACAACCCCTGAGAGACCCCAACCATCTAACAGCACGGCCGGAGGGGGCAGTTTGGGTTTAGGGGGTGGGGTTAGAGGCGTGGCTGAGGGCGGGGTATTTGTGTAACCGAGTGGGGTATTTAGAAGAAGAATAATGAGGTTTATTTCCCCGTTTAACTTATAACCCCGTCTCCTGCTGTTTCTATACATATTATCGGGGCTTTTAGGGCTGTAGAACCCTGCGATCCCCTCATACCCAGCAAACATTCTGACCTCCTAGAAAAGAGGGGCATCAGGGGAGGAGAGAGGGGCATCTGGGGAGAAGAGGGGAGGAGAGGGGGCATCAGGGGAGAAGAGGGGAGCATCAGGGGAGGAGAGGGGGCATCAGGGGAGAAGAGGGGGGCATCAGGGGGGGAGACACGGCCAGCATAATCTATTTCATGTGCGAACATCTCCCCTCCCCCCAACTGTTACAAGGACTCAACCAATCAACAACAATCAGCAACTGTATTTGACGGGGAGGAATAATCCTGCGCCCTTTCCCTTCGGCGTATAAGGACAGGATGTTATTTATGTTTAAACATATTATTTAACGGCAGATCGGCCTGGAAGGAAATGTTACATAAGCAGGAATTGTGTAATAACGGTAGCAAGCGATGCCACTCGGGTCTCTGTCTTATGAAACATGTAACCCCCCGTGCGTTTCAGGGGTCCTACGAGACGTCGGATTCAATGAGAGGCGTAAAATGTGTCACGTCGGGTAGAATGATGTCGCATGTAACGGCCGCGACATGTTATGTGAGCCGGGAGCCCGTTATGACATCATCATCCGGTGAGTCATCTCATCGATACTCTGCATCGATCTCTTCTGCCGTTCGGACCCCCAGGATCTGCCCCCCCCCCACTAATGCCGCGTTACAGAAAACGAGGACTAAATAACGTGGCTTTTGGGTTTATGAAACAATTTTGTGTTATTTAGAAGACGGGGCCCGGCTTGGAACTCCCAGGAGCCACGGACGGGCGGCCCACGGGACCACGTCGGGTAACCATTATGGGTACAGACACCCCCATATTAACGCACCCCTCTGCGGGCTGTCCTGCTGCTGCAGCTGCCCTCCAATAATATAAATCACTGCCGGTGCACAGCGGTCTCGCCCGCAGCATTGGCCGAGCTTCAAGCGACCAATCAGTGGACTGAATTCTTGGGACAGGGGAGATGGAAAGCTGCAGCTTCTCCCTAAGGTAAGTACATGTTTTGACTGGTTTTGCTTCAGTGGAGTGAGACATTGGGACGCGACGGGGATGGGAAGCTGCAGCTTGCGAAGGCAAAAGTTGGTGACGTTCTCGCCCCTCCCCCGCTCTGTTACCCGTATAGGACACCGGCTTTTATTGGGTTTGCGCCAACCTGTAGGTTAACCGGAAGGCACTGCGGCCACAAACCGGACCTCCGACCAGTGACCAGCCAGTGGACTAAACAACCGCCGGCCAGAGGATGCCTATTGTGACCGGAGGTCTGCGTCGGGGGGATTTTGGGTCTGTCACCGGCCCCCGTTCGGAGGTTTGTGTCGGGGAGATTTGGGGTCTCGCCGGCCCCCGTTCGGAGGTTTGCGACGGGGGGAATTTGGGTCTCGCTGGCCCCCGTTCGGAGGTTTGTGTCGGGGAGATATGGGGTCTCGCCAGCCCCCGTTCGGGGGTTTGCGTCGGGGGGATTTTGAGTCTTGCCGGCCCCCGTTCAGAAGTTTGCGTCGGGGGGATTTGGGGTCTCTCGTCGGCCCCCGTTCGGAGGTTTGCGTCGGGGAGCGCACACCTGTCAGCACACCACGTCTGCCGCAGGCCGGAGTCCGCGAGGTGGAGCGGAGGAGGGGGGGGGCTGTGTTCAGAATGCTCAGTGGAATGTTCTAGAATCTTTAGAAACCTCCAATACCGGACAATACTGAGTGTTTCCATCACACTGCAGAAGATGAATTTAACCCTTTATTTCCCCACACAGTTGCGGGATGTGCTAAACACCGTGGTCAATATCATCCTGCTTACTGCCGGCAGATGCTGTAATAGAAACAGAGAATCTGCCGGCAGACCAGACCCAATCGGCCTCTACCGACTCTGCTGGGAGGCTGTTCCACTTATCTACCACTCTCTCAGTAACGTAACCCTTCCTTCCATTCTATCTCATCCTCTAAAAGAAGGGTGGAGGGATGGGAGAAGGACAAGGAGGTGAGAGAGAACATCAGGGAGGTGAGAGAGAGAAGATCAGGGAGGTGAGAGAGATGGAGATATAATAAGGAGCGAGAGGGAGATGAATGGAAAACGAGTCAGAATGAAGTCTGGATGAAGGAGTCAGGCAGAGAAAAGGGTCAGAGAGGAGACTGTAGAAGAAAGAGGCTCAGAACCGAGGAGGAACTCCACTGAGGAGACCTCAAAGTGAGGAGGCCATGGAGTGAGGGATACAGAATACGTAGAGAGGGCTAAGAGAGGGAGAAAAAAAAAGAGACAAAATATAGGAAGGGACCGGGGCCGCTGGAGGATAAGAGCTAAAATGAAAAGGAGAGGCCATCAAGAGATGTAAGAGATCAGAGAAGACCCCAAGATAAGGCTGAGACCTACGACAAATTAAGCCAGGAGAGAGAGGGGAAAGCAAAGGAGAGGTGAGGTAAGGGGGGGGGGTATAGGGGAGGAGAGGTTGAAAAGAGGAGGAAGAGGCACAGGGGAAAGCATAATGGACAACACTGGTCAGCCCGCTGAGGAAGTTTCAGTGACCGATCGGCCAGCGTGTCCAGCCCAGTATCCCCAGTACTCATCCTCTACAACCACGACGTGCCCCCAGTATACAACATCCAGCCCAGTATCCCCAGTACTCAACATCTACAACCACGATGTGCCCCCAGTATACAACATCCAGCCCAGTATCCCCAGTACTCAACATCTACAACCACGACGTGCCCCCAGTATACAACATCCAGCCCAGTATCCCCAGTACTCAACATCTACAACCACGACGTGCCCCCAGTATACAACATCCAGCCCAGTATCCCCAGTACTCAACATCTACAACCACGACGTGCCCCCAGTATACAACATCCAGCCCAGTATCCCCAGTACTCATCCTCTACAACCACGACGTGCCCCCAGTATACAACATCCAGCCCAGTATCCCCAGTACTCAACATCTACAACCACGATGTGCCCCCAGTATACAACATCCAGCCCAGTATCCCCAGTACTCAACATCTACAACCACGACGTGCCCCCAGTATACAACATCCAGCCCAGTATCCCCAGTACTCAACATCTACAACCACGACGTGCCCCCAGTATACAACATCCAGCCCAGTATCCCCAGTACTCAACATCTACAACCACGTGCTCCCAGTATACAACATCCAGCCCAGTATCCCCAGTACTCAACATCTACAACCACGTGCTCCCAGTATACAACATCCAGCCCAGTATCCCCAGTACTCAACATCTACAACCACGACGTGCCCCCAGTATACAACATCCAGCCCAGTATCCCCAGTACTCAACATCTACAACCACGACGTGCCCCCAGTATACAACATCCAGCCCAGTATCCCCAGTACTCAACATCCAAAACCACGTGCCCCCAGTATACAACATCCAGCCCAGTATCCCCAGTACTCATCCTCTACAACCACGACGTGCCCCCAGTATACAACATCCAGCCCAGTATCCCCAGTACTCAACATCTACAACCACGATGTGCCCCCAGTATACAACATCCAGCCCAGTATCCCCAGTACTCAACATCTACAACCACGACGTGCCCCCAGTATACAACATCCAGCCCAGTATCCCCAGTACTCAACATCTACAACCACGACGTGCCCCCAGTATACAACATCCAGCCCAGTATCCCCAGTACTCAACATCTACAACCACGACGTGCCCCCAGTATACAACATCCAGCCCAGTATCCCCAGTACTCATCCTCTACAACCACGACGTGCCCCCAGTATACAACATCCAGCCCAGTATCCCCAGTACTCAACATCTACAACCACGATGTGCCCCCAGTATACAACATCCAGCCCAGTATCCCCAGTACTCAACATCTACAACCACGACGTGCCCCCAGTATACAACATCCAGCCCAGTATCCCCAGTACTCAACATCTACAACCACGACGTGCCCCCAGTATACAACATCCAGCCCAGTATCCCCAGTACTCAACATCTACAACCACGTGCTCCCAGTATACAACATCCAGCCCAGTATCCCCAGTACTCAACATCTACAACCACGTGCTCCCAGTATACAACATCCAGCCCAGTATCCCCAGTACTCAACATCTACAACCACGACGTGCCCCCAGTATACAACATCCAGCCCAGTATCCCCAGTACTCAACATCTACAACCACGACGTGCCCCCAGTATACAACATCCAGCCCAGTATCCCCAGTACTCAACATCCAAAACCACGTGCCCCCAGTATACAACATCCAGCCCAGTATCCCCAGTACTCATCCTCTACAACCACGACGTGCCCCCAGTATACAACATCCAGCCCAGTATCCCCAGTACTCAACATCTCCAACCACGACGTGCCCCCAGTATACAACATCCAGCCCAGTATCCCCAGTACTCAACATCTACAACCACGACGTGCCCCCAGTATACAACATCCAGCCCAGTATCCCCAGTACTCAACATCTACAACCACGACGTGCCCCCAGTATACAACATCCAGCCCAGTATCCCCAGTACTCAACATCTACAACCACGACGCGCCCCCAGTATACAACATCCAGCCCAGTATCACCAGTACTCAACATCTACAACCACGACGTGCCCCCAGTATACAACATCCAGCCCAGTATCCCCAGTACTCAACATCTACAACCACGTGCCCCCAGTATACAACATCCAGCCCAGTATCACCAGTACTCAACATCTACAACCACGACGTGCCCCCAGTATACAACATCCAGCCCAGTATCCCCAGTACTCAACATCTACAACCACGTGCCCCCAGTATACAACATCCAGCCCAGTATCCCCAGTACTCATCATCTACAACCACGACGTGCCCCCAGTATACAACATCCAGCCCAGTATCCCCAGTACTCAACATCTACAACCACGACGTGCCCCCAGTATACAACATCCAGCCCAGTATCCCCAGTACTCAACATCTACAACCACGCGCCCCCAGTATACAACATCCAGCCCAGTATCCCCAGTACTCAACATCTACAACCACGACGTGCCCCCAGTATACAACATCCAGCCCAGTATCCCCAGTACTCAACATCTACAACCACGACGTGCCCCCAGTATACAACATCCAGCCCAGTATCACCAGTACTCAACATCTACAACCACGTGCCCCCAGTATACAACATACAGCCCAGTATCCCCAGTACTCAACATCTACAACCACGTGCCCCCAGTATACAACATCCAGCCCAGTATCCCCAGTACTCAACATCTACAACCACGACGTGCCCCCAGTATACAACATCCAGCCCAGTATCCCCAGTACTCAACATCTACAACCACGTGCCCCCAGTATACAACATCCAGCCCAGTATCCCCAGTACTCAACATCTACAACCACGTGCCCCCAGTATACAACATCCAGCCCAGTATCCCCAGTACTCAACATCTACAACCACGTGCCCCCAGTATACAACATCCAGCCCAGTATCCCCAGTACTCAACATCCACAACCACGTCGAGCCCCCAGTATACAACATCCAGCCCAGTATCACCAGTACTCAACATCTACAACCACGACGTGCCCCCAGTATACAACATCCAGCCCAGTATCCCCAGCACTCAACATCTACAACCACGACGTGCCCCCAGTATACAACATCCAGCCCAGTATCCCCAGTACTCAACATCTACAACCACGACGTGCCCCCAGTATACAACATCCAGCCCAGTATCCCCAGTACTCAACATCTACAACCACGTGCCCCCAGTATACAACATCCAGCCCAGTATCCCCAGTACTCAACATCTACAACCACGACGTGCCCCCAGTATACAACATCCAGCCCAGTATCCCCAGTACTCAACATCTACAACCACGTGCCCCCAGTATACAACATCCAGCCCAGTATCCCCAATCCTCAACATCTACAACCACGACGTGCCCCCAGTATACAACATCCAGCCCAGTATCCCCAGTACTCAACATCTACAACCACGTGCCCCCAGTATACAACATCCAGCCCAGTATCCCCAGTACTCATCATCTACAACCACGACGTGCCCCCAGTATACAACATCCAGCCCAGTATCCCCAGTACTCAACATCTACAACCACAACGTGCCCCCAGTATACAACATCCAGCCCAGTATCCCCAGTACTCAACATCTCCAACCACGTGCCCCCAGTATACAACATCCAGCCCAGTATCCCCAGTACTCAACATCTACAACCACGACGTGCCCCCAGTATACAACATCCAGCCCAGTATCCCCAGTACTCAACATCTACAACCACGACGTGCCCCCAGTATACAACATCCAGCCCAGTATCCCCAGTACTCAACATCTACAACCACGACGTGCCCCCAGTATACAACATCCAGCCCAGTATCCCCAGTACTCAACATCTACAACCACGACGTGCCCCCAGTATACAACATCCAGCCCAGTATCCCCAGTACTCAACATCTACAACCACGACGTGCCCCCAGTATACAACATCCAGCCCAGTATCCCCAGTACTCAACATCCACAACCACGTGCCCCCAGTATACAACATCCAGCCCAGTATCCCCAGTACTCATCATCTCCAACCACGACGTGCCCCCAGTATACAACATCCAGCCCAGTATCCCCAGTACTCAACATCTCCAACCACGTGCCCCCAGTATACAACATCCAGCCCAGTATCCCCAGTACTCAACATCTCCAACCACGTGCCCCCAGTATACAACATCCAGCCCAGTATCCCCAGTACTCATCATCTACAACCACGACGTGCCCCCAGTATACAACATCCAGCCCAGTATCCCCAGTACTCAACATCTCCAACCACGACGTGCCCCCAGTATACAACATCCAGCCTAATACCCCTCCAACCAAATGTGCCCAATACCAAACACCCCCAACCAAGTGCCCCCAGTACCCAACATCCAATCAAGTGCCTCACTATCCAATACCAAACCCCGTACCCTCAGTACCCATCATCCAGTGTATGATATATGTCTGGGCGTCTATATGTACATCCATCACATGGTGCATTTTAAACAGAACCTAAGAGAGATCACCGAGGGCAGGAACCACGTATATATAACCTATAGATACAGAACCTATACATCCACATAACATACCTGCTCCTATATATATTATATACACATATATATCAAATCAAGGCTATACTGCACATTATATACCGTATATATCTATCGGTATAAGTGGGTCAGGAACGCTTTGTGCCGCTCACTTGATTCCGGTTAATTCATATAGATTGCGATAATTTGATGATTTTTTCCACCCCATCCTCATTTTCCTCCGTCCCGATTCCCGTCTCCCCGGTGGTTCATCGGAATAACCCGGCGGCGCAGGTACACCACCCGGCAGGATTCCTCCCAGCCTTTACCGAACCATCATCCCCGCAAGGACCTGGACCGGCGCTGACTCTTCCGCAGGACCATGGCCAGTGGCCCCAATCACCCTGTCCCTGCGCCTGCTGCCCCCCCGTCCCCCCGGCTCCAGCCCGCGGGTTTAACGCAGCCGTCGGCGTGAATGCATGCGCGTACCTCGGGCGGTGAGAGAGCCGCAGCCCGTCTCGCTGGGGAAGGTGCAGACGGTGATAAATCACACGGTGTTCAGACCCCCGGTCTCCTCCATCGCTGCGTGATGCGTCCCTCCTCTCGTATCTTCCCCCCGCGGGGGTCTCACCGACAGCCCCTGTTAAAATGCAAAGACCCGATGAGGATGCGGCACGCAGCGTTACCGTCTGCCTCTCAAGGGCAAGCCGCATGCTGCCAGACCGGCCCCCCAAAACACGGACCCCCTGCCTGCGGGGGCTGGGGAAATACCTGACACCCCTGAACCTGCATGGGGGCCACAACCCGCATCTCTTCTGATCCGGCGGGTGCAGGGTAATGGGGGGGGGCAGGTGTTGCTTAGGGGGGGTCCTTGTATAATTAGGGTAACACGGCAGGATGGGTGGGGGGCCGGAGATGCCCCTTTGTGGCTGGCATGGTGTGGCCCTTGCTGGGCTCCTGGGCACGATCTGCGGAGCCTCCATGACTGCAGGTTTTTACGGGGGGGGCTTTTCTCCTCTTACCCGGCCTGGCATCTCCCCTGGCTGTGCCCACCGCCCTTGTGCCCCAGGTCCTGCCTGCCTTACCCCTTGTTGCCCCGCTGCCCGTGTCTCCGCTGCCCGTGTCTCCGCTGCCCCTCTCCCCGCTGCCCCTCTCCCCGCTGCCCCTCTCTCCGCTGCCCGCCGCGGTCCTCCTCTCAGCGCTGCATGTGGAGCTTTCGGAGAAGCCCAGCTGTGCAGAACACGAAGGGAGCGTCTGCCAACTCACCTCCCTCTCCCGCAATCCTCACTCCTCTAACCCCCAACCCACCCCTGCCCCCGCCTCCTATCACCGCATCCAACACTCCGCGCCCGCCGGCTCGGCCCGCTGTCTCACCGTGTCCCCGAATCTCTGGCCGTGAAATGCTTTAAAGCGTTTACTGCAGCCGTGGTACATTTATCCACGATCCCTAACTCCTGTTCCTCCAATTCTGGCTACAAGATGTGCTCATGAATTGCAATGGTTTGTCTCACTGCATGCACTGCATCATCACAGCCACACTGCATGCACTGCATCATCACAGCCACACTGCATGCACTGCATCCTCACAGCCACACTGCATCATCACAGCCACACTGCATGCACTGCATCATCACAGCCTCACTGCATGCACTGCATCATCACAGCCACACTGCATGCACTGCATCATCACAGCCACACTGCATGCACTGCATCATCACAGCCTCACTGCATGCACTGCATCATCACAGCCACACTGCATGCACTGCATCCTCACAGCCACACTGCATGCACTGCATCATCACAGCCACGCTGCATGCACTGCATCATCACAGCCACGCTGCATGCACTGCATCATCACAACCACGCTGCATGCAATGCATCATCACAGCCTCGCTGCATGCAATGCATCATCACAGCCTCGCTGCATGCAATGCATCATCACAGCCACACTGCATGCACTGCATCATCACAGCCACGCTGCATGCACTGCATCATCACAGCCACACTGCATCATCACAGCCACACTGCATGCACTGCATCATCACAGCCACACTGCATGCACTGCATCATCACAGCCACACTGCATGCAATCCATCATCACAGCCACACTGCATGCACTGCATCATCACAGCCACGCTGCATGCACTGCATCATCACAGCCACACTGCATCATCACAGCCACACTGCATGCACTGCATCATCACAGCCACACTGCATGCACTGCATCATCACAGCCACACTGCATGCAATCCATCATCACAGCCACACTGCATGCAATGCATCATCACAGTCTCACTGCATGCACTGCATCATCACAGCCACGCTGCATGCACTGCATCATCACAGCCACACTGCATCATCACAGCCACACTGCATGCACTGCATCATCACAGCCACACTGCATGCACTGCATCATCACAGCCACACTGCATGCAATCCATCATCACAGCCTCACTGCATGCACTGCATCCTCACAGCCACGCTGCATGCACTGCATCATCACAGCCACACTGCATGCACTGCATCATCACAGCCACACTGCATGCACTGCATCATCACAGTCTCACTGCATGCACTGCATCATCACAGCCTCACTGCATGCACTGCATCCTCACAGCCACGCTGCATGCAATGCATCATCACAGCCACACTGCATGCACTGCATCATCACAGCCACGCTGCATGCACTGCATCATCACAGCCTCACTGCATGCACTGCATCATCACAGCCTCACTGCATGCACTGCATCATCACAGCCTCACTGCATGCACTGCATCATCACGGCCACACAGCATGCACCGCATCATCATGGCCACACAGCATGCAATGCATCATCACAGCCACACAGCATGCACTATTAGACATAATGCTGGACATGCGCCACTACAATAAAAGTGAATTTCTAAGATGAAGGGATGTTAGGAGAAGAGGCCGTGACCTCAGACTAAAAAGAGATGGAATGGAAAAAGTTTTATGTTACTGAGAGGGTGGTAGATAAATGGAACAGCCTCCCAGCAGAAGTGGTAGAGGGTAATACAGTGAGGGGATTAAACACGCATATAATCCACTAAAGTGATTAATACCCTCACTGTATTACCCTCTACCACCTCTGCTGGGAGGCTGTTCCACTTATCCACCTTATCCTTTAATTTTACTCCAAATGTCTTAACTCTTATTACAAAGCCTGCTCTGTCGGTAGTGAGGAGTCCTGAAAGCGACAATACTCGGAATAATGCGGATATGTGTGTGTTTCTGCTGCCACCTGCTGGCGGAACCTCAGTAATACGCGCTATGGAGGATACTCGGGGTACGCCCAGGCGGAGCCCAAATCCTCCCCTGATGCCCCTCTCTCCCCCCTGATGCCCCTCTCTCCTCCCCTGATGCCCCTCTTTCCTCCCCTGATGCCCCTCTCTCCTCCCCTGATGCCCCTCTCTCCTCCCCTGATGCCCCTCTTTCCTCCCCTGATGCCCCTCTTTCCTCCCCCGATGCCCCTCACTCCTCCCCTGATGCCCCTCTCTCCTCCCCTGAGGCCCCTCTTTTCTAGGAGGTCGGAAGGTGTGCCCCGTAATGTGTATAGAAGCAGCAGGAGGCGGGGTTATAAATGAAATGGTTTTAATGTTTGTGGTATTATAAATGCCCCGCAGGCGCACCCCCCGCAGTTGATAGACTCTCCCGGGGCGCGGAAGGAGCCCCCGCTCGGTAGTTTGAGTAAAGTGATGGTGAAAGCGGAGGAGGCGACCCCCGATTCCCCGAAATGATCCCCAACACGGCCCCCCTATCATCATTCACCGGCAGCGTGTTACGCGTGTACAGTGACGGGCGGCAGCTCCGGTACGCACTATGCTTTCAATCACATCCGAACTAAAAAGAGGGCAGTAGACAAGTGGAATAGCCTCCCAGCAGAAGTGGTAGAGGTTAATACAGTGATGGAATCTGGGCTGTATTTATGACCTAATATATAACGGGCGACCTGCTTTTGTCGTTCCGCCCTGTGGGTGACCCGGGACGCCTGAAGCCCTGCTAGCCCGGGACACATCCCTCCAACAGAGCTGCCGCCTCTGCCGCCTCCCCGCGCCGCGTCTTCACCCCTTCCCGGCATGTAGGTCACTGGGGCGGAAGAAACGTTACTGGGTCGCCTCTCACAGAAATGGAGGCCAGATTTATTTCTCAATCCCAGGTGTCCCTACTCAGCAGGGCCAGTCCCTCCGCAAACACTCTATCGTAGGGATTATGTATCGGTGGCAACTCAGTGGTTCTAAAAACGGTCGTTATGGAAACCGTGACTTTACAGGAGGTAGAGATATTCTGAATGGAGTCACCTGTATTCAAGCAGGGATTCCAGCTGTGATATAGCAGGGAGAAAAGCACCGACGTCGGGACCCTGAGTGACAGCGCCGGAAACGTCCCCGGTAACAGCCAGCGCGGCAGAACTCCTCTGGGGTCTCCACGTCGGTCTCAGACACAACGAAAAGTAATAGAGGGTCAGAGGCTTTTTACATTACTGAAAGGGTGGCTAATAAGTGGAACCGCCTCCCAGCAGAAGTGGTAGAGGTTAATCTGGGACACTGGGATAACTATAAAGCCCCATTCCTGCCTGGTAGGATATCAGGACTGGGATCATTAGATTATATTTCCTTTTTTTAGTGTTTTCGCTGTGAAAAAGGAAACTTTTTAATAAAATTCAAGATACAAAAAATGTCTCCCCCTTAGAGTCTTCGGTGAGTAAAGCGCCGGTAATCCCAGCCAACACCGCTAGGGGGCAGCACTACCCCTTCGGGCTGCGACTTCAGGGATTTTCCTTCCTAAATTGTCAATATTCAGGGGAAATAAGATTAATTATTATTATTATTTTAAAGGGGGAAATAACTTAAAAACATTTTATTAATCCGTAGAGGATAAAAACCCTGCATGCATGATATTTCTGTATGTTTTTTAATTTTATTTTTTAGATTTTTGGGGGGAAAACCTCCGAGGATTCTGAGTGTGGATTCACCCCCTGCCACTTCCAAGAATGTTTAGGGTTTTGGTAGGATTTCCCACTTTTAGTGATTTTCGGGGTTTTTCTGTATAAAATCTCTATTATTGATGGATTTGTCTTGTTCCGGCTATGAGCAGCAGGTGGCGCTGCTGAGTGGCCCAGCTGCACCCATTCATTGCCTCCTTGCCCTGAGTGACAGGGGTAATGGTTAACCCCGTCCCCTCATCCATCTCTGCTGGAGGGGCTGCCAGTGCTAATAACTGCTTGGTCTCTGGCCTCGGTGGTCTCCGGCTGGGCTGTCATGGCGGCGGGTTTAATGGTTAACCGGCTCTCTGTTCTGCGTTTCCTGCCCTCAATGAATGTCTTTTAAGATATGAATTCCAGGCTTATCAATCATGCATTTACACTCAGGCTGCCAGCAATAGGGGGCCACGGGGGCCATACTGGCAAATCCTAGTCCTTTTGCATTTTAATCACCCATGACGTATATGAATGTCACGAAACATACTTACAAAGAATCAGCCAATACTCTGCTCAGAGATAACGCCTTGTCCGCAGATACATAGAACTCACCGGCAGATTGGCCCCATTCGGCCCCCGTCTAGTCACCTGTTTCTCCTGCTGTAAAGACTCAAACCTTAATCAGTCGTTGGTCCCGTCTTAGATTCAGGAGCCGTATGTCTATCCCGCGCATGTTTAATACCCTCACTGTATTACCCTCTACCACCTCTGCTGGGAGGCTGTTCCACTTATCTACTACCCTCTCAGTGACCGGCCCCTGTATAATGTATAGATACATCAGCAAGCCGGCCCCCTGTATAATGTATAGATAAATCATTGAGCCGGCCCCCTGTATAATGTATAGATAAATCAGTGACTGGCCCCTGTATAATGTATAGATAAATCAGCGAGCCGGCCCCCTGTATAATGTGTAGATAAATCAGTAACCGGCCCCCTGTATAATGTATAGATAAATCAGTGAGCCGGCCCCTGTATAAGTAGAGTAACTCTACTAAATGTATCCACGGAGAGGTAAGCTCTGGATCGGCTGCCTGCAGTGAAAGGGTTAATGGCGCGTTGTTATTATCCCTGGGAAGCTAATTGAGAGATGAGGATCCTTTCATCATTAACCCCAACACAGCTGCTGCATGTCGTACGCACAAAGGAGGGCTTGTCCCGGGGCAGGGAATCCAGTCCCTCCGGGGTCAGTGTGTCCCAGGGCAGGGAATCCAGTCCCTCCGGGGTCAGTGTGTCCCGGGGCAGGGAATCCAGTCCCTCCGGGGTCAGTGTGTGTGTCCCGGGGCAGGGAATCCAGTCCCTCCGGGGTCATTGGAAAGGGCAATATGTGCATTCCTCTGGCGCTCAATGGGTTAATAAAACGTGTTTTTAGGAATACTTTAGATTAAGAAACGATCACCGCGCATCGAGCCGTCCGCAGCATCTGCTAGTGACGTAATGCATATATTATAAATATATATCATAACAAGACTCTATCCGGCCAGACCAGTGTTTTAGGGGTTAAATCTCAGTACCTGATTAAATAATACATTGTTAAGGGCGGGCGGGCCGGCTGAAGGCCCTGTATAATGTGTAGTGAATGCGAGGAGAGTTCAGGGAAGTCGTCTGATTTACTGCTTTTATTGGAAATATTTAATTAAAAAAAAATACATAATAATTTCCTGCGGTCACCAAAATACTTCATTCTTATTATTATTATAAATTATTAGCATTTATACAGGAAACATTTCCATTCTACAGATTCTTCTTCTTATTATTACTTTATATAGCGAGAAATTAATTTTCAAATGTAGTAATTATTATTATTATTATTATTATTATTATTATTATCGATTTATATAGCAAGAAATTCCAATGTAAAATTATTATTTTTATTATAGAGAGAAATTAAATAAATGTATTTATTATTATTTATGTGTACAGTGAGAAATTCAGCACCACGCATATTATTATTATTTTTATTATTATTACTATTATTATTATTAATTCATATAGAGAGACATTAATGAAGTTATTATTATGATTATAGACACGACGCGTTACACAATCGTTAAATAATTGCATCTTCAGTTATTGTGCCCCAAATGCCTGTCCTGCGTCTCCTGCTGCCCCCGGGGTTTTAGGGCTCTTGCCCCCAGGGTGGTTCTGATCCCGCTGAGTGTGAGAGCGAGGCTCCGGACCCCCGAATTCCCAGATATTTGTAGAACCCCCCCATCCATCCTCCCCCCCGAATTCCCAGATATTTGTAGAACCCCCCCATCCATCCTCCCCCCCGAATTCCCAGATATTTGTAGAACCCCCCCAATCCATCCTCCCGCCCCCCGAATTCCCAGATATTTGTAGAATCCCCCCCAATCCATCCTCCCGCCCCCCCGAATTCCCAGATATTTGTAGAACCCCCCCAATCCATCCTCCCGCCCCCCGAATTCCCAGATATTTGTAGAATCCCCCCCCCAATCCATCCTCCCGCCCCCCCGAATTCCCAGATATTTGTAGAATCCCCCCCAATCCATCTTCCGGACCCTCGAATTCCCAGATATTTGTAGAATCCCCCCCATCCATCTTCCGGACCCCCATCCGATGCATTCCACGTCCCCCAGTGACAGGGTTAACGTTTAACCGGCTCAGTGCCATCCATCTGCCCCATTCAGGGGGAGCTGTGAAGCCCCCTGCGGAGATCGGGGTTAATGTGTAACGGCCGGGATTCCTCCGCGTTCTCCTCCCGGGGTCCGGCCGCCCCCTGCTGGGGTAAAATCACCGGAAACTGAAAATCTGCCCCGAACGGCCCCGGAATCGGAGAAATTCACAGAAAAGAAACATTTTCACTTTAGGATTTTTGAAAGCCAAAAACCCCGTCCTGCGATCAGAAAATAAATAATAATCCCACCCTCCAATGTTTCAATCCCGTCATCGTATTAGCCTCTGCTACTGGGAGGCGGCTCCACTTATCCACCACCCTCTAAGATGCCATCAGTGTTATAAAAGATGACAGAAGCCTTGCGGTGGCCCAGGGGAGGCGGCATCACCGACGTCTGCCCCACCAGCTGAGATTATAATATAAATAATGACATTTTATGTACACAGGATTCAGGGCTTTATATATCGCCATCATATAGCGCAGCGCTGTACATACATCCTCCCTCCGGTAGCCGGCGAGGGTTGAACTTGCCCTTGGCTGAGCTGTCACGGGGTATGAGGGGTATGAGGGGTATGAGGGACGTCTCGCCTCCTAGTCACGTGACTCTCGATAAATGGTTAACAGCCACCCAACGAGCCAGGCGTATATACAGCCCCCCCCCCCGACCCTGGCAAACATTAACCCTGTAACGGGGCAACAAGCACTGTGTGCAGCAGTTAGCCAGCCGCAGTCAGAGCCCGGCCCGCCTGGACACCGAAGGATCCTTAAAGTGGAGAGAGACACAAGTACGTTTCCGAGAGCGTTTCGGTCTCGTTTTTCTCTTCCTCATCTCTCTCTTTCCCATCTCCTCTCTCTCTTTCCTCTCTTCCTCATCTCTCTCTGTCTCTTGTCTCCCCCTTTTCTCTATTTTTCTCCCGGTCTCTCTTTCCCATCTCCCCTCTCTTCTCTCCCTCGTCTCTCTTTCCCATATTTCTTTCTCTCCCCCTTTTCTCTCTTCTCTCTCTTCTCTTCCGTGTCTCTCTCTCTCTTGTCTCACCCTTCTCTCTTTCCTCTCTCTTTTTCTCCCCTTCTCTTTCCCATCTCTTCTCTCCCCATCTTTCCTTTTCCCAATCTCTCTCTCCTCTCTCTTTCCCATCTCATCTCTATCCCCGTCTCTCTTTCTTCTCTACCGCTTTTCTCTCTTCTCTCTTCTCTTCCTCATCTCTCTCTCTCTCTTGTCTCCCCCCTTTTTTTCTTTCCTCTTTCTTCAATCTCTTTCCTTTCCCCCGTCTCTCTCTCACTCTGTCTTCTCCCCTCTCTCTTTTCCCCCCTTTTCTCTCTCTCTCTCCCCCATGCCGGATATGTTGAGCGCCGTTAGTCTTTTCTCTTAGGAGTCGTTTCTGAAAACATTTTTATTCTTTAAGGACATTAAAAATAATCTAAAGAATCTGAGAACCCCCCCCCAATTCATCCTCCCCCCCCAAAATTCCCAGATATTTGTAGAACCCCCCCCAATCCATCCTCCCGCCCCCCCCAAAATTCCCAGATATTTGTAGAACCCCCCCAATCCATCCTCCCGCCCCCCCCGAATTCCCAGATATTTGTAGAATCCCCCCCAATCCATCCTCCCGCCCCCCCCCAAATTCCCAGATATTTGTAGAATCCCCCCCCCAATCCATCTTCCGGACCCCCGTCAGATGCATTCCACGTCCCCCAGTGACAGGGTTAACGTTTAACCGGCTCAGTGCCATCCATCTGCCCCATTCAGGGGGAGCTGTGAAGCCCCCTGCGGAGATCGGGGTTAATGTGTAACGGCCGGGATTCCTCCGCGTTCTCCTCCCGGGGTCCGGCCGCCCCCTGCTGGGGTAAAACCACCGGAAACTGAAAATCTGCCCCAAACGGCCCCGGAATCGGAGAAATTCACAGAAAAGAAACATTTTCACTTTAGGATTTTTTCGTTTTTTTCTTTTCCGCTCAGCAAATTTACTCCGGAAAAAAGCCTGACTTTAAAGAATATACAATAGAAATAATATCACCCCCATCACCCCGAGCCGGCACCCGGGATCCCCGCATACAGCATAGAAAGGGGGGGAATCCGAATTTCCACGAAAATGTTGAATTTAATAGAATGTCGCGGGGGGGTCTCCACGCGCACTCGGATTTTGTTGAATATTGAATTCATTTTTTTGATTTGGAAAAGTCTATTTTGGGGAGAGAATCGCGCTTCTCGCCATTCCCGGGATATTTCTGCGTCCCCCCCGCCCCCCCCCCGTCCAGTGCTGGAATCTCTGGAATAACTCTTAAAGGGACAGCGTCCCAAAAACAATCTGACAAATGACATCATCACATCCTCTGAGTGCCGGGGATGAGTGAAGTCATAACGGACGCTCTTTTCCTCGCAATATCGTCATTTTGAGTAATAATGGAGTAAAAAAAGTTATCAGATCGGCCCCTCCCGGCCCCCGTCTAGTCCCCCATTTCTCCTGCTGTAGAGACTCAAACCTTAATCAGTCGTTGGTCTCGTCTTGGATTCAGGAGCCGTATGTCTATCCCACGTGTGGTTAATACCCACACTGTATTACCCTCTACCACCTCTGCTGGGAGGCTGCTCCACTTTTCTACTGCAATAAATAACTAAGGCTGAACATAGTATGGCGAGTTGAAACGTCCTGTTTTGTGACGTTGAGGAGGAGACTCGTGTGGCTTGTGTTTTCATGTCTCCCTGTTGCCGCTGTGTGACACGGTAAATGGTTAACCGGTATAACCGTCATGACGCTCACAGCGATGGCTGCCGGTACTAACGGCCCAGAGATGGGGCCCCAGACACAGCCGGCCCCCGGGATGCTACCTGTCAATCACAGCGGAAATAATCACGCTCCATACGGAGGTCTCGGCGCTGCCACCCACGGCCGGTGGGGTTAAACATGCATGGGGCTGATATCATTTTATCAGCGTGTGCCGGAGTGTCAGACTCCCCATATCCCCGGCCGTGCCCGTGACAGGGTTAATAATCACCCCGCGCAGACAGCTCCGTAGAGGCGAGTGTCGGGGGGTTATTGGTTAACTCCGGAGGCCACCGGACAGATTTAATGTCCACTCAGGACTCCGGAGACAGGAGAGTCACCACTTCAGGTCCCTGACATTCTTCAGGAGCCGTATGTCTATCCCATACATGCCTAATACCCTCACTGTATTACCCTCTACCACTTCTGCTGGGAGGCTGCTCCACTTATCCACCATCCTCTCTGTAAAGTAAAACTTCCTTCCATCTCAGTCTCTGACTCTCTAGTGTTGGATTCCGGTCTCTTGTTGTTACTTTTCTTCTCCCGTCCTTTATTAACCCCTTTATGGATTTAAATGTCTCTCTCCTATCTGCTCTCTTTTCTCCTGTCTCTCTCTTTCTCATCTCCCCCCCTTCTCTCTCTTCTCCCCCCCTTTCTCGCTCCTGATTCTTTTCTCTCAGTCCCTCTCTTCTATCCCCGGTCTCTCTCTCCTCTCTCTTTTCTCCCCATCTCTCCTCTTTCTTTTCTCCCCGGTCTCTCTCTCCTCTCTCTTCTATCCCCGGTCTCTCTCTCCTCTCTCTTTTCTCCCCATCTCTCCTCTTTCTTTTCTCCCCGGTCTCTCTCTTCTCCCCCAGGCCGGACAGATCGAGCCGCGTTGTTTTTCTTTAGGTTCATTAAAGAAGTTTTCAGAGTTTGAGAGGAAAGAGAGACATGGTTAGAGAGTCTGTGATTTCCTCAGTCCGGCCCCTGCGGGTCGGCGCCGGAACTTTCTAAACCCCTTAGAATGTAGTAAAGTCTAGAATTCCGCTCCCGTGTATCCAGATTCCGGTGACAGATCTGAGAATCCCCCCCAATCCATCTTCCGGACCCCCGTCCGATGCATTCCACGTCCCCCAGTGACAGGGTTAACGTTTAACCGGCTCAGTGCCATCCATCTGCCCCATTCAGGGGGAGCTGTGAAGCCCCCTGCGGAGATCGGGGTTAATGTGTAACGGCCGGGATTCCTCCCAGGGTCCGGCCGCCCCCTGCTGGGGTAAAACCACCGGAAACTGAAAATCTGCCCCGAACGGCCCCGGAATCGGAGAAATTCACAAAAAAGAAACATTTTCACTTTAGGATTCTTTTAAGCTCAGTAAATTTACTCCATAAAGGGGCGGAAAACAAAAACTGCCCTCCAGACGAAAATGCCACCTTTGTGGCCAGAAGTATGCGGACGCCTCACCATCACACCTCTATGAGTTAGCGGGGCGCCCCAGACAGGTGTTATATGAAGCCCCCCCGTGCGGATATAACGGCGTCCGCTCTCCTGGGGAGGATTTCCATGAGATTTTGGGGAGTTTCTGTGGGATTTCTGCCCGTTCATCCAGTAGAGCGTCTGTGAGGTCCGGCACTGATGTTGGATGAGACCCCCGGCTCGCAGTCTCCGTTCCGGTTCATCCCCAAGGGGTCCGATGGGGTTGAGGTCGGGGCTCTGTGCAGCTGGTAAAGTTTTTCCTCCCCAAACTCGTCCGGCCCGTGTCTTTATGGCACTCGCTTTGCGCGCCGGGGCCGCTGCGATAGAAAAGGTTTCCCCCCAAACTGTCTCCGCAGCGCTGGAAGCGAGGATCTCGGTGCTGAACCCTTCGCTGGAACTGCGGGGCCAACCACTGAAAACCGGCGCTGTGCATTCTGGGATATATCCCGGCCATGCCCATGACAGGGTTAATAATCACCCCGCGCAGACAGCTCCGTAGATGAGTGTCGGGGGGTTAATGGTTAACTCCGATGTCACTATTTGTCTTCCGGAGGCCACCGGACAGATTTAACGCCACTTCAGGTCCCTGACAGTCTTCAGGAGCCGTATCTCTGTCACATACATGCTTAATACCCTCACTGTATTACCCTCTACCACTTCTGCTGGGAGGCTGCTCCACTTATCCACCACCCTCTCTCTAAAGTAACTTCCTTCCATCTCAGTCTCTGACTCACATAGCTATATGACCATCCTATATATATATATATATATTCACGAACACCTCCAGCCATGATCAGTTCTACTGTGGAACCATTCCAAGCATCCACTACTTTTTTATTAAGGCCTGGGTGGGATCCTTTTTGTGTTCTCTCAGCGGGGTGTCTGCTCAAATGGCTCCTCTTTCAATAAATATTTATTTTAAAACTATATTTTTCGGTGTTTTTATGTCCCTTCCCTCAAATAGTATTTTTTAACACATGATGGAGTCCATTTCTGATGTTGCAGACATCCATTAGTTATCGGAGACAGAAAATCGGACTTCTTTCCTGTTTAACTCCTCCCCCTGCTGCGTCTGCTGAATCAGGAAGTGTCCGTCAGTACACTTCCTGCACGCGCTCAGTCACAGAAAACTCAAGCTTTATTGTCCGCTTTGCGATATTTCCACGGACACCCGGAATCCTTCCTTATCTTATTGCCGGAACCACCGAGTAAAATGTTTTTTTAGAACCTGCGAGTGAATGAACCAATCGGATTGCTCAGTGCTGTGCGTCCAGCCGGCTCGCCTGCGAATAGTAACGATTAATGTATGAGACGCCCGTCTGTGGAGGAGAGATGGAGGTTGGGGAAGAGTTAAGGCACGGCCCAAGACATAATGCCGCCTGGGGCGAAGTTTAAAATGATTTATCTATACATTATACAGGGGCCGTTCGCTGATTTATCTATACATTATACAGGGGCCGTTCGCTGATTTATCTATACATTATACAGGGGCCGGTCACTGATTTATCTATACATTATACAGGGGCCGTTCGCTGATTTATCTATACATTATACAGGGGCCGGTCACTGATTTATCTATACATTATACAGGGGCCGGTCACTGATGTATCTATACATTATACAGGGGCCGGTCACTGATTTATCTATACATTATACAGGGACCGGTCACTGATTTATCTATACATTATACAGGGGCCGGTCACTGATTTAACTATACATTATACAGGGGCCGGTCACTGATTTAACTATACATTACACAGGGGCCCGGCACACTAACTTATCCATACATTATACAGGGCCAGCTCGCTGATCTTACGTGGCTGTAGATAAAGTGCCCACTGCTGATTATAGGAAGTGAAACATGGCCTTTTTTGGCCATGCACAGGTTAACAAAAATAGCATCAAGACTCCCCTTTCTCACATTTTTTTCTGTCCTTGTTGTCATGGTGATTTGATTTGAGCTGAGCGCTCACCACTTTCCATGGATTAAAATCACTTCGCGTGTCACCAGACTCTACCTTTTCCTCTTGGCGCTTTCTCTTTCCATATTCTCTCCCTATCATCGTCCTCCGGCCTCCGCGCCTTCACTTCCTGCCCCGCAGATACCGGCCTCCATATCCATTATCCCTGCCCATCCCGTCTTCATCTTCCTTATCTTTCCTTCCATATCACCACCCCACATACACACACATACATACATACACACATACACACATACATACATGCATACAGACATACATGTATACATACACACATAAATACAGACATACACACACATACTTACATACATACTTACATACATACACACATACATACATACACACATACTTACATGCATACATACACACACATACATACATACATACATACACGCATACATACACACATACATACATACATGCATACATACACGCATACATACATACATACACACACATACACGCATACATACATACATACACACACACATACAGACGTACACACACATGCATACATACATACACACATACATACATGCATACATACATACATACACATACATACCCCCCACACACACCTATTCTGCCTCTCGTTCTCTATCCCTGCTCCCTGGTTAATTCCGCGTCTAACGTTCTCGCTATCTTAGATCTATTCCTACAGCCGCTGCTATTTTTGCGGCCCCGCTCTGGCCCCCATGCCAATAGCCAAGCGGGGCTTTGTGTAACGGCGATAAAGGAGACGAAGGGTTATTTTACACATTCTTCACGACTTGATCCGAAACGAGGTCGATGGAACCTCTAGAACCAAAAGCCCATTCATTTCTTTGCCCAAATGTAAGATGCGGGACTCCCTACACAATATAGGAGAAGTATGACTGCCGAGAACATGTACTAGAACCTCGAGAACCTCGAGAACCACCAAGCAACGTCTCGATGCATCAGAATGACGGTTCCATTGCTACATACACTGCATTCCAAACCCTTTTAGAAAAGAAGCTCATTGGCCCTGTCACGCATCGAAGCCCCCACCACACATCGATGCCCCGGGCAGAAAAATCATTTAATGAGGGAACGCCAGGATTCCAGATTACCCTTCGTTCTAAACGTTCCATCGATATTTATAAAAAGAGTAAATAGCGGATCTGGGGGGGCTGTGGTCATAATTACTGACGCTTTGATTCATTTAGGGAACGAAGCTAAAATGGAAAGAAGAAATATATATTTTTGTTGAATTTAATTAAAAAGTTACAGATCTTGGCCAGGTTTTCTCGTGTCGAATCATTCAAGACAGAGAAGTCTTGGAGGTTTGGTGGGAGGATTTTATATTTAATACGTTGTGGGCTGTGGATGCGGGCTGTCAGCTGTGCAATCTCTTACATGAATAAACGGTATACATGTACAGTGGTAGATAAGTGGAGCAGCCCCTCAGTAGAAGTGGTAGATAGGCTGGGATAGGCATATGGCGGCTGACTCTCAGACCAGACCAACGACTGATCAAGGTTGGAGTCTTAAATGGGGGGAATGAGGCACATTCTATGCTTCTATGTTGTGTAACTGTGAAGAGAGTCTCTCCAGGGATCATCACTGAATCTGTTCGTCATCTAAGACAGTTTGGGGAAATCTACTGGAGTGGAGGTTGGGTTCCGTAGATCATAGAGGTTTAGAGACTCTTCGCAGGTCATAGGCCCAGCTGTTATGTCTTGAGGGCCCTTCACCAGGAGCCATGGAGGTATGCCTGGTGGCATCTGCCAGACCTTCTAATTTGGTATAACGTTCCTATTGGCACTGGTTAACATCCAATCAAATCTCTTTCCAAAGGATCCGCCAACTCAAACATGGTGCCATACGCCGCATAATACAATTCCTAGAAATAATAGATAGATCTAGAGATTTATCCTGAATAAGTAACCGACTCAAACCTCAAGTACGAGATTCTACGATGGAATCCCCACATAGAAGATCCAAGAAACTCATGGATTCCATTGATAATTACGATAGTCTGTGACATCATTAAAAACGCCCTTCCCAGCCAATGGAAGACAAGTCAGGCAGACAGCCCATCTACCGTTGGCCGCACATAGTTCCGAGGACCTTTCTTTAATGCTGTCTAAAACACGTAGACTGTATATGCATGATCTCTCCGGCCCCCGTGATTCTGTGAATGTTGGCCATAACTGGCCGGGGTTGTCATCATTTAGATTGACACGAAAAGTAATGTTTTATTATCTAAATATTCGAGCAGGAGATTGTGTTGCTGAAAAGCCACGTCCAACCCACCTTCCCCCCGATAAACTCCAGGAGCCGCCACGCAAGTAACAGGAATTAGCATAAACACCCCGTACAGCAGACGGGAGATGTGACCGGCTCGTTAAAATGCACCGTGAAGTGATGACAAGCAAAACACTTTAAATAGGGAGCCTCCTCCAGAAATAGACGCTTTAAAGACTCCCCCTGCTCAGGAGTATCTGGAGCTGTGAGGTTTGTAGCAAGTAAATAAAACTTTGCAGCCTCTCCGATCGTTGCAGATGGGAAACGACCCCATATTCCAGAGGACATCCTCTGGAAAAACCTCTGGCAACTGATACTGTAGACCTCCAGAATGACCCTCTTGTTAGAAACCTAGAACCTGCCGAAGGATCAGACCCATCCGACCCATCAGGTAGACATGTGCAAATGGCGTGGGATGGAATGGGTTGGAATGGAATGAGTTTGGGATTCAATGGGTTGGGACATAATGGGTTAGAATGGAATGGGTTGGGATAGAATGAGTTGGAATGGTATGAGCGTGTGATGGAACCTCATGGGACATCGGCAAAGCCGTACACACCTTGGTGCCATAATACAGCAAGCAGGGGACTATACAATGCTACACAACTGTCTAAACTGGCATGTCCTGATACCCTTTCAACAGCCCCCTTTGGCTCTACGGCTCCTGCAAGATCATGGGAATCTACAAAGGTAGGTAGAAGCGGACTGTGGACCTGATGAAGGCTACAGACCAAATTTTGCTTAGGAAGACACTAGCGGGGCTGGAGGAGCAGCAGTAGAAGCACAACCCAGTCAAGGTTCTAAACTGGCTCTGTGTCATTGTTTGAGATGAAATCTAGAACACAACTCAACTGGCAGGGCTGAGAGGAACACGCCAACATCACAAGAACCCCACATGGAGCAGTGCCGTGTTAGACGTAGAAAGAGCAAATATGGCAAAGATGACCATCTAGGTTTCTTCCTCAGCCATATTATACCCCTGAAGAAGAGATAGTCTTGATACAGTACTTCAGTTAGCCAACAAAGGTGTCACCAAATGTGCTCTTTCTCTAGAGTCAATCAGCCTTTCCAAGTACTATTATCTAGAAAACGGCATCTGTCTTCGGAAATCTCTTGTGAAGGTGGCGCTGTCTCATTGACCGGATCAGAGTAATGTTGTTGGGATAATGTTCACTGTTATGTTGTTCAAGGAGGATCCATAGCCACATCTCACAGCCATGTCTTCTCCGGAGGACTCACATTGACCCGTTTATGGTATGTGCTGTCTTTGGAGTAATCCAAGGTCCAGCCAGACGTTCTATCAGACATCAGCTTCCAAGTGGCGTTCTCTCACACGTCTGCACAGAGAACCGTCTCAGCCACCGGCGCGTAAGGTGTAGAAAGTGTCCTTCTCAGCCGTGTCACCAGACCTCGCCAGCAGTCAAATAAAAATAGTATCTCTGAAGGATGTAAAAAAAGTGCTTATTGTCCATCGGTAATATCTTAACGCATTAAATATGTCTAATGGCAGATTAGTTTACGTCAGCTGATAACACGTTCAGAGAGACAGACGCAGCTCTCGATAATAACTCCGCAGGTAATAAGCGGGATTAGACAGACTCTACTCCTGATGAAGCCAGTTAAGTGAAACGCATCGGCGGCAGTGACGCCACTTCTCGCGTCCGCCTGATGGGTAAGTGTTTGGTGGTACGCGGGGGGCCTTAAGCCGCCTTCCATCATTCCAGAGCAGACATTGATGGAACTTGGTTTAAACCTCTGGCACTCAGTGGTACCTCTGAGCTCCACCGTTCATTAGACGGCTTTCTCAACGCCCGCTTATTACACGATGAGTAATCTGGAGTCATTACCTCTCAGGCTATATTCTGTTTTCACCGCCATTCCACATGCTTCTCTAGGATATGTGAGCCCGTTAGATAATACATCACGTCGTACACCCCCAGCTACCGAGTGCCTACCAACATACGGACATAGGGAGCAGAAGACATCCAGTCCAGATATCCCTTCACCTCACTAGACCACCCAAAGGGGCCATGGAGGTTTGTGAGAGGACATTGAGGGACTTGGCTCCAAGTTGCAGTTTCTGTGCACCACTTGGTGAGGAGGTCTTCTGGATCAACAGCTACGGATATTTGGGACCCTGCGCATGCTTTTGGCCTAATTACCTAGCTAAGAAGGTATAATGTTAGGTATTTTGGAGCGTCTCATCTCTCCTTCCTCACTTCGTTCTCTCCTCTATCTTCTTTATTCTCTCTCTTTTTTCTCCTCTCTCTTACTCCCTTTTCTCTTTTCTGTCCTGTTTGTTCTTTTTTCTTCTTGCCTTTTCTTTCTCTCTCCTGCCATTTCTCTCTTCTCTCGCCTGTCTTTCTTCTCTCTCTTCTCCTTTTTTCTCTTCTCTTGTCTCCATTCTTCTTTTTCTCTCCTCTAACCTCTCATCTTTCTCTACCACACCAAACATTGTAGCAGCACACCCTTAAACCATACCTGTGACCACATCCCAGCCTCAACTCCTGACCCAACCTCTCAGGAAATGGACCGGGAGAAGGTGGCAGCCATAGACGCCCCATAGGCCCAGCTCTCCAGGTTCCTTTGGAAATATATAGGGGTTCTGTCTGAGGGTTACAGTGAGTCTAGACATGGATCTCGTTGCCCACCTCACTGCCGATGCCCAGGAGATACGACTGGGGTCATTAGCTCCTTCATGCTGGGAAAATAGCGGTTCTAGATTGCCCCAGTGGGGGGAGGGGGTAATCTGTGATATCCATGAAGATAATTCCTCTTTGATGGCACAAGTGAGCTCAGGTCCCACGAGTTGTCCGTTCTCCTCTGAGTTTGTCTCGTATTTTTTGCCTTGTGGAAATCATCCGCTTTTACGTTTTTATTTTCTTTTTGCTATCTAAGACTCGAGGGCCAAATACTTCGATGTAATGTAATCTACTGGGGGGGGGTCTCAGGATAAGGGTTTTGTCTACTTAGGTATTAAACATGCGCAGGATAGACATACGGCTCCTGAATCTAAGACGAGACCGACGACTGATTAAGGTTTGAGTCTTTACAGCAGGAGAAACGAGCGACCAGACGGGGGCCGGATGGGGCCGATCTGCCGGCAGATTCTGTGTTTCTAGGGTGAAATAAGGTTATTTATTGTGTTGTTATAATATTTGAAAGCAATGCGATTGCCCCGATCCTCCATGCCTGGGTTGGAGAGCCTGCTTCATTCATTCATTCATTCATTCGCATCGCGCTGACGGCACTCGGCTCCGATACAATTAACATCGTTATGTATGGATGCCCTCGCCGCGGAGCACAAGGGCTTCTCCGCTTCCAGTCCCTATCAATGAGTATTTCCCATTCAATAACCCTTCTACGCACCCCCCACACACACTCACTATCCGCCTGCTCGTGTCCTAGAGGTATCCGGTGAGCGGGAGCCGGGTTAAGGAGCGCGTGCTGGGATTGTAGGCCACGGGTCGGCAGGTCCAGGGAGGGAGCGTCACGATACGCCTAACATCAGCGACACGGAGCGTGTCTACAAACACACAATTCTTTGCGTTACACTGAGAGGCGCAGACAGGCAACAACTCTTTACTTAGGCCAGTCCCTCTCTCTCCCCCCTGATACCCCCTCTCCTCCCCTGATACCCCTCTCTCCTCCCCTGATACCCCTCTCTCTCCTCCCCTGATGCCCCTCTTTTCTAGGAGGTCGGAATGTTTGCTGGGTATGAGGGGATCGCAGGGTTCTACAGCCCTAAAAGCCCCGATAATGTGTATAGAAGCAGCAGGAAACGGCTTTATAAATTAAACGGGGTAAATAAACCCCCAGTATTATTCTTCTAAATGCCCCACCCAGTGACACAAATACCCCGCAGTGGGGCACAAAGTCACATAAAGTGTCTGTAAACACTCAAACCTTAATAAGTCGTCGGTCTCGATTCATGATCCATGCATGTGTAATTTCCCCTGACAGTTCTAATTTCCCCTCTACCACTTCTGCAGAGAGGCTGTTCCACTTATCTACTACCCTTTCGGTAAAACTGTTTTTCTTTTTCCCCCATTACATCTCAAGACTCCAACCTTCTCGGTCTAGATTTTAGATTGTTCTAACATTTCTGTATACTGTCATAATTAAGTAATAATAATTTAATAATTAATAATAATAATATATATATATATATATATATACACACC
This sequence comes from Spea bombifrons, assembly GCF_027358695.1. Lineage (NCBI taxonomy): Eukaryota > Metazoa > Chordata > Amphibia > Anura > Pelobatidae > Spea > Spea bombifrons. The sequence goes on along the minus strand of NC_071087.1, from coordinate 3,882,649 downwards.
GGTATACAGATAGATCGTTAACCCATTACACACCATCAACCACGCTAACAAATCCATTGTTTAAAACCAACTTTATTTCTTTGAAAAAATAAACAATTCAAGTTTTTTTCTTTATATACAAAAAAAGAACGTGATAAATACGACAAGAAGCTGACGATAAAAAAGAACTTTGCCAGGTGTGTAAAAGGGGGAAAAAAAGTCTATTTCTCATCTGACTTAAAAAATAGTTTTAACCCCTCGCCGCCCGCCGCGGAAAAAATATCCGTGGAGATAAAATTCCTCCGTAACAAATCATTTTTTTATTATTATTATAATTTTTTACGATAGCAGCATAAAAATACAGCAGATTATTAACTCACTAAGTGCCGGACAAAAAAGAGGATTTATGTCTACTACAAAGGCTCCATACAAATATTGTGAGTATTTATAGAAATCTATGATGTCATTTCATACACCGCAGCAAACCCCCCCCCATTCATAGCGTTTTTTTTTGTTTAAAAAAGTTACTTTTCTGTGTTTCTCAGTCCGTGAGGGGAATTCAATCCCTCCTTTAAGTCTCGGGCTTGGCTCGCTTGGCGGGGAACTGTCCGCACTCTTGGTGCTGAGCTCCAAATCTCTCGGCGCGGTCACCTTCTTCTGTACAGGCGTAGCGTCTCCGGCTACTGAAGCAGTGTAGGTTCTCGGCGATGACAGGTACGGTATACGTCGGTTTCACGGTTTTGTATACATCAGACTGTAAAGATAACAGAAGATTGAGCCATGCAGGCAACAGCAGAGCCACGAACTTAGCTCCTTCCAGACCACGAGGAGCTGGCAGGTTGACCATGTGGAGGAAACCTCTCCAAGGTAAAGGTGGAACCCATAATCCAACTTTGGTTTGGAGGTATCTTATAAGGTTCCGAATGATAAGCCCATGGCGTAGAAGCCAAGTCCCTTGAGTTTCTCCTCCGTCCTGGCCTTCTGCTTGAGGTGGACCTTGCCGTGTCTTTTCTTTTCGTCGCTCCGAGCGAACCTCCTCCCGCACAGGTCGCAGGAGAAGGGCTTCTCACCAGTGTGAGTCCGGATGTGGGTGGTGAGGTGGTCGCTGCGGCTGAAGTTCCTCAAGCAGATCCTGCATTGGAAGGGTTTGTGTCCGGTGTGGATTCTCAGGTGTCTATTAAGCTCATCCGACCTGGCGAAGCTCCTGATGCAGCTCTCCACCGGGCAGGCGAAGGCCTTCTCGTGAGGTTTGGGGCGAAAACACTTGGCAGGGAATTTGTTTCTCCTGTACTTCTTCCTTGGCTCGCCGATTGGGTTCCCTCCATCGGCTGGGAGGACGGTGTGGTCCGCGCTTGGGGAATGGCCCAGAAAGTCGGCGGAGATGAGTGGTGGGGACTGGTGATGAATAGAGTCCTCCTGCCTCATAAGCCCTGGAACCATTGCCACTTGAGGTCCCAGATACTTGAAATCTACCATCAGCTGAGGTTTCAAGTCCACCTTGGTCTCGTTAAAATCTGTCTGGTAAGTCTCTGACGGGCAGGTGAAGTCCATGGCGTTGTAGAGAGCACCATCATCTGCCATGGTGCCCATGTGTGGCTGGCAACAGGCGGAAAGGACGTTCTCCACCTTGGACTCCAGTGGGTGAAACATGGGCAGCGATCCATCAGACTGCAAGAAAGTGTCTGGCTGGTAGGAACTTGGGCCAAGGTTTTGGGGGGTCTGGGTTTCCCACTGTTGGCATATGGAACCGAATGAATCCAGAGAGGGGGACACGGGGGAAGCATCCAATTCTTGCTTGCCCGGAATCACCTTGGAGTCAAAAAAGCATTGTGAGGAGCAGGAGCTGCCCAGATTCGGTGAACTCGGCACCTGATGAATGTCCTCGGTGCTGCTAAAGGCAGAGTAAAGCTGGCTGGCGTAGGGCTGCGGGACGCTGATGTCCAGGCTGGGTTGGGAGTTGGAGTAAAGGTCCATGTGGTTCTGCATGGCCTCGGGAACAGAATAAAGCGCCTCTTGTCTCCTTGGCCGTTGCGGGGCAGAGAAAGAGGACAGGCCCAGGATGCCCGACATGATGTTAAACAGGGTTTCTTGGTCTTGGTGGTTGTCTGGGGCAGTCTCGATGAAGAAGCTCCCGGAGTAGTTGAGCGGGAGAGGTGGGGAGGGCTGGCTGCCGAGGAATAAGTAGTCGGCGGTGTCTCCATTTTCTGGAGGTTAAAAGAAAAAAAGACACCGGTGAGTTAAAAGCGTCCAATATCTCGCCCCCCGAACGCCTGACATTCCAACAGATATTCATACAGAACTCTGCGCCTCTTCAAAATGGTTCTGATGGCAGGTTTAACACTTTAAGGGTCACGGAACACCCCCTCCCAACTAATATATATCATATTATTCTATATAACCCAGAAAACATAGCAATACCCCCCCAGAAATGATACACGGGGGCAATTAACACAACATTACAAGAGGTTCCAGCAAATCGAACACTGAGGCGCGCACGCTCCGGCATTGTATCTACTACGTCTAATTAACCTGAAATCATCGGGATTTATCCGGCAAATCGCCATATATAGTCATTTCAATTAAAAAAAATCTAGATAAATATGAACATTTCCTACCTTCATGGAAGCCAGATGTAAGCTCCTGGGTCCTGGGGGGCTGCTGCTGCGGCTCTCCGGGGGCCATGGCTCGCCCTGCTTCTCCTTCTTCTTTCAGGTCACAGCCCTCCTGGAATTTGGGATGGAGAGAGTCCTGGCGGGAGAGATCCATCAGTTCCCAGAGCATTAGATGGTGGGGAGGAGGAGAAGGTGGAGGACAAAGCTCGGGGTAGATGTGAAAAGGTAACAGCCAGGCTGGAGGTCCTTAACAAGTGCTAATGAGGGTCGCGGCTGTGTGTGGGGGGCTGCGGAGACCCCTCTCCGCTGAGCTCGGCTGTGTTTGTGACCATGCTCCGGAGCTGCCTCCCTTTTATATCTGCGGCGGAGGCAGCCTCTGATCTTCCGCTGCCGGGGATCTCTCCTTTTCAGGAGCCTCCCGTGACGCGGCCGTGACGTAAAAGCCCATATAAGGACACAGGATGTAGGATGGGGAGACCCAAAAAGGAAAATCTCTTTATTGTGGGTTTTTTTTCTTTTTTTTTCATGCTATTTATTTATTTCATTATCGCTATTAATGATAATACAAAAAAACAACAACAACCAGAAGGGGAAAAAAAAAGTTGTGAATTATTATTATTATAACAGCCCTGAAGCTGCACGGCTGGGACAACTCCCAGTATGCTCAGCCAGGGGGGAAATCGAAGGGTCTGGAAGTGGGGGATTTGGATGATAAGACGAATTAACCATTTCAATGCACGTGTCAGTGAGGATAGTAGCACTGAGCATCTTTAAAGGGTCCAAATGTCTGGTTTTTAAACACTCAGTCCGGTGCCTGCAGGGTTTTGGGGGTTAAATGTCTGGTTACAGCCACAAAGCAGCTCTTGTGTGGGGGGGGGATTAAGGGTTAAACTGTGTGGCCAAGATGTTGTGGACTACAACTCCCATCAGGTAGCTGGCTTCATATGATGGGGGTTGCAGTCTAAAGCTGGGCTGGCAGATGCCGGCTGAGGGTAGTGGTAGTTATCGTTCGCAGAAGGACCTGCGATCTCTTCTGATTCCATGGCTGGGGCAGCGCCGGCTTCATGAACTAAATAAAAATAGAAAGTGAAAAGATAGATAGATAGAAGACAGATCGGCCCCCATCCGGCCCCCGTCTAGTCCCCCGTTTCTCTTGTAGTAAGGACTCAAACCTTAATCAGTCGTTGGTATCGCCTTAGATTCAGGAGCCATATGCCTATCCCATGCATGGTTAAACCTCTACAACCTCTGCTGAGAGGCTGTTCCATGCATCTACCACCGTAAAACCTTTCTTACATTCCACCTAAGCCTCTGCGCCTCTCCGCTGTCAATAAGCGGTCGGAGGTGTGAAGCGACATTATGGACTATTTATTATTTTTATTCCAGGCAAGAAAAAAATAGCTTTATTCTCATTAGGTCCGGAGATATCAGATAATGTCCAGAAGAAAAATATATAATAACAATCATATAACATATCCAGCCGTCGGCCGCTGACCTTAAAGTGCCGGCGCCCCCTCGTTATCCTCACTACAGCCCTGTAACTATATATATATACCGTATATATAATAATAATAATTGTTATTGAAAGGATGATGCTTTTTACAGAAACTGTGAATTTCTGCGATTTCGATTCTCACGGTCTCTGCGGGGTTAATGCTGCCGTTCCACTGAGTGCTTAAATTGCGCTGTCTAGCGTGTTGGACGACGAGACCTCATCAGAGCGGCCGCTACGTTCTTCCCTTTAACGCGTAAATCGCATGAAAGCCGCCTGGAAACCCTTTTGTGGCGACGATCTATCAGCGGCTGCTTTTGTGTCACATGACAGCGTTCCCAGAAAAGAATGACGAGTGAAACATGCGTGTGCGTGATTAAAGGGACATTTCTAGGAATCTAGCAGGACTGGGAATGAGGGGTTAAACGCTGCTTTAGGCTAGCAAAGTGTTACATTCAGCAGAGTGAGTGGGACAGCAGCTTTAGCGCAGCATCCAGCCCCTGGTTCCAGGTCATGGTGTGGGGGTCACTGAGCTGGGAGTCGGCTGCCCTCTAGTGGACTGCGGCAGGAACTGCACACAGCCTCAGAAGGCAAACTTTTTGCCCAACTTGTTTTACTTCTTAAAAAGCGGATTTACGTTTCTTAGACTATACTTTTTTTCAGTGCGTTGCATCACCAAGGCCAAAATACATCATTTTCAAACGGCTTTCTTTATTAATGTTTTGGCGCGCGCTTTGGAGTAACCAGTGGCATATTGTGGCCAAATTAAGATGAAATATCTGTTAAAATATTTTAAAAACGCTTCAGATATTTTTTTAAATTTTCCTTTGTCTTAAATATTGGTCTAAAATATTTCTTTTCTTCCCATTACCCGTATCATACAATATTGAGTCCAGCGCGTGTAAAGTGCTGCCCCCTGCAGTATGCACGCGGTATAACAAGAGAATCAGTTATGATGAGTTATTAATTTATATGATGTCATCACATTTAGCAGAACATAACAAGGTTACCCGCTTATACATCCTACGACGTGCTACAGTATCTTGTCATAAAGAAGTAGCCACTGCTACTGCGGGATATGATGGTGCCTTTAAAATTATTAATAATATTTATGAGGGTCCCAATGTCAATAGGGTCACCCTAAAGGAGGTAAAGTAGCATGCAGTCCACATGAGCAGCACTATAGATTGTTCGGTGGTCTCCCCTAGAACACTGTAATTGGAGGGGGGGTCATGCCTAGGGGCCAAGGGTCCTGAGGACTGTTGATCCAGATCTTCCTGTAAAGCTTCTCGTCCCTTTAAATCCCCCATACATCGAGGCGGCCGTCTGATCCCCAGAGGAATCCCCGCGCCTCGTGGTGATGTCAGCGTGTTTCCCGTGTCAGACCCTGGCACGGAGCGAGCGATGGCTGGGTGGTGTTCCCTGCCGCGTGTATCGGGTGCAGATGGTGAGAGGCGGGAGACGGGCCGTGGGAGGCGAGGATCTCTCGTTGCTCTGCAAACAGCTTCCCAGTCTCTATTTAGTTGTTTCCTTTCTTAACGGGATTCCAGATACCCCCACCGGCCGCCGAGCCCCCCCCCCAACGAAGCGCGACCTTCACGGAACGCGGCGTCAGGCTGTCTGCGGGTTCTAGGTAACGCAATACGAAAGCTCTGAAAGCCTCGCCTTCTACTCAGCAAACCAAGGAAATTATTCATTGTGGGGGGGGCATTAAAAAATGTGCGGAGGATCTTTTGACCAGGTGACAATTTGGCTCAATGACGTAAAAAATAGTAAAAAAAAATGTATATGTAGAAAAGCACGGAACCTCGTCTTTGTTTTGCGAACATTCTTTCCGTTCACGTAGGATTTTCTCTTTTTCGTTAAAAAAAATGGGAGAAATGGTCCCAGCTGGGGGCGCCCGGGTCCGTTTTGGCCTAACTTTGGCGAGAAGCGCCAAGCAGCCTTTCTTTTGTCGCCTGACACCTTGGGCTTTGAAGAAAAGAAAAAATAAGATGAGAGAAACGTAATAAATCTTAGCAACGGAACGCAGACAGAGATAAGCGAGACGCTCTAGAAGGTTCACAGAACGCGCCTTTATTTTACCCGATGTTGGTTGGTGGCGCATTGTCAGCATTTGGGCCGAGATACGAACCTCTTTATGGAACTGTGGAGATGGACTTGGGCCGATGACTAAAAAAAAGCCCTCGAAACCCCCGACTTCTGTAAAGTAGGACACTCTCTCCTCCACCACTTAAGGTCTGTGGTCTTCAGATCCATATTAAGTCAGTGCCTAGCAACCTCACCAAGGACACCATGTGGTGGCATCAAATTGCTCTCCAAACGTTAAGCGTTGGGGGACGGCCAAAGTTCTTTGCAAAGTTTGGGTACAAAAGAAATAATTTGAGTCGGAGAACGAGAAGAGACCCAAGTTCTGAAGATGCCTCCGTCTTCGCCAAATTCCAAGTACGGAATGGTTTGATTGGCCAACCCCGAGTCTTCTGCGTTCCAGACCTCCATGTCCCGACCAACCCGCATTCTATAAGCTAAGCCTCCTGGTTCTTACAGAGCTGACCCCCTCCGCCTGGCGCAGGAAGCGTTCTGGTTCCGCTCCGGTACTTTGTTCCGGAGCGCCGCGGACCGTCGGATCAGAGCGGTTTATAAATAGCAAATAACGAAGGAGGAGGAGGGGGAGACGCAGAGAAAGATCCAGAACATCCACAGCACAAGCAACGACAAAATCGGGGGGACACTGGGCTTTGGTGGGGTCTCAGCGGAACATGCGCGCGGTGACGGTAACCGCGCATGGCGACAGAACACGGACACGTAACATATGCTGGACACGGACACGTAACATATGCTGGACACGGACACGTAACATATGCTGGACACGGACACGTAACATATGCTGGACACGGACACGTAACATATGCTGGACACGGACACGTAACATATGCTGGACACGGACGCATAACATATGCTGGACACGGACACGTAACATATGCTGGACACGGACACGTAACATATGCTGGACACGGACACGTAACATATGCTGGACACGGACGCATAACATATGCTGGACACGGACACGTAACATATGCTGGACACGGACACGTAACATATGCTGGACACGGACACGTAACATATGCTGGACACGGACACGTAACATATGCTGGACACGGACACGTAACATATGCTGGAAGCATGGCGGCGTGACCAATGGATCAGCAGCAAGAACTCTCAGCTTTTTAGAATAATAAACATGGAGACCCCATTGTCCCAAAGCAGGGTCACTGAGACCGGAGGCAGCCTGTGGCAGAGCCAGAATTATCTAACCAACTCCCCCCCTCCCCCACCTTTATAATTCTTCTTTGCAGAAAAACATATTTTCTTCCCGCCGGAAGACGTTTTTTGGCTGCATTTTCTCTCTCGTGAGTCACAGAGAAGAAATGACTTCATATTTTGCGGGATGGCCGGTGAGCCGGTACCGGTTTGGCCTCCGGGAAGGCCGGTTACTTTTCTCGCCCCGAGCCGGGTGATCCCCGCACCTTCCTGCTTCAGATTAAAAGCAGAAAATTCTTGTGCTGCATCTGTAAAGATTGTCAGATAATGTCAGGTTGTCATAGCGACCAGCTAGACGGCACAAACATTAATTTTAGGCCAGGAAATTACTAAATTTAGATTTTTTTTTTATCATTGGGCTTTCCAGCATTTACCATCATCTGGCCTACCCCAGATCCCCATCACCAGATCCCCATCACCAGATCCCTACCCCCAGATCCCCATCACCAGATCCCCATCACCAGATCCCCATCACCAGATCCCCATCACCAGATTCCCATCACCAGATCCCCATCACCAGATCCCTACCCCCAGATCCCCATCACCAGATCCCTACCCCCAGATCCCCATCACCAGATCCCCATCACCAGATCCCCATCACCAGATCCCCATCACCAGATTCCCATCACCAGATCCCTACCCCCAGATCCCCATCACCAGATCCCCATCACCAGATCCCCATCACCAGATCCCTACCCCCATATCCCCATCACCAGATCCCCATCACCAGATCTCCATCACCAGATCCCCATCATCAGATCTCCATCACCAGATCCCTACCCCCAGATCCCCATCACCAGATCCCTACCCCCAGATCCCCATCACCAGATCCCTACCCCCAGATCCCTACCCCCAGATCCCCATCACCAGATCCCCATCACCAGATCTCCATCACCAGATCCCCATCACCCGATCCCTATCCCCAGATCCCTACCCCCCGATCCCCATCACCAGATCTCCATCACCAGATCCCCATCACCCGATCCCTACCCCCAGATCCCCATCACCCGATTCCCATCACCCGATCCCCATCACAGATCTTTATGACTTCAGTAAATAAAGCTGTATACAGTAATATAACCCCCTAGCACTGTATACAGTAATATAACCCCCAGCACTGTATACAGTAATATAACCCCCCAGCGCTGTATACAGTAATATAACCCCCAGCGCTGTATACAGTAATATAACCCCCAGCACTGTATACAGTAATATAACCGCCCAGCGCTGTATACAGTAATATAACCCCCAGCACTGTATACAGTAATATAACCCCCTAGCGCTGTATACAGTAATATAACCCCCAGCGCTGTATACAGTAATATAACCCCCTAGCACTGTATACAGTAATATAACCCCCAGCGCTGTATACAGTAATATAACCCCCAGCGCTGTATACAGTAATATAACCCCCAGCGCTGTATACAGTAATATAACCCCCAGCGCTGTATACAGTAATATAACCCCCAGCGCTGTATACAGTAATATAACCCCCTAGCGCTGTATACAGTAATATAACCCCCCAGCACTGTATACAGTAATATAACCCCCAGCGCTGTATACAGTAATATAACCCCCTAGCGCTGTATACAGTAATATAACCCCCAGCGCTGTATACAGTAATATAACCCCCAGCACTGTATACAGTAATATCACCCCCAGCGCTGTATACAGTAATATAACCCCCTAGCGCTGTATACAGTAATATAACCCCCAGTGCTGTATACAGTAATATAACCCCCAGCACTGTATACAGTAATATAACCCCCAGCACTGTATACAGTAATATAACCCCCAGCACTGTATACAGTAACATAACCCCCAGCACTGTATACAGTAATATAACCCCCAGCGCTGTATACAGTAATATAACCCCCAGCGCTGTATACAGTAATATAACCCCCAGCGCTGTATACAGTAATATAACCCCCAGCGCTGTATACAGTAATATAACCCCCAGCGCTGTATACAGTAATATAACCCCCTAGCGCTGTATACAGTAATATAACCCCCAGCGCTGTATACAGTAATATAACCCCCAGCGCTGTATACAGTAATATAACCCCCTAGCGCTGTATACAGTAATATAACCCCCAGCGCTGTATACAGTAATATAACCCCCAGCGCTGTATACAGTAATATAACCCCCAGCGCTGTATACAGTAATATAACCCCAGCGCTGTATACAGTAATATAACCCCCAGCGCTGTATACAGTAATATAACCCCCAGCGCTGTATACAGTAATATAACCCCCAGCTCTGTATACAGTAATATAACCCCCAGCGCTGTATACAGTAATATACCCCCCCGCGCTGTATACAGTAATATAACCCCCCAGCGATGTATACAATAATATAACCCCCAGCGCTGTATACAGTAATACAACCCCCAGCGCTGTATACAGTAATATAACCCCCAGCGCTGTATACAGTAATATAACCCCCCAGTGTTGTATACAGTAATATAACCCCCAGCGCTGTATACAGTAATATAACCCCCAGCGCTGTATACAGTAATATAACCCCCAGCGCTGTATACAGTAATATAACCCCCAGCTCTGTATACAGTAATATAACCCCCAGCGCTGTATACAGTAATATACCCCCCAGCGCTGTATACAGTAATATAACCCCCCAGCGATGTATACAATAATATAACCCCCAGCGCTGTATACAGTAATATAACCCCAGCACTGTATACAGTAATATAACCCCCCAGCGCTGTATACAGTAATATAACCCCCAGCGCTGTATACAGTAATATAACCCCCTAGCGCTGTATACAGTAATATAACCCCCAGCGCTGTATACAGTAATATAACCCCAGCGCTGTATACAGTAATATAACCCCCAGCGCTGTATACAGTAATATAACCCCCAGCGCTGTATACAGTAATATAACCCCCAGCTCTGTATACAGTAATATAACCCCCAGCGCTGTATACAGTAATATACCCCCCAGCGCTGTATACAGTAATATAACCCCCCAGCGATGTATACAATAATATAACCCCCAGCGCTGTATACAGTAATATAACCCCCAGCGCTGTATACAGTAATACAACCCCCAGCGCTGTATACAGTAATATAACCCCCCAGCGCTGTATACAGTAATATAACCCCCCAGCGCTGTATACAGTAATATAACCCCCAGCGCTGTATACAGTAATATAACCCCCAGCGCTGTATACAGTAATATAACCCCCCAGCGCTGTATACAGTAATATAACCCCCCAGCGCTGTATACAGTAATATAACCCCCCAGCGCTGTATACAGTAATATAACCCCCAGCGCTGTATACAGTAATATAACCCCCAGCACTGTATACAGTAATATAACCCCCCCAGCGCTGTATACAGTAATATACCCCCAGCGCTGTATACAGTAATATAACCCCCAGCGCTGTATACAGTAATATAACCCCCCAGCGCTGCATACAGTAATATAACCCCCCAGCGCTGTATACAGTAATATACCCCCCAGCGCTGTATACAGTAATATAACCCCCAGCGCTGTATACAGTAATATAACCCCCAGCGCTGTATACAGTAATATACCCCCCAGCGCTGTATACAGTAATATAACCCCCCAGCGCTGCATACAGTAATATAACCCCCAGCGCTGTATACAGTAATATAACCCCCCCAGCGCTGTATACAGTAATATACCCCCAGCGCTGTATACAGTAATATAACCCCCAGCGCTGTATACAGTAATATAACCCCCCAGCGCTGCATACAGTAATATAACCCCCAGCACTGTATACAGTAATATAACCCCCAGCACTGTATACAGTAATATAACCCCAGCACTGTATACAGTAATATAACCCCCCAGTGTTGTATACAGTAATATAACCCCCAGCGCTGTATACAGTAATATAACCCCCAGCGCTGTATACAGTAATATAACCCCCCAGCGCTGTATACAGTAATATAACCCCCAGCGCTGTATACAGTAATATAACCCCAGCACTGTATACAGTAATATAACCCCCCAGCGCTGTATACAGTAATATAACCCCCAGCGCTGTATACAGTAATATACCCCCCAGCGCTGTATACAGTAATATAACCCCCAGCGCTGTATACAGTAATATAACCCCCCAGCGCTGCATACAGTAATATAACCCCCAGCGCTGTATACAGTAATATAACCCCCCCAGCGCTGTATACAGTAATATAACCCCCCAGCGATGTATACAATAATATAACCCCCAGCGCTGTATACAGTAATATAACCCCCAGCGCTGTATACAGTAATACAACCCCCAGCGCTGTATACAGTAATATAACCCCCCAGCACTGTATACAGTAATATAACCCCCCAGCGCTGTATACAGTAATAGCCCCCAGCGCTGTATACAGTAATATAACCCCCCAGCGCTGTATACAGTAATATAACCCCCAGCGCTGTATACAGTAATATAACCCCCAGCACTGTATACAGTAATATAACCCCCCAGTGCTGTATACAGTAATATAACCCCCAGCGCTGTATACAGTAATATAACCCCCAGCGCTGTATACAGTAATATAACCCCCCAGTGCTGTATACAGTAATATAACCCCAGCACTGTATACAGTAATATAACCCCCAGTGCTGTATACAGTAATATAACCCCCAGCGCTGTATACAGTAATATAACCCCCAGCGCTGTATACAGTAATATAACCCCCCAGTGCTGTATACAGTAATATAACCCCAGCACTGTATACAGTAATATAACCCCCAGCGCTGTATACAGTAATATAACCCCCAGCGCTGTATACAGTAATATAACCCCCCAGTGCTGTATACAGTAATATAACCCCAGCACTGTATACAGTAATATAACCCCCAGCGCTGTATACAGTAATATAACCCCCCAGTGCTGTATACAGTAATATAACCTCCCAGCACTGTATACAGTAATATAACCCCCAGCGCTGTATACAGTAATATAACCCCCAGCGCTGTATACAGTAATATAACCCCCAGCGCTGTATACAGTAATATAACCCCCCAGCGCTGTATACAGTAATATAACCCCCCAGTGCTGTATACAGTAATATAACCCCCAGCGCTGTATACAGTAATATAACCCCCCAGTGCTGTATACAGTAATAACCCCCAGCACTGTATACAGTAATATAACCCCCAGCACTGTATACAGTAATATAACCCCCAGCACTGTATACAGTAATATAACCCCCCAGCGCTGTATACAGTAATATAGCCCCCAGCGCTGTATACAGTAATATAACCCCCAGCGCTGTATACAGTAATATAACCCCCAGTGCTGTATACAGTAATATAACCCCCAGCGCTGTATACAGTAATATAACCCCCAGCGCTGTATACAGTAATATAACCCCCAGCGCTGTATACAGTAATATAACCCCCAGCACTGTATACAGTAATATAACCCCCAGCGCTGTATACAGTAATATAACCCCAGCACTGTATACAGTAATATAACCCCCCAGCGCTGTATACAGTAATATAACCCCCAGCGCTGTATACAGTAATATACCCCCCAGCGCTGTATACAGTAATATAACCCCCAGCGCTGTATACAGTAATATAACCCCCAGCGCTGTATACAGTAATATACCCCCCAGCGCTGTATACAGTAATATAACCCCCCAGCGCTGCATACAGTAATATAACCCCCAGCGCTGTATACAGTAATATAACCCCCCCAGCGCTGTATACAGTAATATAACCCCCCAGCGCTGTATACAGTAATATAACCCCCAGCGCTGTATACAGTAATATAACCCCCCCAGCGCTGTATACAGTAATATAACCCCCCAGCACTGTATACAGTAATATAACCCCCAGCGCTGTATACAGTAATATAACCCCCCAGCGCTGCATACAGTAATATAACCCCCCAGCGCTGTATACAGTAATATAACCCCCAGCGCTGTATACAGTAATATAACCCCAGCACTGTATACAGTAATATAACCCCCCAGCGCTGTATACAGTAATATAACCCCCAGCGCTGTATACAGTAATATAACCCCCCCAGCGCTGTATACAGTAATATACCCCCAGCGCTGTATACAGTAATATAACCCCCAGCGCTGTATACAGTAATATAACCCCCCAGCGCTGCATACAGTAATATAACCCCCCAGCGCTGTATACAGTAATATAACCCCCAGCGCTGTATACAGTAATATAGCCCCCAGCGCTGTATACAGTAATATAACCCCCCAGCGCTGTATACAGTAATATAACCCCCCAGCGCTGTATACAGTAATATACCCCCCAGCGCTGTATACAGTAATATAACCCCCCAGCGCTGTATACAGTAATATAACCCCCAGCACTGTATACAGTAATATAACCCCCCAGCGCTGTATACAGTAATATAACCCCCAGCGCTGTATACAGTAATATAACCCCCCAGCGCTGTATACAGTAATATAACCCCCCAGCGCTGTATACAGTAATATAACCCCCCAGCGCTGTATACAGTAATATAACCCCCAGCACTCTATACAGTAATAACCCCCCAGTGCTGTATACAGTAATATAACCCCCAGCGCTGTATACAGTAATATAACCCCCAACGCGGTATACAGTAATATAACCCCCAGCACTGTATACAGTAATATAACCCCAGCGCTGTATACAGTAATATAACCCCCAGCACTGTATACAGTAATATAACCCCCCAGCGCTGTATACAGTAATATAACCCCCCAGCGCTGTATACAGTAATATAACCCCCAGCACTGTATACAGTAATATAACCCCCTAGCGCTGTATACAGTAATATAACCCCCCAGCGCTGTATACAGTAATATACCCCCCAGCACTGTATACAGTAATAACCCCAGCGCTGTATACAGTAATAACCCCCCAGCGCTGTATACAGTAATATAACCCCCAGCACTGTATACAGTAATGTCTGGTTTTATCTCATTTTATTCCAATAAACTCCCTTTATCTGCAGATCTGGAGCCGCCGTTGCTGTCAGTCGTGTGATATTTTGGGTGACTTTCCCGGCTCAAACCCCACACTGAGCTGACGCTTTATGGCGATGCTAATGAAGTCCGTTCTGTCCTGATGTGCTACTCATGTGCAGCTTCCTGAAAACATTATATTACGGGGCAGGGGTAACAGCGCTCATCCTCACCCCTGCTAGTCATGTTTGCCTTCTACCGGCTACTAAACGGGGCTAGACTGGCAGCTCATATCCTGGGGTGTAGATGGGGGTAAGAGACCCATTCAATATAGATTCCAAAAAACACATTTGGTGTCCGGGGTAAGAAGCGCTGCGCCTCATACAATGGAGATTACGCCAAAAAACTGCAGAAAACTCACACCGGATCACAGAAAGGACCCAGTTATAGTAGAAGTGATGACAGCAGCTAACTTGTTGTATACGTTCCCCCCTGTGGCCAAAAGTGGAATTACATAAAAACTATATAACTATAACTATATATATATATAACTATATGTAGCCTCTAAACACAAGACCGAGATAGGCAAGGGAAGGTTTATGAAACAGCCGCAGACGTGGCCTCCCGGGGACAGTTGGGAGCTATGAGGTGGGTGATTCGTGGCGGTCGGTGACGGCGGCGGAGATTTCTTTCCATTTATTTCTACATTTCGGATCCATTGATGATTCAGAGCCGTAATATACAGTAATATACCCCGGCGGGCCGGCAGGTGTCGCTGTGTGCGCGCTCCCCCTGTTCCCGCAGTGTCCGGCAGGTGTCGCTGTGTGCGCGCTCCCCCAGTTCCCGCAGTGTCCGGCAGGTGTCGCTGTGTGCGCGCTCCCCCAGTTCCCGCAGTGTCCGGCAGGTGTCGCTGTTTGCGCGCTCCCCCAGTTCCCGCAGTGTCCGGCAGGTGTCGCTCTGTGCGCGCTCACCCAGTCCCCGCTGTGTCTGGCAGGTGTCGCTGTGTGCGCGCTCCCCGAGTTCTCGCAGTGGTCAGCAGGTGTCGCTGTTTGCGCGCTCCCCATTTCCCGCAGTGGTCGGAAGGTGTCGCTGTATGCGCGCTCCCGCAGTTCCCGCTTTGGGCCGCGGACTCGCGCTGTCACTTTCCGGGTCGCGTCCATAGCAACAGTCCGGGTTTGGCGGCCCGAGCGGCGGGAGGGACCGGGCTTTACACAGCATGGCAGGAAAGGCAGGAGGACAGGGAGCAGAGAGTCCGGTGACCGTGAGTATGAGATATATACTAATATATATTAGCGTGTGTACTGTCCGTATGTTATATACCGTGTGTACGGAGCGTGTATACTGCCCGTACATTATATACTGTGGGTACAGAGCGTGTATACTGCCCGTACATTATATACCGTGTGTACAGAGCGTGTATACTGCCCGTACATTATATACCGTGTGTACAGAGCGTGTATACTGCCCGTACATTATATACCGTGTGTACAGAGCGTGTATACTGCCCGTACATTATATACCGTGTGTACAGAGCGTGTATACTGCCCGTACATTATATACCTTGTGTACAGAGCGTGTATACTGTCTGTACATTATATACCGTGTGTACAGAGCGCGTATACTGTCCGTACATTATATACCGTGTGTACAGCACGTGTATACTGTCCGTACATTATATACCGTGTGTACAGCGCGCGTATACTGTCCGTACATTATATATCGTGTGTACAGCGCGTGTATACTGTCCGTACATTATATACCGTGTGTACAGCGCGTGTTTACTGTCCGTACATTATATACCGTGTGTACAGCGCGTGTTTACTGTCCGTACATTATATACCGTGTGTACAGCGCGTGTATACTGTCCTTACATTATATACCGTGTGTGCAGCGCGTGTTTACTGTCCGTACATTATATACCGTGTGTACAGAGCGTGTTTACTGTCCGTACATTATATACCGTGTGTACAGCGCGTGTTTACTGTCCGTACATTATATACCGTGTGTACAGCGCGTGTATACTGTCCTTACATTATATACCGTGTACAGAGCGTGTATACTGTGTGCTGTGGATGTTCCGTGCGGTTGGCGGTCAGTATTCAGGTTCTGTCTCTGCGCTGCTTCCTTAAATTATATACCGTGTGTACAGAGCGTGTATACTGTCTGTACATTATATACCGTGTGTACAGTGCGTATACTGTCTGTACATTATATACCGTGTATACTGTCCATACATTATATATCGTGTGTACAGCGCGTGTATACTGTCCGTACATTATATACCGTGTGTGCAGCGCGTGTTTACTGTCCGTACATTATATACCGTGTGTGCAGCGCGTGTATACTGTCCTTACATTATATACCGTGTACAGAGCGTGTATACTGTGTGCTGTGGATGTTCCGTGCGGTTGGCGGTCAGTATTCAGGTTCTGTCTCTGCGCTGCTTCCTGATTACAGGGAGTTTGTGGCTAATTACCCTCCGGGGGGCATCTGGGGCATCCCCGGAGGCCTTTAATCATAAACAGGTTACGGCAGCACACCTGCTCTGGGTCAGGTGTTAAGTGTGGGGGGGGGGTATGAGAGTAGGGGATCAGCATGCGGGGGGGTATGAGAGTGGGGGATCAGCGTGCGGGGGGGTATGAGAGTGGGGATCAGCGTGCGGGGGGGTATGAGAGTGGGGGATCAGCGTGCGGGGGGGTATGAGAGTGGGGGATCAGTGTGCGGGGGGGGTATGAGAGTGGGGGATCAGTGTGCGGGGGGGGTATGAGAGTGGGGGATCAGTGTGCGGGGGGGTATGAGAGTGGGGGATCAGTGTGCGGGGGGGGTATGAGAGTGGGGGGATCAGCGTGCGGGGGGGTATGAGAGTGGGGGGTATGAGAGTAGGGGATCAGCGTGCGGGGGGTATGAGAGTGGGGGATCAGCGTGCGGGGGGGTATGAGAGTGGGGGATCAGCGTGCGGGGGGGTATGAGAGTGGGGGATCAGTGTGCGGGTTGGGTATGAGAGTGGGGGGTATGAGAGTGGGGGATCAGCGTGCGGGGGGGTATGAGAGTGGGGGGATCAGCGTGCGGGGGGTATGAGAGTGGGGGGATCAGCGTGCGGGGGGTATGAGAGTGGGGGGTATGAGAGTAGGGGATCAGCGTGCGGGGGGTATGAGAGTGGGGGAACAGCGTGCGGGGGGGTATGAGAGTGGGGGATCAGCGTGCGGGGGGCATGAGAGTGGGGGATCAGTGTGCGGGGGGGATATGAGAGTGGGGGGCATGAGAGTGGGGGATCAGTGTGCGGGGGGGGTATGAGAGTGGGGGGATCAGCGTGCGGGGGGGTATGAGAGTGGGGGGTATGAGAGTGGGGGATCAGCGTGCGGGGGGTATGAGAGTGGGGGATCAGCGTGCGGGGGGTATGAGAGTGGGGGATCAGCGTGCGGGGGGTATGAGAGTGGGGGATCAGTGTGCGGGGGGTATGAGAGTGGGGGATCAGCGTGCGGGGGGGTATGAGAGTGGGGGGATCAGCGTGCGGGGGGGTATGAGAGTGGGGGGTATGAGAGTAGGGGATCAGCGTGCGGGGGGTATGAGAGTGGGGGATCAGCGTGCGGGGGGTATGAGAGTGGGGGATCAGCGTGCAGGGGGGTATGAGAGTGGGGGATCAGTGTGCGGGGGGGTATGAGAGTGGGGGGGTATGAGAGTAGGGGATCAGCGTGCGGGGGGTATGAGAGTGGGGATCAGCGTGCGGGGGTATGAGAGTGGGGGATCAGCGTGCGGGGGGTATGAGAGTGGGGGGGATCAGTGTGCGGGGGGTATGAGAGTGGGGGATCAGCGTGCGGGGGGGTATGAGAGTGGGGGGATCAGCGTGCGGGGGGTTATGAGAGTGGGGGGTATGAGAGTAGGGGATCAGCGTGCGGGGGGTATGAGAGTGGGGGATCAGCGTGCGGGGGGGTTGGATCATTCTGGATTATTGTGGATTTTATCGATTCGTTGTTCTACTTTTATTACAAACACAGAAGTTATAGAAAGAGCCGGAATTCTCAATGTCCACAGAACCCAAATCCCATCGGCCCGGGGAGTACACCGGCAATGGATCCGGTACGGGGGGAAGTGATAGCATGGGTTACCCCCCTGTAGCGTGGGTGCCGTCTGGGCAGACGAGGCTGTGCTGGCCGATTAAGCGCTCCGGCCTGGTTACATGATTGTTACCGGCGTTCAGCCTGTTCCGGGGCCCTGGACGCTATGTGTGTCAACCAACGCCCCCCACCTCCCCCCCCGCGCCAGCGAGTGATGTCAGCGCCGGGTCATCAGGGCGACGCAGAGAGCTGATAATAGATTTGCAGATGTTTCCTCTCGCTTTCTGCTGTTAATTCATTAAAACCCAAAAAGCCCCATCTTCCAAACTGCTCTTTTGTCTCGATTTGTGGGATAACGCGGCCGGCACTGACGCCATCCGCCGACCTGCCGGCGACCTCGTTCAGCGGGCCCCGCGGTGATGATGTAAGAGGCTTTCGCTGCGGCCCCTTTTGTTCACTAATTTGGAGTTTCATGGATTGATGGTTGAAGTGCGGAAATCGTGTTTCATTGATATTGATTTATATGGCGCCGTCATATTCCATAGCGCCGTACAAGAGGAGGGTGTGAGAAACCTAGAGTCTAGCAGCAGATCGGCCCCATCCGGCCCCCGTCTAGTCGCCCGTTTCTCCCTTTGTAAAGACTCGTGGCCTCGCCTTAGATTCAGAAGCCATATGCCTATCCCATGCACCGTATTACCCTCGGCCACTTCTGCTGGGAGGCTGTTCCACTTATCTACCACCCTCTCGGTGAGATTCAAAGAGACCGTCGGGCAGGTTTTTGCGGCGGATTAGCAGCGGACCCATCGCTTGTCTCACTTCGTGGATACAATGTAGATTGTCGCCGAATGTCGCGCTCAGAAGTAGTTTGTATCCCTCGAGGTCAGACGGGAAATGGAGTTTTATTTTAATTTGTATTTTAGATTTTATATAATATAATGAAAATATATAATATTGTAAACATAAGATATATAATGTAATAATACATAAATATCATTACAATATAATACATAAACATAATATATAATTATAATATACATAAATATTATAATAATACATAAATATCATTATAATACACAAATATAATATATAATATAC